>NC_079191.1:109678499-110416624 GCF_029499605.1 Hyla sarda
ACAAGTCCCAGCATGCCCTTCAGCTGTCACTGCATGCAGAGAGTTGTAGTTTTTGCAAAAGCTGAAGGCACACTGGTTGCGAAACATAGAGTTTGTTACCTAACTCAGTGTTTTGCAACCAGTGTGCCTCCAGCCGTTGCAAACTACAACTTCCAGCATGCACTGATAGACCATACATGCTGGGAATTGTAGTTTTGCAACAGCTGGAGGCACACTGGTGGCAAAACACTGAGTTAAGTAACAAACTCTGTGTTTTGCAACCAGTGTGCCTCCAGCTGTTACATAACTACAACCCTCAGCATGCACGGACAGCCAAAGGGCATGCTGGTAGTTGTAGTTTTGCTACAGCTTGAGGTTTGCCCCCTCTGCATGTGAATGTACAGGGTACATTCACACGGGAAGGGTTGACAGCAAGTTTTTCGCTGCAAGTTTGAGATGCAGCAAATTTTCCACTGCAGCTCCCAGTTGGGAACTCGCTGTAAACCCCCGCCCATGTGAATGTACCCTAAAAACACTACACTTTACTACACTAACACAAAATAAAAAGTAAAATACTGCATATACACATACACCTACACAGTCCCCCCCCCCCAAATAAAAAAAAAATGTCTTGTACGACACTGTTTCCAAAACGGAGCCTCCAGCTGTTGCAAAACAACTCCCAGTATTGCCGGACAGCCAATGACTGTCCATGCATGCTCTTTGGGAAAGACTGCCATTGGGCATTTTTGGTATTGGAGGCAAGTCTTATTCTTGTATCCGGGTCCATCCCTATAAAAATCCCTTAATTAGGCCTCAAATGTGCATGGCGCTCCCTCACTTCAGAGCCTTGTCGTATTTCAAGGCAACAGTTTAGCGCCACATATGGGGTATTTCCGTACTCGGAAGAAATTGCCTAACATATTTTCCAGGGGCTTCTTCTCCTTTTACCCCTAATGAAAATGTAAAGTCGGGGTCTACTTCAGCATGTTATTGTAAAAAACATAAACATTTTTACACTAACATGCTGGTGTTGCCCCATACTTTTCATTTTCACAAGAGGTAAAAGGAAAAAAAAAAGACCCCCAAAATTTGTAACGCAATTTCTTCTAAGTATGGAAATACCCCATATGTGGACATAAAATGCTCTACGGGCGCACAAGGCGGCTCAGGAGTAAGAGTGCCATGTACATTTGAGGTGATTTGCACAGGGGTGGCTGATCGTTACAGCGGTTCTGACATAAACGGAGAAAAAAAACTACCACATGTGACCCCATTTTGGATACTACACCCCTCATGGACCATAACAAGGGATATAGAGAGCCTGAACACCCCACAGGTGTTTTAAGAATTTCCGTTAAATTTGGACATGAAAATGAAATTTAAAGGGGTACTCTGCCCCTAGACATCTTATCCCCTAGATCCCTGCCCCGGGATCCCTGCTGCGGCACTGCGCTATCATTACAGCACAGAGTGAGTTCACTCTGCACGTAATGATAGGCAAAACAGGGGCCGGAGCATCGTTACGTCACGGCTCCGCCCCTCGTTATGTCACGGTCCGCCCCTTTCAATACAAGTCTATGGGAGGGGGCGTGGCAGTCGTCACGCCCCCTGCCATAAAATTGCATTAAGGGGACGGGCCGTGATGTCACGAGGGGCCGAGCCATGACGTCACGATGCTCCGTCCCCTGTATCGCCCGTCATTACGCACAGAGCGAACTCGCTCTGTGCAGTAATGATAACGCGATGCCGCAGCGGGGATCCCGGGGGTTGGTCCCCAGGGGACCCGGCGATCTGACATCTTATCCCCTATCCTTTGGATAGGCGATAAGATGTCTAGGGGCGGAGTACCCCTTTAAATTTTTTCACTAAAATGCTGGTGTTATTCCAAAATTTTCATTTCACAAGGAGTAATAGGAAAGAAGCCCCCCAAAATTTGTAACCCGATTTCTGCTGAGTATATTGATGGATGTAAAGTGCTCTGTGGGCAAACTACAATGCTCAGAGAAGGAGCGCCATTGGGCTTTTGGAGAGAGAATGTGTCTGGAATTGAAGGCCATGTGTGTTTACAAAGCCCCCCGTGGTGCCAGAACCATGGACCCCCCCAGGTAACCCTATTTTGGAAACTACACCCCTCACGGAATGTAATAAGGGGTGCAGTGAGCGTTTACACCCCACAGGTGTCTGACAGATTTTTTTAACTGCCTTCCGTTAAAAAAAAGAAAAATTTAATTTTTCATTTGCACAGCTCACTGTTCCAAAGATCTGTCAAATGCTCACTGCACCCCTTATTAAATTCCGTGAGGGGTGTAGTTTCCAAAATTTGGGTCATATGTGGGGGGGGGGGGTGGGTCCACTGTTCTGGCACCATGGGGGCTTTGTAAACGCACATGGCCCTTGACTTCCATTCCAAACAAATTCTCTCTCCAAAAGCTCAATGGCCCTCCTCCTCTTCTGAGCATTGTAGTTCACCCGCAGAACACTTTACATCCACATATAGGGTATTTCCATACTCAGACGAAACCGGGTTACATTTTGGGAGGCTTTTTCTCCTTTTACCCCTTGTGAAAATGAAAAATTTGAGGTAACACCAGCATTTTAGTGAAAAAATCTAATTTTTCAATTTCACGTCCAGCTTTAGCGGAAATTTGTCAAACACCTGTGGGGTGTAAAGGCTCACTGTACCCCTTGTTACGTGCCTTGATGGGTGTTTTTTCCCAAAAAGTGTTCCGTGTGTGGCTATTTTTGCTTTTCTGGCACCGTGGGCTTCCTAAATGTCACATGCCCCCCTTAAAACTATTTTAGCTAAATTTATTCAATACTTTCCAAAATTCCATTGTCGCTCCTTCCCTTCTAAGCTCTCTAGTGCACCCATAGAGCACTTTACGTTCACATATGAGGTATTTCCTTACTCGAGAGAAATTGGGTTACACATTTTGGCGGGCTTTTTCTCCTTTTACCCCTTGTAAAAATTCAAAAACTGGGTCTACAAGAACATAGTGTAAAAAATTTAGATTTTGAATTTTCTCCTTTACTTTGCTGCTATTCCTGTGAAACACCTAAAAGGTCAATAAACTTTCTGATGTCATTTTGAATACTTTGAGGGGTGAAGTTTTTTTAAATGGGTAATCTATGGGGTATTTCTAATATGGAGGCCCCTCAAATCCACTTCAAACCTGAACCGATACCTGAAAATTTCGGATTTTAAAAATGTTGTGAAAAATTTGAAAATTGCTGCTCAACTTTGAAGACCTCTGATGCCTTCCAAAAGTAAAAACATGTCAACTTTATGATGCAAACATAAAGTAGACATATTGTATATGCCAATCAATATATAATGTATATGGTATGTCTATTTTCCTTACAAGTAGAGAGCTTCAAAGTTAGAAAAATGCTAAATTTGTAAAATTTTCATGAAATTTGGGAATATTGCACCATGAAATGATGCAAGTATCAACGAAAATTTTCCATTATGTTAAAGTAGAATATGTCACGAAAAAAACAGTCTCGGAATCAAATTCATAAGTAGAAGCATCCCAGAGTTATTAATGCTTAAAGTGACAGTGGTCAGATGTGCAAAAAAATGCTCTGGTCCTTAAGGGGAAAATGAGCTTGGTCCCCAAGGCGTTAAAGAGATTTTTTTACAGTAATACACTTTGGTACGGTTGCAATAGATTAAAGCCTACTCTCTAGCTGCTGAATACATAAGGCTGTGACATTTCAGTGCTGGCTGCTGATAGGCTGCATGCCGCCTTGTGATTCAGGGTGATCCCGCCTACCCCCCTTTCCAGACTTCCTTACCCCATGTCTTCACATGTGTAGTTGCCATTTTAGCCCCTGTCCCACACAAAATGTAGTGAATGAATCGGTTTGTTACCATGAAGCACGAGGAAATTTGGATTCAGTCCGAATCTAATTGATCATGAAATTCTGAACGAATTAGACTTTGTCAGCTTAGATTCATCCATCTCTAACTACTACCATTGGTTCCAGTCTTAATAGAGAGTGACCATTTTGAGTTATTCTTCCTGATATTGCAACATACAATTATGATCTTCTCACGTGACTGCTGACTCATCACCTTATTCTGCCCTACAATAAGCCCTGGGGGTATCTGAATACTGAGACCCAATGTTACAACTCAATTGCAATCATGTGACCCATTAACTACTTTACAAGCTGCACTTGTTTGATACTAAAATTATACAACTAAAACAACAAATACAAATGTTGATGTGTGTATTCATAGCTTAAAGGGGTACTCTGTTGGAAAACGTTTTTTTTTTTAATCAACTGGTGCCAGAAAGGTAAACAGATTTGTAAATTACTTTTATCTTAATCCTTCCAGTACTTCTTCCAGTTCCTTTTTTAATTTCTTTTTTGTCTAACCACAGTGCTCTCTCCTGACACCTCTGTCCATGTCAGGAACTGTCCAGAGCAGGATCAAATCCCCATAGCAAACCTATCCCGCTCTTAACAATTCCTAACATGGACAGAGGTGTCAGAAGAGAGCACTGTTTTCATATTTTGTACATTTTATTTAGAATGAAAAAAAGAAAAGAAAAATGTCTGTAGAACATATGTTTTGCTTCATATTTTGCATAACAGATTCATCGAGTTATTGCACATACTTTTATGTTCTCAGATTAAAAAAATATGGCTACAGCACTGCAGTCAATGGATATTTCTCAAAAATATATCTATGAACATATGTTGCAGGGGACATTCTTTGATCATGCTAGGGATTTTTATCACTATGTTTCAACAGAAATCATTTAAAACAAAAAGATATTTCACGAGAAACACTTAATTTTGCCTTAAACTATTTATATACTACATTATTTTTTTTCTGAAGTTCTTTTTTAAAATCAGCAAGGAATCAATAAGCCCATATGTTAGACTATAAAAAAAATAATCATAATACATGGCAAATAAAACCATGATAAAAATATGACATACAATGTGAGAACAATTTCAAATTAGTTCCTCCATGTTTTGTACTTGGCCGTGTATTATTTATTTATTATTTTTTACATTTAACTTTTTGAACAGATTTGAAATGTTTCTCTCATGCTTAATAATTTTAAGGTAAACCATTAAAACTAATTTCTTCCAAAAAAAAAACAGCACCACGCCTGTCTTCAGGTTGTGTATGGTATTGCAATTTGACTCAATTCACGTCAGTGGAACTGAGCTACAATACCACACACAACCTGAAGAAAACAATGGAGGTGTGTTTTTTTTTTTTTCAAAATAACTGTTTTCCTAGTACTAGATAACCCCTTTAACGTTTTTTTTTTTTTTTTTTTTCAAAAACAGCACCACTCTTGTCCACAGGTGTCAGTTGCATTTACTTCAGTCGAGTTAAGCTGCAATACCTGACACAACCTGTGGACAGGAATGGTGCTGTGGTGCTACAAAAGGTTTTCTAAGGACAGAAGAATCGCCTTACGATGTTCATTTTAGACTGAGTTGCGCAGAACTATAATACACTTAGGGTATGTTCACACTGCAGAATCTGATTCCGTCAGGCGGCCGCTACCGAAGATACTTCTATGATATACTTCTAATATGGCTATGCAGTACTCGCGGAATTCCACGCAAAGAATGAAAGTGTTCTTTCTTTGTGTGGAACAATTTCAACGGTGGAATTGTGGAAGACTCGTTCACACTGATGGTAATGTTCACTGCGCAGAATTTTACTGTGATCGGAATTACGTAGTGTGAACATACCCTTATAGATGTAAATGGGGTATACTATGCCACTGTGTGCCTTAAATTTCATTCTATATAAATAGTTTATATCACAGAGTAATACTGGGAAGCTTTTAAGCCAGATTGCAAAATCTGTTACATGGACCCCAACCATGTATTATTTATAATACTACTGTATTTTTATATTGCAGAGGAACCTTTGGATCCATTCATAAACCAGGTCCTGAGTGTGGCTGCTACCTTTGGCCTTTGTAAAGCTACAACCTAACTGAGCTTTCTCTTCTAAAAGCATTGTTTCTCAGGAAGAAGATCAACCTAATATAGTGGAGGCATAATATGGGGGCCTGAAAATCAGAAATGCTCTGTTTTATGCATTTTACACCAATTTTCTTTTTAATGTGATTTGCAAGGAGGGGAAAGAAGAACTGTGCCCCTTCCAACCCATGGACTGCATCTGCAGCTACTTCTTGTTGCATGTTTTATTGTATTGACAGTCATGGAGGGATGCATTGCTAATTTTATTGGTATTAGTGTGTATATACAGTATTTTAAGTTACACTGTAGAGATGAGCAAAGTTATAGTCATTTGATTCGTCACAAACTTCTCGGCTCGGCAGTTGCTGACTTTAGCCTGCATAAATTAGTTGAGCTTTCAGGTTCTCCGGTGGGCTGGAAAAGGTGGATACAGTCCTAGGAGAGAGTCTTATAGGACTGTATCCACGTTTTCCAGCCCACCGGATCACCTGAAAGCTCAACTAATTTATGTAGGCTAAAGTCAGCAACTACCGAGTGGAGAAGTTTGTGACAAATCGAATCACTGTAACTTCGCTCATCTCTATTACACTGTATAAATGTTCAGCTTTTTTGAAGGTTGGTCAATGAAAGCTGTAGAGCCCTGTGATACCACTAAAGCTAAGCTATATTTGTTGGAGAAAGGAACGAGTAACACAACTACTAGTGGAGGTCTGTAGGTCAAGCTAGGTACAAGAGTAGCCTGGCATGAACTAGAAGATGGAAGATTTGCTGCACCTCCATGTACAGATGGTAAACGTCTATATGAGGCGGAGGCCTTGAGGTCTGTTACTACTGTATTTAGAAAAGTCTGGTAAGTCAAGATTATCCTCTTTGTCAGGTCCAACTCAATGTTTGATGGTTCTTCTGAAGAGAATAATATTTTTTTCACAACGTTTTGTCCAACGCTTGAATACATGTTTCATTAATTTCTTTTGTGGTCCATGTTAACTGTTCATTTCCATGAGCTGGCAAATGCTATTCAGCTCCCATTATCCTTAGACTCTTGCTGAAACCCACAAACTTCCTAAAGCTTTCATTCAACAAATTAGCTGGACCTTCTGCAGGAAGGCAGGGGTGAGCATGTATAGCTGTGCTATATAGGAAGTGAACCAGAGGTTGGGGAATGTGACGAAGAGGAGGAATGTATGGAACAGAAGAGAACGTCAGCACTGAGAAAGATCCATTCTTAGAAGTGGAGGATAGTATGGCTTAGACTTGTGCACTAGAAAAATTTTCGTTTAATTTCGTTTCGTTTTTTCGTTTTGGAAAAAAATTTCGGTTCGGCAATATTTTCGGTTTAGATTTTTCGGATACATTCGGTATTCGGGTATTCGTGTTGTTTTTTTCGGATACATTCGGTATTCGGGTACATTCGGTAAATCTTTTTAGTCTTTTTTTGGACTTTAGCGATCCTAATAAATAATGGAGATACCTTTTTTATTAAAATTTCGCAGGGTATCATAAAAAAATCATAATAAAAAAGATACAGTGGTGATGAAAAAAATTGTATCTAATGAAATGTATCTTTTTTATTATGAAATGTTTATTCATTTTTAAACAGGGATCAATTTATGTGAGCGGGTAAAGCACTAAAAATGTAGCCGACAATAATGAAAATGTAGTGTGTGCGTGTTTTTCACTTTTTTTTTAAAACATTTTTTAGGTAGTACTACTACTCCCAGCATGGAACACACTCTTCCATGATGGGAGTAGTAGTTACCTGTACTAATTGACAGATTGCAGGGGTCCCTTGCGATCCTCTTGTATAATGTATAGATGCGCCGGCTGCTCTTCTATGGTCCCCTGCACTCACGTATATGTACACATATTCATATTTCCCGCAGAGCTGTGATTGGCCAGATGGTTCCAGCCAATCACAGCTCTCTGTGAGAAATAGGAATATGTGTATATATACGGCCGTGCAGGGGACCATAGAAGAGCGGCCGCCGCATTCATACATTATACTGGAGGATCGCAGCGGGTGTCAGGAGTGATACCCGCAGTGATCTTTCCTTTACTACAAGTACTACCACTCCCAACATGGAGCACACTCTGCTCCATGCTGGGAACTGTAGTACCTGTATTAATAGACAGATCGCAGCGGGTGTCAGAAGTTACACTCGCTGCCATATGTCTATTAATGCAGGTACTACAGCTCCCAGCATGGAGCAGAGTGTGCTCCATGTTGGGAGTATTAGTACCTGCAGTAAGGGACAGATCCCAGGGATGTCACTCCTCCTGACACCCGCTGCGATTGTCCTTATGTGAATGTCGGGATCAGCTGTTCTCAGGGCTACAGAGCCAGGAGAACAGCTGACGCTGAGCCGTAGGTATACATCGTATATCTACTGCCCAGCAAGAACTTACAGTGAGCTTGCAATGTGTATACAGCATACACATTGCTGGCTCACTTAACCCCTTGCTGAGCTGTGCGCTATGCGGAAGCCCAGCAAGGGAAGAGTTAACTTACACTGCTGGACAGTGTAGGTTAACCCTTTGTGCAGTATACACTTTATACAGCTATCTATAGATAGCTGTATACAGTGTATACAGAAGACGAAGTCCAGCTTACTTCCCTCGAGTCCCGGGCCGGGTTCGTGTAGCCCCGCCCCCTAGTGGTGACGTCATTAGGGGGCGGAGCTACAGAAGGGAACAAGGCTAGTTTATCTGAAGCTCTGTTCACATTGTACGTTTTGTATAATGTGAACAGACCCTTCTGGCAGTGTCTACCCAGACAGGGAGACTCCAGCTGTTGCTAAACTACAACTCCCAGCATGCCCAGACAGCCAAAGGCTGTCTGGGCATGCTGGGAGTTGTAGTTTTGCACCAATTGGTGGCTCCCTGTTTGGGTAGACATTGCATCATGGGTGCTCTCCCCAGCGGACAGCGCCAAAAATGTCATAACCAATTTTTTGTGTTTTTTTTTCTTCTCGTTTCAGATCCGTGTATGCAGAGGATTACTGCGGATTCGATGGATTACGGTGGATTATTTATTTTTTTTCCCTTTAATAAAATGGTTAACGAGGGCTGTGGGGGAGTGTTTTTTTAAATAAAACAATTTTTCCAATGTGTTGTGTTTTTTTTTTTTTTTTTATTGAATTTTCAGGGTTAGTAGCGGAAGCTGTCTTATTGACGGAATCCATTACTAGGCCAGGGTTTAGTGCTAGCCCCAAAAACAGCTAGCGCTAACCCCCAATTATTACCCCGGTACCCACCGCCACAGGGGTGCCGGGAAGAGCCGGTACCAACAGGCCCGGAGCGTCAAAAATGGCGCTCCTGGACCTAGGCGGTAACAGGCTGGCGTTATTTAGGCTGGGGAGGGCCAGTAACAATGGTCCTCGCCCACCCTAGTAACGTCAGGCTGTTGCTGTTTGGTTGGTATTGTGCTGAGAATGAAAATACGGGGAACCCTATGCGTTTTTTTTTTAATTTAAATAAAAAAATTAAAAAAAAAAACGCATAGGGTTCCCCGTATTTTCATTCTCAGCCAGATACCAACCAAACAGCAACAGCCTGACGTTACCAGGGTGGGCGAGGACCATTGTTACTGGCCCTCCCCAGCCTAAATAACGCCAGCCTGTTACCGCCTAGGCCCAGGAGCGCCATTTTGACGCTCCGGGCCTGTTGGTACCGGCTCTTCCCGGCACCCTTGTGGCGGTGGGTACCGGGGTAATAATTGGGGGTTAGCGCTAGCTGTTTTTGGGGCTAGCACTAAGCCCTGGCCTAGTAATGGATTCCGTCAATAAGACAGCGTCCACTACTAACCTTGAAAATTCAATAAAAAAAAAAAAAACACAACACATTGGAAAAATTATTTTATTTAAAAAAACACTCCCCCACAGCCCTCGTTAACCATTTTATTAAAGGAAAAAATTAATAATCCGCCGTAATCCATCGAATCCGCAGTAATCCTCTGCATACACGGATCTGAAACGAGAAGAAAAAAACACAAAAAATTGGTTATGACATTTTTGGCGCTGTCCGCTGGGGAGAGCACCCATGATGCAATGTCTACCCAAACAGGGAGCCACCAATTGGTGCAAAACTATAACTCCCAGCATGCCCAGACAGCCTTTGGCTGTCTGGGCATGCTGGGAGTTGTAGTTTAGCAACAGCTGGAGTCTCCCTGTCTGGGTAGACACTGCCAGAAGGGTCTGTTCACATTATACATAACGTACAATGTGAACAGAGCATCAGATTAATTAGCCTTGTTCCCTTCTGTAGCTCCACCCCCTAATGACGTCATCACTAGGGGGCGGAGCTACATGAACCCCGCCCGGGACTCGAGGGAAGTAAGCTGGACTTCGTCTTCTGTATACACTGTATACAGCTATCTATAGATAGCTGTATATAGTGTATACCGCCCAAAGGGTTAACCTACACTGTCCAGCAGTGTAAGTTAACTCTTCCCTTGCTGGGCTTGCGCATAGCGCACAGCTCAGCAAGGGGTTAAGTGAGCCAGCAATGTGTATGCTGTATACACATTGCAAGCTCACTGTAAGTTCTTGCTGGGCAGTAGATATACGATGTATACCTACGGCTCAGCGTCAGCTGTTCTCCTGGCTCTGAAGCCCTGAGAACAGCTGATCCCGACATTCACATCAGGAGGATCGCAGCGGGTGTCAGGAGGAGTGACATCCCTGGGATCTGTCCCTTACTGCAGGTACTAATACTCCCAACATGGAGCACACTCTGCTCCATGCTGGGAGCTGTAGTACCTGCATTAATAGACATATGGCAGTGAGTGTAACCGCTGCGATCTGTCTATTAATACAGGTACTACAGTTCCCAGCATGGAGCAGAGTGTGCTCCATGTTGGGAGTGGTAGTACTTGTAGTAAAGGAAAGATCACTGCGGGTATCACTCCTGACACCCGCTGCGATCCTCCAGTATAATGTATGAATGCGGCCGCTCTCCTATGGTCCCCTGCACGGCCGTATATATACACATATTCCTATTTCTCAAAGAGAGCTGTGATTGGCTGGAACCATCTGGCCAATCACAGCTCTGCGGGAAATATGAATATGTGTACATATACGTGAGTGCAGGGGACCATAGAAGAGCAGCCGGCGCATCTATACATTATACAAGAGGATAGCAAGGGACCCCTGCAATCTGTCAATTAGTACAGGTAACTACTACTCCCATCATGGAAGAGTGTGTTCCATGCTGGGAGTAGTAGTACTACCTAAAAAATATTTTAAAAAAAGTGAAAAACACGCACACACTACATTTTCATTATTGTCGGCTACATTTTTAGTGCTTTATCCGCTCACATAAATTGATCCCTGTTTAAAAATGAATAAACATTTCATAATAAAAATGATACATTTCATTAGATACAATTTTTTCCATCACCACTGTATCTTTTTTATTATGATTTTTTTATGATACCCTACGAAATTTTCATAAAAAAGGTATCTCCATAATTTTTTAGGATCGCTAAAGTCCAAAAAAAGAATAAAAAGATTTACCGAATGTACCCGAATACCGAATGTATCCGAAAAATCAAACTATCTATACCCTTTTCATTATATTTGTTATCAGAATGAATTCTTCACGTTCGTTTACAGACAACGAATGCATTCGTTATTTACAGCAATATGGTTGGGAAATAACGAATGTATTCGTTACTTTGCTATTCGTATTATCGTGGCTATTCGGGAATGTTCAAAATATGTTTTCGTGCATTCGGATCGGTCCGAATGCACGAAAACGGTAAAATTCGTTAATTTAGACATTCGTGCCGAACCGAATTGCACATGTCTAGTATGGCTGTTCTGCCAGAAAGTGGCTTTGTCATGGGTCAAAATGTGTTACCTTATATAGTGTGAAATAGGATTGAGTATGCCTTCTTGTTTGTTTTCCATCTCTTAAAAAAAAAAGGATAAAAAAGAGAGAATTGGTGCAATTAATTCAATTAATTTATTAAGACAAAATTTGGAATTAATTTAAAGAAAAAATGTCTGGCAACTTGGAAGAAATTTCATTTTTATTTCCCCATTGAAAAAGACAAAGCTTCACTGTTCTTCATTGCCTTTGATATGGCTGGCCCCTTTTATAATGCAAGGCCACAACCATTTCAGAGCTGCACACATATATTGTTGTGAGAACAATTGGTATGCAGTAAAAGCATTATATCAATAATTTTTATTCTCATTCCAAGAAATACTTTGTGTGTGCAGATAGATAGCATGTATAACGTAACATAATGATGTGTGCTGTAATACATTACTTTTTTCTTTCCGATGTTACATTATTAGGTCACAGCTGACTAATTCAAAGAAATGATGTTTAAAATTGACTTCCACTGGAGATATCAGGCGTTTATTCATTTTGTTTTGTGTCAACAGGTGTATTGACTTAAATGTATTATCAATCATGGTTTCTATCATTTCTTGATGCACTAACCAGGCTGTATGCAATCTAAAGCAACACTGTCCTATATAAAGACTCACTCACTGCCCACTTTATTAGTTCCACATGTTCAACTGCTTGTAAACACATATACAAATCAGCAAATCACACGACAGTGCATTTAGGCATGTAGACGTGGTCATGATAACTTGATGAAGTTCGAACTGAACATCAGAAGGGTGAAAAAAGAGGATTTAGGTGACTTTAGAAATGGAATGGTTGTTGATTTCAGAAACTGATAAACTACTAGGATTTTCATAAACAATGATTTCCAGGGTTTACAGTAAATGATCAGAAAAAGACAAAATAGCCAGTAAGTGGCAATTGTGTATACAAAAATACCTTGTTAATGTCAGAGGAGAATGGGAAAACTGATTCCAGATGGCAGAAAGACAACAGGAACTCAAATAACCACTCATTCAAGGTATGCTGAATACCATCCCTGAATGGACATGTTGAACCTTGAAGCAGAGGGATTTCAGCAGCAGAAGACCACACCAGATGCCACTCCTGCTAACTCAGAACAAGAAACTGAGACTATAGTTTGGACAGGTTCACCAAAATTGGACAATGAAGACTGGAAGAACATTGCCTGGTCTGAGAAGTCTTGATTCCAGCTGCAACAATCAGATGTCAGGTTTAGGATTTGGCATAAACAACATGAAAGCCTTGTATCAGTGGTTCAGGCTGGTGGTGGGGTGTCTAAAGGTGTAAGGGACATTTTTTGGCACATTTTGGGCCCCTTAGTATCTATTGAGCATGGATTAAACATAACAGACTATCTGAGTATTGTTGCTGACTATGTCTACCCCTTTATGACCACAGTGGAAACATCTTCTGATGGCTACTCCAGCAGGATAATGCACCATGTCACAAAGCTCACATCAACTCATAGGCTGCTTTCACACTATAAAGTTCTTCCGTTTTGGCTCTTTTCACACTAGTGATTTTTCCGTTATTGAAGTTCCGTTGCATGTTCCATCACGATTTTCGGCAAAAACCTGCCGTTACAAAACCCCTGATGGCCGAGACTAAATCGCATTGCAGCCTTTGGGATTTTGTAACTGCCCGTTTGCACCCGTATATGCCCGTAATTCATTACGGACGTTATACAATGACGGGAAATTGCGGCGGAAAAATTACTGCATGCATGCAGCATGATGGGAGTAGTAGTACCTGTTCTAATTGACAGATCGCCCGGGTTCCGTTGCGATCTTTCTGTATAATTCATAGATGCGGCTGGCCACTCTTCTATGGTCGCCTGCACTGCCGTTTATATACACCTATTCCTATTTTCCGCAGAGAGCTGTGATTGGCCAGATGGTGGGAAATATGAATAGGTGTATATATTTGTCAGTGCAAGGGGCCATAGAAGAGTGGCCGGCCGCATCTATACATTATACAGGAGGATCACAGGGGGTGTCAGGAGTGACATCCGCTGTGATCTTTCCTTAACTGCAGATACTACTACTTCCAACATGCAGCGCACTCTGCTCAATGCTGGGAGCTGTAGTACCTGCATTAATAGACAGATCACAACAGGTGTCAGAAGTTACACTCGCTGGGATCTGTATATTATTGCAGGTACTATAAGCACCCAACATGGAGCAGAGCGTATACCTGAGTACCTGAGAGCGGGGATTGGCTGCAATAATCCGGCCAATCCCCACTCTGGGAGGAAAATATGAATGAGTGATGTTCTATTCACATCACTGGCCAGAGTACAGAGCAGAGATGTGAGCGCTGTATAGAGCCGCTCCACATCTCTGCTATATCATGGACGATTGCATCGGGTGTCAGGACTGACACCCGGGGTGATATGTCTGTTAGTACAGGTACTACTACTCCCATCATGGAACAGTCTGTTCCATGCTGGGAGAAGTAGTACTACCTTAAAAAAAATGTAAAAAAATTTGAGAAAAAAAGTGAAAACAAACTTTATTAAAAATTTATTAAAAGTTAATTATAAAAATTAAAAATGTCCTTAAATAATTTTCCCCCATGCCTACTGCATCTTTTTTTAATTTTTAATACCGAACACATTTTGAAAAAAAAAATGCCAAAGGGGCCAAAAATGCAGTTTAAACTCAAATGCAAAAACGTCAGAAAAAAACCCTGGAAAAAAACAAACAAGTGGAATCGTAGCCAAATTCCACCTCAAATTAAAGCCCATAGAATTCTACAGGATTTCGCACTCCCATTCACAATTCCGAATTTCCGCTTGCAGTATTCTACAAGTGGTAATTCAGAAGTGTCATTGGGAATGTGGAATCCAAATGGGATTCTGCATTCCCAATCACACTTCTGAATTTCCGCTTGTGGAATCCTGCAAGCGAAATTCATCACTGTAAGTCTATGGGCTTTAATTTGAGGCAGAATTTTGCAAGTGGAATTTCGCAATCGGAAATTCTGCCATGGGAATAGACCCTAAATTTTGGCCTAACCCAATTCCTATTAATCACCAGTAGCTTACTGTACTGACAATTCATAGACTTCAATATTCACCAGCATTTCACACATATAAATGGATCATTTATATCACTTACGAAAATAATACAAAATTGCCCTTAAATGCTCTCAATGAAGCAGAATAGGTACATTTGCATAAGCAATATTCTGCGGGTTGGTAAATGGTTTTTACTGTGCAGGTAACTGAAAACAGCTTTGTTTGGGGACAGTTATTGTTCTAGGGTAATGTATCCTTACTACAATATCACAGAAGCTATAAGACTTGATGGAAAATCTCAGTAACGTGTTGTTTACACAAGAGATCAACCACCCTAATCATTCCTCAGTTCATAAAATATAAAGGAGCTCCATACAAGTGGCTTCAAATGTTTTAATGTGCCATTTACTGCCCAGATGTTGGCAGTGAGCTTGTCACCAGCAAATGAAATCCAAAATATTGCAAATTATTGTTCTGCTGTTTGCTGTAATTTCTATTTTCCTCATTGAAATAAGAGCCATACTTGCATAAGTGCAGCAAACAGTCTAACCTCGTATGAAAGAACAAGAAATATAAAAAATATCAGTGTTCATTGAGCGCCTCAATTTTTCTTTCACCTGTTTGGACAATGGGATTTTGTTTGCGGAGAAAGAGCTTATCCAGTTATGACTTTATTATTGAATTTCAGATTTCTCTAGACTATAAATATAAATCTCAAGAACACAATGTACCATATTTTTATTGTAGTGTGAGCCTGGAAATTACGCTGTAATTACAGTTTATAGGTGCTCTTACCGATGCAGAGAATGTCAGCGCCTTTTTATGTAATTGCTGTTTTTTTTAAAGTGTATAAAAGTTGAAAATGTTTATGCACGGTTTATATTTAGTCATCAATCATATAAAGCGATAACATTGATAAAAGTTGGAACTCCGATCCTAGAAACAATATAACCGACACTTCAACTTTCTGCTCTGATCATTAGTACAGTTATCGCTAAAGATTGTGTGCATTTAGGCCTAAAACAATACATTTGATGTGTTCATGAATATTTATAGGATGCGTCTGCCAAATGATGGGGGTCTATGAAAATAGCCTTATCCATTAAAAAAGGCATATAGGAAGGGTCAATGTGTCTGAGATTATTTTGGTGTTGTAATAAAAGATACATGAAAGAGCTGGATAATGTATCCTAAAGACTGTTGGGGTTAGTTCTTCTATTCACCATGCGCGCCCATTTATTGACTGCCATCTATAGCCCTCCGTAGATTTCTACAAGACACTTGTCTGACACTTCAATATTATCCATAAGACTATAAATGCTGAGGCACATATACACTTATAGCATGTACAATATATATTATAAGTTGGTATGAGCAGTAGCAACCGAGGAGCAAACTGTAGGGTGGTAGTGCAAGCCCTCACAAAAAAAAAAGAGGGTTATTTTTTTTATATTTTAATAAATCATATAGTACAAAAATAGAAACATTGGTGAAGCATCTTCTCCTAAAACTCTGCTTTGTGATGTTCTACATGCTGTTCCTCTGCCATGTTAAAAAATAATTGACAATGGGTGTCATCTTTTACCTTGTTAAAGCCTTGGTTAGGCTAAGTTTCCACAAAAAAAAAGCATTTTTTGTGGGAAAAATGTCACGGCCAGATGTTAGCTGAAAATTCCAATGGAATTTTGCTTGGAAATTCTGCCATGTGAACATCCAATCTGGTAACACATCCAATCTGGTAACACTTAGGCGAGGTTCACACTGCAGAATCTCAGACAGAAAAAATTCCATCTAGATATTCCTTTGCGCCCAGCGGACCACGCGGACATTGTCGTCCCCAATAGACGGCTATGTCTTCCATGAGTAGATCTGCCAGAAGAATGAGCACCGCCATTCTTCAAGCAGAAATTTTAAAGCAAATTTTCTGTTCAAAAATTCTGCTTAAAACATTATAAAGTGTGAATTGGTGAACGGAAAACCCATTCACTAACATGTACATTTTAGCAAGCAGAATTTCTGTCTGCAATTTCAAAGCGGAATTGCAGGCAGAAATTCTGTAGTCTGAACCTAGCCTTAGTCATCAATTTAAAGGAAAAGTTCGAGCTCACCGACACTAAACCCAATACACTGGGTTATAGTGTGGTTGATCAGGAATCCAATGAGAGCTCAGGCCATTGTTCTGCGCATGCGCCGGTCCCTCGCTACACCCGGAAGTCAAGAATAGCGAGTCTTCAGCGAGAGGGTGAAAGGTTTAGGCGCATGCACTCTGCAGACAGAGCGCTGAGCTCACAAGGCATGAGACTCCCCGTTACTAGGACATGGAGTTGAAGGCAATAATTATGCTAAGAGGATGAAGCGTGATGCAGGGGCCAAACAACGGAACTTTACCGGCAAATAACTCAGCGGCAATTGAAGGAAGAAAAGTAAGTGACCCCTTATTGGATTTCTGTTCACCCGCACTATAACCAAGTGTATTGAGTTTTCCTTTAACTCCTTCCCAATCCCAAAATTGTTGCATGTTTTGTCACTCCTTATAAGGCTTTGTTCACATAACTTAATGCCCATGCGGAATTCTGCAGGAATAATCTGCACATATATTTCGCTGCAGCAGAGCCTCATTGATTTCAATGGGATTCTGCTTAACTGCGTACACAGTTTAATTTCCGTGGCAGATGTTTCTGGCGAGGAGATCCTGATTCTGGCATCTGCACAAAAGAATAGAATTTTCTATTCTTTTTGCAGAATTGGCTCTGAAAGGCATTGTCTTCTATGAGATGGCATATTTC
The DNA here is from genome assembly GCF_029499605.1 of Hyla sarda. NCBI lineage: Eukaryota > Metazoa > Chordata > Amphibia > Anura > Hylidae > Hyla > Hyla sarda. The sequence continues at coordinate 109,696,137 of NC_079191.1, forward strand.
CAAGTGGTCCTAGCGCCCGCTGGATTATTCAAATGTTCACATTTTCAGTGGTGTGAACATACCTTAAGGCTAAGTTTCCACTTGGTTTTTTGTCTTGTTTTTTTTTTTTACTGTGAAAAAAAAAAACGCGAGCAAAAACGCCAGTGCGTTTTGCGTTTTTTGCTGACGTTTTTGCCTTTGTGTGGAAACTGCATGTTTGGCCCCTTTGGAGTTTTTCTTAAGAATTTTGTTGGGTACCAAAAAAAAAAAAAAAAAAAAAAAAATATATATATATATATATATATATATATATATATATATATATATATATATATTAAAATTAAACATAACAAAATTTTTATTTTTTAGAACTAAAATTTTATTAATTTTCAAACATGGACCAATTTATGTGAGCAGGCAGGAACATAAAAATGTAGCCGACAATATAAAAAATTTACAAAGGGGCCAATTAATTGTAAAAATAAGATACTTTTTTAATTCATTTTGTGTAGTGTTTTTTTTTTTATTAACAATGTATTTTAATGATTTATTTCATAAGGTGTGTGTTTTTTTAAATTTTTTTACTTTATTCTCTTTATTTTATTCATTATTTATGTACTATTAGTACTCCCAGCATGGAACAGACTGTTCCATGCTGGGAGGTGTAGTACCTGTACTAAAAGACAGAATGCAGCGGGTGTCACTCCTGACACCCATTGCGATCCTCCTGTACAATCTATAGAAGCCTGTGGCACAGCTGCACTGCTCCCCTGCCCGACACTGATTTGAAGTTCTCTTTACATCACAGATTAATATATGCTGCTGAGAGTTGTGATTGGCTGGAACCACCCGGCCAATCACAACTCACAGTGGCAAATATGAATCTGTGATGTGAAGAGAACTTCACATCACAGAATAATACAGTGCTGGGCAGGGGAGTGGAGAAGTGTTGCCAGCCGCTGGCATATATAGATTATGCAGAAGGATCGCAACAGGTGTCAGGAGTGACATCTGGGCCGATCTGTCTATAAGTACAGGTACTACTACTCCCAGCATGCAACAGTCTGTTCCATGCTGGGAGTAGTAGTAGTACAAGTATCCTAGAGATATGCCACTCTTTTCAAGATAGGAATACCCCTTTAACAATATGCCAGATACAAACAATTTTCAAACGTTACCTTTTTTCTGCTCCCTAGACATCATGCAGCTGCCAAGTTTTTCAGGATTCTGTATGAAGGCACAAAATTATTGAATTGCTATAGTATAAAGTTATAGGGACTCAATGGGTTGCCATATGGTCCAGTTATTCCAGAGGATATCTCTAAAATACAACATTTGATGGAACATATGTATTGTATTCATATAGAGCCAGACTGAAAACAACTTTTTCTGCCTCATAAACAATAAGAAGCCCCATAGAAGTCTGCAGTTACTATTACCTGTATTGCTCTGTACATGGCTGCCATCAGAGATTTTGGGGCCCCTCACATAGCTCAAGGCCAGATTGGACACAGTTTTACCCATCATCACTGCAGAACTTACAAGTGACTACAGCTCTGATGGGTCAGTCAGGAGTATACACGATGATATCAGTGACCTGAGTGATGTCTTCTGACTTGAGTGATATCTTCTCTGTTATATTTTCTTCTTCATCTGGTCCAGGGACCAGGTCTTCCTCCAGCTCCATCTTCTCTGCAGAGTCTGACATCTAGACATCATTGGCTCCTCACTTTGTCAGCAGATCCTCATCCTCTGTATGAAGACAGTAATCATTATAAGCTTGCCAGAAAGTGTACCCTAAATAAAATACTGCCTCACACTGTACCCTGAGTATAATACTGCTATACACTTTACCCACTAAATATAATCCTGCCACACACTCCTGCGACACACTGTACCCTAAATATAATGCTGCCCCACACTGTATCCACTGAATATAATCCTGCCACACACTGTACCCTGAATATAATACTGCCACACACTGTACCCTGAATATAATACTGCCACACATGCATACACATCATATATACATATACATCACCTCTTATCCTCTGTGTCCTCATCACTCCTCATCACCCCCAAAACCCCCGCCAAACCTCTCCTCATCACTACTATAACCCCCCTGCACCTCTCCTCATCACCCCTATAACCCCCCCTGCACCTCTCATCACCTCCATAACCCCCCAGCACCTCTTATCACCCCCATAACACCCCCTGCACCTCTCATCACTCCCCTATCCCCCTGCACCTCTCATCACCCCCATAACCCCCCTGCACCTCTTATCACCCCCATAAACCCCCCTGCACCTCTCATCACCTCTCATCACCCCCTGCCCCTCTCATCACCCCCATAATCCCCCTGCACCTCTTATCACCCCCATAACCCCCCCTGCACCTCTCATCGCCTCCATAACCCCCCGCACCTCTTTTCACCCCCATAACCCCCAGCACCTCTCATCACCCCCCTCCACCTCTTATCATCCCCATAACTCCTCGTACCTCTCATCACCTCCATAACCCCCCTGCACCTCATATCACCCCCATAACCCCAAACTTTTATTAGGGAAGGGGTTAAATTATCTTAAGTCACTTTTTTTTCACTTTTTTTTTTGCAATGTTATAGCTCCCATAGGGGGCTATAACACTACACACACAAATCTTTTACATTGATCAATGGTTTCTCAAAGGAAACCATTGATCAATGATTCTGCCACTTAATTGCTCATGCCTGGATCTCAGGCACTGAGCAGTCATTTGGCGACCGTACACCAGGAGGCTAGGTAAGGGACCCTCCTGCTGTCTCACAGTTGTTCCTGATGCCGCGATTTCGCTGCGGACATCCCGAACAGCCCCTGAGCTGCAATGATTTACTTTCACTTTGGATGCGGCGTTCAACATTGAACGCCACGTCTAAAGGGTTAATAGCACGCGGCACCGCAATCAGTGCAGGGCACTCTTAGCCACGGGTCCCGGCTGTTGTTTGAGGCCAGCGTGTTATAGAATGGGAGTGGACTCATGACGTAGTCATAGTCCTTGCGGGCACCCAGCGGTCAGTGAGTGACAGTCGCCAGTAAAAAAAAAAAAGGTCCAGGCTCTGTACAAATGACCACATACAGGAACTCTTGTAGAAGGGCTATGACACAACTCTTTTCACTTACCTTACCTGCTATGCAACATAATCCTTGCAGTAGGAACGCCGAAAACGTGTACCAAACAGTGCACACAAAAACATGAAATCATTATTAATCCATATACTTTATTAAATTCACAAAGTTTAAAACATACATAGAAAAGTGCAGAATGCATAAAAAAGGCACTGAATCACTAAGGAAAGGTAGGTATAAGTCTATGTGAAATGTAATATAGCAGAGTAATCACATAAATAGATGGCAATAGGGGTTATAAATACAAGGGAACCTCAGTATAAGACTATGACGAACATAAGTCAATTGAAAGAAAACAAAGCTCAATGCCCAACCAGATGATCAAGAATGCCAGACCATACCTACCAACCCCAACGATCGTTTCGCTTCTAAAGTGCTTCCTCAGGGGGTGTGTTTCCTCAGGGGGCTTTGTTTTCTTTCAATTGACTTATGTTCGTCATAGTCTTATACTGAGTTTCCCTTGTATTTATAACCCCTATTGCCATCTATTTATATGATTACTCTGCTATATTACATTTCACATAGACTTATACCTGCCTTTCCTTAGTGATTCAGTGCCTTTTTTATGCATTCTGCACTTTTCTATGTATGTTTTAAACTTTGTGAATTTAATAAAGTATATGGATTAATAATGATTTCATGTTTTTGTGTGCACTGTTTGGTACACGTTTTCGGCGTTCCTATTTAGCAAGTGCACTCCCACTTACTTTTTACAGTAGGTTGGTTTTTCTCTTTTTTGGTGTTAATAATCCTTGAAGTGCAGCAGCGCTCTTTATCCATACAACCTATCTTAGCTTCCTCCAAGAAGGGCAAAGACCTATTTTAGCATATGAGAAGCACACTGTTACATTGCATCTCCCTACGCATATGCTTTTAAACAAGTTTACCCTTATATTTTATTACAAATGCATCTACAGAATACTCCAATTACAAGACTGTCTTTGATAGGTGAAAGACTTAGAGTAGGCATACTGGCTAGTGATGAGCAGCAGGGGCCATATTCGAATTTGCGATATTTCACAAATATATTGAGGATTATTGGTTCTATGTTCGCAAAATTCGCATATTCGCTATGTTCGTTCACTTTCTTTTTTCCATTTGAAAATTCGCATGGAAAATTTGCATAAAAATACACATAAAAAATTATAATATTTGTCATTACAAATATATAGCACTATGCATTCACGAAATCGCGAAGTGTCAATATTCGCTATAGAAATTGCATTACGAATATTCATGCTTAACACTAATACTAAGCTCAAAAACAGTTCTTAAAGTGAATCTGTCAGCAGGATTATTAATTACGTATTCCGGGATCTAGAATTTTATCCCCTTTCCAAAGGATCTTGCTGCAGCACCGTATTGTATGCGGTGTATGCGGAGATGTGACGGACGTAACGTAACGCCCCTCCATTCATGTCTATGGGAGGGGGCGTAAATGCCACGTAACTGGAGACGCAGCTCTGCATACAATGCAGGTGCTGCAGCAAGATCACAGGGGGTCCCAGCTGCGGGCCCCCTGTGTTCAGACATCTTATCCCCTATCCTTTGGATAGGGGATAATATGTTAGATCCCGGAATACCCCTTTAACTTCTGGCACTTGTAAATAAGACTTATGGCAAGGAGAAAAAATTATACCTTCTTAAAGATGTCTGCAGGGCCAATACAATTAGGTGTTTCAAGTGTCAAAGAGGCATTACCAGCCCCCTGAAATGCCACAGGTGGGAACACCTCTTTGCTCCCCTCCTATCCCCATCCCTGTCCCATTTTTGCTGAGGCATACATGTGGTAAGATTTCCTGATGTAGGCAGCAGCATCAGTCACTCACCCCATGTAAATATGAACACATGCTCATGTGCAAGATTTATACAGAGCTTTGTGCTGGAAGCAAAGTTTAAAAGATGTATAATCACAGGGGTCCCGCCGCTGGGGACCACCACAATCTCGTTGCAGCCCTCGGCATTCTGTGCCGAGTGCTGCCTCCGAGACGGGGAATTGATGTCACGGCCATGTCCCCTAGTGATGTCACGTCATCCCCCCTCCATTCCTGTCTATGGGAGGGGTCATGAAATTTCCCTAAATATTTGGAGAATATTTGGGGAAATGTCACACATGATCATATCACAACCAATGCAAAGTCAAAGGACAAAATTGTTACAAAAGTAAGAATGTTTGGCAAAAATCACTTCAGGACTAAAGGTCTTACAAAAATTCACAAAACTATTGATGTGCCTAATTTGTGCCTCTTTAATACAACAAATTTGTAAAATGTTTGATAAATCCCCCCACATGTCTATGTTAGTCACTTGAACTAAATTGGCAAAAAATCTCTACACAAATCTTATTAAACATTCGAGTGAACATTCGAGTCAACAAGTTGTGCCAACAGATGTCCTCAATACTAACAGGATGCTGCTGCTATTTGTACCATCCTGTGGAATAAATGTAACACATTATTTTTACAGTGGCAACACAAAAATAATAGTTTTTTTCCCTAAAACTTTTGTGGAAAAAAACTGAAGGTAAAATAAAGCTTTGCATATTTGATAATACTAGTATTGTAATTACTCTTATAATAAAGTCAATATAACCAATTGGTTTGTTGTTGTTTTTATTTTTAAAAAGGCCTATAATCTTGGTTGCTATGGGTAACTGCTTCACTGTTCCCTTGCACAAGGTTTAATCTACACCAAAGCTTTTTTACTGCATGACAAAGTACATGTCCCATTGGTGGAATGTCTGCTTTGTCTACATGGCTGTAGTAATGACTTGCAGTATCGGCACATAATCCATTTAACCAGTTAATAGTTGCATTTGACACTGGTATCATGCATTGGCCAGAATTTTACTGCAGAAGACACATGCCATTACGGAAGCATTATGAAAGCGTTTGTGGAGAAGCTGAGAGGGTTTCAATAAGTGAGTATTGTGTTTTTGGTTTTCTTCCTACCATACCAGGACATATGATTGTAACACCTTCTGCCCAGCCATGGTTCACCAGGGATCAGGATTTTTGTTTCGATTGAGAGCTCTGGAGTATATTGTGGAGTTGATAACTTGTTAATAAATAGGGGTAACTGGATTTTGCGCAGAGCTGTTCGTAAAGCCTTCTTGCAGGTTAGAAAACTTCTAGTCTAGGGACTTTCTCCAGACGTCCACAATTTCATCTCATGCTGTGTAGCTATAGATGGGAATATTAGCTACCAGGAGGTTGCATCATACCCAGTGTCCCCTCCAGTGCTCCATAGGCATAAAAAGTGCACAGTGTCTTGTTATCTTCAGAAACCTCTATGTTTTAGCCATTGACACAGAAGAAACTGCAGCCAGCCTTAAATCTGGACAGCAATTGCTGCTAAGGATAAAATGTAGTACTACATGCTGAATGTTCAGGTTAACATAAAAACTCTTTAGTAGAGAGAGAGACTTTTACAGTCATGGCCGTAAATGTTGGCACCCCTAAAATTTTTCAAGAAAGTGAAGTATTTCTCACAGAAAAGGATTGCAGCAACACATGTTTTGCTATACACGTTTATTCCCTTTGGGTACATTCCCACACGGCGTATTTGCTGCGTATTTGCTGCTGCGTATTTTATTTTCTCTGTTGAAGTCAATGGGTAGGAAAATACGCAGCACCAAATACGCAGCAAATACGCAGCAAAATACGCCACGTGGGAATGCACCCTTTGTGTGTATTGGAACTAAACCAAAAAAAGGGAGGAAAAAAAGCTAATTGGACATAATGTCACACCAAACTCCAAAAATGTGCTTCTTATACCTCTCAGCCGGAATGTTGGACCACTCTTCCTTTGTAAACTGCTCCAGGTCTCCCTTTTTGGAAGTGTGCCTTTTCCCAACAGCAATTTTAAGATCTCTCCACAGGTGTTCAATGGGATTTAGATCTGGACTCATTGCTGGCCACTTCAGAACTCTCCAGCACTTTGTTGCCATCCATTTCTGGGTGCTTTTTAATGTATGCTTGGGGTCATTGTCCTGCTGGAAGACCCAAGATCCCGGACACAAACCCAGCTTTCTGACACTGGGCTTTACAGTGCAACCCAAAATCCATTGGTAATCCTCAGATTTCATGATGCCTTGTACACATTCAAGGCACCCAGTGCCAGAGGCAGCAAAACAACACCAAAACATCATTGAACCACAACCATATTTCACTGTAGGTACTGTGTTCTTTTCTTTGTCGGCCTCATTCCGTTTGGTAAACAGTAGAATGATGTGCTTTACCAAAAAGCTCTATCTTGGTCTCATCTGTCCACAAGATGTCTTCCCAGAAGGATTTTGGCTTACTCAAGTTCCTTTTGGCAAAATGTACTCTTGCTTTTTTATGTCTTTGTGTCAGCAGTGGGGTCCTCTTGGGTCTACTGCCATAGTGTTTCATTTCATTTAAATGTCGAAGGATAGTTCTCGCTGACACTGATGCTCCCTGAGCCTGCAGGACAGCTTGAATATCTTTGGAACTTGTTTGGCGCTTCTTATCCACCTTCCGGACTATGTTACGTTGAAACCTTTCATCAATTTTTCTCTTCCGTCCATGCCCAGGGAAATTAGCTACAGTTCCATGGGTTGCAAACTTCTTGATAATGGTGCTCACTGTGGACAAAGGCAAATCTAGATAGTTTTCGACCGTATGCGGTTTCCCGACCGCGGGAAACCGCATATGGCCGAAAACGAAGCCGACCGGAGACTGCGGTTCACTCCGGTCGGCTCATAGACTTGCATTAAATACGGTTCCCGAATACGGCTGAGTGCGGGCGCCACGATTAAGCCCCGCCCCCTCCTCCAAACCTTATACGGGAACCGTATTTAAGAAAACGTGGTGTGGACCCAGCCTAAGCCAGGTCTTTACAATTTTTTGGAATCAATAGTGCTGGCCAACTTATTCTTTGGTTGTATTACACATATGGGGGTGTGGCTACCTCCATGTTGGCTCTTGCACCCCACCCACCTCTATTAGGTGTATATAAGGTGCCTTGGATGTTTCAGACCTTGCAATGCCTGCTGTACTGTTCACACAGAGGCATATTCATAGTGTAGGGTCCGTCCCAGAATGACGTCACCTTACCGTGGTGGGACGGTCCTTGCTATTTGGCTGCCAAATTTGCAAGCTAAGTACCTCATAATTTCATAGTTTCATATTTTCATCTATTGCACTACAGCTGTATAGCTTTTCATGTTCTATCTATATACTCATGTTTTATCTATATACTCATGTTGTATCTATATCTTTGTGCAAGCAGTGTGCTGCTGTATTTTCCTGTTGCTATATATATATATATATATATATATATATATATATATATATATATATATATATATATATATATATATATATATATATATATATATATATGAATATATTTTTTGTCAATGTAATTATATCTTTTCTTTTTAAACATGTTATAAATGTACAGGAATTTTATACTATTTATCTTTAACATTTTTGAAAGCTGAACTGTTGAACTATTGTGAAATAGAAACCTAATAACACTTACAGAAACACTAATGTACTCTAGAATTTATCTTTGTGTATTAAAAAGAAATCAAGTTTATTTCTTCTGGTAGATTGAACAGATATCTACATATTTGAGCATCGTAATTCATTGATTTGGCTTGTACTAAATTGACTTGAACTGTCAACTGGATCGAAAGGATATTATTTTCAATATTTTATTACATTTATGTAAGAAATGGTATCCTGGGAGATTTTTTTTTATTCACTATATAATCTCTTAAGAATTGACCTTTCATATCTTGACATTCTATTGGGTCCCTAAGTCCATTCCCTTATCTGGAATATGTGTTTTTAGAAATTTGATTAATTCATTTATTTTTTGACTAAACCATTTTTCATTTTTTAGGGTGTTGAAAATCCAACGGTGAACGTGGTGAGATTTTTATGTACTCAGTGGGGTTAAACAGTAAATTTTTATCAGAAGATTCCTTCAATGATTCCTTGTTCACAAAATACCTCCTGCTGAGGAAGCAAGTTGTCTGCTATTATTTGTGGGGTGGCAAGAGTCTATTATCTCTGCAGTGCCAAACAGTGTCTTGACTTTAGGTAAGACACACTTGTCTTTATGCTCCTCACCTAGTGACCACCATGCATGCTTGATACCAAATAAGTTTATCTTGATCTTATTGGACCACAGGAAATGGTTCCAGTAATCCATGTCTTTAGTTTGCTTGTCTTAAGGACACTGTTTGCAGCCTTTCTTGTGCTTCATCTTTAGAAGAGACTTCCTACTGGGATGACAACCATGCAGAAAAATTTGATGCAGTGTGCGGCATATGGTCTGAGCATTAATAAGCTGATCCCTACCCTTCTACCTCTGCAGCAATACTGGCAGAACTCATATGTCTATTTCGCAAAGACAACATCTGGATATCTGGATATAATGCTGAGCATGTGCACTTAACTTCATTTGTTGAACCATGATCCTGAGTAGTGATGAGCTGCACAGGCGATATTCGAATTCACAATATTTCGCGCATATATTGACGAATATTCGTCATATATTTGAGAAATTGCATATTCGTTATATTCGTTATATTTTTTTTTGCGCATATGAGAAAATGTATGCGCATATTCACGAATATTGAGCCCTCCCTTCTTTAATGGTATAGGGGACTGTGACTAGTGCATTAACTCTGTAATTTTTTGCCCATTGAAACCAATAGGCCCATTGTGGTCTATGGGGATCTCATGGCATATAAAATAGTAAGATAAGCAGGACCATCTCAGCAGCACAGTGGAATGGGAGACCATCACAAGTTTGAGTCCTGAGGTGGGACAGAGTGTTACAGTGTTGTGGTTAAACTTTACTTTCCTGGAATAGCTGCTGAGTTGCCCATAGCAACCAATCAGATTGCTTCTTTCATTTTTTTAAAGGCCTCTGAAAAATAAAAGAAGCAATCTGATATGTTGCTATGGGCAACTCAGAAACTTTTTCTTTGGACAGGTTTTGATAAATCTCCCTCTATGGGGGAGATTCATCAAAACCAGTGTAGAGGAAAAGTTGTGCAGTTGACCATAGCAACCAATCAGATTGCTTCTTTCATTTTTTAAAAGGCCTCTGAAAAATGAAAGAAGCGATCTGATTGGTTGCTATGGGCAACTCAGAAACTTTTCCTCTGGACAGGTTTTGATAAATCTCCCTCTATGGGGGAGATTCATCAAAACCAGTGTAGAGGAAGAGTTGTGCAGTTGCCCATAGGAACCAATCAGATTGCTTCTTTAATTTTTGAAAAGGCCTCTGAAAATGAAGGAAGCAATCTGGTTGCTATGGGCAGTTCAGAAACTTTTCCAGGAAAAGCTGCTGAGTTGCCCATATCAACCAATCAGATAACTTCTTTCATTTTGCAGAGGCCTTGTGAAAAATGAAAGAAGCAATCTGATTGGTTGCTATGGGCAAATCAGCAGCTTTTCCAGGAAAGTAAATTTAAACCACAACACTGTAACACTGTGTCCCACCCTGGGACTTGAACCAGTGGTGGTCTCCCATTTCACCGTGCTGCCACGACTTTCCTGCTTATCTTACTGTTTTACATGCTGTGAGATCCCCTTAGACCACAATGGTCCTTTTTTGCACCCTCAAGCGCTGGACATTTCCATTATTTCCTGTTGATCCCATTCGGCCAGGTGCGCTGCTGGCCCGTCCGAGCGCAGGTGCGGGAGAGTGGAGCTGTCGAGTTACTACACCTGCACAGCCAAACAGCATGGACGTGCTCCTCTCCAAGGATATCGAATTGCTACAAGTCAACTTTTGAACATGCAGACTACTGGGAATGTGGAAGCTGCAGGGGGAAAGAATGGACAGTCCTTAAACATGTTGGATCTTAATAGAGACGATAAAGCACGTTTAGTCTTTCAGAATGTACAAAGACCGACAAACCCTGCAGCACCACAAGAGTTAATGGAACTCATGAGAAAACTGGAGGTGGTTCAACAGAAGGAGCTCCGTGTATGGTGGGATTTTAAAACCTTATCCACATACCTGACCAAAGACATGGTGCCCAGAGGACTCCGTATAAAGAAACGTCCGATTAAGACATATTCAGTTAAATTTGAAGAAAAATGGAACTCGGCACTCACAGAATGTTCCAACAAACTTATCAATTATATTCTTGAAGAGGAGGAATCTGAGTTGTCTGCATTGCAGGAGGAAATAAAGGAAACACAGAATCTGTTAAAACCGTATGAGGAAAAACCGGAATATAAGGTACTGCATGATAAAGCAATGGATAAAATTGCAACAGTAGAGCAAAATATAATGGACTATAAAAAGAATAAGTTCCAGCGAGATACCGATGACTATGTAAAAGATCTTATATACTCTTGGACGGAAGCTAACCGCACCCCAGGACCAAGTACTCCCAAATCAATTCTGAAGACAGGACCACATTCACACGGCAAGCGGTTTTACAAAAAGAATCACAAACCTGTGAACAGACGAGTCAGCTTCACAGAGGGAGATGGACAGTCTCTGGAAACAAGAGCAGGTGATGCAAATTACAATCAGAGACCAGGAGTCGCTGCTAAAGCTATGCCTGCAATAAACCAGCTCCAGGAACGGTGCCCAAACGGAAGCGGAGGCGGGCTGGCAGAAAACATAGAAGATCATCGGTACAGGCTGAGATCCACAACGATGAAGTAAGTCTCTCTGTTGTCAATTTATCCAGTTATATCATTACACAGGCCCAAGAAAGTGTACTTAACCGGGGCCTTGGATTTGTGCCCACATGTGATTTTGATTTGTTTGCTACTATTTTAGCTGTTAACAAATGGGCCATAAACCTGACGGTACAGAGACATTTTTTGATGTGTAATGATTCGCTGGACATTGCAGAAAACATGCATCCACAGGATGATCCTGAAATTTGTACGGACTTTATAGACCAATGTAATCTTCTTGCTTTGCATACGCTAAAAATGGAATCTAATGCTGTTAATGATCAAGTAAAACAATTTTGTATACCTAATCCAAGGTTTTATCCCCTAATGTCTAGAACGCCAGCCCTGGACAAGTTCCAGGACTTGGTAGAAAAAGAATTAGTTGCCTTAAATGAAAAAGTTAAAACTCAGAAAAGTTCCAACAATTTGAGTTTGGCTGAGAGACAAGCTATAAAGGAATTAAAAGACAATAAGGAATTAATAATAAGAAATGCGGGCAAGGGGGGCGCAATTGTCCTCCTTGACGCAAGCCTCTATGCCAAACTCAATTTGGAACTCCTCGAGGATTCCTCCACCTATAGAAAATTAGAAAATGACCCCACAAAAATGTGTCATATAGCACTAGGTAAACTCCTGGATGAGGGTCAAGCTATGGGAGTTATTGATGAGAAAATGAAAGATTATTTGTACGTGGAGCACCCTGTCATGCCCGTCTTCCACTCTCTCCCCAAGATACATAAGGGGGGCTTTCCGCCCCCACTAAGACCTATTGTAGCTGGCATCGGCTCACTTGGGGAGAGACTGGGGGACTGGCTTGACAGATATCTCCAAACTTTGGTCAAAATAACACCGACGTATTTACAGGACACAAGACATGTTCTACAAGTTATGGATCAGATGGAGTGGTCGGATGATTTTTCTTGGGCCACCTGTGATGTTACTTCCCTTTGCCCCTCCATACCATGGCAATTGGGTCTAGTTGCCCTCTCCCAACATCTAAATTTGCATAGTTCCTACTCCTCTAACCTGAAGGAATTCATTATTATGGCTACACAATTTTTGTTATCACAAAACTTTTTTATGTTCAATGGTAGCTATTTCCTTCAGGTTAGAGGAGCATCGATGGGGGCCAAATACTCCCCTTCTTTTGCAAATATTTTTATGATTTTTTGGGAGGAGACTTTTATTTTTACATCTAACAACCAATTTTTTGATTCCATAAAATATATTGGACGGTATATAGACGATCTTGCTATAGTGTGGAGGGGTTCTGAAGAGGAGTTTTGGAGCTTCGTAACATATATAAATGATAACCCTCTTAATCTAAAATTTACTGCGAGTTTCTCCAAGGATAAGCTCCCCTTTTTAGACATAGAATTATGTGCAGGTAGAGATTCTAATAGGTCTAATATAGTGATTCAGCCATATAGAAAAGGTACGGCAGGGAACACTATTCTCAAAGCAGACTCATGCCATCCCTACCATGTGGTCAACAACATTCCATATGGGGAATGGGTACATTTAAAACGGAACTGCTCAGAGGAGTCCACATTTGAGCAGGACTCCCATCTTTTGCATGGAAGGTTAATACAGAGGGGCTACAGAGATAGTGTACTAGAAAACGCTTATGATAAAAGTAAAACATTAGAACGTAATACATTATTGAAAAATAGCAATAGAAACAGAAATAATTCCCAGCATCGGAATAACAACTTGCCCATATTTGTTGCGGGGTTTAGCAAACAATTTAATGCAATAAGAAACATTATGAATAAGTATTTACCAGTGTTGGAGAATGATCCCGCCCTCTATGAAATCAACAAAACAAAAGTGGTAACAGTATCCAGACGTGGCCCATCGCTAGGATCCATGCTATCTCCCAGTTTATTCTTGCAAAAGGGAGTGAATTCCAGAATGTGGTTAAATCATCCAGGAACGTGGAGATGCGGACATGCACAATGCATAACATGCAAATTTATTGATAGATCCAATTCCTTTCAATCATATAACACCGGAAGAATATACCATAACAAAACTTATGTTAACTGCAATACATCTTATGTTGTATATCTAGCCTCATGCACCCACTGCCGTACACAATATGTAGGCTGTACAACAAAAACATTGAAAACACGTATCCGCAGACACGTTTCTGATATAAATAATGATAATGTCAACGTATCAGCTCTATCCAGGCATTTTAGATCCATCCATAATAGGAACACATCTACATTACGCGTTAATGCCATAGAAAAAGTGGTTAAAAATGTAAGAGGAGGAGATATGAAGATGTTGTTATTCAATAGGGAATCCTATTGGATTTTTGTATTAAACACAAGAGAACCGAATGGGATTAATCAAAGACATGATCTTATTTGTACATATTAAATTTAATTGCAGATACATATACATATATTTCTTTATCTGCATTTTTTTGTTTTGCATTTTTGCAACCGCATCTCCCTAACTAATTGCACTGTATATATATGCCTCTGTTTGCTATACAAAAGAACTTGTCTTGTAATATACTATTTAGCTTCCGGAGCTCCCCTGTTGTTACCCACTTCCAGTGATATCTCCAGGTTTTTAAGATTATCTGTTTTTATGTATGATGTCATGTGGTCATGTGATGTAAAAACTACTATATATATGTGATCCTGACATAATGATGATGCCATGACTAAGGATCAAACTGATCCGAAACGCGTCGGCGTTCTTGTCCCTATGCTGCATGTTTTTATGACTTAATAAAGGTGAAGAAGTTTTTGCACCCTCAAGCGCTGGACATTTCCATTATTTCCTGTTGATCCCATTCGGCCTGGTGCGTTGCTGGCCCGTCCGAGCGCAGGTGCGGGAGAGTGGAGCTGTCGAGTTACTACACGTGCACAATGGTCCTATTGGTTTCAATGGGCAAAAAAATCACAGAGTTAATGCACTAGTCACAGTTCCGTATACATAGGCGTGCGCACGGGGTGTGCCTGGTGTGCCCAGGCACACCCTAATCAAGCCCAGGGAGGCATCCGAGGCCACCATGAGCAGCCCGCAGAGGACCCCCCCCGTCACATTCGGGACATCCCTGTGTCCCGAAAGATCTTTTTGGGACACAAGGATGTCCCGGTTACCTTTCTACAGTGGCCCCCGTGTTAACTTTCAAAACACAGGGGCCGCCGGGAAGTAGCGCACGCAGGGACGTCATTGACGTCCCGTGCGTGCGCCCATAGCAACAGAGGAGCGGAGAAGGAAGGAAGGAAGAGGATGCGCGCGCCGGCCGGAATGGTAAGTGACCAACACGAGCTGGTGTGGGGGAAACTATGTGGAGGAAACTATACTGCACCTAATGTGGGGGAAACTATACTGCACCTAATGTGGGGGAAACTATACTGCACCTAATGTGGGAAACTATACTGCACCTAATGTGGGGGAAACTATACTGCACCTAATGTGGGAAACTATACTGCACCTAATGTGGGGGAAACTATACTGCACCTAATGTGGGGGAAACTATACTGCCCCTAATGTGGGGAAAACTATACTGCACCTA
Organism: Hyla sarda; assembly: GCF_029499605.1. NCBI lineage: Eukaryota > Metazoa > Chordata > Amphibia > Anura > Hylidae > Hyla > Hyla sarda. The sequence continues at coordinate 109,711,508 of NC_079191.1, forward strand.
ATGTGGGGGAAACTATACTGCACCTAATGTGGGGGAAACTATACTGCACCTAATGTGGGAAACTATACTGCACCTAATGTGGGGGAAACTATACTGCACCTAATGTGGGGGAAACTATACTGCACCTAATGTGGGAAACTATACTGCACCTAATGTGGGGGAAACTATACTGCACCTAATGTGGGGGAAACTATACTGCACCTAATGTGGGAAACTATACTGCACCTAATGTGGGGGAAACTATACTGCACCTAATGTGGGGAAAACTATACTGCACCTAATGTGGGGGAAAGTATACTGCACCTAATGTGGGGGAAAGAATACTGCACCTAATGTGGGGGAAAGTATACTGCACCTAATGTGGGGGAAACTATGCTGCAACTAATGTGGGGGAAACTATACTGCACCTAATGTGGGGGAAACTATACTGCACCTAATGTGGGGGAACTATACTGCACCTAATGTGGGGGAACTATACTGCACCAAATGTGGGGGAACTATACTGCACCAAATGTGGGGGAACTATACTGCACCTAATGTGGGGGAACTATACTGCACCTAATGTGGGGGAACTATACTACACCTAATGTGGGGGAAACTATACTGCACCTAATGTGGGGGAAACTATACTGCACCTAATGTGGAGGAAACTATACTGCACCTAATGTGGGGGAAACTATACTGCACCTAATGTGGGGAAAACTATACTGCACCTAATGTGGAGGAAACTATACTGCACCTAATGTGGGGGGACTATACTGCACCTAATGTGGGGGAACTATACTAACTGTGTGTATGTGTGCGTATATATACATATATGCACGCGCGCGGCGTGAGTTTGTGCTTTAGGGTGCACACCCTAATGCAATAGGCTGCGCACGCCTATGTCCGTATACCATTAAAGAAGGGAGGGCTCAATATTCGCGAATATGCGCATATGCGCAAAAAAAATGTGAATATTCGTAATTACGAATATATAGTGCCATATTCACAATATTCGTGAATTCACAAATATGCGATATTCGCGATTAAAATTTGAATTGCGAATATTTGCGAGCAACACTAGTCCTGAGTGTGCTGCAGCTCAGTTTTAGGGTTTCGGCAATCTTCTTATAGCCTAGGCCCACTTCATGTAGAGCAAAAATGATTTTTTACATCCTCAGAGAGTTCTTTTCTATGAGATGCCATGTTAAACTTTCAGGGACCAGTATTAGAGAGCATTAGAGCGATAAAACAAAATTTAAGTTACCTGATGCCCATTCACAACTGAGACCTTGTAACACTAATCAGTCACATGACACCTGGAAGGTAAAATGGCTAATTGGGCACAATTTGGACATTTCCATTTAGAGTTGTACTTATTTTTATCGCCAAGGTTTAAACATTATTGGCTGTGTGTTAAGTTATTTTGATACTAAACTAAACACTGTTATACAGTCTATGCACTCACTACTTTACAATGCAGCAGTGCGTCATTTCTTCAGTGTTGTGACATGAAAGGATTTAATAAAATATTTACAACAATTTCAAAGATGTACTCACTTATGTGTTATACTGTAAATCAATGGGACCTTTGTGTATAATATGTACATACAATCTCCTCAAATGATTCTGGACTCCACTAGCAAGTTGAATACATTCCACAAAAGGAAATCCCTGTCTATAACCTACATAAAGAGAAAGAGGCAGAGCCCCTTTAATGTGTTAACATTTTGGTTTTCCCACCTAGTACAGATAGGCTTTGCATTTATTTCTCATTCAATGCCCTTTCCAATACTCTTGGAATAATCCTCTACCCCTTGGTTATGAACAATCCAGTACCACAGGAAACAAGAGTAATACATAGCCCAATATTAATATTGATTTTCTAGATCTGTGTATGTTCACCAAGCCTATCCCATGGCTTGGTATCAGGTAGCCAGAATCACACAAATGATCATTGTATCATAAGTGTGGCCCTTTGCTTCTCTCTAGAGATGAGCGAACTTACAGTAAATTCGATTCGTCACGAACTTCTCGGCTCGGCAGTTGATGGCTTTTCCTGCATAAATTAGTTCAGCTTTCAGGTGCTCCGGTGGGCTGGAAAAGGTGGATACAGTCCTAGGGAAGAGTCTCCTAGGACTGTATCCACCTTTTTCAGCCGACGGGAGCACCAGAAAGCTGAACTAATTTATGCAGGCTAAGTCATCAACTGCTGAGCCGAGAAGTTCGTGATGAATCAAATTTACTGTAAGTTCGCTCATCTCTACTTCTCTCATTTGTCAGCTTCACACCCCCTATAATACAAGCCGATGTGCAGCTGTCGAACAAGGATGTTTAAACATGTTCACACCTTGTGATCAGGCAACGATTGAGCATTTGATCGTTCCCTAGCTGATCACTGGGCCTATCACACAGGACAATTATTTTTCCTATTCGGCCAATGCTCACCCCAGGTAATAGGGCTCTTAGATATTGCAGAATTGCTTAGAAAGATATTAATTGCTTTTTGATATATGGTGCTCATAATGGCTAATTGAACTTTCTTATTCTTAGGCAAGACCCTTTCAACAATAAAATCTGCAGTATCAGTAGCATCATAATAAATCTCTCTGCTGCCACATAACTGGAGCAGCAAGAACGATTAGTAAATAAAATAAAAAATAACACGTTTCAATCATAAACATCCAGTGACCATCAAGTAGGGCAGACTGGTAAGAGAGGTTATCTATTCATTCTTTTTCAGCAGTGGAGATGAATTGGTAGGGGGTAGAATCCCATTATCATTGTAATTTGCTAATTAAATAATTATCAATTAGATAGGCTGATAGAAGCCATTCCAGTGTATTCCATCGAGAGCTTTTAATAAAGAAAAACAGCTATCTAAAAAAATTTTTTGTTATGTGTGTCCTGCCTGGAGGCTTTTTATAAAGATTACATACAGTATGTCCCAAGCTACATATGCTGCATGTCCTATACTTGAAATCATATAGAAATATCAAACTTGGCAAGAGTAGTAGGCAGTTCAGTGTTTCCGAATTCAGATAAATGAGCCTTAATTGTTGTGCATTAATTAGATACCCAAGGCTATCTCCAAAGGAATATAAATTGAAATTTCAGACTTATTATTGGGTAGCCTTGTGAAATATGTCTTTAACACAATTATACCATGTGCTGGGGACTAGAAATAAAGGAACTGACCTGATACTAATTTGTATTTTACATGTTACATTTTAAATTGTATATCAATAGGTTAATCTCATCTCCATATTTTACTTGTAGGTAATTTGAAATTTCTGCACTGAAATGATGGAGATTAGTCCGGATAAAAATTAGAATCAATGTAAATGCACTAGAAGATTTGGTAAATTGAAAGCAAGACAGGACAGTTATATTTTTCTGAGAAATTGCTAGAAACATAATTATCAAAATAAAACACTGAATGAAAATTCTAGACTATTTTTGGAAAATTTAAATAACATCATATTGTTTGCATTCGGCGACTTATTTATACTCAAGAATGTTCACAACAGAAATGGTGATTGGTGAAAGAAGTAAGAAAAGGACATGACATTTTTAGTTCTATGGGATTAAGTAGATCTTTTTGTTAGTAGGCTGGATTTTTTGGGGGGAAAAATATGTGAAACAGTGCAAAGTCTTTTGTTGACCTTTTTTTACTTACTTTATAAACTTCACAAGAAATCTAACGCCCCCTTGTGACATCACACCACTACCCTCCATTCATGCCCATGGGAGGGGGCGTAATGGCCATAGACATGAATGGGGGGCATGGCCATGACGTCATGTCTCGGAGACAGTGCCCAGCACAGAACGTCGGGGCTGCACCGAGATCGCAGGGGTCCCAGCGTCAGAACCCCTGTGATCAGACATCCTATACTTTGGATAGGGGATAAAGTGGTATTCCAACCTTATACATCTTAACAGAATATCAATTTATCTGGAGGATGTGCAGCAGATTTATTGCTAATTTTTCCCATTATTTTAAAGGGAAACAAAAAATCTGCAAAACATCCACAGTGCTATGTATTTTTATGTGAAGACATTGTAGCTCTACAGCAAAATGCAATTTAGAAATTGGTGACAGTTTATCAGCCAGATATGCTAATAAGAGCTAGATTGTCAACTGGGTGGTCACCACTCCTTTCCTAACAGGGAGAGTGCTCAGGTTCCCATCCCTTTGCCAGTAGTGGTAACCTCCCCCTTGAAAATCTATAGATTGCAGACTTTCCAGGTGTCATCACTAGGGATGAGCAAATTGAATCTGATGAATCCGAATTCATTTTGAATTTCAGGAAGAATTCCAATTGCAACAAATGCGAATATCGCTGTGATTTAATTGCGCAAGTCACTTCATTAAACTCCATTTAGTGCTATCCAGGCTACAGGGCATCTAAAATGGTGGATCCACATGTGAGGATAGAGGCCAAGGAATCCTGGGAAGGCGGGAACAATGGTTGGCGGGATGACCCTGAATCACTCGCAGCATGGAGCCTATCAGCAGCCAGACAGCAGTGTGTGTTGCACAGAAAAGCATTTTAACAGCAGCAATTCACCTCCCAGTCTTATCAGCGTTCTATTGCAAAGAGAGAAAGGGACAGAGAGCAGTGTGTGTTGCACAGAAAAGCATTTTTACAGAAGCAATTCACCTCCCATTCACATCAATGTTCTATTGCAGAGAGGGACAGAGAGAGGTCTGTGTTGCACAGAAAAGCTTTTTTACAACAGTGATACTCCTTAAGCACAATTCCAGCCTAGAAGCACTTAGAGGGAAGGGAGTGAGATTGAGAGAGAAAGTGCAATTTTGGGTGTAGTACACAGCGATTGTGTGATGCACTGATTTGTACAACAACTGAAAATCTAATAGTAGCCAAACAGTTAGTGTGAGCAGAGCACTAAGAGCATAAGTGTAACCTGTGCATACATCTAAATGGTGTACCATTTGGTTCCTGTTAAAGTCTTAAGGGCCTAGATACTGTGAAAGGCCAGGCAAAAGTACACACCTAAAAACAAAAACCTTCATAAATAAGGCCTCCAAATACACAAATTATGAGAAAGCAAAAGAAGTAAGTAACAAATTAGGGCTAAGATATTAAATGTTATATAACCTACAAACAAATCTGCACCCTATATCACAATTATATCCTAAGAAATAAATATGCACAAAATGTATTAAATCGTTATGACAACAAATAACCCCAATAAAAAGATATAACACTCAGACAAGATTAAAAATAGCACAGTGGGGGAACACTGAATAGATATTAATATATCTATATCAATGCAAGTAAGATTGGTTTCCAAATGACAAGAGCTGGTAATATTAAAGGGGCACTCCACTGAAAAACTCTTTTTTTAAATCCACTGGTGCCAGAAAGTTAAACAGATTTGTAAATTACTTCTATTAAAAAAATCTTAATCCTTCCAGTACTTATTAGCTGCTGAATACTACAGTGGAAATTATTTTCCGTTTGAAACACAAAGCTGTCTGCTGACATCATGAACACAGTGCTCTCTGCTGACATCTCTGTCTATTTTAGGAACTGTCCAGAGTAGGAGAAAATCCCCATAGCAAACATATGCTGCTCTGGACAGTTCCTAAAATGGACAGACATGTCAGCAGAGAGCACTGGGCTCATGATGTCAGCAGACAGCTCTGTGTTTCAAAAAGAAAATAATTTCCGCTGTAGTATTCAGCAGCTAATAAGTACTGGAAGGATTAAGATTTTTTTTAATAGAAGTAATTTACAAATCTGTTTAACTTTCTGGAGCCAGTTGATTTAAAAAAAATAAAAAAATTCCACCGGAGTACCCCTTTAACCTGTTGGGGACGAAGGGCGTATGGATACGCCCTTGCACCTGGTACTTAAGGACGAAGGGCGTATCCATATGCCCATGGGAATTTCGGTCCCCGCCGCGCGCCGGGCGGGGACCGGACCGGGATGACTGCTGATATCTATCAGCAGGCACCCCGTGCAAATGCCCAGGGGGGTCATTAGACCCCCCCATGTCAGCGATTGGCGCAAATCACAAGTGAATTCACACTTGCGATTTGCGCCGATTCCGGGTCATGATGGGTCTATGGTGACCAGGTGACCCGGAATAGAAGGGGGATTGCGGTTGTCTAAGACAACAACGATCCCCCTGAAGCGATAGGAGTGAGGTGGCAGGGGTGCCACCCCTCCTATCCCTGCTATTGGTGGTCTAGACGCGACCACCAATAGCAGATAGGGGGCGGAGGGGTTTACTTTCGTTATCCCCGTCCTGCCCACCCACAATAGGCGGGGCAGAACTGGGAAATGACAGGGACCAAACGCCGAAGGTTCACTTACCCCTCCGGAGGCTGCGGGCGATGGTGATCGGTGGGCGGCGACGGAGATTGGCGCAGGCGGCGTGCGGCAGAAGAAGACGGCTCCCTGGATCCTACGGAAGCCAGTAAGTTGCCTAGCAACATCTGGAGGGCTACAGTCTGAGACTGTAGCCCTCCAAATGTTGCAAAACTACAACTCCCAGCATGCCCAGACAGCTGTTTGCAGTTTGGACATGCTGGAATATGTAGTTTTGCAACAGCTGGAGGGCTGCAGTTTGAGACCACTATATAGTGGTCTCTAAACTGTATCCCTCCAGATCTTGCAAAACTACAACTCCTAGCATGCTCAAACAGCTCTTTGCTGTCTGGGCATGCTGGGATTTGTAGTTTTGCAATATCTGGAGGGTCACAGTTTGGAGATCACTGGGCAGTGATCTATAAACTGTAGCCCTCCAGATGTTGCAAAACTGCAAATCCCAGCATGCCCAGTCAGCAAACAGCTGTCTCACCATGCTGGGAGTTTTAGTTGCGTAACCTCCAGCTGTTGCATAACTACATCTCCCAGCATGCCCTTCGGCGATTAGTACATACTGGGAGTTGTAGTTTTGCAACAGCTGGAGGCACACTGGTTGGAAAATTCTGAGTTAGGTAACAGAACCTAACTGAAGGTTTTCCAACCAGTGTGTCTCCAGCTGTTGCAAAAGTACAACTCCCAGCATGCACGGCATGTCAGTACATGCTGGTAGTTGTAGTTTTGCAACAGCTGGAGGCACACTGGTTGGAAAATACTGTTAGGTAACAGAACCTAACTGAATGTTTTCCAACCAGTGTGCCTCCAGCTGTTGCAAAAGTACAACTCCCAGCATGCACTGTCAGTGCATGCTGGGAGTTGTGGTTTTGAAACAGCTGGAGGTTTGCCCCCCCCCATGTGAACATACATGGTACATTCACACGGGCAGGTTTAGAGTAAGTTTCCTGCTTCAAGTTTGGTCTGCGGTAAATATTTCGCTGCAGCTCAAACTAATAGCGGGAAACTCACCTTAATACGCCAGTGCGAATGTACCCTAAAAACACTACACTACACTAACACATAATAAAGGGTAAAACACTACATATACACCCCTTACACTGTCCACCCCCCCCCCCCCCCCCAATAAAAATGAAAAACGAATTGTACGGCAGTGTTTCCAAAATGGAGCCTCCAGCTGTTGCAAAACAACAACTCCCAGCATTTCTTGACAGCCACTGACTGTCCAGGCATAATGGGAGTTTAGCAACAGCTGGAGGCACCCTGTTTGGGAATCACTGGCGTAGAATACCCCTATGTCCACCCCTATGCAATCCCTAATTTAGTCCTCAAATGCGCATGGCGTTCTCTCATTTTGGAGCCCTGTCGTATTTCAAGGAAACAGTTTAGGGCCACATATGGGGTATTTCCGTAATCAGGAGAAATTGCACTACAAATTTTGGGGGGGCTTTTTCTCCTTTTACCCCTTATGAAAAGGAAAAGTTGGGGGTTACACCAGCCAGTTAGTGTAAAAAAAAAATGTTTACACTAACATGCTGGCGTTGCCCCATACTTTTTATTTTCACAAGCAGTAAAAAGAAAAAAAGACTCCCATAATTAGTAACGCAATTTCTCCTGAGTACGGAAATACCCCATATGTGGGCGTAAAATGCTCTGCAGATGCACAACAAGGCTCAGGAGTGAGAGCGCACCATGTACATTTGAGGCCTAAATTGGTGTGTTGCACAGGGGTGGCTGATTTTACAGTGGTTCTGACATAAACGCAAAATCATAAATACCCACATGTGACCCCATTTTGGAAACTACACCTCCCACGGAACGTAACAAGGGGTATAGTGAGCCTGAACACCCCACAGGTGTTTGATGAATTTTCATTAAATTTGAATGGGAAAATGAAAAAAAAAATGTTTTCACTAAAATGCTGGTGTTACCCTAAATTTTTCATTTTCACAAGGGAAAATAGGAAAAAAGCCCCCAAAATTTGTAACCCCATTTCCTCTGAGTAAGAAAATACCCCATATGTGGATGTAAAGTGCTCGGCGTGCAAACTACAAGGCTCAGAAGAGAAGGAGCGCCATTGGGATTTTGAAGAGAAAATGTGTCCGTAATTGAAGGCCACATGAGTTTACAAAGCCCCCATAGTGCCAGAACAATGGACCCCCCCCCCCACATGTGACCCCATTTTGGAAACTACACCCCTCGTGTAATGTAATAAGGGGTACAGTGAGCATTTATGCCCCACATGTGTCTGACAGATTTTTGGTACAGTGGTCCGTGAAAATAAAAAATAAAATTTTTCATTTGCACAGTCCACTGTTCCAAAGATCTGTCAAACGCCAGTGGGGTGTAAATACTCACTGCACCCCTTATTAAATTCTGTGAGGGGTGTAGTTTCCAAAATGGGGTCACATGTGGGGGGTCCACTCTTCTGGCACCACGGGGGCTTTGTAAACGCACATGGCCCCTTACTACCATTCCAAACGAATTCGCTTTCCAAAAGCTCAATGGCCCTCCTCCTCTTCTGAGCATTGTATTTCGCCCGCAGAGCATTTTACGTCCTAACATGGGGTATTTCCATACTCAGAAGAGATGGGGTTACAAATTTTGGGGGGCATTCTCTCCCATAACCCTTTGTAAAAATTGTAAATTTGGAAAGAAACTGCACTTTAGTGAAACATTTTTTTTTCATTTACACATCCGATTTTAACGAAAAGTCGTCAAACACTTGCGTGGTGTTAAGGCTCACTGGACCCCTTGTTACGTGCCTTGAGGGGTGTAGTTTCCAAAATGGTACACCATGTGGGGTTTTCTGCTGTTCTGGCACCATAGGGGCTTCCTAAATGTGACATGCCCCCCAAAAACCATTTCAGCAAAATTCACTCTCCAAAATCCCATTGTTGCTCCTTCCCTTCTGAGCCCTCTACTGCGCCCACCGAACACTTGACATACGCATATGAGGTATTTCCTTACTCGAGAGAAATTAGGTTACAAATTTTTGAGGCTTTTTCTCCTATTACCACTTGTAAAAATTCAAAAACTGGGTCTACAAGAACATGCGAGTGTAAAAAATGAAGATTTTGAATTTTCTCCTTCACTTTGCTGCTATTCCTGTGAAACACCTAAAGGGTTAACAAACCTACTGAATGTCATTTTGGATACTTTTTAGGGGTGCAGTTTTTATAATTGGGTCATTTGTGGCATATGTCTAATAGGAAGGCCCTTCAAATTCACTTCAAACCTGAACTGGTTCCTGAAAAATTCCGATTTTGAAAATTTTGTGAAAAATTGGAAAATTGCTGCTGAACTTTGAAGCCCTCTGATATCTTCCAAAAGTAAAAACATGTCAACTTTATGATGCAAATATAAAGTAGACATATTGTATTTGTGAATCAATATATAATTTATTTGGAATGTCTATTTTCCTTACAAGCAGAGAGCTTCAAAGTTAGAAAAATGCTAAATTTTCAAATTTTTCATCAAATTTTGGAATTTTTCACCAAGAAATTATGCAAGTATCAACAAAATTTTACCACTACCATAAAGTAGAATATGTCACGAAAAAACGTTCTTGGAATCAAATTTATAAGTAAAAACATTCCAGAATTATTAATGCTTAAAGTGACAGTGGTCAGATTTGCAAAAAATGCTCCCGTCCTTAAGGTCATAATGGGCTCCGTCCCCAAGGGGTTAAGTATATTGGATATTTCTACCTGCGATATGCACCCACTCAATATTATATCATAAAAGTATACACTACTTGTATTAGGTCCACATGGATGAGGTGCACAACCGCATACGGTAAATTAACAATCTATACCCAGCATGTCACAATGTGATCACAAAAGGCACAACAAAGATGTTAAGTGCTGCAAAGGAAACAGCACAATACTAACCCAATAACAGTAGCGTGACCTACACCAGTGTTCCCCCACCTCACACTCCAACGCGTTTCCCCCGCTTCGTCTGAGAGTAATGAATAGGGGGGACACCTGGAGCTATTTATGGGGAAGGCATCAGGGTGCTTACCAATAGAAAGTAAAAGCGGGATCCACGCGCCTCCCGGAACTACATTGTCATCCCCCAAGATCAGCCGCATCATGCAACGTCACCTGAGGGAGGAGAATGAAGCCCAGGGAAGTGAAGGGCCCGGACATGCGTATTCAAGCGCACAGCACACATCGCACCACACAAAGTAAGGGAACATTGCCCACAGATGTCGAACTGTATACCTAGCCAGGTAAGATTAACCCCTTAACGACGAAGGACGTAAATGTACGTCCTGGTGAGGTGGTACTTAACGCACCAGGACGTACATTTACGTCCTAAGCATAACCGCGGGCATCGGAGCGATGCTCGGATCATGCGCGGCAGGTCCCGACTGTTGACCGCAGCCAGGGACCGGCCGGTAATGGCAGACATCTGTGATCCCGCGGATGTCCACCATTAACCCCTCAGATGCCGTGATCAATACAGATCACGGCATCTGCAGCATCATGGTCACTTAAATGGATGATCGGATCGCTCGCAGCGCTGCCGCGGAGATCCGATCATCCAGCACGGCAGATGGAGGTCCCCTAACCTGCCTCCGCTGCCTTACAGGAGTCTTCTGCTCTGATCTGCCTTCCCACAGACCAGAGCAGAAGATGACCGATAACGCTGATCAGTGCTATGTCCTATACATAGCACTGAACAGCACTAGCAATCGAATGTTTGCTATAAATAGTCCCCTATAGAGACTATTAAAGTGTGAAAAAAAAGTTAAAAAAATAAAGTTAAAAAAATTTGAAAAACCCCCTCCCCCAATAAAAACGTAAATTGTCCCATTTTCCCTATTTCATCCCCAAAAAGTGTTAAAAAATATTTTACATACATATTTGGTATCGCCGCGTGTGTAAATATCTGAACTATTAAAATAAAATGTTAATGATACCGTATGGGGAACGGCGTGAACGTAAAAAACAAAAGTCCAAAATAGCTGCTTTTTTTATAACATTTTATTCCAAAAAAATTAATAAAAAGTACAGATCACGGCGCAAAAAAATTAGCCCTCATACCGCCACTTATAAGGAAAAATGAAAAAGTTATAAATCTTCAAAATAGGGGGATCTAAAACGAACTAATTAAGTTAAAAATTTTGTGATTTTTTTTAAGCGCAACAGTAATAGAAAAGTATGTTATCATGGGTATCAGTTTAATTGTATTGACCCAAAGAAAAAAAAACACGTAATTTTTACTGTAAATTTAACCTTCCAAAATTAGCAAAATTGCTGTTTTCTTTTTTATTTCCCCACACAAATAGTAATTTTTTGGTTGCACCATACATTTTATGGTAAAGTGAGTGATGTCATTACAACGGACAACCTATATAAATTGGGTATCCTTGTAACTGTATTACCAAACATTGCACTGCCTAGAAACAGGACCCCCAGTTAACAAAATGGCATTTTTTTTATTTCACCCCACAAATAATTTGCAAAGTATTGCAAAGTACAATTGGTGATGCAATTGCAAAGTAAGATAGGTGATGCAAAAAAACAAGCCCTTATATGGGTCTGTGGGTGCAAAATTGAAAGTGTTATGACTTTTGGAAAGAAAGGAGGAAAAGTGAAAATGCAAAAACTAAAATTTGCTGAGTCCTTAAGGTGAAAATAGCCCCTAAGTGGTTAAACAGTCTATTAAGATTATGTATTACACTATAGCATTGTGAAAAGGAAACTCAAAGCAGGTAAGAACAATCTAACCTGTTAATATGTGCTAAGAAGGCAGAGGACACTGATTTACAGAATTTATTATCCCTCTCTGCTGCACCATTTTTGTGTTTTATTAAATTGTATGCTAATAAGGGTGTTTGGTGCACTGGGGGCATTACTTTACCCCTAGGTGCACCAAAGAAACTGTACATTGCCCCCCCATGAATTTCCATCCAGCAGTCTACAGTGATAAGTGGTTTTGAGTTTTGTCAATGTAGAGACTGGATAAAAACTCATGAGGAGCCGCTGTTATAGCAGTGGGTGGGCAGATCAGTGCACCTAGAAGTGAAGTAACGCCCGGAGACCCTCATTAGCATATTCATAAAAAGATATTATACAAAATGTCACATCAGAGAAGGAAAAAAAAGGTGCATTATTAACTCAATTCAACAGGTTAGAATATTTTATTCTGCTGCCAGTTTCCCAGTCATTAGCATTGCATATTCGAATACAGGATTATTTTCATCTACATTATCTCCGTTAAAAAATATTTTGTCTTAACTGTCATCATAACTGTCCTCCTTTATAGGACAATGGGCATCCACCCTTTTAGAGGTTTTTGTATTACTCTGGAACAACACAGTTGGGATTGCTGAGGGATTTTGGCTCCTTCCTTGAAGTAAACTTTACACAGTAGGGTTTAAGTTTGAACTTGATGAACTCTTGTCTTATTTTAACCTGTGATTATTTAAAAATGAAACTATTGTTACATTCTGCGCTCCGGCGGTTGGCACCGGCCGGGAGTGCAGTAACCATCTGTCCCCGGCCGGGAGCGCAGTAGTTCCGTGTACCCGCTCACCGGCTGGGAGCACAGTAATCCTGTGTCCCCGCTCACCGGAGGGGCTGGGATTCGCATTGCTGCTGCTACTGCTCCGTCTCAGCCTCGGTGCCCGCGTCCCCGTCCCTTAGGGTGCGCGCGCCAGTGCTTTGAAATTTAAAGGGCCAGTGCGCCCATAATTAGTAAGTGCAGCTGAATACAATATTATAAATTCCTGCACCTCCCACACATCCCTGCCGGATCTTCAGTGCTTTTTGCCCAAGAGAAAGCGTTCCCATTGCCTGTTCTGCCTACCTGTGTTACCCGACTTTCTTGCTACGTTTTTGACCACGAACCTTGCCGCCTGCCTTGACCTTCTGCTACAGTGACTACGCCTCTGTCGCACCCTCCTGTACCTCGCCTTGCCCAGTACCTGTGTGGTCGAGCCGTATCGTGGGTAGCGACCTGGGTGCCGCCTGCCGCAGCAAATCCATCCTGCCTTGCGGCGGGCTCGGGTGAAGACCAGTGGCACCTTAGACTCTGCTCCTCGATACGGTCCTTGTCATCAGCCACACAGGTGGAGGATCCACTACCTGCTCTGTGACATCCGCATCCAGGTACGTAACAGCAAGATCCGGTCAAGGATCCAACTGGGGTTCCTCTGCCTGACAACTCGGATCTTGCATCTATCGTGGTGCTCCAGTCCCAGCAGTTGGCCCAGCAGGCACAGCAACTTAACCAGCTATCCACCATGATGCAGCAGTTGCTATCCACTCAGCAGCAACCGCCACTGCCACAGCCTCCTCCATCTCCAGTACAGCCTCCCGCTGCTGCAGTCTCCTCCGGGACCAGACTCCGCTTGTCCCTTCCTGAAAAATATGAGGGGGATCCCAAGTCCTGTCGAGGCTTCGTGACACAGTGCTCCATGCACCTTGAGCTCATGGCGGACCAGTTCTCCACGGAACGTGCAAAGGTGGCCTTCGTCATCAGTTTCCTGTCTGGTAAGGCTTTGGCCTGGGCAACTCCGCTATGGGATCACAATGATATCATCACTTCAAGTCTCCAGGCATTCCTTACGGAACTTTGCACTGTCTTCGAGGAACCTGCCCGTGCTTCATCTGCCGAGACGGCCCTGCTAAGTCTCTCCCAGGGCAACTCCACTGTTGGCGAGTATGCTATCCGGTTCCGAACCTTGGCGTCAGATTTTTCCTGGAATAACGAAGCCCTCTGCGTCACTTTTAAGAGGGGTTTATCGAGCAAAATTAAAGATGTCCTCGCTGCCCGGGAATTACAAGCCTACCTGAATGAAACTCACACAGTTGGCATCCCGGATCGATATCCGGTTCTCCGAGTGACGTGAGGAACTGAAACAAGAAAGGGAATCTGCACGACCTCGGCGCTTCCCTCATCTGGCGCCTGTCTTCCAACAACCACCGCAACCTGCTTCGCTGCTTCCCGCTGCGGAGGCTATGCAAGTGGATCGGTCACGTCTGACCCTGCAGGAAAGGACAAGCAGACGAACCGAAAACCTTTGTCTATACTGCGCCGGTTGCAGCTCCATGGTTGCAGCTCCATGCTCCCCAGTGGAATTGGAAAACCGGAGAAGTCCTTCGCTGGGGTCCGTACTGCAACGATCACTGTATTTACATACGTGTAACCAAGTTAGAATCCTCGTCTATTCCTCAACCTGGATTACCTCCATTCCTCCAAGACTTTGCTGATGTCTTTTGCAAAAAGCAAGCTGAAGTTTTGCCTCCACATCGTCCATACGATTGTCCTATTGACTTGCTGCCTGGAACCATGCCTCCCAGAGGCAATATCTACCCTTTGTCTGTTCCAGAAACCCAGGCCTATATTCAGGAAAATCTACAGAAAGGGTTTATCAGAAAATCCTCTTCTCCTGCCGGAGATGGTTTCTTCTTTGTGGAAAAGAAAGATGGGTCTTTGCGTCCTTGCATCGATTACCAGGGACTGAATAAAATTACAGTTAAAAGCCGTTATCTTCTTCCCTTAATCTCTGAGCTGTTCAATTGCTTGCGAGGTGCCAAGGTCTTCTCCAAATTGGATCTCAGAGGTGCCTACAACTTGATTGGTATTAGGGAAGGGGACGAGTGAAAGACTGCATTTAATACTCGAGACGGACATTTTGAGTATCTTGTAATGCCTTTCGGACTATGCAATGCACCTGCAGTCTTCCAGGAGTTTGTCAATGACATATTTTGGGAACTGCTCTACTCCTGTGTTGTTGTATATTTAGATGACATCCTCATCTATTCTCCAAACTTCCACACTCATCGTCTCCACCTCCGTCAAGTATTACAACATCTTCGTGACAACCAACTCTATGCAAAAATTGAAAAGTGATCTTATGTCAAGACCAGCCTACCATTTCTAGGATATATTGTTACCAGTCAAGGGCTTCAAATGGATCCTAACAAGTTATCCGCAGTACTTGAGTGGCCTCAGCCTACGGGACTGAAAGCAATACAACGCTTTCTTGGCTTTGCCAATTATTATCGCCAGTTTGTTCCCCACTATTCCACCTTGGTCGGTCCCATCGTATCACTAACAAAAAAACTGCCAATTCTAAGGTCTGGACTCCAGAGGCTGAAAAGGCCTTCAAAGAGCTAAAGTCTGCCTTCGCTTCCGCTCCGGTGTTCTCGAGACCTGAACCGGTATAAGCCATTTATTTTGGAGGTAGATGCATCTTCGGTCGGTGCAGGAGCAGTTCTGACACAAAGATCTTACAAGGGTAAGATTGTGACCTGCGGATTCTTCTCTAAAACCTTTTCCCCAGCGGAAAAGAATTATACTATAGGAGATCGTGAGCTTCTGGCTATTAAGTTGGCCTTGGAGGAATGGCATCATCTCTTAGAGGGCTCTGTGCATCCCATAACCATTTATACGGATCACAAGAACTTGCTCTATCTCCAGTCAGCCCATCGCCTCAGGCCCACTGGTCTTTGTTCTTCTCCAGGTTTAACTTCCTCATTCATTTTTGTCCTGCAGAAAATAATTTTCAGGCTGATGCCTTATCTAGATCTACTGAGGTATAAGATCAGGAACCTTATCTGCAACACATTGTCTCTCCGGATTGTCTTATTTCCGCAGCAACAGCAGGTCTTCAGAATTTGCCCCCAGGGAAGACTTTTGTTTCACTCCGAATCCTGAAATGGGGTCATTCATCTTTGTTGGCAGGTCATGCCGGGATCCAAAAATCCATGCAATTAATTTCCTGGCGGTATTGGTGGCCCACTCTGAAATGGGATGTCATAGACTTTGTCCGCTCCTGCTCTGTTTGTGCCCGGGACAAAACTTCCTGCACCAAACCTGCTGGTCTACTAAATCCATTGCCTGTTCCTGAACAGCCCTGGTCAAACATTGCAATGGATTTTATTGCAGATCTCCCTTCTTCCTGCGGCAATATGGTCATCTGGGTCGTGGTGGACCGATTTTCTAAGATGGCACATTTTGTACCGTTGCCTGGGTTACCATCCGCACCCCAACACATATTTTCCGCCTCCATGGTTTGCCGACTAATATACCGCGGAGTCCAGTTTGTCTCAAAATTCTGGAGGGCACTGTGCTCACGGCTCAAAGTTAAGTTGGATTTCTCCTCTGCCTATCACCCCCAGTCTAATGGACAGGTTGAAAGGGTAAATCAGATTTTGGGAGATTATCTTTGCCACTTTGTCTCCGCTCGCCAAGACGACTGGTCTGACCTTCTACCCTGGGCTGAATTTTCATACAACCAAAGGGATACCGAGTCCACTGGAACTTCACCCTTTTATGTTGTCTATGGACTGTCTATGGACTTCAGCCTAGACAGCCTCTGCCCTTGTCTACTCCCTCTGGTGTCCCTATGGCAGATGAATTAGTACGGGACTTTATCACCATCTGTAAGAAGACTCGGCTCTCCCTTCTTCGTGCCACAACAAGAATGAAAAGTCAAGCGGACAAGAAGAGGCGTCCTCCTCCTGAATTTTCTCCTGGAGACAAAATCAAAATTCATCCGCTTCAGAGTACCCTCCTACAAACTGGGACCTTGCTTTTTAGGGCCTTTCAAAGTCAAGAGACGTTTTAACCCGGTGGCTTATTCCCTACATCTGCCTTCCTCCCTCCGGATCCCAAATTCTTTCCAGGTCTCCTTCCTGAAACCAGTTATCTATAATTGTTTTTCTAAAAAGGACATTTCTCCCACTCCCATCTCTGGTACCTCTGATGTCTATTCAGTCAAGGAGATTCTGGACTCCAAACTTGTCAGAGGTTAATGTTTCTTCTTGGTAGACTGGTAGGGATTCGGTCCTGAGGAGAGGTCCTGGGAGCCACAAGAAAACATCTTGGATCAGGATCTTCTCAAAAGATTCCTGAGTCATAAAAGGAGGGGGAGACCAAAGGGGCGGGTATTGTTACATACTGCGCTCCGGCGGTTAGCACCGGCCGGGAGCGCAGTAGCCCTGTGTCCCCGCTCCCCGGCCGGGAGCACAGTAGTTCCGTGTCCCCCCTCACAGGCCGGGAGCGCAGTAGTCCCGTGTCCCCGCTCACCGGCTGGGCCGAGATTCGCATTGCGGGACGCACCCGCATGCGAATCTCGGCCCATCACTTACCCTCTGCTGCTGCTGCTCCGTCTCAGCCTCGGCGTGCGCGTCCCCGTCCCTTAGGGTGCGTGCACCGATGCTTTGAAATTTAAAGGGCCAGTGTGCCCATAATTAGTAAGTGCACCTGAACACAATATTATAAATTCCTGCACCTCCCACACATCCTTGCCGGATCTTCAGTGCCTTTTCCCTAAAAGAAAGTGTTCCTATTGCCTGTTCTGCCTACCTGTGTTACCAGACTTTCTTACCACGTTTTTGACCACGAACTTTGCCGCCTGCCTTGACCTTCTGCTACGTTGAATAAGCCTCTGTCTCACCCTCCTGTACCTCGCCTTGCCCAGTACCTGTGTGGTCGAGCCGTATCGTGGGTAGCAACCTGGGTGCCGCCTGCCACAGCAAATCCATCCTGCCTTGCGGCGGGCTCTGGTGAAGACCAGCGGCACCTTAGACTCCGCTCCTCGATACAGTCCATGTCATCAGCCACACAGGTGGAGGATCCACTACCTGCTCTGTGACATCGGCATCCAGGTACGTGACAACTATTTCGTTTTTTGTATGTTTTAATTTTATGTGTTGCTTGTGTTGAAATTTTCCCATTCACGCATTTTTGTTGACCAAGGATTTTAAGTATATTTTTCAGGTACTTTTTCTAATACTTTTTTCCCCATATTTTTTATAGAAATTTTGCGCTGAACATTTTACACTGAACATCTTTTTCACAGGGTATCAATCGTTTTCAGTCACAAGGTCAGTGCTTCTTATCACTGTGGATTTCTCTACAGGATTTCATCTTGTTGGTTAATCTTTTCTCCTCTTTTATTTTTAATTTTTTTGTTGAAATTGGTTGTAACTGGTAGTCCTTGGAAAGCTTTCATCTGTCTATAACTGGCGGGCTATCTCTTAATTCTACTATACTGTCTAATGCTGTCCTACAGACTTTCAGATAGGAACTTATCACTAGGCCTTTCTATCTTGCACTATAGGTTTCATGTAAAGCCAAATGAACTCAACATTTTCAGTCCTCATTGATGTTTTGGAAAGGAAAATAGTCTAAAACTTTTACTTTTGCAAATTAATTAAAATTATGCCAATACTGTGATTGATATGAACTGTAGATTATATGTATTAATCTATTCATATGTTTTTCGCCAGGTAAAAATATTTTTTATAGTACAATGTCACCGTTTCTGCTGTGTCAAAATCTGTTCTTGAAGATCCCTAATGACTTGTATCCTGTTAAAGTGTTTTTTGTTAAACAAACAAGACACATTGTGCATCTCAATATGGTGCTAATATGGGCTGTTGATAGCCTGAATTGCAGTTACTATGTTAATGGCACAGCATGTCTATATACCATCCGTGATTCGTCCTGCTTTTTCATATTTCTTACACAAAGGAGGTGCTACAAAAGTAGAAATTTGTATGTCAAAGTTTTTAAAACTAAAATTAGAAGGTACTGTATATACTAACACAGTTTGCTTTATTGAATACTCTTTTATGGGTCCCTATTCTATAGACATATAGTTTTCAGTATGCATCCATGTGCTCAGGTCTGCCAAGTGCAAAAGGCTTTACACTTGTAACATACCCCCCAGAGCACTAGTCTCCAGACTGTGCAATGTTGCAAAACTACAACTCGCAGTGAGCCTGGACATGGATCAGACATTTATGGAAAGTCCCATAGATATCCATTTATGGAAAATCCTCTAGATATGCCAGGAATATATCTTTAAAAATACCTATTGTAGGACCCATCAAAGTAAATTGTTTTGCAATTATATTTAGTAAGCAAATGTATCTACTTCTCCTGAGATTTGTGCTCCTTTCCTCCCCTTGTTGAAAGCTCAGTGCCTAGGTTACAGACCATTACTCTAGAAAAAGTGGACGGGCTGGTGTGTGTATATGAGACACCAATGTGACAAGCCTGACCATACAGTACTACATATCTTCGTAGATATACACAAACACCAGCCAGAGTGGTGGTTTGTAACCTAGGCAATGAGCTGTCAAAAAGGGGAACAAAGAGAAAGGAATATAAGTAGAAGGAGTCAAGGTTGCTAAATCAATGAATTTTCAAAAATTTGAACTAGAAATGCCGTACAAGTTTAACTATGTTAGCTAGAATGGAAACTCTACAAACTCTATTTGTCTGTTCTTGGTTACCACAAAAGAACAAATAAGAGTTGAATGCATTTGATGCAACTCTTTAAATTTCTGCATTTAATTACATATAAAATACAAAATGTACAATTTTGGCAGAAATTGTATCATGATCATATAATAATGCACGGCTCTTTTTTATATAGTCAAACTATACTTGATATACAGTAATCTATAGTCAGGTGACAACTGAGGCCTTTAGAGAGATAAAGTTACTGTTCATGGACATTCTCCATTACAGCAAAAAGTGTCTGATCAAGAATTAAACAATGTTATTTTTTTGTACACACATAGGTGCGGTGCAGGTGATGAAGGTGGTGTGAAGTTCAACACCTTGTTCAACACCCAAAAGCACCTTGTTCAACACCCAAAAGCAATATATGGAAGATAAGTAAAAGGCCACTGGATCCAGAAGAAAAGAGATCTATGCATGCATAAATAGAACTTTGCAGTGGCAGTGCATGGTAGAAATGTCCAAACTTTAGACAAAAGAACCAGGTTTTCTTGTACATCTTTACTTTAAAATTTGCCTAGTGCCTTTAGGGCAGGGTCACACATGGCATATTATGCTGCATATTTGCTGCTGCATATTTTCCTACCCATTGAAGTCAATGGGTGGCAAAATGTGCAGCTGATTATTTTACCCTTTGACTTCAATGTGTAATGTCCCTATATATGTGTTCTGTATTTTTTGCTCCGGGACCTGTTCAGACATACAGTTTATGTCTAAAAAGTTTCTTGTGTTAATTGTCCCTTAATGGGAAGCGTTAATGTTCTTGGCTTCAGCACTGGGAGTGGATTTAAGGCCACTTCAGCTGTTGTTTGGTGCTGGTCATTAGACCTGTACTCTAACCATGTCTTGTTTATCATGCTCCTTAGTTGTTGTCTGTCTCAGCACATGTCCTGAGTTTGACTATGGTTATCAGTACTGTTTAATCTCAAAATTTTAGCTTGCCTCATTTTAGTTCCTATGTTGGTGTTTTATATTTATGTAATGTTGGTTCTGCTTTGTGTTTCCTAGTCCGTGTTCATACTGTGAGTTTTGTATCAGTCCTGTTTGACCTTGTTTTATCCTGGATCTCCTAGGATAGAATCCTGTTCTGAGCGTGGGGGTGGGGGTCCGCAGAGGCCAGACCCTTGCGATCAGGCATGTTATCCAGGCATGCTAACATGTCTAGCGGCAGAGTATCCCTTTAAAGAAACAATATAAGGCAGCATTCAAATTCAATATTTTTCACACAGTAGGTCTCGAATCAATAGCCCTGTCTATGACTGAAATTTAATATTGCTTATACAAAAAACTTAAGTTGAAGATAAATATAATCAATGAGATGATTATTGTGTTTGTGTTGATTGTATTTCAATTCTATAATCATGGAATATATTAATAATACATGTAAAACTATATTTTGGATAAAACACGTATTTGTTTTATGTCAGAATTTGCCAATTTGCATTACTATTCTAAATGCACAAGAATTAAGCCAGAATATACCGTATATACTAGAGTATAAGCCGAGTTTTTCAGCACGATTTTTCATGCTGAAAACACCCCCCTCGGCTTATACTCGAGTGAACTCTCCACCCGCAGGGGTCTTCAACCTGCGGACCTCCAGAGGTTTCAAAACTATAACTCTCAGCAAGCCCGGGCAGCCATCGGCTGTCTGGGCTTGCTGGGAGTTGTAGTTTTGAAACCTCTGGAGGTCAGCAGTTTGAAGACCACTGCGGCCTTCGACATCATCCAGCCCCCTCTCACCCCCTACAGTACTCGCCTCCGCTCGGCGCTGGTCCGGTGCTGCAGGACTGTCCGGAGAGGAGGTCGTCCGGTGGGATAGTGGTTCCGGGCTGCTATCTTCACCGGGGAGGCCTCTTCTAAGCGCTTTGGGCCCGGCCCCAGAATAGTCACGTTGCCTTGACGACGACGCAGAGGTACGTTCATTACCAACGTACTTCTGCATCATCGTCAAGGCAACACCTCTATTCTGGGCCCGAAGCGCGGAAAAGAGGCGCCCCCGGTGAAGATAGCAGCTCGGAACCACTATCCCATCGGACGACCTCCTCACCGGACAGTCCTGCAGCACCGGACCAGTGCCGAGCGGAGGCGAGTACTGTACAGAACTAAAGGGGGTAAGAGGGGGCTGGATGATGTCGAAGCCCGCAGTGGTCTTCAACCTGCGGACCTCCAGAGATTTCAAAACTACAACTCCCAGCAAGCCCGGACAGCCGATGGCTGCCCGGGCTTGCTGGGAGTTGTAGTTTTGAAACCTCTGGAGGTCCGCAGGTTGAAGACCACTGAGGGCGGATGATGACAAGAGGATGATGAAGGGGGGGTGTAGGATGATGACAAGGGGATGATGAAGGGGGGTGGGGATGATGACAAGGGGATGATGAAGGGGGGGTGTGGGATGATGACAAGGGGATGATGAATGGGGTGGGGATGATGACAAAAGGATGATGAAAGGGGGGTGTGGGATGATGACAAGGGGATGATGAAGGGGGGTGGGGATGATGACAAGGGGATGATGAAGGGGGGGTGTGGGAGGATGACAAGGGGATGATGACAGGTGATGATGATGAGGGTCTGGATGATGACAGGGTGATGATGATGAGGATGTTAATGACGGGGGTCTGGATGATGACAGGGGGATGATGTATTTCCCACCCTAGGCTTATACTCGAGTCAATAACTTTTCCTGGGATTTTGGGTTGAAATTAGGGGCCTCGGCTTATACTCGGGTCGGCTTATACTCGAGTATATACGGTACTCCAGAAAATGGTCATACATGTCTTGCATTACATTTATTATGTATTTCATTTTTATGTATTTCATTTAAAATGTATTTCACTTTTTGCACATTGTCCAATAGGGGGCATGTTTTAGCAGTAAATGGTGTGTGGCTTTTTGAAAAGGGTACAACTTGAAATGTGACATTGTGTGCCAAAGTTTTGAAGCAAAATGTTGACACAAAATAAGATGGCCTATATATAATGAAAAGTTAGCTAATTCTATACGTTCATGTGCCCTTGATTCTAAAAGGAAGATCATGGAGGAATACATTTTTCTTAAAGACCTGTGGGGACTCATTTTTCCAGCATATATAGTTGAAACAGGTTTAAAAGTCTTTACTCACAAAAGGGTAAAACATTTGCTTCACAAAATAATATAACTCATATAAGTTAAACTGGTTATAATCCAAACTACTGTGCTTTCAAACATTTATGGATACGTCCTATCTACTGAAGACCTTAAAGGAACCTGATGTTATGTGGGGAGATTTATCAAAACCTGTGCAAAGGAAATGCTGGCCAGTTGCTCATAGCAACCAATCAGTTTCTTTCAATTTTCAAAGGCCCTTTACAAATTAAACAGGCAATCTTTTTGGTTGCTTTGGGCAACATGTCAACCTTTGATCTGCACAGGTTTAAAAAAAATCTCCCCAATGGTGATCAAATCTCCATTACTTTCCCCTCTGAACCTTATTTACGCTGAATGCAAATAGCAAAAATCTCTATTGTGCATTTTCTCGCATGCTTTGTCAAAGTTTGGGGTTGTCCAGCCAAAGTTTTTTTTTTTTTTTTTTAGGGCACAGGCTGACAAATAAAACAATAAAACCTTTGACTCAACTCCTTTGCCTTCTCATAGTCTATGGTATCAGGGCGCCGTCTGTCTGGCCACTGGGTGACTCTGATCATCAGTAAAGATCATAGTGTCTGCAGCAGGGGGAACTGACCGTGCCACTGGCCGAGACATAAAACCGCTGTGGTCAGTTATTGGCTGAGTAGCTGTGATATCACATCTGCACTGCCGGCCTAAGGTGTGGACCAGGTGACATGACACTGGTTTGCCCAGACAACCCCTTTAAAACTTTGTTCATGTTAAGCCGGGTTTACATATTACATGTCTGGCATCTGACAGTGAACCCAGCGAACCCAGCCTTAAAGGGTACTCCGGTACATTTTTTTTTAATCAACTGGTGCCAAAAAGTTAAACAGATTTGTAAATAACTTCTATAAAAAATTATTTATCCTTCCAGTACTTTTTAGCAGCTGTGTGTTACAGAGGAAATTCTTTGCTTCTTGAATTTCTGTAAGAACTTTACTTTAGAGCTATAAAACTGTACAGAACTATACAGAACTCTCTCTCTCTGTATGTATATATATATATATATATATATATATATATAAATATATATATATATGTATAATTAAAGCAAACTATAAATGATACAATTGGAAACCAAATTCAAAATTATGTACCAGTAGGCCTTGAGATATTATGCCTTGTACATAAAATATAGATGTATCATAAAATACAGTTAATTTAATGCAACCATGGAAAGAAACCTTGGCAACAATTTACTTTTATTTAACCATTTTTTTTTATTAACAAATATCTTCAATTTACTAGAGTTGCTCTATTTTTATCTCCTTCTCAATTATGATATAATTGTCACCTCCCATCACTTTGGCATAGTTACATTTACACTGAAACATTTATTTTTTTATCATCCAAATTTAAGCTAAACACACCAGAAGCAGAGAGGGCAATTTCAAATTACTTACACTGTTCTTAGTTAATTGACTAAATTAAGGAAAACCCACTGGCAAATACATAATTCAGCAAATGAGCTGTTTAAAATGTGCTTCATGATCTTCCAAGCTTTTTTTTGTTTTCCTTTTTTTTGTTTTTCCAAAGCTTTACGAAGAGAAAAAATTGTAACCAGCATTTTGATTTTTGATTTACTTTTACTTTTGGACTCAAGGTTTAACATTGCAATTATTATTATCATTATTATAGATTTTTTATACTTTCATTTTAACACTACATCATCTTAATAATATATAAAAATATAAAAGCATAGTAAAATGGTGGTACGGTTTAGAAAAAGAAAGCCGTGGTTGGATTGTGACTGTTTTCCTTTTAATTGTTGGGTAGTCAGTTAACATTTAGCATTAGCCATATTTAGGCAAAGTAATAATGATGATGATGATGATGCAATGTGGCGCATTTTAATTTTGCAGACAAAGCAGAACTGGAGATTCATAAGCAAATGAAAATAAAGGGATAATGAAAATGTAATCACAAAAACCTATGATGCATTAGGCTCTCTGGTGTAGCAGCCAAGAGTCATTTTTACCAAGGCATTCCAGTCAACATTCTGACCGTTGCTCGGAAACGACAGCATGCTCTTATAAGTATTCTGCTGATTAAACATATAATTAGAGTTGAGCATATTTTTGAAAAATTTGATTCGGCTAATTCGCCAATTTCTTTTTAAAAAATTGATTTGATCCGAATAAATTAATGGCGAATCGATATAATAAAGTGTGTGTGTTTTAACTTTTTTTCTTTATTTTTAATCTTGTTTAGGTAGTACTACTACTCCCAGCATGGAACAGACTGTCCCATGATGGGAGTAGTAGTACCTGTACTAATAGACAGATTGCCCTGGGGTCTGATTGCGATCCTCTTATTTAATCTATAGATGCGGGCGGCCGGCCGCTCTTCTGCGTGAAGAAAAATAGATATAATAGGTATATATATATATATATATATATATATATATACGGCAGTGCAGGGGACCAAAGAGCAGCCATGCCCCGCATCTATACATTATACAGGATGATCGCAGTGGGTGTCAGGAGTGACACCCACTGTGATCTTTCCTTTACTGCAGGTACTACTGCTCCCAACATGGAGAACACAGCTTCATGCTGGGAGCTGTACTACCTGCATTAATAGACAGATCACAGTGAGTGTCACTTCTGACACCTGTTGTGATCTGTCAATTAATGCAGGTACTAAAGCCCCCAGCATGTTGGGAGCAGTAGTACCTGCAATTAAAGCACAACTGTCACCGATTTTAACCCCCATAAACTAGCCCCAGGATGCCAAAGTTGTTAGAAATCACAGATTTAATCGGGCAAAAAAAAAATGCTTTTTATGAAAGTCAGCAACAGTCGCATATCCCCTGTATGTCAGCACTGGGACTGCTGTGAAATTTTTGAACCCATTGCAATAATATTATTAAAGGAGAGAATATTTACCACCCTAAAAAAGGTTCAAAAATGTCATGCCACGGTTTTTTCACATGTAACACACAAAACGTTATTTATATTTTGAAATGCCCTTGTGGTAAAAACTACATTGGTCAAACCTGTAGAAAAATCAAATTAACGATTGCAGAACATAAAAATAATGTTAGGTAAGCATTAACAACTAAAACAGTAGGAGAATCTATTAAATATAGCGAGACCACAGTGGCGAGACACTTCTTAGAAGCAAATCATAATGTGAACGATCTCCGATGGCAAATATTGGAGCAAGTTAACACAAAGACAAATGAAATTCAGAACCGCAAGCGTCTCTTGCAAAGGGAGGCTTATTGGATCACTTTTATGCAAACGACTTCCCCATCAGGCTTAAATGAAGTCTGTAGTTATAAAGCTTTTTTCTAAAATATTAGTATTTAATGTCTACGGGATAGATTAGAAGTCTCACATAATATAGCATGTTAATAATTAGTATGTCCTATTGGACAACAGACACATAGTTAAAAAATCCTTTGTATTTACCAGGCTCTAATCAAGCGTTAATACAGATGTTAGACTCCTATATCTTCCTCCCGATATCCAGGATCTAGTACGCATGAGTAAGGGGGACGTCCCCCGAAATGTTGCGTCATGACCCTGATGGCTCCCAGCTAGTGTGTTAAGACCTCTGCTAGACCAGATGTGTGCCGACATCCCATCTGTCAAGCTGTTGTGAACTACAGAAAAGATCCAAACTAAGAATAAAAAAGAAAAAATGAATCATCTAACCGTGAGTGCTGGAATTTATTTGTACTAAGTGTACAGCCCATGTTTGCTCACAAATGTATTTATAAGCCTATTCATATCTCCCGCAGAGAGCTGTGATTGGCCGGATGGTTCCAGCCAATCACAACTCTCTGATGGAAATATGAATGGGTGTATATATAGGTCAGTGCAGGGGACCATAGTAGAGCTATACATTATACAGGAGGATCGCAACAGGTGTCAGAAGTGACACTCGGGGCGATCTTTCCCTAAAGCGCAACTATCAAAGATTTTAACCCACATAAACTAGCCAAGGATGCCAAAGTTGTTAAAATTATAGTTCAAGCATACCTTTTGCTGCTTTCTAGCAGCTTTAATCAGGTTTAAAAAATGCTTTTTAAAGTCAGCAACAGTCAGATATCCCCTGTATGTCAGCGCTGGGACCGCTGTGTGATTGACACACTGGTGGCACATAAACAGTGCCCATTCTCCTGTGCCCAGCAGTGATGTGATGCGGGCAGCCATAGCAAGTGCTCAATCCCTAGGGCTCTATGTGCGGCATAATGCAGTAGCGGAATGAGCCGGCCGCCCATTCTCCTGTCTTCCAAGAGTGCACAGAGGTGATGCGATATACGCGGCCAGCTCATTCCGCCACTGCATATGCCGCCCATGGGGAGCGAGCGCTTGCTGTGAGAGGCTGCCCGCATTGTATCACCACTGTGCACAGGAGAACGGACACTGTTTATTCTTTTATAGCAGAAAATTCGTCACCCACATATAAGAATAAGGGGCCTATGCGCTGGGACCTGTGTGTCAATCACACAGCGGTCCCAGCGCTGACATACAGGGGACATCGATTGTTGCTGACTTTCATAAAAAGCATCTTTTTTAGCTAGAAAGCCGCAAAAGCTAAACTTGAACTGTAATTTCTAACAAATTTTTCATCCTGGGGCTAGTTTTTGGGGGTTAAAATCTGTGACAGTTGCGCTTTAACTGCAGGTACTACTGCTCCCAAAACATGGAGCACACTCAGTTCAGAAGTGACACTCGCTGCAATCTGTCTATTAATGCAGGTACTACAGCTCCCATCATGGAGCTGAATGTGCTCCATTTTGGGAGCAGTAGTACCTGCAGTAAAGGAAAGATCACAGCGGGTGTCACTCCTGACACCCACTGCGATCATCATGTATAATGTATAGATGCGGGCACGGCGGCTCTTCTCTGGTCCTCTGCACTGCCATGTAAATATATATATATATATATATATATATATATATATATTTCCCGCAGAGAGTTGTGATTGGCTGGAACCATTTGGCCAATCACAGCTCCCTGCGGGAAATATGAATCTGTGATGTGAAGAACATTACAATGCAGAACATAGTGCAGGATCATGCAGAAGAGCGGCCATCCGCCTGCCTGCATCTATGCATTATAGAAGGATCACAACAGTTGTCAGACCCCGGAGCAATCTGTACATTACTACAGGAACTACTACTCCCATCATGGAACAGCCTGTTCCAAGCTGGGAATAGTAGTACTACCTAAAAAAAAGAAGAAAAAAAAGTTTAAAAAAAGGGAAAAAAGTTAAAACACACACACACTTTATTAAACACATTATCAAAATACATTACTAATAAAAATGTTAAAATAAATTCTAAAAAATACATTATTTTACATTTAAATAGCCCCTTTCTACATTTTTATTATTCTCGGTTTACCTTTTTAGGTCCTTGCCGCCCACATAAATGTGTCCCTGTTTAAAAATTAATAAAAATGTTGTTATAGAAAATAAAAATGTTGTTAAATATATTTTTTACTGCAAAAACTCAGTGGAATCTTAGCCTTACAGTAATAACAAAATGGAGTGAAAGAAGATTTAGTGGAAATTCGGATTCGGGCAGAACCAAATTTTTCATGAAATTCGGATTTGTCCGATTCGATTTGCTCATCTCTACATATAATGTTAGAGACTATTTACACCTTAGGATGCCTGGAAAAAAAAGGAAGTCTTTTTTTATTTATTTTTTTTGGCCAGTTAAGCTTTGGGGGAGAAAAAAAAAAAAGGAAAGATCCCTCATTTGCATAAATTAACATACTTGCTGTGTAAATGAATGCCAAGAAAAGGCATATAAATAGCAAAGTGGTTTATTTCTTTTCTTTTTTTTATGTACATTAAAAATAACATTGTCATGCACATGACAGTTTGCCTAATTTGATGCGTTTGGAAGTTAATTTAGGGTTTGCTTTAATTTGGAAACATATTTTTCACTTAATAAGGGAGACAAAGAGAAACTTTCAGCCAGCGTTACCAGTTTGTTATCTTGGAATGTTTTGGCTTCTCAAATGTGAGAACATGATTGTTTTTATTTCCAGGAGAAGATAATAATACTGAAGCAATAAAAAAGAGTCAAGGCAGCTTGCACAGCACAGGAAGTTCACAGCTAGAGACTTAATTTCTCACACAATGTGCTGTGCAATGGGCCCATTAACATAGATGAATAGGCTCTTTAAAGAGTTTTTTTCTCTCCACATATGCAGCTGCCGCTGAATGGTGATATGTTAATAAGGTACTCACATGCCTATTCTTCAGGTACTCTGGTATTCTCTACCTAGGTAATCTCCATATAGGAAAAGCTATTAGTGGGATGTATCTGCTACCACACCTTCAATTATATTAACACCTGCATGGGTAATCCACTGCAAGGTAAACTGGTAGGGGTCCTAGGGCCTAAAGTCCACCTTTTCCCCTTCCAGTATCACATTAGAAAAAAAAAAAAAGTCCCGTTTATTACACATCAGTGGGAGCTTTCAGAGGAAGCTTTCATGCTAAGGAAATAGTCATTTCTTCAAACAACTGACAGCGTGCAGATGAAACTCTAATGGAAATGCATACCAAGCATTGTTATGCATTGGCCTCATCTAGATACATGGGGGTGGATTAAGTTAGATTCCAAAAGCACTATTGTGTACAGAATTCATTTGCAATGCTCTTGATATTTCAGTCTGAAGGTTTTACAACCTTTGTGTTTACTTAGATCTTATAGATGCAGGATGTGTTTATTTTATTTAACAAACATCTTATCCTCGTCGCTTGTTTAATGGTAAATACAGTGACAGGACTACCTGGGAGGGTTAAAGAAAACTGTGAAAAACAAAAGCCGTCAGATGTTGGCTCATCGTGGGTCTATGAAATATACATACAACAAGTCAAGCTCATACGTATACTTTATATTCAATATTATAGGAAGGAAATCTAGTAAGTGTGTGATACCCATGAGCGGCCCATAAAAACACAAGAAGAACGTGCAGACTAAATGTAGATATTGGATTCAGAGTTAGTTTTTATTTAATTAAAAAACCCAATGCCTCAAAGTAGCACTGTTGGTGAACTATTATATACATAATGGTGATCAAATAATACAGTGAAGCCTCTCCAAAAGACCACCTCTTTAAAAGACCACCACTCATCTAAATCAGATGTCCTTGCAATTGGTTTTTTAACCACACTATCTGTGTACATCGAGCTGTTCATTGAGATGATCACTCACCTGATTTTCCAGCAATTTTACTATATGTGGTATATGAATAATTATATTTTTCTAGCACTATAGCCTAAAACATGTGCAAACATTCTCCTTTGTTTCTGGTTTCTAAATAGTTTATACATTTTTTTATTTAGTTAGTTACTGCCAAGATGTTGAGTATTGGGCTGTTTATTCACCAATACTGAGTTTATCTGTACCAAACCATTCTCCATCTCCAATGTCTTCTGTCTCTATTCCTAACACAGGGACTTTTTTGCTTTACTTAATGCAATGTATTATATTACTGTTTTCTATGGGCTGTTCAACCTATGTGACATGTGTGTTGCACTGAAAAAGCATAGGGGTATTGGCAGACAGTAGTCCCAGCTTTAATGACCAGAGCCTTGAAGCTTTTGCCAAGGCAAATAAAATCACAGATGTGTCAAAAGAGGCATAGAATGAGGTTAATACAAGAACATAGATTTGCCTCTGTATACATCATTATTCAGACCACACATGAGATATTTTGTATAATTTTGGGCACCTGTATATAAGGACATGAACTGGAATGAGTAGTTAGATTGCAGAATGAAGACAGGCTATCAAGCTTGGGGTTATTTAGTTTGGAGAAAAGACGTCTTAGGGGCGATCTGATTACAATGTACAAATATATGAATGGACAGAACAGAGAGAGATCTTTTCATACCTAGGCTGGTAACCATGACAAGGGGTTTCACCATCATCACAGACTGAGATTCTTTACTGTAAGAGCAGTGAGACTATGGAACTCTCTGCCACATGATGTTGTGATGGTTGACTCAATAAACAAGTTCAAGAGGGGCCTGAATATGTTTCTTAAAACATAATACAAGTTGTGGTTACTAGATTCTTGGATGTGGGATGTTGATCCGGGGATTTATTCTGATTGCTGTAGTTGGAGTTAAGAAGGAATACAGTTGTAACAGCATCTGCCTCATAAGATTTTTTCCCCCCATCTTCTGGATCAAGACAATAGGGTTATGGGTTAAACTTAATGTACTCTTTTCTTTTCAACCTTATCAGCTATGTAACTATATGTAATTGATTATGCTTTTCAATGTTCAGCAACGTATTCCAGTCAGATTTTGCAATAAATCCACCTGCTTAATATTGTGTAGTTCTCCTTTCAGCCACTTAAAGGGGTACTCCACTGGAAAAAAAATCTTAATCAACAGGTGCCAGAAAGTTAAACAGTTTTGTAAATTACTTCTATTTAAAAATCTTAATCCTTCCAGTACTTATCAGCTGCTGTATTTTTCACAGAAATTTATTTTCTTTTTGAATTTCATTTCTGTCTGACCACAGTGCTCTCTGCTGACACCTCTGTCCATGTCAGGAACTGACAAGAGTAGGAGCAAATCCCCATAGCAAACCTATCCTGCTCTGGACAGTTCCTGACATGTACAGAGGTGTCAGCAGAGAGCACTGTGGTCAGACAGAAAGGAAATTCAAAAAGAAAAGAACTTCCTGTGGAAAATACAGCAGCTGATAAGTACTGGAAGGATTCAGATTTTTAAATAGAACTAATTTACAAATCTGTTTAACTTTTTGGCACCAGTTGATTTAGAAAAAAATGTTTTCCAGTGGAGTACCTCTAAATAGCTTTAACGGGTTGAGGCATAAACTCCACAAGCCCTTTGGAGTTGTGATATTTGTCACCAAGATGTCATTAGCCATAGACCCTCAATGTCCTGCAATTTGTAAGGTAAGGCCTCCATGGATGAAACTTGTTTTTCCAGGACATCACACAGACACTGGATCAGAGTGAGATCTGGAAAATGTGGAGGCCTAGTCAACATCTTAATGGGGTATTCAGGAATTTTTTTTTATTTGACTATACTACAGGGGCTGTAAAGTTAGTGTAGTTCATAATATAATGTCTGTACCTGTGTGTGATGGTTTTCTCATAATTCTTCTGTGATTTTCACCCCACTAAGTATTTTAACCAGCATACAAAATTACTGCTGTCTCGGATTTTTCCCAGCTTGCAATGCGGTCGAGATCTGACTCACTAGTCAGCTGATGACAGGGAGCCTGTCTGCTTCAATGGGTGGAGGGCTCAATCTGCAACTAATGCAACAGCTGTAGGCACCCTGATTGAAAACCACAGGTCTGCAGCTCATTTATGTTCCAATGGGTGGGGTAGCTGATGTGTGGGAAGGAGGAAAATGGAATCATGGGATTTGTAGGCAAACAAGAAAACTGAAAACAGGAAATACAAGTTTACAGAAAGCTACCCACAGTATTATGGTGGACTCACAACATAGCCATTTATCCCCAAGACAAGCGCAGATCCTTCCTAAGCATGTCCATTACTGTCTGCCAGGTACATACTAAAATCACCTTATGCTGGATAACCCCTTTAAGCTCTTTGTCATGTTCCATAAATCATTCCTTAACACATTTTGCACTGACCATATAACAGAGGAAATAAAAAGTCATAATTTTTCCCTTCAAATGTGTTACCTCAGTGGATGGATACTCAGTAGTACGTCAACAGAAAGGCAGTGCTTGGCGTGCAAGTAGAGAGCAACAGACTGTCTGTATAGAAATAATCGATAACCATACTCACCAATATCCTTTCAATATTCTTTATTTGAGCATCACATAGCAAACAGACAAGAGCTGAACAAGTACAGATATATACAGGGCCATAGAGACATTCTGGATGGCACTACCCACTCTCCCAATGAGTACTCATATGAACACTAATTTGCAGTCCTGCGGTAGTGCTAGGAAGTATGAACAAAACAGACTTCAATGATATACCATGCTACTAGACTAAAGACATTCTGCACTCACCGCAAAGTAATGGACTTGATGCTCCTACATGGATTACACTGGTGGATCAGGTCTCAGAACATCCGTGGGTGCTCAGAGGTGTCTGCCAGTGGTTTCTCGCAGTTTATCAGAAATTGTCTGCCCAGATGAAAGAACATTGATGATGCCTCTGCAAACTCATATGGACCCATCTACTTCCAATGTCATAATTTTTATCATGTTTATTAAGTAATATAATTAATTAACAAATTAATCAATTAAATAATATATAATCAGTATTCTTAAAATACTAAATCATTCATTCAGTGGATGTAGGTTGGGGTGAGGATAGCAGCTTCCACATAGCAGTTACGAAACTATATTTATTGTTAACATTTTATTAGAAAATATGACTTGTGTCCTATTTAAAAATGTAATTGTCAGGTGTTTTCAATTTGGTGTTAAAATACACTTGTAGCATAATTCATCATGGTGTATCAGATGGCTTTTTGTACTGCATGCTATTCCCCACTGTTATTCATGATATTTTCAGTATTTTTAATTTATTATATAAGTAAAGCCACATTATTTTCCCTGACTAAAATCACCTGCACGTTATTTACAACTGTTAGTGAACCTATTCCTTGCGACTGCAACCAAGAAATTTGTATATACACTCTAAACCAGTGAAATAGTTTCAAGGATTATACATTATTCTCTGTCCACTTTACATTATTGTAAAATAACTCTTGGAAACTCGCTGTTAAATAGCCGTAAAAACTAAGATGTGATATATACAAATGTAAATCAAACTGATGCTTAGAAGAAATGATCACACAAAAGGCAAATAAGGTCAAAAATGTTAAAAAAAATTATGCAAATAAACTTCCGTTTAAACATTAAGTGGTGTTAGCTTGGCTAGGTCTCATGGGGAAATGCACCTCTAAAAGGTATTATTACATCCAAATAGAGCTCACCGCAGGACACTGGCAGATGCTTTAAACCGGTGACTTCTATGTACAGTCCATTGTTTCTCTCCAAAGCATCCAAATGTATCTTCTGTATTGTCCTGCTACATTATCTTTATCGATCATGACACATGGCTCACCAAAACATGTTTAATGACTTCTCCTACTCTCTCTATGTCCTACCATTATTACCATAAGATAAAAGGAAGTTTGGAATGGGAATTATTATTTATACGTGAAATTGCATTTCTCTTTTGATCCCTGTAGAACGAACCACATAGGCAGTGATGTAATAACTAGTAACTAACTAAATTGTAGACTTGACCTTTGCCAATGCAATCAAGGACACTAATTGTGATAATGGCTCCATGTCTCCTGGGAACAAAAATGATACCTGCAATTTATTTCCCATTTCAAATCGTCCACCGAAAAGTAGCCATGGGAGTAAAAGAGGAATAGGACTGAAAAGCACTCCACATGGAAAGAATTTTTCTCAGTCTGCGCTCTCCTTTTGTGGTCTGTTTTAATTATTCAGTGTTCCTTTTTTGGCTTACCTTTGTCTTCTGTATGAGATGAGGCACTTTGTACAACCCATCCAAATAAATAATTAATATGAATCATAGTGAAATCTAATAAAAATAAAAATCTTGGTATCCCAGTTCCAATCAAAGGAGCCCTCTAGTTTCTTCACTAATGGCATGTTTTATAATTAGCTTTTCCAATTAGCAACCATGATAAGCTATTACATTTTTTTGTCTTTATTGTGCAGCCTCTATTGTTTTTCTTCCAACTAAGCAACAGCATAATATGTTAATAACATAATGAAGTGATGAATAATGAATTCTGGGTCAATTAAATAAACAAGTTGCTTAATTGATAAATAGTTACTTGCAGGAAATTAGCTTGAAAGAGGAAAAACAGTTTGGTCTGTTTTGACCCATATCTATCTTTCAATCTATCCATCTATCTCTCATTGTAATAAATAATAATAATAATTATTATTATTATTATTGTCACTGTCATGTTAAAATTTCAACAAGCTGTGAATTTAGGAATAAAATTACACGTTGGAGTACTTAAACTATAAAAGTTAGAGTAGTATTGTGCCTGAACTGTATCTCCACTTTTCACAGTATTATCCCAGTGGAGCATATGATCCAATTTCTTTTCCACAGACACATAAACCACTTATTAGTTCCAGTGTTTTAAGCAGGTAGTTAATTTATAAAGAAGCTTTTGGATTGTGGGATTACAGCAGATTATCAACTTTACCATATAACCTTTAGGAGAACATACATAGGCTGTGTGAATATATGCTTTAGAAGAATGTATACAATCCTATCTCCAGCTGTTCTCACAGGGTGGAAGGAAACACATGCTGAATTGTTCATTGGAAAATAAATAAATGTATGTATATTCACACATCATAAAAAAAATTCCATATTGTGTTTACAGACATTTTTCGATTACGGAAAAAAAAGCCATACATTTTTTTTGGCCCAAGTTTTTCCCCATGATCAGCTGAAAAGCTTCCCGTAAATAAAACATGAGCTATTTTTCTTACTGCGTGTGAACATGTCCTCAATCTGAAATGTCAGTAAATTGTAGAAACTACAGTCATTAGCCTATAATAAATATACACTGCACATATGTAATGGCCAGATTTCTCAATTTGCCTGGCACCAAAATTGTCTGGTTTTGCCCATAGCTCGGCTTTCATTTTACCAGAGCTGTGCTGAGCTGTGATTGGTTGCTATAGGTAAAAGCAGACAGTTGTGATTTTAGGCAGACTGATAAATCCGGGCCCATGTTTCCAAATAAGTAGATGTAGTTAAACGGGTATTCTGGGCAAAAACATTTTATCCCCTATCCAAAGGATAGGGGATAAGATGTCTGATCGCGGGGGGCGAGCCGATGGGACCACCCACGATCTCCCTGCAGCACCCAAATGGAGGGGGTGTGGCGTGAATGCGGGTAATGCAGGGAGATCGCGGGGGGCCCCAGTGGCATGATCAGACATCTTATCCTATACTTTCAATAGGGGATAAAATGTTTTTGCCTGGAATACCCCTTTAATGCTGATCAGGTAAAACAAGGTAAAACACCATAGCTCCTAGAGCATATGAAAAGCATCAACACGTGTCAAGCCCCTCCCAATGGTTCTTACTCATCACTGCTTATGCTCTCAGTTTGACCAGTGATAAGTTTCCTCACTTAATATTATCTCTCACTCTTACTCCCAGGACTTCTCCAATTCTATACCCATTTTGTGGATCTCTCTAGAATTATACTAGCTCCTTATGTTTCCAGCTTTAAAGGAAAGTCTGCTCCCTCTAGTGGTGGTTGCAGACAGCCACCGTGTTCTCTTTTCAATCTGTGTCTACTTAAGGCATTTGGAGCGTTGTATCAGAAAACAAAGCTCCAACAATTATTTATATACTAATACTTTCATCCCCATAGAAAGACATATAAATGACATGATCATAAAAAGTGAAGACTCCCTTTTACCATGTGATGGCCGTGTTATGATTGGCTCTCAGATAATGTCTCCTTTGCAAAGTGAAAGGCAACATTTGCCAGTTATGGGTAAACATGGGGACCGCTGGTATATTGCTGAGGCCTGGAGGTATGGTGCTAGTATTTCTGAAAGCCACACCTTGTGATACTATTCCGTAACCACTGTATGATGGTACAATGGGCAAGCATCTGACAGAAGGTCATACAATGGCACTTCATGTGTAGTTTTTCCAAGGGGTGAGCATAATAACAATAATAATAATAATATTAACACAAAATGGCAGAAAACCATAAAGACCCTCAAAATTACTATAATAAAATACACCTATACAAACCTTACAACCACAATTATTATAAATATAAAACTAATAAATAATTACAAGCTATAATGTGTGATGCAGTGGATAAGCCTGTGAGTACACATCAGGAGATGGATTTCCCTAAGGTTGAAGATCCAACAATAGCAGCATTGGACATTCTGATGAAAATCAATAAGCCGGCCACACAGTTGACTCGACAACTGATTGTTTTGGATAAGGAAAAATTCCTGCAAGGATGTTTGTCAATTTATTAACCGTACGTTGAGACCTCTCCTTAACCTTCTCCTTTTGTGTCAGAAAATTAGCTGGAAGCAACCTGCAGTCATCGGGAACAGAGTAGGCTTGAGTGTTGAGACCTCTCCATACACCCTTGATGGCCTTTTCACAAAAAAATATAATGGATCTTAAAGGGGTTCATCTGCATTTTAACATTTCGTATTACAGTTCATCCTTAAATATATGTGTGCATGTATATGTATGTATTTATTTATCATGCTGCCCTGGGCACCAAGACTGACATTTCTCCCTTTAGGGGAGAGAAAATCAGCAGCATATCCACAGGTAATTTCACAATGACAAATCTGCAC
The DNA here is from genome assembly GCF_029499605.1 of Hyla sarda. NCBI lineage: Eukaryota > Metazoa > Chordata > Amphibia > Anura > Hylidae > Hyla > Hyla sarda. The sequence continues at coordinate 109,748,624 of NC_079191.1, forward strand.
CAAAAAGATGTAAGTGTATTTGTCAATGCAGTTTATGTTAATTTTATTTATTCATTTTTTTTATCATTGCAAAGCAAATTAAAAGCCACATTTGTGGATTCTTCTATGGATTCACAGTGTTGCCACAGCAATGCAACATAAACTCCTGATGAAGACCTCCAATGCAACACAGACCTCAGATTCCGACCCCATAATTTGAGATGTTGGAAAATTCGATACGGCCGAATTTTTCACAAAAATTTGTTTTGGTCTGAATTTATTCAAATGGCTATTTCTGGCCTACAGAGAGCCTCAATAGGGGTGTAGAACACTTTGCCTTGCTGTAACACGCATAGGATGTGTGCCGGGTTAGTAAAATAATACTGTTATTCATTATGACATGCAGATCAGAGGCGTCACTATTAGAATCACTGTCGCAGAGTGGCACATTGACAGAGCCAGGTGGTCGCATCCAGATGAGAAGACCATATAGTGGCTGAATGACACAGTCTGGAGTTGGCAGCAGCATGAGGAGACCATATAGTGGCTGAATGACAGCGTGGACATGGCAGAAGCATGAGAAAACCGTATAGTGCCTGAATGACACAGCGTGGAGGTGGCGGCAGCATGAAGAGAACATAGAGTGGCTGAATGACACAGCCTAGAGTTGGCGGCAGCATGAGGAGACCATATGGTGGCTTAATGACACAGCCTGGAGTTGGCGGCCGCATGAGGAGAACATATGGTGGCTGAATGACAGCCTGGAGGTGGCGGAAGCATGAGGAGACCATATAGTGGCTGAATGACACAGCCTGGAGGTGGCAGCAGCATGAAGAGAACAAATGGTGGAAATATGAGACAGCTTGGAGCTGGCATCAGCATGAGGAGAACATATGGTGGCAGAATGAGACAGTCTGGAGGTGGCATCAGAAAGAGGAGAACATATGGTGACAGAATGAGACAGCCTGGAGGTGGCAGCAGCAGCATCAGGAGTCCTGAAAGTGACCCAGGGACAAAGTGGTGCAGTGGGTGGCAATACCAGTACCCGGTGACGAAGGTGGGTGAAAAAGGGGAAATTGGCATCAGATGTGTGGCATCAGGCGGTTGGCAGGATCAGAAAAGTAGCTGAGGCAGGTAGGCAAAAGAAAACGGTTTCTTTTATTAAACTGTTGGTGTGCACAAGTAAGTATTGAGGATATACATTACGTAAAACTTAACTTTTATTAATATGCTTAAGATAAAATATATGGACCCAAAACTTTTTTTTAAATCAACCAAAAGCAAAGGTGTGCAAAAAAACACCATGTGCCACCTACACCACCAAGTATTGATGTAATGCAAAGACCTCCAAAAGGTAGAAGGGAACAACGAATTGTCCATTGAGCGGGTGGGGGTAAAAACTTCCACTGTAAGGCCCTACTCTCGCATTATTAATTATCTTCTTGGCAAGTGTTACTCACCCTAAAAAGGGCGGCCCCACACAGGAACCTCTCTCTATTTCCACCTAAAAACCCTGGGAAGTGGCAGTGTTTGTAGGTTGAAAAAGAGAGAGGTTCCTGTGTGGGGCCACCCTTTTAAGGGCGAGTAACACTTGCCAAGAAGGGGATTAATAATGCGAGAGTAGGGCCTTACAGGGAAAGTTGTTATCCCAACCGGTTATAATGGATCATACATTGTTCCCTTCCATCTTTTAGAGGTCTTTGTATCACATGAATTCTTGGTGGTGTAGGTGGCACATGATATTTTTTGCACACCTTTCATTTTGATTGATTTAAAAATAATGTGGGTACATATATTTAACTTTTATCCTAAGAATATTATTAAAAGTTAAGTTTTACATAATGCATATCCTCAATACTTAATTGTGGTCTGATGTGGATGAATGTCTGTAACTGGGCTTGCCTTAAATATATTTAGCACTATCCATATTTGAAAAATGTTGGTGTGGCACCATGGTCAATCTACTCGGATGCATCAGGCATTGGGGGGGTGGAAATCCTGGCTAATCCATGCCTGATTTATCTTCACAAAGTTCAGTCTCTCCACTTCTTTTGTAAACAGATGAGTTTTCCTTGGGGTTACTATGGCCCCCGCCGCACTAAACACCCGCTTTGATGGCACACTACTGTCCGGGCAGGACAGCTTTTCCAGGGCAAACTCTGCTTGTTGCGGCCACAAATTAAGTGTGGCTGCCCAGAAGTCCAGCAGAGCTTCAAGGTGTGTTGGCATGGGTATGTCAAGGGATGCCACCACATGCTGGTTCAGGTCCTGCTCCAGGTCTACCTGCTGCTGGTGAGTTGCTTCACTATGCGGGTGAAGAAAGCAGTAACCCAGCAGCCATGGCATTGGAAGGTGAGCGCAGAGGGCCCCCGAGTCAGATCTGCGAGAGGATGGACAATGGTGCAGATAGACATCGGTCACTTGACTACGTAGGATGTCTCTGTTGTAGGTCAGTTTGTCCTCCCTCTCAGTGGGTGTAAAAAAGGCCCTCATTTTGTGCCGGTAGTAAGGGTCCAATAAGGTGGAGAGCCAGAAATCATCCTGCTGCCAAATGGTGACAATTCAGCAGTCACTACGCAAGCAAATGAGCATGCATCGTGCCATTTGTGCAAGTGACTCAGGGGAACTCCCTGCCTCCATCTCCATTGCATACTGCCACGGTGTGTCTGGGTCCTCTGTCTCACCTTCCTCATAACCCTCTAGCTCTTTGGCTGCTCCTGCTGCTCCTCTCCTGTCAGATGACTAGAAAAACCACCCATCTCACAAAAAATAAACTGTGCTCAACTGTGCCCCTCCCCCTCCTCCTCCAGTTAAGCCCCCACAGGGCTCATGTGGCTGTGAGATGTAGGCGTAACATCTCAAATGCCCTGACCAGCCATCGTTTCCAACACGTGTCGTAGGAAATTAAGCAGTGGAATGACGTTGTTCATCCCGTAATCCTGGTGACTGACTAATAAGGTGGCTTCCTCAAAGGGCCTGAGAAAATGGCAGGTGTCAAGTATGAGCTGCCACTAGTTGACATTGAAGTTACACAGGGGAGTCCCCCTATCTGCTTGGATTATCAAGAAATCAGTGATGGCTTTTCCCTGTTTGTTTAGTCGGTCCAACATATGGAGGGTGGATTTCCAACGTGTGGAAACGTCACAAATTCGACTTTGTTGGGGGATGCCGTTCTGACGCTGCAGCTCAAGAAGGGTGTGCTTTGCGGTGTATGTGTAGCTGAAGTGTATGCAAAGTTTCCTTCCCATTGTTAGGATGTCTTGCAGATGGGGGGAACTCTTCAGGAACCGCTTGACAACCAGATTGTACATGTGTGCCATGCAGTGAACATGTCTCAGGCTTCCTTGTCACAGCAGAGATAAGATGTTCTTCCTGTTGTCGGTCACCATGGTTCTAATTTCCAGTTTTCGTGGAGTAAGCGATGATTCGATTTCTTGATGAATGACTTTTAGTAGTTTCTCCCCTATGCGACTCTGTTGGCCAAGGCAAACCATGTAAAGATCAGCGTGACATCACCGGGCCCTGCACACATGGTATGGACCAACGGCCTGAGAGCGTGGAGGCGGAATCGGTATGACCTGTCCAAGTTGGTGTTGTGGCTGTGCTGTAAAGGACATGTATTCTCCCTGACCGTAGTTACAGTTCCACATGTCGGCGCTGTTGTGCACTTTGGTACACACCGACAGGCTCAAGGACTGTCCAACCTTCTGTTCCACAAAATTGTGCAGGGCTGGTACTGCCTTCTTCACACAAAAAAATGACGGCTTGGGACTCTCCACCTCAACTCAGCACAAGCCATTAGTTTTCTGAAAGGTGAAGAGTCCACCACTTGAAAAGGGAGGGACTGCAGCACCAGCAACTTGGACAGGAGAACAATCAGCTTCTGCGCCATGGATGAGTGGGCACATACGGATGTCTCTTGGACATGGCTTCGCGGATGGATTGCTGGCAGAATGACTAGTGTTGCTCGCAAATATTCGCAATGCAAATTTTATTTGCGAATATCGCGTTTTATTTATTTATTTTTTTTTTTTGCACAGTACACATCACAGTGATCATCCCTCTGTGCTTCCAGCTTGTGTGGTCTAAAGAAGGCTCTAATACTACTGTGTGAGACTGGCGTACGAATTTTCGCATATGGGAAAATTTGTATATGCTAATTTTCGCATATGCAAATTTTGCGCACATGCAAATGTTTGCTTATGCTAATTTTTGCATATGCTAATTTTTGCATATGCGAATATTACGGATATACGAATTTAGCGAATATATCACGAATATTCGTCCATATATTCGCGAAATATCACAAATTCGAATATGGCCTATGCTGCTCAACACTAGGAATGACTGACTTGAAGTAGGAGGAGCAGGATTATCTGGAGCAACAGAAGATGGGTTTGACAGACAGCTCCCTTCGGCTGAGGTGGTGGAGCCTTGGCTGGCTGAAAGAGGGAACGGCGTGCCACTGGGTGATGCAGCAAGCATGACCACCACTTGGGAGCCACGGTCCTCCCAGGCCGATTTATGGTGATGCTGCACATGTATACACAAGGCCGTGGTGCCAACATTATGATCCTGCCAGGTTAACATCCTCTGGATGCTTGATGAAAAACTGGCACACCGCCGAGTAGCTGATTTTCTCCCCAACAGTCCGCACTGATTCCAGGAACCCCTGTTCCACTACCTCCCAGGAAGGGCGAAGCAGGTGGTCTTCCCCGGGCATGTTTGGCTCCAGACTTTCCACTTCTGCCATCATGCTGACTGCCAACCATGCTACCACCTTGCTGGCTCAGCTGTGGCCTCACGGGTAACCTGCATCCCTCTTCAACTGATGAAACTCCTTCTGCACCCGGCTCCTAAGTGTGATCAGCTTTATCATCATCGAGTTGTGTCTGCACATCACTGATTTCTTCCCCAGGTTCCTCAACAGTGTCTGCTTCAGGAGCCTAAACGCTCGCAACACCACCCCTCATGGCACTCTCCTCATTACTATTTGCCTGCCCAGCGGAGGAAGCGGCAGATGTCTCCTCCACTTCTTGGCTGAGCAGTAGCTTCTGGCTGTCCTCTAGTATTTTTTCCTCACTAAATATTTGAGCTAAACCCACAGCATAAGATTCTTCTGTGGGGGAGGGAACAGTATAGGACAGAGGTATTGGGAGAGCAGGGACTGCTTCTGGGCCATGCCAACTGAGGGTTGTGTCTGAGGAACCCACCGACTGTTGACTGGGGGTATCAGATGTCACTTGTGATGAAGTGGATGATCATGCTAAACAATCGATGATGGCAGATGGGTTGCTGGTCGAGACAAGACCGCTAGCTGATATCAGGAGCTCAGGCCTCTCACTGCGACTCCTGCTGCCACTCTCCCCTAGTCTGCTGCGACCTCTGCCTGATGAATTTAGGCCCCTGCCTCTCCTCTGTGCATGTCCTGGCACTTCTCTGCCTGACATACTTAGTGTGTATATGAGGGGAGGACAAAATGCTCCACTATGCTTAAAACAGTATTTGTCTACAACACCAACAGGTGTGTATTCTTGGTTGGCCTTTCACAGTATCTAGGTCCTTAAGACTTTAACAATTACAAAATGGTACACGAATTAGATGTACGTATGTGGTATGCACTTATGAGGGGAGGACAATGCACTCCAGTACGCTTAAAACAGTATTTGTCTACATTACAAGCAGGAGTGTACTTTTGGCTGGCCTTTCACCTTATCTAGGCCTTTAAGACTGTATCAGGAACAAAATAGTACACCAATAGAGGACAATATACTTTTAGTACTCTGCTCACCCCAACTGGCTGGCTACTATTAGCTTTTTAGTTGTTAAACACACCAGTGCTGCAGCACACAGTCGCTGTGCACTACACCTAAAATTGCACTCTCTCAATCTCACTCCCTTCCCTATCAGTGCTTCTAGGCTGGATTTGGCCTAGAGGTGAATCGCTGCTGTAAAAAAGCTTTTCTGTGCAACACACTGCTCTCTGTCCCTCTCTGCAATAGAACGCTGATGTGACTGGGAGGTGAATCACTGCTTTAAAAATGCTTTTCTGTGCAACACACTGCTCTCTGTCCCTCTCTCTCTCTCTGCAATAGAACGCTGATGTGACTGGGAAGTGAATCATTGCTGTAAAAATGCTTTTCTGTGCAACACACACTGCTGTCTATCTCTATATGTCTCTCTCTCTGCAATAAAAGGCTGAAGTGACTGGCCGCAAGATGGCTGCTGATTATATAGGGCTGTGACATCACAGGGGTGGCTGGCTGCTGATAGGCTGCATGTTGCATCATGTGATTCAGGGTCATCCCACCGACCCTTGTTCCTGCCTTCCAAGGATTCCTTGCCCAATGTCCTCACATGTAGATCCGCCATTTTAGATGCCCTGGAGCCTGGACCGCACTAAATGGAGTTTAATGAAGCCATCGAATCGTGGCGATATTTGCATTCGTTGCAAATTGAATTTTTCCTGTAATTCATAACGAATTCGGATTTGTCCGATTCGATTCGTGCACCCCTACCCATAATGTAATACAGACCACAGATGAAGACTCCACAATGTAATGCAGACCACAGATGCAGATTCTTATGTAATACAGACATGAGATTCAGACTCCCTTAATTTCATACAGAACCTGGATGTAGCCCCCCCCCCCAAAGTAAGGCAGACTCCAGATTGACCCCCAATGTAATGTAGAACCCAAATGCAAACCCCCAGATGCATAAAGATCACAGAAGTAATGTCTCTCGGCGTAATAATAAAGCAATAGTATTTTAATTGGCACATGGTAGATGAGATGCCTTGTCACATATTTAGTTCTGTGGCTCAGGAGCTTTATATTATGAACAGTTCAGTGAAGTTTTTGGGCTCCATTGCTCTACTGTCCGGCATTCAGTGTTGCAGAGAAGGTACTGAATAATACAATTCTTAATGCATTGAACACATTATCAAACAGACAAGGTAAATATTCAGTACAGCTCACCTCTACCAAATTGAACACATTATACTGGATACATTTCTTTAATGTCTAGCCTGTTTTCTAGCCTGGACATGTGTTGACGCTCTGTGGATGATATTTTTCTTCATACAAATAGGTCTGAATCATGATCATATCTGTGGTATAAACCTTGTACTTACTATGTAAAAGTCATAAGTTGACTTTGTTCTTTCTAGTCTATAAACAAGCTGACATTCTTTCTAATCCTGTATTCCACAGGGCATTGACATCTTCAGTTGTTAGGCACAGTAAGCTTACACTTTTAAGTGGCAGAAACTGAGAGTTAACTGAAGGATCTGAATATATTTTCTTTCGAATGCTCTCATGTTCTATGTAAAGGAAATCTGCAGTCAAAAAAACAAAAAGTCCAACTATTATCATATCACAATCCCCTATGTCTTATGGTTCCTTAGCAGATTTCAGTGACTCTGCAATGACTTCCTTTCCAATAATCAAGTGCATTTGAACAAATGGAAAGCAATACAAACACAAAACCATATTCTTGCTTATCCTTTTTTTTAAACATGTTTATTGTCAATATCTATACATCAATTGTGTTGATTGTGATTAAACAATGCATTCTAATATGATGGCTGCCTTTCTCTATGAATATTCAGTCCATCTTAGACACAAAGATATAGTCTGTAGTAACAAATCAGGATTGGATTATAGCTGGTAAGGACTATTAAGTATCCATTAAGTATAATAGTGTTATATAATAACATCTGTTTGTATTTTCATTTTGTTTATATTTGTGCCATAAATGTATTTCTCCCTAGCTTGATTGACCAAGCAGTGACAAATAGATATAATGGACTTACATGGTATCCATCTAATGTTTAAAGGAAACCAAGCATTAGAATTTACTAATATGATTGGCAATTCCTTATACATGATAAAATCTTCATCCTCACCATCCCTGGGGGAAGTTTCTACCCACAGGGATGGTGAGGAAATGAAGTTAGTAAGTTTCCTTCATTGTCCCTGTAAGTAGTCCCCTATGTCTCGGCTCTCCTCCATCTGCTTAGGGAGCAGAGCACTGAAGTGGGCCGTCAATCATGCCAAAGGGGCGTCACTATGGCCAGAACAGCGGGACTAGGTAAGCATAGCTCCTCACCCTAGGGACTACTTATGGGGTGGTGGGGGAGACTTACAAATGTCATATCCTCACCATCCCTTGGGCAAAAACATCCCCCGGGGATGGTGAGGATGAAGATTTAACCATTTACAAAGCATTGCCAAGGGTTATATGTGGTAAAATCTAATCCTTGGTTTATTAGTAACTAAGAAACAGAACTGGAGAGAGGCAAAACACAAGGCACCATATGCTGAGGTGAGGGATTCAATAGATACCAAAGATTTGGATTACTAAACAATAGAAACACAGTACTTAGCATTTGGCAATAAAATAACCAGCAACTCAACAGCAAGTATAAGGGATTAGTTATACACCTGGGACTCTCTGGACTCACTGAATATCTTAGACTGAGGAATAAACCATTCAGCACGTGCATTACAAAAAAATCCTAATAAAAATAAATGATAATACCTAAAGATTGGAACTTGAACCCCATTTCCATATTTGCTTGTTATCTGTAGAATGCAAAACTAGCTTCTATGTCCACCACTCGCTGTTGATTTGATAGTTCTTAGCACTGTCAAAACAATATGCATTACATTTCTAGTCTTATCTACAATTTTTTTTCATTGTTGCAGAGTGCCAATTTCTATTTTAAGTTGTTTATAGAACCAATATATGCTTACTCTTCGATTTAGCAAATAACAGAAGGACTAGGTGATAGCCTCCATATCTATGCGTCTGCTTAGACAAACACTGATCTGGTGAACTGTGGAGTCCTTTTGCATGGATAGATTATTAGCAGAATGAGCCTTAGTAGGCGCATTGGTTTTCAATCATTGCCCCATGTAAAAGGCCCCATGATCAGCAATAATGGACAGTTATCTGCCATGTTAAAGGACCCTTACACACATTTGGATAAAACTCTAGCAGCCAATGACTATTGTTTCCACCAACTTAGGATAGTTTCTAAATATATATTTAACAACACCAAAGCACCATCTTATATTTAGGGGTCACTGTTGTCAAGACTACAACAGTTCTAACTTGCCTTTGATAATTATGTTGAATAAGTAAAAAAGGAGGACATAGCTATCTGTTTGTGAAGCTAAGCATTAAAGGGGTATTCCAGGATTTTTTTTTATTTGACTATGCTACAGGGGCTGTAAAGTTAGTGTAGTTCATAATATAGTGTCTGTACCTGTGTGTGATGGTTTTCTCACAATTCCTCTGTGATTTTTACCCCGATATTTACTTTTAACAGCATACAAAGTGACTGTTGTCTCCCAGGTTGCAATGACTGATTTTTGCCAGGTTGCAATGCGGCCTAGACCTGACTCCCTAGTCAGCTGATGACAGGGAGCCTGTCTGCTTCAATGGGGGAAGTGATCGCTTGGTGGGAGAGAGATCAATCTGCAATTAATGCAACAGCTGTAGGCACCCTGATTGAAAACCACAGATGTTTTGAATGGATGCAGCTCATTTATGTTTCAATGGGTGGGGTGGCGGATGTATGAGAGAGGGGAAAATTGAATTATGGGATTTGTAGGCAAAGATGAAAACTCAAAAAGGAAATACCAGTTCACAAAAAGCTAGCCACAGTGTTATGGTAATTTCACAACATAGCTATTTATCCCCAAAACAGATCCTTCCTAAGCATCACCATTACTGTCTGGCAGGTATTTACTAAAATCACCTCATGGTGGATAACCCCTTTAAGGTCCTATTAAATATGATTTAGAGCCATCCCAGATGGGAACCCTGGATGCAACAACTCAGATCTTTTGCAGCCGTCAGACCCCTTCCCATAGACATGAATGTAGGGGGCATGATGTCACGACCACGGCTGCCGAAGCCGGCCTTCTGAACATAACATTTCAAAACGCTGGGGTGCCGGGCAAGAGATTGTGGGGGGTCCCAGCAGAGTACCTCTTTAAGGTTTTGGGTTATTTTTTTTAAGTCAGGTCCACTGTTAGCTAGAAATATCTTGTTTGTATCTCCAGTAGTTGCAATAAGATGGTGCTTAGGGCTGGTGCACCATTAGTAAAGTATTCTGTAAGTCTAATATGAAAAAAATAAAATTTGTTTTGTGTCCAAAATAAGAGAAAAACCTCACCTAAGATTATTGAAAGGATGTCCATGGAGTAAACCAGGCTTCTGTGGGACTGGGATCAGTCAAGCTGGGTCCCCTCTCTCCAAGGGCCTGTATCAGTCACATGGCTTTCCCTCTGCCTATGGTACATGCTGTATGCTCCTGCAATTTTTTCTTTTTTTGCTAAAAGGGAACACAATAGTGACAGCCCAAAGAATATTAGCCTGTTCTTGTAGCTTGACAATGTATACATATGTATACGGTTGCTTATGTCATCGTATATTCAGCATTTATGCTATTTGCATTTTTTTACATACATGCCAAATGTAGGTAAAAAACAAAACATAATGATTGCAATAGCAATAGGGATGTTCACATTGTCCCTTCAGTCATTTTGCATATGTTTTTCATGTTTTTCTGTCCCTTTACAAAAGAATAAAAACCAGTTATTTTTGTTTTGTTTTTTTTTACAAATTTTCTACGATAAAATGTTTACCAGGCAGTAAGAAAAATTCATCCCTAGATACCTGTTCAAGCGCAACCTCAGATAAATAGTTTATTTATATACAGGAATAGATCATGTCATTTATAAATGCATTTGCTGAAACATTTGTTTCTTACCAAGGGCAATGGTCATATACAGAAAAGAACAAAAATGCAGCTTATTTACAATTTAGAGCCTTTGGAACGACTTACCGAATGACTGAAAAGTCATTTGTCAACTGTTCTTCTACTCCTGAAATGACACCAGAGATTAAGCAATAATAATTCTGAAGAACATCATTTCATAGGAGTGTTTCTTCACAAATACAGCCATGTGACTATGGAATTTCATTTCCACATACATTCAAAGGGAAAGGGACAATCTACAGGCAGCAGGGGGTTGATTTTTTTCAACAACATTCCTCACTGCAAGTAATAATAATAATACAAAAACACCCACAAAAGTCACAGAAAAATAAATAGCAGTGGCAAGAATACGGCTGGTGAATAATGGGATTTATATGTCCCTCTACCATACATAAATGTTTCCAGGATAGCACTTTTCTGATGTTTATTCGTTCTATTTCTATCTTTTTATTTCTTATTTACTTATATATCTATTTTTTATCTGTTTATCTGTCTATTTATCTATCTACAATATCTATCTATCTATCATCAATCTCATATCTGTCTATCTATCATCTCCTCTCTATCTATAACATATCTGCATCTATCTATCTATTAATCATCAATTTTCTTTCTATCTATCTATCTATCTATCTATCTATCTATCTATCTATCTATTTGACTGTCTGTCTGTCTATCTTTCTATTTATTAAATATCTACATCTATCTATCTATCTATCTAATATCTATGTATCTATATATCTATACATCTTTCTATCATTAATCTCATATCTATCTATCTATTCTCTATTGAATATATACATGTATCTGTTTATCTATCTATCTCATATCTATCTAACTATATATCTATCTATCTTATATCTATCTATCTATCTACAGATGTAGAAGAAAAGCAGCACATCCCAGACTTTGGAGCCTGGGTCAAAGGCTACTCACTTCAAACAGAAAAAGGATCTCTCCACAGCACCAAAAAACGTGCAGGCTATTCCATAAAAGGTGTCTTTACAAAAAGAAGCAACATTTCAACCAGCTCAGCTTTGAGAAAGACCAGGCTGAGCTGGTTGAAACGTTGCTTCTTTTAGTAAAGACACCTTTTATGGAATAGCCTGCACGTTTTTTGCTACATATGGTGCTGTGGAGAGATCCTTTTTCTATCTATCTATCTTTCTCCCCCCCTTCCTCCATATATCTATCTATCTCATATTTACATCTATCGATCAGTCTGTCTATGTATTGTTTGTAATCATATTGTTGTTGATGCTGGCATCAAGCGTGCCTGTTGTAATGAAGGTTCAGGGCTGATATACATCATGCACTGTTTTCCAAACCAAACTTTTCACTACAAATAGTGTGAAAAGGATGGATGACAACTGGTCTATTTCTGATATACACCCAACAAGGTAAGGCTGGGTTCACATATGGCCATCATCCGACATTGGTGAACTCAGCCTAGATCTTGACGCAACTGATGCCACAACTGATGAAAAGTTGTCATCAGTTGTATGGCATCCGGCGTCTATTGTTGCTGCATGGGAGACTGGTGCTGTCCGGCGTCTCCAACCATCCAACGTCAAAACTGAGACACTAGATGATTGTGCACTGTTCCATTGAAATCAATGGGATCAGTTTTAGTATCAGTTTCCCTCCGGTGCACGCCTGAGGGAAACTATGCCGGACAACGAATATATGTGAACCCAGCCTTACCCCTCTGTGACGGCTCCAAAAATTTATAGGTACTAGGTCCTGTGAGGAGAAAACAAACTAATACATAAACCTACAATTCAAAAGGTTACCGATACAAAATATTTGGTAGATTAAATAAATATTTTTTGTACATATATGTATTCATAAAACATCAATAAAAATTACAAAAATAATCATAAAAGGGTTGTACTGGAGTGAGACACCTGACAAAATGCTGGAGGCCGCACAGCAATAAGAAAACTTTTTTTTGCATGGGATATTTTACCACCCAACAGGTGTAGTTAAAATGACTTCCTTACAACACTGTAAAAACTCCTTGTTGTGTATGAAATCTTGTATGTACAATAACGTGTTCTTTAGTTTTGCATACATTCTGGTGAATTTTTCCATTGTAGGTTTACATATGGTATATTTCTGAATAAAAAAAGAAAAACCTAGCCTGATGCCCTAGACATGTTTGAACCCAGCCTTAGCTGATATATTTTCATACAGATAGTGTAGGACATGCATTAGATTATATATACACAATTGCATAGAACGTCTGTATTTCAGGACACTTACTGTTTAGTTTACACTAATATTACAGAAATACAGGATGAATGCACATTTTGCCACTTGCTGCGATATTCCTTCTGGTGAAAAAAAAAGTTTGTTTTCTGTTCCTGTGTTTTCTATTATAGTCAGTAGGGGAATGTTACATAATGGATGCACAGATTCATAAAGTGGTGAGCATTAAAGTAAGTGGAGTGAACTCAACCTAAGCTTTATATATGTAATGTATATTTTCTCTAGATAAATGGTGAGGAGCTCTGATCTGTTAAGTATCCCTTTCCTATTGTGATTAACGTTGGTTTCAACATTCTACACAATGAGTGAATTAACCTTATCTTTCCATAGATTTTATAAAACACTAAAGGGATAATTGAGACCCTCTTTTATGTCTACCTGTTAGGCGTTACTTATCCATAGCTATGTAATCTCTTTAGTTTAATGACAAGCAATTTTAGGATTTTTGTTTCACAAGTCCCTTTGATTACATGTTAGCTTGCAACCAATGCTTTAAGAAAGTATCACTGGGTTGCATGTTGTAATTTGTAACTTCTTTTCCATTGGCAAACCCTTGACCTTATACTTTAAGACCTAATACATAGGATGCATTAAAAGCCAGCAACATTGGCTGCATTTTGATAAGATGTATCTGAAGTTCTATCAAGTTCTCATTGTGGTTCATTTCCAATACAACAGATTATGAACGAGTTCCTTTTAAGACCTAAACTCTGCCATCTAACATCGATCTTCCCATTCAAACAGTATGGCAATTCAACATCAAATATTCCCTTGCTATTTTTCAGGCTCCGCATTCTCTGCCATCTCTTTAGATATCTCTTGAACCTTCTGTTAGGAAACATCTTTCCCCAACTGTGGTCTCTAATGTAATAGCCCATTTAAGGCATCATAATTTGATTCTTGTTAAACACTTCAAAAAGATTTTGTTTCCAGAATAGACAATTGTTTAACGTATTGAAGTGAAGGAGAACGCTGACTTTTGTCTCTGTGATGTTCCTCTGTTCAATCTCTCATTGAAGCCGCCTTGCAACACAAAAAAGGCTCACCCCTGAACTTGCAGCTCTCACAAGATATTTTGACCCATGCATAAAAAGTTTTTAAACATTCTAAACAATAGCAAAGTGACTTTATAAAGATGTATTATTTCAGCCTTCTTAATCTTCACTTGTAATGGTGAGCGTAATTTCTTCTCTTCTTTAAAGGGTCGTAAATCCTGCCGGGTCCATTATTCAACGTTAATTAGGAAAGAAATGTAACTGATAATGTGAAGTAGAAGAACATGGATACAATCGTGGCATAATTACTATGAAGGTGAATATGAGCTTTTGTATCAGGTGATCAACCGTAGTACGAGTATAATAGATGCATTGTGCAGCATATTCTCTAATAGGATCATCTATATACTGCCTAACAAGCATTAGAACTCAATGTCACTTGGCAATCACAAGTTTTTATTCCAATTAATGAAACAATATATGTACATATGTCAGTGGGCTTCAAGCCACCCTGAATGGAAATTCTATACATTGAAATGAGACATGGTGGTAGGGGCAGTACCCCGACCCAGTAGGAAGAGACACCACGTGAACTGACATAGGTGAACTGACAACTTGCATAAATGTTTGCTTATGATGTTAAATATTGTTTTAAGACAATTTGGGTTAATGTTGTGGTCAACTATTTCAGACGGACATAATCAATCTAATTCAATTAAAATGGAAACTGTCTTTTTTTTAAGTAGGTGGATGATAGGGAAGAAAACATTTCCAAATCTGGACAAAGCTAAAAAATGAAGATCTTACCTCAGTGTTCTTTCTCATCAGGGGCCCATTTTATAGATCTGCATCCCCATGCTTTATAGTGCAGTGTTAACTATTGAAATTTGTGTCTAAAGCATTTGGAATAGGTTGCTCATGGAGAAGAAAATGTTTCCTTTCAAAACAGGTTAAAAGAAAAACATTAAGATATTTCCTTGTGATGACCTATCCTCAGCATAGACCAGACATAGGTAACCTTTGGAACTGCAGATCTTTTAGACTACATCTCCAATAATGTTCTTACAGCCAAGATGCAGGCAAAGCATCATAGAGGATGTAGTCTAAAATATCTGCAGTGCTGGAGATTGGCTATGCCTGGCATAGGCCATCAAAATATACCGGTGGTGCATGACTTGCAGATATCCCACAGACCAGTTTATTATACTGTTTCTTGTAACCTGATCTGGATTTTCCCGAAACAGAACAGCAGCAAAAGCTGCAAAAAATATCACACAGAAGATAGCACTAGAAAAAGGTTATATAAATTTTTGCCTACCTCTTTATCAGGCATCTGGTAGAT
Organism: Hyla sarda; assembly: GCF_029499605.1. Lineage (NCBI taxonomy): Eukaryota > Metazoa > Chordata > Amphibia > Anura > Hylidae > Hyla > Hyla sarda. The sequence goes on from NC_079191.1 coordinate 109,764,006, forward strand.
GTTACATTTTTAGGGGTTCTTATAAGGTAAAATGGGCATCCCTGCTTTAAAGGAAGGGACCCTGTCAGCTTTATATCATGCTTAGAGCTGCAGACATGGGCAGAGAGCTGACAAAGAGATACGTCAAATGGCACCTGTTTTACTTCTAAGCTCTAGTGTCGTAAAAAGCCATGCTGAGCTGCAGCATGCAAGCCTCCTCAACTCCTCTCTGCTCTGTATGATTGATGTCCCGGGTTCAATGCTGGAGGCAAGCAGGAAGGGATTAAAGGGGTACTCACCGCGGGGTCCCGCCGCTGGGGACCCCTGCAATCTTGTATTTGCCACCCACCTGCTTGAGCTGCACGCCATGGTGCCAGGTCACATACAGCCAGGTGGCGATAACGGGGCCGGAGTATCGTGACATCACGACTCAGCCCCGGTGTGACATCACCCCTTGCCCCCTGGCACCGCGGCATGCAGCTAAAACAGGTGGGTGGTGAATACAAGATTGTGGGAAGCATGCCTCCTGGAGCTCAGCACAGCCTCCAAAGCACTTGAGTTTAGAAGGAAAACAGGATTTTATAACTTTACAAACAGCCATAATAAGACAGGTATTATTTGTTTATTTCACTCACAGCTATTTCCTATGTTTTCAGCTCTGAGCAAGATATTGAGCTGACAGTTTCCATTCTAGACATCACAACAGAATGGAACATTCGTCTTCTCTAAGTAATGTAATTGCAGGTATATGATGTGAGGAATCTATGACATGAGGAAATCCACTCTAAATCATCCTCTGACAAGTCTTGGTGACATGTCATAAGATATTATCAGTGGGGGGCCCGTGAGCTGAGGCCTCTGCCAATTCCCAGATTCAAGGTTCAGTGGCACCCAAAACCCTTCAGGCATAGTCTAAGATATCTGACAGAATTCTCATCCTTCCACTCCACTGACTCAGTTGAGCTTTAGTTGGCTCACATTTCATATTATGCGAGAACAAAAATTATTATTATTAATAGAGGTGAGCGAATCAAATTTGATGAATCAGAATTCGTTGTGAATATCATGAAAAATTTCGAACTTGAATATCGCTGTGATTCTATAGCGCAAATCAATTCATTAAACTCCATTTAGTGCGGTCCAGGCTCCAGGGCATCTAAAATGGTGGATTCATATGTGAGGTCATGGGGCAAGGAACGCTGGGAAGGTTGGAACAAGGGTAGGCGGGATGACCCTGAATTGCATGCAGGATGCAGCCTATCAGCAGCCAGTTACCCCTGTGTTGTCACAGCCCTATATAATCGGCAACCATATTGCGGCCAGTCACTTCATCCTTACACTGCAGAGAGATAGATAGGGACACACAGCCCTCTGCTTTACACAGAAAAGCTTCTTCCAGCAGCGATTCACCTCCTAGTCAAGTCAGCTTTTTGTTGGACAGGGAGCAGTTAGATTGTCACAGAAAAGCATTCTTACTGCAGCGATCTACCTCTCAGTCACAGTCTACAGCGTTCTATTATAGAGAGGATCAGAGAGCAATGTGTTGGACACAAGAAGAACAGCAGTGATTCAGCTCAAGCCCAAATCCTGCCTAAAAGCACTGATAGGGAAGGGAGTGAGATTGGCTGTAGTACACAGTTACTGTGTGCTGCAACAATGGTGTCTACTGCTAATGTTGTGCACAAAAACTTTTTTAAGCGCACTGTAGCACATTTTTTTGCCCTCATAAGTGCATACTACATACCTACATCTAAGTGTTGTATCATTTTGTTCCTGATAAAGTTCAAGGGCCTAGATACTGTGAAAGGACAGCCAAAAGTACTCACCGGCTGGTGTTGTAGACATACTTTAAGCGTACTGTAGCGCATTTTACTCCCCTGATTACTACACACCACATACATTCATCTACGTGTTGTACCATTTTGTTCCTGATAAAGTCTTATGGGCATAGTTACTGTAAAAGGTCAGCCAAAAGTACGGACCTGCTGCTGTTCTAGACAAATACTGTTTTAACCCCTTAAGGACCGAGCCCTTTTTCACCTTAAGGACCAGAGCATTTTTTGAACATCTGACCACTGTCACTTTAAACATTAATAACTCTGGAATGCTTTTAGTTATCATTCTGAATCTGAGATAGTTTTTTTCTTGACATATTCTACTTTAACTTAGTGGTAAAATTTTATGGTAACTTGCATCGTTTCTTGGTGAAAAATCCCCAAATTTGATGAAAAAAATGAAAATTTTGCATTTTTCTAACTTTGAAGCTCTCTGCTTGTAAGGAAAATGGATATTCAAAATAAATTTTTTTTTGGTTCACATATACAATATGTCTACTTTATGTTTGCATCATAAAATTTATGAGTTTTTACTTTTGGAAGACACCAGAGGGCTTCAAAGTTCAGCAGCAATTTTGAAATTTTTCACAAAATTTTCAAACTCACTATTTTTCAGGGACCAGTTCAGTTTTGAAGTGGATTTGAAGGGTCTTCATATTAGAAATACCCCATAAATGACCCCATTATAAAAACTGCACCCCCCAAAGTATTCAAAATGACATTCAGTCAGCGTTTTAACCCTTTAGGTGTTTCACAGGAATAGCAGCAAAGTGAAGGAGAAAATTCACAATCTTCATTTTTTACACTCGCATGTTCTTGTAGACCCAATTTTTGAATTTTGCAAGGGGTCAAAAGGAGAAAATTTTTACTTGTATTTGAAACCCAATTTCTCTCGAGTAAGGACATACCTCATATGTCTATGTTAATTGTTCGGCGAGCGCAGTAGAGGGCTCAGAAGAGAAGGAGCGACAAATGGTTTTTGGGGGGCATGTCACCTTTAGGAAGCCCCAATGGTGCCAGGACAGCAAAAAAAAAACACATGGCATACCATTTTGGAAACTGGACCCCTCAGGGAATGTAACAAGGGGTAATGTGAACCTTAATGCCCTACAGGTGATTCACGACTTTTGCATATGTAAAAAAAAAAAAAATATTTTACCTAAAATGCTTGGTTTCCCAAAAATTTGACATTTTTAAAAAGGGTAATAGCAGAAAATTCCCCCCAAAATTTGAAGCCCAATTTCTCCCGATTCAGAAAACACCCCATATGGGGATGAAAAGGGCTCTGCTTGCGCACTACAGGTCTCAGAAGAGAAGGAGTCACATTTGGCTTTTTGAAAGCAAATTTTGCTCTGTGGGCATGCCGCATTTAGGAAGCCCCTATGGTGCCAGGACAGCAAAAAAAAAAAAAAAACACATGGCATACCATTTTGGAAACTAGACCCCTCGGGGAATGTAACCAGGGGTTAAGTGAACCTTTATAACCCACAGGTGTTCCATGACTTTTTTATATGTAAAAAAAAAAAAAAAAATTTACCTAAAATGCTTGTTTTCCCAAAAATTTTACATTTTTAAAAAGGGTAATAGCAGAAAATACCCCCCACAATTTGTAACACAATTTCTCCCGAGTACGGCGATACCCCATATGTGACGCTAAACTGTTGCCTTGAAATACGACAGGGCTCCAAAGTGAGAGCGCCATGCGCATTTGAGGCCTAAATTAGTGACTTGCATAGGGGTGGACATAGGGTTATTCTACGCCAGTGATTCCCAAACAGGGTGCCTCCAGCTGTTGTAAAACTCCCAGCATGCCTAGACAGTCAGTGGCTATCTGGCAATACTGGGAGTAGTTGTTTTGCAACAGCTGGAGGCTCCGTTCTGGAAACAGTGGCGTACCAGACGTTTTTCATTTTTATTGGGGAGGGGAGGGGGGTTGTATAGGGGTATGTGTATATGTAGTGTTTTTTTACTTTTTATTTTATTGTGTGTTAGTGTATTGTAGTGTTTTTAGGGTACAGTCACATGGGCGGGGGTTCACAGTAGTTTCTCGCTGGCAGCTTGAGCTGCGGCAGAACATTTGCGCAACTCAAACTTGCAGCCGGATACTTACTGTAATCCTCCGCCCATGTGAGTGCACCCTGTACGTTCACATTGGGGGGGGGGGGGGGAACATCCAGCTGTTGCCAAACTACAACTCCCAGCATGTACGGTCTATCAGTGCATGCTGGGAGTTGCAGTTTTGCAACCGCTGGAGGCTCCGTTTTGGAAACAGTGGCGTACCAGACGTTTTTCATTTTTATTGGGGAGGGGGGCTGTGTAGGGGTATGTGTATATGTACAGTTTTTTTACTTTTTATTTTATTTTTTTGTTAGTGTAGTGTTTTTAGGGTACAGTCACACGGGCGGGGGTTCACAGTAGTTTCTCGCTGGCAGTTTGAGCTGCGGCAGAACATTTGCCGCAGCTCAAACTTGCAGTCGGATACTTACTGTAATCCTCCGCCCATGTGAGTGTACCCTGTAAGTTCACATGGGGGGGGGGGGGAGAAACATCCAGCTGTTGCAAAACTACAACTCCCAGCATGTACGGTCTATCAGTGCATGCTGGGAGTTGTAGTTTTGCAACAGCTGGAGACACACAGGTTGTGAAACACCGAGTTTGGTAACAAACTCAGTGTTTTGCAACCAGTGTGCCTTCAGCTGTTGCATAAGCTACAACCCCCAGCATGTACGGACAGCGGAAGGGCATGCTGGGTCTTGTAGTTATGCAACAGCTGGAGGCATACTGCTTTGGCTGGGGTTGCTGGGGATTGTAGTTATGCAACAGCTTTAGACACCCTGGTTTGCTACTTAACTCAGTGTGCCTTCAGCTGTTGCAAAACTACAACTCTCAGCAGTCACCAACAGCCAACAGGCATGCTGGGAGTTGTAGTTATGCAACCACCAGATGCACCACTACAACTCCCAGCATGCACTTTAGCTGATTGTGCAAGCTGGGAGTTGTAGCAACAGCTGAAGGTACACTTTTCCATAGAAAAATGTGCCTCCAGCTGTTGCAAAACTACAAGTCCCAGCATGCCCATAAGGGCATGCTGGGAATTGTGGTGGTCTGCCTCCTGCTGTTGCATAACTACAGCTCCCAGCATGCCCTTTTTGCATGCTGGGAGCTGTTGCTAAGCACTCACCTCACTCACTCACCTCCAATGATCCAGCCGCATCAGGTCAGTCCCTCGCCGCCGCCATCGCTCCTGGAGCCCCGATCCCAACAGGGACGCCGGGGATCGGGGTCCCCAGCACCCGGGGTCGTCTTCCCGCACCCGCTCACGTCCTCCGGAAGAGGGGCGGAGCAGGTTGCGGGAGTGACACCCGCAGCAGGCGCCCTGATTGGTCGGCCGGTAATCCGGCCGACGAATCAGGGCGATCGTGAGGTGGCACCAGTGCCACCTCACCCCTGCCTGCTCTGGCTGTTCGGGGCCATCTCTGACGGCCCCGATCAGCCAGTAATTCCGGGTCATCGGGTCACTGGAGACCCAATTGACCCGGAATCCGCCGCAAATCGCTGGACTGAATTGTCCAGCGATCTGCGGCAATCGCCGACATGGGGGGACATAATAACCCCCCTTGGCGATATGCCGGCATGCCTGCTGAACGATTTCAGCAGGCATCCGGCCCCGGCTCCCCTCCGGCTAGCGGCGGGGGCCGGAAATGCTCAGGGCGTATCCATACGCCCTCGGTCCTTAAGGACTTGGAAACGGGGGCGTATGGATACGCCCTATATCCTTAAGGGGTTAAGCGTAGTGAAGGGTTTTGTACTCCCCTCATATACGCACTAAGTATGTCATGCAGAGATGTGCCAGGATGTGCACAGAGGAGCTGCAGAGGTCTAAATCCTTCAGGCAGAGGTTGCAGCAGACTAGGGGCGAGTGGCAGCAGGAGTTGCAACGAGAGGCCTCATCTCCCGGTATCAGCTAACGGTCTTTTCTCAACCAGCAACCCATCTGCCATCATCGATTGGTCAACACGGTCATCCAACAGTCAACAGTCAGTGGGTTCCTCAGACACAACTCTCAGTGGGCATGGCCTGGGAGCAGTCCCTGCCCTACTATTGCCTCTGTCCTATGCTAATCCCTACAGAAGTATCTTATGCTGTGGTTCACCTCCACTATTCAGTAAGGACAATCTAAGGACAGTCAGCAGCTACTGCCCAGCCAAGAAGTGGAGGAAACATCCGCCACTTTCTCCACTAGGCGGGCAAGTAGTGATGAGGAGAGTGATGTGGAAGGTGGTGTTGCCAGCATTCAAGGTCCTGAAGCAGACACTGTTGAGGAACCTGAGGAGGACGTCAGTGACGTGCAAACACTTGTCAGGTGCAGAAGGGGCTTCATCATCATCAGGAGAAGAGGGTTGCATGTTGCCCGTAAAGGAAGCAGCTGAGCCAGCAAGGTGGTAACATGGTTGGCAGTCAGCATGGTAGCAGAAGTTGAAATTCTGGACCCAAATGTGCACAGGGGAGACCACCTGCTTCGTGGCAGCCTACCTTCCCTGGTGGGTTCCTGGAGTCAGCGGCAGTAGCAGTCATTTAGTGCGGACTGTTGGTGGAAAAATCAGCTACTCAGTGGTGTGGCAGTTTTTGATCAAGCATCCGGAGGAGGTTAACATAGCCACATGCAAGATGTGTCGGCAGAAGGTGAAGTGTAGCCAGGGTCCCAATGTTGGCAACACGATCCTGCATCAACATATGCTGCGCCACCATAAAGCAGTCTGGGAGAACTGTGGCTCCAATGTGGTGCTCCAGCCTGCTGCATCATCCAGTGGCACGCCACTCCCTCTTTTAGCTAGCCAAGGCTCCACCACCTCAGCCAAAGGGAGCTGTGTGTCATACCCTCCTTCTGTCGCTCCAAATGCTACTGTTCCTCCTAATTTTAGTCAGTCACTCTGCCAGCAATCCATCAGCGAAGCCATGTCCAAGAGACAACAGTATCCGCACACTCATCCAATGGCGCAGAAGCTGAATGTGCTCCTGTCCAAGTTGCTGGTGCTGCAGTCCCTCCCTTTTCAAGTGGTGGACTCTGCACCTTTCAGAGAACTGATGGCTTGTGCCGAGCCGAGGTGGAGAGTCCCAAGTCGTCATTTATTTGTGAAGAAGGCAGTAAAAGCCCTGCAAAATTTTGTGGAAGAGGAGGTGGTCCAGTCCTTGAGCCTGTCAGTGTGTACCAAAGTGCACAGCAGCGCCGACATCTGGAGCTGTAACTATGGTCAGGGACAATACATGTCCTTTACTGCCCAATGGGCGAATGTGGTTCCTGCACAGCCTCAAAACCAACTTGGACAGGCCACGCCGCTTCATCCTCCACGCTCTGAGGCCGTTGGTCCAGTGACAGTGTGTTATTCTGCCTCCTTATCCTTCACCATGTCCTCAGCCTCCATTGCACGGACAGGTATCAGTGCCCCTTCAACATACCATATGTACAGGGCACGGCGGAGTCACGATTTTCTTCACATGGTATGCCTTGGCGTAAGGAGTCACACGGGAGAAACTGCTAAAAGTCATTCATAAAGAAATCGGAGTATGGCTTACTCCACAAAACTGGAAATGGGAACCATGGTGACTAACAATGGGAAGAACATCTTGTCTGCTCTGTGACAAGGAAGGCTGAGCCATGCGCCCCGCAATGGCACACGGGTTCTATCTGGTTGTCAAGCGGTTCCTGAAGTGCTCCCTCAATTTCAAGACATCCTAACAATGGGAAGGAAACTTTGCATGCACTTCAGCCACTCGTACACCGCAAAGCACACCCACCTTGAGCTGCAGCATCAGAACGGTATCCCCCAACATAGTCTGATTTGCGACGTTGCCACACGTTGTAATTACACCCTCCATATGTTGGACAGAATATACGAACAGAGAAAAGCTATCACCGATTTCTTAATGATCAAGTGGATAGGGGTACTACCTTGTGTAACTTCAATGTCAACTAGTGGCAGGTCTTTGTTACACCCACAAAGAGGGAGGACAAATTGACCTACTACAGAGACATCCTACGTAGTCAGTTGGCCGATGCCTATCGGCACCATCGTCCATCCTCTCACAGGTCTGACTCGGGGGGCCGTCTGCGCTCACCTTCCACTGCCATGGCTGCTGGGGAGGGGTGGGGTAGCAGGAGCAGTACCAGCTCCATCGGCAGCAGCCTGAGTCTACAGTAGCTTAAGACAGTAGCTTATGAGTACCTTTCTTCACCCGCATAGTGAAGCAAGTCATCAGCGGCAAGTTGACCTGGAGCAGGACCTGAAACAGCAGGTGGTGGCATACCTTGACATTACCATGCCAACACACCATGAATATCCACTAGATTTCTAGGGAGCAAAACTTCATTTGTGGCCGCAACTAGCAGAGTTTGCCCTGGAAAAGCTGTCTTGCCCGGCCAGTAGTGTGCCATCAGAGTGGGTGTTTAGTGCGGCGGGGGCCATAGTCACTCCAAGGAGAACTCGTCTATCCACGTAAAATGTAGAGGGACTGACCTTTGTGAAGATGAATCAGGCATGGTTCAGCCAGGATTTCCACGCAATACCTGAAGCATCAGAGAAGTTTGACCATGGTGCCACACCAACACTTCACAAATATGGATAGTGTCAAACAGATTTAAGCTGCTTCTCCCAAGTTACAAACATTTCTCCGCATCAGAACTTTTTTTACCCACCTTCATTACCGGGTACTGATATTGCCACCCACAACATCACTCTGCCACTGGGTCACTTTCAGGACTCCTGATGCTGTTGCTGCCACATCCAGGCTGTCTCATTCTGCCACCATATGTTCTCCTCGTGCTGCCGCCACCTCCATGCTGTGCCATTCAGCCTCTACATGTTCTCCACATGTTTCCTCAACCTCCAGGCTGTGTTATTCAGCTACTATATGTTCCCCTCATGCTGCCACCAACTCCAGGCTGTGCCATTCAGTCTCTATATGTTCTTCTCATGCTGCCGCCACCGCCACACTGTGTCATTCAGCCACTATATGTTCTCCACATGCTTCCTCAACCTACAGGCTGTATCATTCAGCCACTATATGGTCTCCTCATGCTGCCGCAAACTCCAGGCTGTGTCATTTAGCCACTATATGGTTTCTTCATGCTTCTGCCAACTCGAGGCTGTGTCATTTCGCCACTTTATTGTCTCCTCTTGCTGCCGCACACTCCAGGCTGTGTCATTCAGCAACTACGTGTTCTCCTCATGCTGCCGCCAACTCCAGGCTGTGACATTCAGCCACTATATGGTCTCCTCATGCTGCCACCACCTCCACACTATGTCATTCAGCCACTATATGCTCTCCTCATGTTGCTGCCACCTCCACGCTGTGTCATTCAGCCACTATATGTTCTCCTCATGCTGCTGCTAACTCCAGGCTGTGCCATTCAGCCACTACATGGTCTCCTCATGTTTCTGACACTTCCAGGCTGTGTCATTCAGCCACTATATGGTCTCTTCATGCTTCCGCCACCTCCAGACTATGTTATTCAGCCACTATATGGTCTCTTCTTGCTGCTGCAAACTCCAGGCTGTGTCATTCAGCAACTATATGGTTTACTCATGCTGCTGGGCCTGGGAAATTATCTAAAAAAATCATGGTAGCACTAGCTACCATAAATCTTCAATTTAAATTTAAAAATGCATCTTTTAATCTTAGGGATTGTGAAGCCCTATTGACTCCTTATGCTGCTGTCAGCTCCAGGCTGTATCATTCTGCCTCTATATGGTTTAATTATGCTGCTGGGCCTGGGACATTACCTTAAAAAAATTATGGTAGCGCTAGCTACCATAAATCTTCAATTTAAATTCATATTAAATTTTAGGGATTGTGAAGCCGTAGTGTCTCCTCATGCTGCCGTCAGCTCCAGGCTGAATCATTCAGCCACTATATTGTTTATATACAAAAAAATCCCCCATAGGGTACCCAGGGTATTTAAATCACAAATTCCAATTCCTTTCAGGGTCGGAGACCCATCCGGGACAAAGACCCCCAACTAGGGTCACCCTTTTAAAACTTCACTTTTATTTATTATATTAAAATTTAAACCAAATTATAGTGCAAAAATAATACAAAAAGAAGAGTGTTTTAAAAGCACAATATATGGGATTGGATTGGTCCAATAATGGTTCCACTAATTAAATTTTCCTCAAGCTTCTATGTTCGGGACTCTTTATCCCATTTATCTGGGTCCTAAGACTCCAATTTTAGCGGTCCACACCACATAGAGCTTCCTATATTTTTTATATCTACCAATTCCCAATATTGCTAGTTAAAATTAATTACTCCCTAGCATTCCCCCGACGTTTCGCTGGAGAGACCCAGCTTTATCAAGGTATAGGACACTACCATAGAGAACAAGCCCCAATAGATGTTAGTGCGCTAATAATAACTTGTAGCTGCCGTAACTACATTGAGGGAATTGTCAACGGGCACTATTGGTTTGTTTATTACCTCCAACATGTTACCATGGGAACCAAGAAACTAGTATGCGTGCGCCGGAAATACTATAGTGCGCGTGCGCTACTAGCACTATGGAGAGGATTTGAAACCATGGAGAAGCGGGATGGTATGTTTACATGTCACCATGGGAACGTAATACTCAATACGCATGCGCCGGAAATACCATAGAGTAAAGCCGTGGTAAGATAGAAGGGCAAGGACGGGAGGTAATGCGCAAGCCCGAACGGCTTAACCGCATTGGCTGAGTGACGTAGTAGGGTGACAAATCTATAAGACCTATCCGGATTGGATGATAAACAACAAACAGGTATGAACCAAGGATGATATTGGAGACCTGATAGGCTTGGATGTAATTGGATATCACATAACTTAGATAACCCGGAAGTGATCCGGGAATAATAAAGAAGGTAACAGGATATAGAATCATAATTAAGAGACAAAATAGTGATGTGGCAGTCCCTTATTGGGTAAAATTGACTTGTAGGTGGCCACACCTACAAACAGAGGACATATAAACCACAGCGATTGCCCACTTCCAGCATTAGTGTCCTATACCTTGATAAAGCTGGGTCTCTCCAGCGAAACATCGGGGGGATGCTAGGGAGTAATTAATTTTAACTAGCAATATTGGGAATTGGTAGATATAAAAAAATATAGGAAGCTCTATGTGGTGTGGACCGCTAAAATTGGAGTCTTAGGACCCAGATAAATGGGATAAAGAGTCCCGAACATAGAAGCTTGAGGAAAATTAAATTAGTGGAACCATTATTGGACCAATCCAATCCCATATATTGTGCTTTTAAAACACTCTTCTTTTTGTATTATTTTTGCACTATAATTTGGTTTAAATTTTAATATAATAAATAAAAGTGAAGTTTTAAAAGGGTGACCCTAGTTGGGGGTCTTTGTCCCGGATGGGTCTCCGACCCTGAAAGGAATTGAAATTTGTGACTATATTGTTTACTCATGCTTCTATATCTACTCATGCTGCCACCAGCTCCTGGCTGTGCCAAGCAGCTACTATATGGTCTCCTCCTGCTGCCGCCACCTCCACGCTGTGCCATTCAGCCTCTACATGTTCTCCACATGCTTCCTCAACCTCCAGGCTGTGTCATGCAGACACTATATGTTCCCCTCATGCTTCCACCAACTCCAGGCTGTGTCATTCAGTCTCTATATGTTCTTCTCATGGTTCCTCAGCCACTATATGGTCTCCTCATGGTTCCACCACCTCCAGGCTGTGTCACTCAGCCAATATATGGTTCACTCATGCTTCTGGGCCTGGGACATTACCTAAAAAAATTTATGGTAGCACTAGCAACCATAAATCTTCAATTTAAATTTGAAAATTCATCTTTTAATTGTAGGGATTGTGAAGCCTTATTGTCTCCTCATGCTGCCGCCAGCTCCAGGCTGTTTCATTCTACCTCTACATGGTTTAATTATGCTGCTGGGCCTGGGACATTACGTAAAAAAAATTTATGTTACCACTAGCTACCATAAATCTACAATTTAAATGTTAAAATTCATATAACATTTTAGGGAATGTGAAGCTGTATTGTCTCCTCCTGCTGCCGTCAGCTCCAGGCTGAGTCCTTCAGCCACTATATTGTTTACTCATGCTTCTATGTCTCCTCATGCTGCCACCAGCTCCTGGCTGTGTCATTAAGCCACTATATGGTTTGCTCATGCTGCTGAGCCTGGGACATTACCTAAAAATGTTTATGGTAGCACTAGCTACCAAAAATCTTCAATTTAAATTTGAAAATTCCTCTTTTAATCTTAGGGATTGTGAAGCCCTTGTAACAGCTGTGGTTAGTGGATCCGCTGAACCTCTGTGGATAATGACTCGGGCCGTATCAGGGAGCAGAGTCTAAGGTGCCGCTGGTTTTCACCAGAGCCTGCCGCAAAGCGGGATGGACTTGCTGCGGCAGGCGGCACCCAGGTTGCTACCCCTGATACTCCACACAGGCTGCCGAGATATACGAGGTACAGTAGGCATGAGACGGAGGCATAGCCATGACTGGCAGAAGGTCAGAACATGTGCCACAGAATCAAGGTCAGGGAATGTAGCAGGCGGGACTGGTATGCGGTAGAACAACATACTTTATAAACAACACTTTCTCAGAGGCACAATGGCACAAAGATCCGGCAAGGACAGGAAGGAAGTATGAGGTTAAATAGGGTTAGGAAGAAACAAGCACCAATCAATGGTGTGCTGGCCCTTTAAATTTGAGCAAGCCGGAGCGCGCGCACGCGCCCGCATCCTGTGCTAGTGAGGTGCGCCAAAAGCTGGTGTTTACCTGTGACAGAAGCCGGGGAAAAAGAAGAGGACAGAGCAGGAGCAGCATGAGAGCCTAGTGTTCACCCGCAGGTGCGTCCCTCGATGCGAACAGTGGGTGAAGCAGCGCCGGTGGTCACAGCCCTATTATCTCCTCATGCTGCCGCCAGCTCTTATGGCAGCACTAGGTACCATAAATCTTAAATTTAAATTTAAAAATTCCTCTTTTAATCTTAGGGATTGTGAGGCCCTATGGTCTCCTCAAGCTGCCGCCAACTCCAGGCTGTGTCATTCAGTCACTATATGGTCTCCTCTTGCTGCCGACCAATTCCAGGCATTGTCATTCTGCCAGATTATGGTCTCCTCATGCTGCTGCCACCTCTAGGCTCTGTCATTGTGCCGCCATGTTAGGTTGGGTTTTGTGGTCATACAGTATTAGTTCAAAGTAAACACTAGGACATTAAACTTGGGTACTTCAGTGAAATATATATATATTTTTTTATCAACTGGTGCCAGAAAGTTAAACAGTTTTGTAAATTACTTCTATTTGCATATATAAAACTTTTCGATCATTTTAATAAATTTTTTTGGGAATAAAATGTGATTAAAAAGCAGCATTTTTGTACTCTTTTATTTTTCGTTTACGCCATTCCCCATATGGGATCATTAACATTATATTTGATAGTTCGGACATTTACGCACATGGCGACACCGAATATGTTTATAAAAAAAAAAGATGTACGCTTTTTGGGGGTAAAATGGGAAAAATGTAAATTTTTATTGGGGGAGGGGATTTTTCACTTATTTTTTACTTTTCATTTTTGCTTTTTTCAACTTTTTTTTTTTTACACTTTTTATATCCCCATAGGGGACTATCTATAGCAGTCATTTGATTGCTAATACTGTTCAGTGCTATGCATAGGGCATAGCACTGATCAGTGTTATCGGCAATCTTCTGCTCTGGTCTGCTCGATCTCAGACCAGAGCAGGAGATGCCGGGAGATGGACGGAGGCAGGTGAGGGGACCTCCATCCGCCATTACAGATGATGAGATCCCCACGGCAGCGCAGGGGGCAATCCGATCATCTATTATAACAAATCGCACTGCCGTGATCATGGCATCTGAGGGGTTAATGGCTGACATCAGCACGATTGCGGATGTTGGCCATTACCGGCGGGTCCCCGGCTGCTGCTGCCGGTCCGATGCTCGCAGTGATACACAGAACGTAAATGTATGTCCTGGTGCGCTAAGTACCACCGCACCAGGACGTACATTTACGTCCATGGTCATTAAGGGGTTAAAGGTCTCCCTGAGCACCATCTTAATGAAGAACTGGCCCGGCGGGCTACAGAGGTATTTAGTTTGGCTAGAATCCAACCCCTGGAAGCCTTATATGTTTTTGACAGGGTACATCGAATATCCCAACCAGATACAACAGAACAGACGGGCCCACGGGATATACTCCAGGACGCCATCAGGGGCTCAGGCACCCAGAGGGACCCGGGGCCCTAGGGCTGCAACATGCTGGGACAGGTGCTGAAACAGTGCAAGTGCATAATCAGACCCTTCACCTGTGGGCCCCATCATACCCTTGCGACTGGGCCTGCAGGGGAAGTGGGGGGGCAAACCCATCCCAATTCCTAGAGCGACTGCAGCTTTCAACACTGAGTGCGCCTTTAAGACGCACACACTGTTGAGCATGCACTCGGCTGCGGCGGCTTACGTGACAGGAAGGAGCCAGTGGCTCCATCCTGTCACTCCAGTCAGGGCCTCCTGTGCGACAGCGGCTCTGCGGAGGCTGTCAGCACAGGAAGCAGAGAGAGAAGAATAGCTACAGGAGCTGCAGGGGAACAAGGCAGAGGTGAGTGGTGTTTTTGTTTTGTTTTTTCCCATGGAGCTGTGTTAGGGGCATTACTATATATGGGGGTAATGCGAGGGGACATTACTATATATGGGGGCAATTTGTGGGGGCATTATTATGTATGGGGGCCATGTGAGGGGGCATTACTAAATATGGGGGCAATGTGAAGGGGCATTAATATATATGGGGGCAATGTGAGGGGGCATTACTATATATGGTGGCAATGTGAGGGGGCATTATTATGTATGGGGGACAGGTGAGGGGACATTCGTATGTATAGGGCCATGTGAGGGGGCACTACTATATATGGGGGCAATGTGAGGGGGCATTATTATGTATGGGGGCCATGTGGGGAGGCATTACTGTATATGGGGGCAATGTGAGGGGGCATTAATATATATATATATATATATATATATGGGGGAAATGTAAGGGGGCATTAATATAAATGGGGCAATGTGAGGGGGCATTACTATATATGGGGGCAATATGAGGGGGCATTGTTATATATGGGGACATGTGAGGGGGCATTATTATGTATGGGGGCCATGTGAAGGGCATTATTATGTATAGGGCAATGTGAGAGGGTGT
The DNA here is from genome assembly GCF_029499605.1 of Hyla sarda. Lineage (NCBI taxonomy): Eukaryota > Metazoa > Chordata > Amphibia > Anura > Hylidae > Hyla > Hyla sarda. The sequence goes on from NC_079191.1 coordinate 109,779,038, forward strand.
GATTATATATAGGGGCCATGTGAGGGGACATTATAATGTATGGGGGCAAGGAGAGGGGGCATTATTATGTATGGGGGATGTGTACGGGGACATTATTATATATGGGGCAATTACTACATATGAGGGCAATGTACGCAGCATTATAATGTATGAGGACAATGTTGGGGCCTAATAGTTTACAGGGGCACAAAAGGGATTACTATAAAGGGTAGTGTAATAAATATAGGGGTTTGTATAGGGGTTTGTATAGATCTGAGGACTCTACTGTGGCGAGAAGCCTAAAATGTTTGTCTGGCAGATTCGGCGAAGTTGCGTTGTGATCGGAAGAAATCTTCATGATGACCCAGGACAGATGAAAGAGAAAGAGAAAAGTGACCGACTGCGATAAGAGAAGACACTCCTGTCTCATATGGTATGCTGCACCTGTGTACAGCTTAAATCTAACTCTAAATAGGGGTTATTGATCTTTTGTATAGTGGTTTTTATTCAATAACAATTTAGCAGTGTTAGTCAGTGGTAATGGTAGAGGGATGTATGATACTGCTCAAGGGTCATATTGCATCTCAGGTATTCACTTTTGCCTCTTTATATCTGCCTAATACAAACCAAGGGACTGCCTTGGTGATAGCATTGGAGACTCTTGGAGAGTTTGCAAAGGGAGTTCTGATAGTGGGAGGAGATTTTAACATGGCTCTCAAACCATCGGTGGACACTTCATCTCATGTGGGATCAGGTGCCCTTAATCACATTTGAACCCTCCTCCATAACTTCCAATTAATAGATACTTGGCGTATCTGTCATCCTAGAGATCGTGTCTATTCGTATTGCTCAACTGCTCATGATGTATTTTTTTAGGGAGAATGCATCAGAGGAGATATCCCCATGTACAATATAGAAAGCTCATAAATGTGCAATTCGAGGCACCCTAATAAAACACGGGGCACGATTCAAAAGAGCAAAATAATTAACACTTGTTAATTTACTATGGGAGTTAAGGGAAGTAGAGACTCAGCATAAGTTACATTCTTCGGCATAGCGGAAGGTGGAAGTACTACAGAAAAGAGAAGACATTTGATTCCTTCTAACAGATAAAGCAAAAGTTTTGTTATTTAAGGTTAGAAGGCATTTTTATGAATTTGGGAATAAATGTGGGAGGACACTATCTCAAGAATTGCGTAAACAAAAGGCTAAATCCATTATTCCCTCAATATGCAATCGGTCCTGCACTTCAGTACATCTTCCATCAGAAATAGATGAAGCATTCAGAGACTTCTATGTAGCGTTATATTCCACTGATACAGCAAACCCGACTACTCGTAGTGCGAATTTTTGAGATAAAGTACAGGAGTATGTTAGGGATTGGGCATGTCTTCTCTGCGGGGAGAGAAGGTTTTTCTCCTATTGGAAGAATTACTATCTGTAATTAAGAACCCAAAAGGGGAAGGCTCCTGGATCTGGTGGCTTTACTCTGGACTATTACAAATGTTTTTTAGATTTACTTTTCCCACATTTTTTGAAGGCTTTTAATGCAGTGGCACAAGGAACTATTCTGCCGGGGGATGCCATTCGAGCCCTGATAACAGTAATACCAAAAGAGGGGAACTTTCTCTCCTAAATGTGGAACTGAAACTTTTTACTAAGGTTTTGGCATCTAGGCTAGCAAGTCTTTTGAGAGATGTGGTCCACCCCGACCAAGTGGATTTTATGCAGGGAAGAGAAGCATGAGACAATATCATTAAGGCAATTAACCTGATCTATAAAACAAAAAACATGGTAGTTCCAGCAATGTTATTGTCAACTGATGCCGAGAAGGCGTTTGATTGGGTTAATTGGACTTTCATGGTAGAGACACGGAAATTTTTGGGGCTATGTGCCGGTTTCTTATCCCCTTAAGGACACAGGGTTTTTGTTTCCGATTTCCGTTTTTGCATTTTCATTTTTTCCTTATCACCTTCTAAAAATCATAATGCTTTCAATTTTGCACATAAAATTCCATATGATGGCTTATTTTTTGTGGCACAAATTCAACTTTGCCGTGACATTAGTCATTTTACCCAAAAATCCACAGCAAAACAGAAAAAAATTCATTGTGCGACAAAATTGAAGAAGAAATGTCATTTTGTAAATTTTAGGGGCTTCCGTTTCTACACAGTGGCCTTTTCGGTAAAAATAACACCTTATCTTTATACTGTAGGTCCATATGGTTGAAATGGTACCCTACTTATATAGATTGGATATTGTCGTACTTCAGGAAAAAAAATCATAACTACATGCAGGAAAATTTATATGTTGAAAATTCTCATCTTCTAACCCCTATAACTTTTTTATTTTTCCGCAAACGGGCCGGTATGAGGACTAATTTTTTGTACCGTGTTGTGAAGGTTTTATCGTTACCATTTTTGTATTGATCGGACTTTTTGATTGCTTTTTATTCATTTTTTCATGATATAAAAAGTGACCAAAAATACGCTATTTTGGACTTTGGAATTTTTTTGCGTGTACGCCATTGATTGTGCGGTTTAATTAACAAAATATTTTTATAGTTCAGACATTTCCGGTGACACCACATATGTTTATTTTTATTTACACAGTTTTTTTTATGGGAAAAGGGTTGATTCAAACTTTTATTAGGGAAGGGGTTAAATGACCTTTGTTAACTTTTTTTTCACTCTTTTTTTTATAATGCTATAGCTCCCATAGGGAGCTATAGCACTGCACACACTGATCTTTTACCCTGATCCCTGCAAAGCCATAGCTTTGCATGGATCAGCGAGATAGGGGCTCGATTGCTCAAGCCTGTAGCTCAGGCTTGGAGCAATCAAACGCCGATCGGACGCGACGGAGCAAGGTAAGGGGGTCTCCGCTCGCGTCCTAGCTGATTGGAACATTGCGATTTTATCAGCCCCACTGAGCTGCCGGGAAGCGTTTACTTTCATTTTTAGATGCGTCGATCAACTTTGATCGCCGCGTCTAAAGGGTTAATAGCATGCAGCACAACGATCGGTGCTGCCCTCTATTAGCCCAGGGTCCCAGCTATCGTTAGCAGCCGGGACCAACCCGGTGTGATGCGGGGTCACGGCATGACCCCATTTTAAACACCAGGACCAGGCGAGGGGCGTACAGGTATGCCCTTCATCCTGAAGGAGTTAAACTGTGTAATAGCTTTATATGCTGCATCCTCGGCCTGTGTCTGGGTGAACGGCATCCTCTCTGAAGACTTTCCTGTACAGAACGGGACAAGGCAGGGGTGCCCCCTTATCACATTGATTTTTATTTTGACCATGGAGACGTTTCTCTGCCGAATCAGGGCGAATGTGGAATTATAGTGCAGGGGACCGGATATAAGGTGGTAGCCTACATGGGCAATCTTCTTTTTTTCTTACGAGGCCACAGATATCCCTCCCAGTTCTTATGAAAGAACTGGAACAGTTCTCAAGGCTCTCAAATTGTAAGATCAATTTTGCAAAATCAGAGGCTTTGAATTTATCTTTAGGGCCCAATATAGTTGGGTTATTTTTCTTTTCTCTGGGCTAGGGAGGCCTTAAAGTACCTGGGAGTGCACCTTTCAGGAGATTTGAGTAAGCTTTATCAGTTGAATTTCTCCCCATTGTTGAATGAGGTACAGAATCAATGCACATCATGGTTGGGGGGGACATTCACCTGGTTGGGCAGCTGCACGGCATTCACGTTGATGATACTGCTAAAATGTTTGTATGGATTTCAGTGTGGGCCAATACTGATTTCTCCTGTTTTTTGTTTTTTTTTCTGAGCTCTGGTCTCTCTCAAAAACAAATTTATCTAGTGGGGGGGGCAGTAAATCTAGACAGGTCAGTGTTGTGTCACCCAAGATCGGCAGGTGGGGTAGGCTTACCAGATCTACGGACATACTACCAGGCGTCACTACTAACATAAGTAGTGGACTGGTGTCGACGTGCCCAGATGAAGTCATGGGTGTCAATAGAACAATCTTTTACCAAGATCCCCCTAAATTGTCTACCTTGGGGCCAGTCTATGGATAACTCAAATATATATAGTCACCAGACTATGGGCCCCACACTATCCGTATGTAGAGACAAAAGGGTGGGTACCTATCTACTACCAAAGGGGTCCTTATTAACACCTGTGTTGGGCAACCTGACATTCCCCCAAAGGCTGGATGATCCGGTCTTTTGGGCATGGGCTATGGCAGGGAAGCTTAGGGCATCTCTTTTTCTGGGAGACCAATCATGGCTGTCAAGCAATAAATTGCCAAATTAATTGGATCCATGCCCATTGGGGAGGGTGTCAGATTGCCCAACTATGCCATTATTTGGCTAATCTTCCCTCTCTGTCATTATTTGTACATGGATTGACTGAGTTTGAGGACACCAGTGTGGCAGAGGGTCCATTAAGACATGGGTTATGGAGGGTGTATGCGCTGTTGATTTCTGCTCCCGATAAGGCACGTCCAAATTTTTTTTACTAAATGGGAAGTGGATTTACAAACGGTGTTTACTCAAGAGCAGAGGAGCAGGATTTGTGTGCTGGTGAAGCAGGATTTGTGTGCTGGTGCATCAATCCACGCTTAGCTCGCAGTTTCAAGAGGCGGGCTATAAAATTTTGTCCAGGTAGTACAGAGTGCCCACTAGGTTTCCAGATGCAAATCCAAATTGTTGGAGATGTGGACAGCCAGAAGGTACATTTAGGTTAGGTTTCCACACAGGTTTTTCTCAGTCGTTTTCAGGAAAACTGCCAATGCAGTTTTTGAGCCAAAGCCAGAAGTGTGTTCAGAAGGAATGAGAAATATAAAAGAAGGACCAATACTTCTTCTTCCTTCTTGATCCACTTCTGGCTTTGGCTCAAAAAAAACGCCAGAGAAACACATGTGGGGAAATCAAGAAACAAAACGAAACCAGACTATTAAAAGCATTACTGGGCTGACGATCAAAACAATCACAAGCCCCATCTTTGGCGTTTTGGGTAACTAAGGTGAATGACTTGATGCAAATGGAGGATTTGACAGCTTCCATTCATGAGTCACCAGAGAATTTATTCTAGACGTGGCACCTGTGGATGGAATTTAGAGAACAAGAGGAATATGTAGATATAGTGGGCTCCATTAATTAGAGATGAGAGGATGTGAGGAAGGGTAGGAAGGACATGGAAAATATACCCCCCCCCCCTTTTTTTTTGGTTGTTTTGTGTTTTTGTGTCTTGTCATATCCTAGTATAAAATGAACTCATGAGGGAAGAGGGAAACTGGGAAGATTTATCTTTTTTTTGTTTTGTTTTTTTTATTTATTTTTTAGCTATTTTTCAAAAAAAATGTTGGACTGGTTTGAGGTAATGTATAGTATTTCAATGTACTTTGATCTCATGTAATCTACTCTGGTTTTGTGTAACATTATATGTATGTTGGATATAGAGGTGCGTAGGAGTACCTAGTGTACCCTTCTCCTTTGAGTTTAACAAATAAAGAATTAAAAGTCCTAATCCTTCCAGCACTTATCAGCTGCTGTATGCTCCACAGGAAGTTCTTTTCTTTTTAAATTTCTTTTCAGTCTGACCACAGTGCTATCTGCTGCCTCCTATGTCCATGTCAGGAACTGTCCAGGGCAGGAACAAATCCCCATAGCAAACCTCTCCTGCTCTGGACAGTTCCTGACAAAGACAGAGGTGGCAGCAGAGAGCACTGTGGTCAGACTTGAAAGAACTATACAACTTCCTCTGGAGCATACAGCAGCTGATAAGTACTGGAAGGATTAAGATTTTTAAATAGAAGTAATTTACAGATCTATCTAACTAGCTGGCACCAGTTGATAAAAAAAAAAAAAAAATGTTTTCCTGTTTTCCACCAGAGTACTCATTTACAGTCTCTAGAAAAAGGACCTCCTGTTCATACATAGCATTTTGGTTAATTTCATTTTGTTTCAAATAAAAAATACAACAAAAAAGGCCACCAACATTGCTTGTAGAAATGCCATTAAGAATATTTGAAATGCATGGTGTTTTTACAACCATTTTCAAACGCAGAAAAAGGTTTGTGTGCAGAATCCCTACAACCATTTCTCTGTCTCATAGTTTGAATGGGACTTCCTAAAAATCCCACTCAGCACTGTAGCACATCTGGCTACTCCAGTAATAAACCCCATTCAGGTAGAAAATCAATACTGCGCACATTTAACTACAAGTCTATATGGTCACCGCTCATTTCTGTAGCTTTACTTTAAAGTCCTTACCATGAAGCATAGGATTCCCATTTCGAGGGTTATGGAACTATATATATGATCTTGCATTTAAAGTGCAATAAATATTTCTACCATATGAAATGGAGCATATCGGTAAACTCCGGGGACCACGACCAGGAAGCAGGTTGGGTTATTAGCCCCTACAAGCAGTGCTTGATCTCCACCCACACGTAGCTTCTTGTTACACTACATTTACAGGATAGCAAAAGCAAAACATCTTCACAGCTTTACAAACAGTATTAAGTTATAGCGGAGTCTGGACACATAAGCTGGTAGCAGATTTTGCTCGCTTTCATGTTGACATCTGCTCCGCACACTGGCTGAATGTGTTTAACATCAGAAGCAATGAAAACGTCTAAACACATGGAGTGCAGGAGGCAAAGGCTCTCCAGAATCTGCTAGGTTCGTTCAACTCCGGAGGGATTGATGGGGTTACTAAAAAGTAACAGCAGGTGACACCATGTTTCATGAACTCTAAGGAAACACTGTGGCCGCAAGTTGTTGATTGAAATGTTTGAAAACCAAAGAGTAACAATTTCAAATGGAGAATTTAATGGGACACAATGCATCCTATACAGATGTAGCAGAGAGAAGTTTTTTAAAGGAGTTCTCTAGAGTTGGAACATTTGGGATTTTCCATAGATATTCTGTAAATGTATTAAGTATTCGAAGCTTAGTGACCAGCCATCATTCACCAAAGGTAAATGGATCCTCATAGCCAGAAGGTGTTATTTTGACCTCAAATGCCTAACATTATATGGTACCCATTGAAATGCCATGCAACAAAGTGACACCAGAGGCTTTTGGTTGGTCCCTACTTCATACTAAAGTGTGTCCCAACCAGTGTGCCGCCAGTTGTTACAAAACTACAACTCTTAGCATGCCCGGACAGCCTTCGGCTGTCCGGGCATGCTAGGAGTTGTAGTTTTGCATCAGCTGGAGGCACACTGGTTGGGAAACACTGACATACTGTATGACCTATAGTGTTATATGGAGAGAAGTTGCTCAAATAGAACAACCCACACTAACCTATTGGTATGGGCTTGTAGTGTGGGTGACACTGACCCCGGCATTTTTAAAGTACGGCCTGTGCTGGGGTATACACTGTTACAAACCTACTCCTCATGTAATCTCCTTACTACTGGGGTGACATACTGTAATAAACATACATTATAGAGATGGCGGTGCTATCTGGGCATGTGCTTCAGATGCTGGCTGGCTACTAACTTTTTTTGAAGCGGGCAGTGTGTCGCCCCCATCAAGGGAATGCTCTAGGAAGCTGCCTATTTTGCCTACAGGCAGAACCCACTCTGCTTGTACCAACAGGTTAGTGCAGGTGCTACGGATGACAGATTCCTTTTTAATGATAAATATAACTTTTTGAGATGTGTGTTTTTTCTTTAAAATTGATAATACTAAAAAAGCTATGCTTGGGGAGGTCTGCTGTGGACACATTCACATTCAGCCCTGAAATTCTGCTGCAAATTACAGTGCAAATACAATGAGTGGGGTTTGAAACACTACCAGCATGCCACAGAACAGTTCTCTTAGGACTAGATTTTTCCATCTTCTATGCAAGGGTGCATGTAGCACATCCACAGTGTATTTGACCGTGCGGACATGCTACTGACCACCTCTAGAGTGTGTACCCTACTTTGCCCATGTGTCCTGGTTTGTCTTCTCGGAGCAGCAATACGCTGCTACAAGCAGACACAGACTGAGCTCTCTATGCTAGACTGAACAGTCGTGATGTCTGTGAGTACACTACGCATGGCCCGCGCGACTCGCAGCTCAATCTGTATCTGCTCGTAGCGGCAACAGGCAGACAAACCAGAACACACAGGCAGTAGTAGGGACACACTTTAGGGGAGGTCAATAGCGTGTCCATAAAGTAAAATATGCTGCCGGTGCGCTACATGTGACCTTACCCTTAAAGAGTAAAATTCACTTCAAAATCTGGAGCTATAATTACCAGATCAATTGATCCCATTAAAATATGATGGATCTTGTTGACTTTCAATGAAGTCCATGAGGATTCCACCAGGGTTTCAATATTTAGGAAGGCATGCAAATAGGAAAGCTGAAATAAAGGAAATCATGCAGAGACTCCACTAAATGAATCACAAGGGGAGATCTGATTGGTTGCTATGGGCAGCTGCAACATTCTTTATCCACACAGGTTTTGATTAATTTCCCGCAAAGTGACAGAAACCTATGTTCCTTAAAGGGGTACTTCGCCCCTAGACATCTTATCCCCTATCCAAAGGATAGGGGATAAGATGTCAGATCGCCGCGGTGCCGCTGCTGGGGAGCCCCGGGATCGCCGCTGCGGCACCCCGCTATCATTACAGCACAGAGCGAGTTCGCTCTGCACGTAATGACGGGCAATACAGGGGCCGGAGCATCATTACGTCATAGCTCCACCCCTTGTGACGTCAATACAAGTCTATGTGAGGGGGCGTGTCGGTCGTCACGCCCCCTCCCATAGACTTGCATTAAGGGGACGGGCCATGATGTCACGAGGGGCGGAGCCATGACATCACGCTGCTCCGTCCCCCATATCGCCCGTCATTACACACAGAGCGAACTCGCTCTGTGCTGTAATCATAGCGGGGTGCCGCAGCGGGGATCCCGGGGGTCCCCAGCAGCGGGACCGTGGCGATCTGACATCTTATCCCCTATCCTTTGGATAGGGGATAAGATGTCTAGGGACGGAGTACCCCTTTAATTTTCCCCTAGTATGGGGGAATCAACCTCATAAGGATTTTTTGCCTTTCTCTGGATCAACACAGTAGGGGTATGGGTTGAACTTTATGGCCTCTGGTCTTTTATAAACCAACTACAGTATATAACTATGTAATTATATCTCAGATCTTATTGTCTGATTTACTACAAAAATATTACCATTTTTTCCCCAACACTTCTATTTTCTACCCCATCCCCCCCCGCCCCGAAGTTTTTACATCAGCATCACTGTGGCATCCAATCCTTGGCAGGAGTGTTCCTTTTATTATACCATATACGCCTTATATACCTTACTTCTAGATCTTGGAAACACTTCTTGCAAATGTCATATGTACATCAAAGCAAATAAGAGAGAGAAAACAGAGGAAAATTGAGAGATTTTATACTGTGCAACTGGTGTTAGGCTAGGTTTCCGCTTATTGTTTTTTTTTTTTTTTTTTAGCAAAGTACGCCAATTAGAATGCCCATTCTGCCGCATAGTGTTTTAACTGTGGGAAAATGCTGTGACCAGATGTTAGCTGCAAGTTAGTTGGGAACTGCAAAATGCCATATCCACTTGGTGTTTTTCAGTTTGGCGTTTTATTTTTATTTTTTTGGCCTCTCGCCCTGGCAGTTTTTGAAAAACGACCTCATGTTGAGATTTTAGTGTTTTTTCTGGAAAATGTTGGCGTTTTTCTCCCATAGAAGTCTGTGAGTGAAAAAACACCACAAATTCAGCCAATCACAACTCCCAGCGGCATATAGGAATCTGTGATGTGAAGAGAACTTCACATCACAGCGGAATACAGTGCAGGAGAGCAGAGAGGTGTGGTGTGCCGCCCGCTATCCAGATTATACAGGACGATCACAACAGGTGTCAAGAGTGACACCTGCTGCGATCTGTCTCTAAGTGCAGGTACTACAGCTCCTAGTATGGAACAGTCTGTTCCATGCTGGGAGTAGTAGTAGTACCTAAATAATATCGGAAATGTACAAAATAAAGTTGAACAGTAGTTAAAATCACACACTTTATAAAACACATTGTTAAAATACATTATTAATAAAAAGTTTCACAACATTAATACATGGCCCCTTTATCTATTTTTAATATTGACGGCTACATTTTTATGTCCCTTCTTGCTCACATAAATTGGTCCCTGATTGAAAATTAATAAAAATGTTGTTCTAAAAAATATAAATTTCATTCCCTACATTTTTTCCACCCCTAATCTATTTATTTATTTATTTATTCATGGTACCCAACAAAATTCCAAAAGAAAAAAAGCCTGCAGAGAAACCTCCAAAGGGGCAAAAAATGCTATAAAAATGTAAAAATGCAGGGAAAATAAGTGGCAGTTTTTCTGGCGTTTTTTGTAAAAAAAAAAAAAAAAAAAAGATGCTAGAAAAAAAGGGGAAATTTAGCCTAATAGTGATTATTGATTTTAAACTCTTAACTAAATTCATTCTTTATACCAACATGATATTGGAGGCATTAAACAATGCCATTACATCTAAGTGGCATCTTCAGCTTCCATGTGTGATTCTATGTATTTCACATATGCTAGCACTATACCCATCAGCCACTCTGTAGAGACCCTGTTGTTGGAGAGCTCCGGAAGTTCTCTCTGCTGCTATGAGACACTTCTATCACATTCCACTTGTATAAACAGGAGATCTGAGCATACCAGCTATGTGTCTTCTATCTTGTCCTAAAGTGAAAACACATTTTGCTTTCATTTGCTATAAAATACAGAAGCAAATTGTTTCATTGTTTTACTGTGAAAATTTTACAATAATGTAACACAATTTTTTTTAGGTTCCACGCTACTGTATGTTAAACAATGTAAAGGCGGCTGATTCCAAAAGGTTAGATGAGTGACTTCTTTGATAAAGGGGAAAATAAACCTGTTTGTAAGCAGAACCACTGTAAATGGTGAACTTCCGTTCTTGTTACATATGGATATGACTGGGAAAATATCCTGCCCAGACTTTCACTGATCTTTACAGTTCAGTGATCAATATACCATAAATATTCAAGTCAAATATAAAGAAAAGTGCATGTTTTTGTGGCTTTATTATACAGACATTTTTGACATTTTTAAAGCCTCCTTTGTTTTAGAATTTTCCCTATAAAGAAGCGCATGGAAAAATCCAATACCTAAAGCAAAAACACCAATAATGCAATGCAAACATTTTTGTAATTCATTTATTAAGATGTCTGCAGATACAGAAACCCCAAATATTGTGTTAAAGAGGTAGTCCTAGGAACTGAATTTTTTAGACACTTATCCCCTATCTTGTGGATAGGGGATGAGTGTCTGAATACATGGGATCCGATCGCTGGGACCACCTACGATCTCCTGTATGGAGCTACTTACATTTCCTTGGTGTGCTCTGGTCCCCATCATTCTGGTCAAACGCAAGTGACAGCCTGCTTAGTCAGCTGGAGGCACACTATGGGTGTCACCAGCGGATCTGTTACGTGTGACCCTACTCTTAAAGTGTTTTCACTAAACAAGACCTGTTCAGAAATTCCCTCTATGCTCCAAAAAAATATAAAAAATGCAGCTTTTTTGTGCTTCATACATTTTTAAACTTTTTTTTCATAGTATGTTTTAGTACTGTACATACATTATACATTTTTGTTGGGTTTTTATGTGGCATTTTTCCAGTTACAATGTGATTTTTTGACTCAAGAGAATCGGGAAAAAATGACAGAAACTGAAACTGACAAATGAAAAAAAAATTGAATATTATTTACAGGAAAAAATGCTGAGAAAAATGTGTGTCTGAAGAATGCCTAGGAAGAGCATTTTTTATGTCCCTTCTGTCTTCAGTTAGCAACAACAGCACCACACCTGTCCTCAGGTTGTGTGTGGTATTATAACTTACTAGCAACTCAGCCCAATAGGACTGGGTAAAAAGTCCACTTGCTATCCCTCACTCTAAACAATAATACCTAACTTTTATTAAATCATCATTAATAACTCTGAGCTAAACATGATTTAAAAACCCAGCATCACAAGCACTGTTTTGAAAATATTGCAAAAATGTCCACCAGGACTGTTATTGTACTTGTAAAACAGCACACCTGCAGTGTGTGCTGTTATTAGGGCTGATGCTGTTATTAAAAATCTTTCACATCACCCCCCCCCCCTAACATGTTTCGTCACAGATGTGACGTCTTCAGAGGTTATGGGGCAAATGACGTCATATATATATATATATATCAGTGTTTAATTGGCACATTTTTATATTGTACTACACAGGGCTGACTCCAGTAAAATACAGCTGTTAACTTCAGAATCCACCCGCCAACCCCCCCCAACCCAACCCCGCCCCCCCGTGGTTATCGATGATACTACAACTAAGAAGAAAGAAATTTTTTGAAATATTCTTACACTGGTTCAGCTGTAGATTTGAAGTTGTAAAATCCACAATTGCAGATTTTACAATGCATTTCTTTTGTATTTTTTATTTTTTTGTAATATTGTTCCAGTATTAATGGCCAAAATGATTAATTGCATATAGGCACCTTACAGAACTTTAAGGTATCAGATTCTAACAAGTCATTAAAATAACTACTAGTATGTCTTGTGTTATTATATGTATTAAATTATAACATTTTTACCATCACTTAGAAAAGAATAGAGATCCTGTTACGCCTTCCTAAAAAAAACTTAGATTTGTGAAATAACATGATATATGAAGATTTTACATAACTGTCACTATGTTGTAATATCAGAGTCCTGAAAGACATTAATGTACAAAGAATACAGTCATATTAAGACTATGCTCTTGGAATTGCAGATGTGCAAATTCTCTGATGATTTTCACATGTTTCATGTTGGCAATAATATTGACGTTTTACTGCTACTGTCATCATGTTAACAGAGAACAATGGCAAATCTGTATGAAGTACTAGAGATAGCTTTCATATAACTATCTGTGAGATCTTCAGATTATTTATTCAAGACTTCCTCCTCCAGCTGCAAAATTCATTCAATACTTTTGAAAAACATCATCAAATTAATAATAGGACAAAGTGAAAAGATGTAGAGACACGTGGAAGAATGTCAACAAACTATAAGCAGAGAATACAAGGTATATAATTCACTGCTAGAAATATTAAAGGTGACATCGGCGTATTGATCTTTTTGCTTGCTAGAATAGTCTTTTATTGGTTAATGAATGTTTAATTTATTTTATTGTGTTAATTTTTTCATAATAAAAAGAAAAAGATTTAGGGGGGAAGTTATCATTGTTTTTACCCTGGTTTGTGGGGTAAATTTGTCTCACAGTTTGTCACAGATGCTGTTTAGAGCCTTTTTATTGCAACTTTTGCTTTAGAAGACTTAAAAAAAAAAAGAACATACCAAGTGGGGATTTCACTTGATATCACGCAGTGATCAGGAATTTATGTGCGACTTTTCAGATTGTCACATTGGTTGGTGCAGGAGCGCTAACTGAGTTGCAAATTTACACCAGACCTAACTTACAAACTGACTGTGGAAGGCATTGTGGAAAAGTTGCACATTTGTCGCACAGGTTAAAAAGTCACGCAGAGAAATCACCATGAAAAGTCCTGAAGTAAGAAATGTGATCAGCACCATATTTATCACATGCCCTGTACCATGTAATAAATTTGGGGCAGGTACACAGTTTCCACCACATTAACTGAGTAAAAAGATGTTCACCTACTCCACTTTTTATAAATACCCCCATCAGAGTTTTTGCAAAGTACAGCGAAGACTGGAAACAGACACATAGAGGGAGAGTTATCAAAACTTGTGCAGAGGAAAAGTTGATTAGTTGCCCATAGCAACCAATCAGATTGATGCTTTCATTTTTCAGAGGCCTTGTTAAAAATGAACAAAGCCTTCTAATTGGTAGCTATGGGCAACTGGTCAACTTTTCCTCTACGCAGGTTTAGAAAAATCTTCCCCCATAGTAGCTGTCTGAAAATGCCCCCAAAAATGGCCAAAAATGCTGCTGCCAGATGTTAGCTAGGAGTCAATAGGAAAATATAATACACTATACCTATATAGCTTGTTTTCACCCTTTAGGTGCATATTTAGGCTCCGTGGCAATTTTTTTTTAAATCACTACATGCTCTGGTGCTCTGAAATTGCAGTACTTAGGTAAAAAATGTACAGAAAAGTACTTGTAATGTAAACAAAGGGAAAAAAACACCACCTAAAAATGCCTGGAAACAGCAGTTGAAAAACAGTTGAACCAATAGAGAATGCCTCTATCATCTATTTTTATTATAAAAATATCTCTTTTCATTAGCTCACAGTGTTAGAAATCCGACCCCTTCCTCAGTAGACGAATTATCATAATTTGTCTACTGAGGAAGGGGTCGGATTAAGTACCCTGAAATGCGTTTAGAGTTTCGTACAATCTGAATATAGCATTAAAAAGATGCACTGCCATTCGCTATTAACCTGTATCAACACCGGCTTCATTCATCAAAAGAGATCTGCCTACTACACCTGATCCTCCGTTCTATGCACTGGGTATGCTGTCTGCTGAGCCAAGAGTCTCTTGTATCTAAATCTCTGGTCTGTGTTTGGAAATGCTGATTGCCAAGCCACAAGTTTTTTCCTACTGGAGCCTCCTGCCGGAGTCCCATCTCACAGCCGTCTCGTGAGTAACCATCCCACACAGCATATACAGAGCCTGTAACTGCCCAGAGTGACTCCAGCACCCATACCATTACAACAGCTGCAGGACTTCACATTCGGTCCATCGCAGCACGAGACCAGCGGCCGGAGGTCCGGTGAGATATAACATCACAATTTATTGTAGGTGGCTAATCTTAGTCATCCATAGAGACTGTTAAACATCCATTTTATATCCATTATTCAACATCACATGGCGGACTATTTAGGGTGCGTTCCCACACGGCGTATATGCAGCGTATTTGATGCTGCGCAAAATTTACCGCAGCAGCAGGAAATACGCTGCATATTCCTTGCTCACTATACACACAGGGCTTTCCGGCGGCAGCCCTATGCGTGTAGTGAGTTTTGGAGGTGGGGCTGTGTGCCGGCGTGACTGTGACGCGCGGCTCCGCCTCCAAAACTCACAACACGCATAAGGCTGCTGCTTGAAAGCCCTGTGTGTACAGTCAGCAAGGAATACGCAGCGTATTTCCCGCTGCTGCCGTAAATTTTGCGCAGCATCAAATATGCTGCGTATACGCCCTGTGGGAATGCACCCTTAAAGTGCCGGAGTACCAAACTGCAGAACTAACAGACAATATTGCACACTACAAAGAGCACTTCAATAGCAGTGTTTTATTTTTACCATTAGGGCCCAATGGTAAATACATATGTGAGTAGTGCAGCATACATTTTAACGACTATATTTTTAATTGTTTTATTTATGCATTGATTGTCTAAAAATATTGTAATAAATTATCTGCATATTTTTCAAACAAAACTGTCTCCAATTATTATCATTGTGGACCATCTGGTATGGTAAGATCCTTGAGGTGTGGTTAATACATTTTATTATAGATTTGTAAATTACTTTAATCTTTAATCTTTCCAGTACTTTTTAGGGTCTGTATACTACAGAGGAAAGGGTTTTCTTTTTGGAACACAGTGCTCTCTGCTGACATCATGATCACAGTGCTCTATGCTGATATTTCTGTCCATTTTAGAAACTGTCCAGAGCAGCATATGTTTGCTATGGGGATTTTCTCCTACTCTGGACAGTTCTTAAAATAGACAGATACGTCAGCAGAGAGCATTGTGGTCATGATGCCAGCAGAGAGCTCTGTGTTCCAAAAAGAAAACCATTTCCTCTGTAGTATTCAGCAGCAAATAAGTACTGGAAGGATTAAGATTTTTCTTTTTTTTCTTTAGATTTAGTAATTTACAACTCTGTTTAACTTTCTGGTACCAGTTGACTGAAGAAAAAAAAAAGTTTTCCACGGGAGCACCCCTTTAATTTCCTTTCTGCCTGACCATAGAGCTCTCTGCTGACACATCTGTCCATTTTAGGAACTGTCCAGAGCAGGATAGGTTTTCTATTGGGATTGACTCCTACTCTGGACAGTTCCTAAAATGTAAGCAGAGAGCACTGTGGTCAGGCAGAAAGGAAATTCAAAAAGAAAAGAACTTCCTGTGGATCATAACAGCAGCTGAATAGTATTGGAAGGATTAAGATTTTTTAATAGAAGTTATTTAAAAATCTGTTTAAAGGGATACTCCGGTGGAAACCTTTTTTTTTTTTTTTAATCAACTGGTGCCAGAAAGTTAAACAGATTTGTAAATTACTTCCATTAAAAAAATCTTAATCCTACCAGTACTTATTAGCTGCTGAATACTGCAGAGGAAATTCTTTTCTTTTTTGGAACACAGAGCTCTCTGCTTACATCACGAGCACAGTGCTCTCTGATTAGATCACGAGCACAGTGCTCTCTGTTCTACATCTCTGTCCATTTTAAGAACTGTCCAGAGTAGGAGAAAATCCCCATAGCAAACATATGCTGCTCTGGACAGTTCCTAAAATGGACAGAGATGCCAGCAGAGAGCACTGTGTTCGTGATTCAGCAGAGAGCTCTGTGTTCCAAAAAGAAAATAATTTCCTCTGTGATATTCAGCAGCTAATAAGTACTCGAAAGATTAAGATTTTTTAATAGAGTAATTTACAAATCTGTTTAACTTTCTGTCACTAGTTGATTTAAAAAAATTAAAAAAAAAAACTCTTCCACCGGAGTACCCATTTAACTTTCTGGCACCAGTTGATGTTAAAAAAAAATAGAAAATTTCCAGTCCATTTTGGCCTTAAGGACCAGGCCAATTTTATCTTTGTGTTTTTTGTTTTTTTCCTCCTATCCTTTTAAAATCCACAACTCTTTTATTTTTTCATCCGCAGACCCATATGAGGGCTTGTTTTTCGCAACCAATTGTACTTTGTAATGACACCTCTCATTTTATCATAAAATGTATGGCGAACCCAAAAAGTTATTATGTGTTTAAGGAAATTTCAATCAAAACCGCAAGGGTCATTTTTACTGTATTCTTGATTCTTTATTTTTACTGGATTCTTTATTCTGTGGGTCCATTCACTCATGATTACATACTTTTCTTTTATTGTACAGCTTTAAAAAAAAAAAAATTATATTTTGACCACTTATAACTTTTACATTTTTTCATATACGGGGCTGCATGAGGGGAAATTTTTGCGCCATGACCTGTATTTTGTTTTAGTACTACTTTTATGTATGTTTGACTACTGTATTTTTCGCCCTATATGACGCACCGGCGTATAAGACGCACCCAATTTATAGGTGCAAAATTTAAAAAAATTAAGATTTTGAACCCAATAGTGGTCTTCAACCTCCGGACCTCCAGATGTTGCAAAACTACAACTCCCAGCATGCCCGGACAGTCGTTGGCTGTCTGGGCATGCTGGGAGTTGTAATTTTGCAACATCTGGAGGTCCGCAGATTGAAGACCACTGCATAGGAGGTAATACTCACGTGTCCCCACCGCTCCGAACCCGTCACCGCTGCCCTGGATGTCGCTCCATCGCTGTCTCCGTGTCCCCGTCACTCCGGAACGTCTCTGCTGCCGGCCGGGTATCCTCGTTCTCAGTCGCCGCCATCACATCGTTACGCACGCCGACGCACGTACGCGACGACGTGATGACGAGGAAGGAGAGTGCCGGCCATACAGGGGATCGCTGAACGGAGAAGACACCGAGGAGGCAGGTAAGGTCACTCCCGGTGTCCTGTAAGCACTAACCCGGCTATTCAGTCGGGCTGTTCGGGACCGCCGGGTTAGTGTCACTTTCCCTTCAGACGCGGCGGTCAGCTTTGATCGCCGCATCTGAAGGGTTAATACAGGGCATCACCGCGATCGGTGTGTCGTGTATTAGTCGCGGGTCCTGGCCGTTGATGGGCGCAGGGACCGCCGCGATAGGGGTGTATTCGCCGTATAAGACGCACCGACTTTTTCCCCCCAGTTTTGGGGAAGAAAAAGTGCGTCTTATACAGCGAAAAATACGGTATTTGATTGCTTTTTCTAAAGTTTTTGGGGTTGTGATGTAACCAAAAAGCAGCAATTCCGGACTTTTTTTTTAACGTTTATGCCATTCACCATACAGGGTCAATAACATTATATTTTAATAGATTGGACATTTATGCACGCGGTGATACCAAATATGTTTGATAATTATTATTTATTACGCTTTTCTGAGTAAAATGGTGATTTACATTTTTATTGAGGGAGGGTATTTTTCTAATTTTTTCTTACTTTTTCTTACTTTTGTTACTTTAATTTTTAACTCATTATGTCCTCATAGGGAAGTACCTATAGCAATCATTAGATAGCTAATAGTGTTCAGTGCTATGCATAGGCATAGCACTGAGTAGCATTATCGGCGATCTTCTGCTCTGGTCTGCTGCATTATAATAGCCGCACTGCCGCTGATGCCACGATCTGTATTGATCACAGCATCTAAGGGGTTATTGGTGAACATCAGCACGATCGCTGATGTCCGCCATTACCGGCGGGTCCCCTGATGCTGATAGTAGCCGGGACCTGCATGCATGATGCGAGCACCGCTCCGGTGCTTGTGGTTATGTACAGGACGTAAATGTGTTGTGTATTTGCCTCAGCAGATTTAGCAAAATGGGAAAAATAAAACAATGTATTTAAAATTCTACAGAGATTTTTGCTGTGGACCCCTGGCATTTCAGTAGAGAAAATCTGCAGCATATACGCATTTCAACAAGATGCAAAAATGTGATGCCATCTTAGCCTTATATGAACTTCTTGAACAGATCCGATATTTAAACGCCATGTGAACATCTGCTGACTTGATATATTTGTCCAGAGTAAGAAAATAAATCTCTGCTCATTTCTGTTAGATTAGATTAGCAGTTCAGCCACATAACATCTTAAGGATTCCAGCCAACATTGCCTATGTTAATATGTTATTTGACTGATCTCTAAATAGAAATACAATTCTCGAACAGATAAGTCAGCATCATACAGCTAAAAGTCTTTACAACAACATTATTACATACAAGTTGATTAACAATTGCAGAAGATTGTGTAGCAGGCTTCAACTGCAGCATTAAGACTTCCCAGCTGGAACATACACACTTCAGTGTGATTGCAATCCCCAACTTGTTCTTTAATAAAATTACCTTTGCTATTCAAGAAAAAAAGTTATTGTTGATCCTTTTCAATTTAAAGCCTTGTTTGTTTGTGACTCACACAATGCTGTAGGCATGTAGGTAACAGTATTAAATGTACATGCTTGGCACAGGTTATTTTTCTACAGGGTTGTTTACCCGCTTTCACGGTCATAGGTGTCCTTTAACGAAGCAAAATAAAAACAAAACGTGCTGATTTCTTTTTGTCTCTCATGCTCACATTTAACTTTTGGGGGATTAGATGGCTATACCCTTTTTACCAACACAAGCTAAGTTTTGCTTTTAAAGAAAGGTTTTAGAACAGGTTTTGTAAATCTTTTGACCAGTATTAGCATCTATCTATCTTTCTATCTCCTATCTATCTCTATCTATCTCTAATTTTGGGATGTTTTAGTATCCATCATGGAGGGTGGATTGACAACTGATCTGTATATAAAAACTAAAGATTGTAATAATTTACTGAGATATGAGAGTTGTCATCCACGGGCCATGGTGGATTTATTACCTTTTAGTCAGATGTTGCGTGCAAAGAGGATTACAGATTCAGAAGCAAAGTTGGATAAAGCACTGAATAGGATGACGAAACAGTTCAGACAGCGAGGATATCCTGCTAAACTTATTGAGAGACAGAGAGATAGAGTCAAGGAACATGTTGACTTGGGGAGGAGTAAAAAAACTAACACTGTGGAGAGGTTAACTTTGGTTACTACATATAATGATCTGTCACATAAAACAGCACATGGTGTGAGGAAACATTGGCATCTAGTGAAGGATGA
Source organism: Hyla sarda (assembly GCF_029499605.1). Taxonomy (NCBI): domain Eukaryota; kingdom Metazoa; phylum Chordata; class Amphibia; order Anura; family Hylidae; genus Hyla; species Hyla sarda. The sequence goes on from NC_079191.1 coordinate 109,798,945, forward strand.
ATATCCGCAGATAGACACCTTTCGGATGCCACCGTTAATGCCATATAGGAGAGCAACTGACCTGAGAGAGAGGTTAGTAAAGTCAGACATTTCTACCAAACCCCTAGACACGCAAAAATGCCTTACAGTGCGCAACAAGGGTTGTTATCCGTGCTGCGCTTGTATGAGTTGTACATACCTGGTAAAAGGAAAATTCTTCCCACATCCTGTGACAAAAGAAACAATATCCTATAAAGTTTCACCTTACATGTAGCTCAGAGTATATTGTATATATATTAAAATGCCCGTGTGATCTATTATATGTAGGGGAGACAACAAATGATTTACAAACTAGACTCAATCAACATTGATATAGTATACGTAAGGGCAGATTGGGTCTGCCAGTGTCTAAACACTTTTCCGAATGTAAACATACAGAGAGAGAATTGAAAGTGATGGTTGTGGACCATGTTCTGCCGTTAAAGAGAGAGGGAGACAGAATCATGCTTCTGAAGAAGCTGGAATTAAAATGGATATACATGTTGGACACTTTGAAACCAAAAGGATTAAATGTTGAGTTTAAAACACAAAGTAAGATGTTTTCTGAATAAATCTGCAACCCATATCTGGTGTATAATGTCACCCATATGAAATCGACCAAGTGAACGTTTTTAAATTTTTTTTTTCTTTTTTCTTGTTTTTTTCTAGATCTTATTATGGAAATCTGAAGGACACATCACCACCGACCGGCATATTTATGTTTTTTATAATACATTTCAGGATGGAGTAGGATTTTTTTTTGTACTTTTTTGTTTTATTTTCATTTTTTATTTTATTTTCTTTTTCTTTCTTCATTTTATTTTATTTATTCATTTAATATACTTCTTTATATTCTTTTTCATAAAAAAAATTCTGTCAGTGATATGACCTATTGGCAGAGAATGTGCAGCAAGACCTCTTCCAGCCAGGGATCCAATGAGGTGAGACCCTGTGAGCTGAGCAGGGGATAGTATCGATTTGACATTTTCTCCAGCTGCTCTTGCTCACCTTGGCCGCACAGTGACCTGTCTGGTCTTTAGTGAGGTCCAGGGATTAGGTATATACCTAGAAATGGACGTAGGAGGTGCTGTGATATACTATATTACTGCAACAAGAAGCACTATAAAACACTATTGCTTTAAGGCAGAATGCCCGTACTAAGGATGGCGAATGTATGGCGCGACTGTGATAATGTGCTGAGAACCCCCTCTATGGCAACACTGACAGTTTATATTTATTGGTTTACTTGTATACGTCATCCTACTTCCCACTGACATGGACACCGGCCTTTTGCCGTCGCCTACGCTATGGTTTTCCACTCACGCTAAAGTGGAGTTACAGTACCAAACGCCAGCCCTGTGGTAAGTACCCGCACTTAATTACGCATCATTAATCAGATGTTTTTACAATTTTTACGCTATTTTGCACTATGCACTTTGATGATCCATGTACATGGGTCCCTATTTAAAAATATATGTTGTGGTAAAGTGTACAGGAAAGTGGTGGATGGGGTATATATTTCACCTGGTTTCCTAAGCCAGGCTCAATAAAGGAAATCCAGAAGGTTATATGCTGCTTTAGCAGAGCATAGTCTGTGAAGTCTCTTTTGTTTAAGTTACATGGGCTGGATTTCCTGGACTGGAGGACAGGTTGGAAGTGGGACTGCTCCAGTCCACACCCATAGTCCACTACGGGTTTCCCTACTCCAAGGTGTTCTCAGGTTAGGCTTCTTGAGCTGATTGCTAGGGAGAAAGCCCTATAGCAAAGGGCTGTTCGTGTTTGAGTGCTAGAGAGACTGAGATGAGAAGCAGCCACAGCCAGAACTGCAGCTCCAATCTACCATATCTGAACCTTCCTCTATGGACATTTTGTGAGTTTGCTCGGGGCCAGACATTAGGCCCACAGTAGTATAGTGAGGTATGCTGATGTTTAGTTAGAGCCGGACAGGCTCAGGTTTTGTTTGTACTGTGTTTTGCGCCTCAAATCATTTAAATAAACATCCTCTTGGACGTTTGAAACCTACTGCCTGTGTGAGTACTGTCATTGCCGACCCCTCCGTGTGAGCTGTTCCCTACAATGTACACATTGTATCCTCAGCCTTTGTATACACTGTTTTGTATGATGTCTTGTAACATTTATTACTTTATTGAGGTGTATATTTTTAGTAATTGAATTATGTAAATGGTAGTATTTAGGTACCCAAAGAAGGTTCACTTGTTATGCTTGAAAATGGCGGTGTGAAATCGCCGAAACGTTGCACCGTGTAATGCTGAGGATGGAATAAAATCACTACAGTTTTTTTCACTAACTTTGTGTGCTGCGGTCTTGTCTATGTGGATATCTACCTATCTATCTCAAATCTATCTATCTATCTCATATCTATCTATCTCATATCTATCCATCTATTTAATATTTATCTATCTATCTCATATCTATCTATCTAAATCTTTTGACCAGTAGTAGTATCTATCTCATATCTATCTCATATTTATCTCATATATTTTTCATATCTATCTATCTACCATGTGTGCAGGGCACAGCGGTGTCACGCTGTTCTTCACCTGGTTTGCCTTGGCAAACAGAGTCTCAAGGGGGAGGAACTGCTGAAAGTGAAATTGAATCATGGCTTTCTCCACGACAACTGGAAATGGGAACCATGGTGACTGAACAAAAACAGACAAGAACATCTTGTCTGTGCTGCGACAAGGAAGCCGGAGAAATGCGCCCTGCATGGCACACATGTTCAATCTGGCTTTCGAGCATTTCCTAAAGTCCTCCACCCAATTGCAACCCATCCTAACAATGATAAGGAAACTTTGCATCCACTTCAGTCACGCATACACCGCAAAGCACACCCTCCATGAGCTGCAGCGTCAGAACGGCATCCCCCAACATAGTCTGACATACAACGTTTCCACACGTTGGAATTCCATCCTCCAAATGTTTGACTATACAAACAGAGAAAGGCCATCAATGATTTCTTGATAATCCAAGCAGGTATTCCCCTATGTAGCCTCGAGGTCAACCAGTGGCAGCTCATACGTGACACCTGCCATTTGCTCAGGCCCTTTGAGGAAGCAACATTATTAGTCATTTGCCAGGATTATGGGATGAACAACATCATTCCACTGCTTCATTTCCTACAACAGATGGTGGAAATGATAGCTGGTCAGGGCACTGGACCTGTGGGGGCTGAACTGGATAGATACGGTAGGTAGGAGACATGTTGATAGACATGTTGTCGCATTTACATCAGAGATATGATAGATGTGTTAGGAGACATCTGAGACATGATATACATTTTATGAGGCCTAAAGTCATTAACATGAGAGTTATGATAAATGATATTTAATGGGAATTAATAACATTAGTATCCAAATAATAACAATAGGATCCATTGTCCAGTATATTAATAACATATGAATGCATAGAATACACTTACAAATGTATATATTCTAAAGGTACAAGAAATCCTGTATGCATTGGATACATAATTCAGTTCAGTAGAATAGACAAAAGAAGCACTGTGCCTCCCGTTTTCTAAGTACACACGCATGTATGGCATGCAGTCATGTGTATTTGTTGTGATGCAAATATAGCCAATAGCGCATAGAAACGACATGCTGGCGATTATCTGATGATACTAGAGATGAGCGAACTTTTGAAGAATTTGATTCGGGCGATTTCGCCGAATTTTTTGATAAAATGTGTTTCGATCTGAATCTATATTAAAAATGGCTATTTCTGCCATACAGAGAGTCTTAATAGGGGTGTAGAACACTTTGCTGTGTTCTAACACGCATATGGATTGTGCTGGGGAAGTGAAATAATACTGTTATTCAGAATAACATGCAGATAACCGGCATCGCTTTTAGAATCACTGCCGCAGAGCAGCACAATGACAGAGCCTGAAGGTGGCATCAGTATGAGGAGACCATATAGTGGCTTAATGGCACAGCGTGGAGGTGTTGGCAGCATGAGGAGACCATGTAGTGGCTGAATGACACAGCGTGGAGGTGTTGGCAGCATGAGGAGACCATATAGTGGCTGAATGACACAGCAAGGAGGTGTTTGCAGCATGAGGAGACCATACAGTGGCTGAATGACACAGCGTGGAGGCTTTGGCAGCATGAGGAGACCATATAGTGTCTGAATGACACAGCGTGGAGGTGTGTGCACCATGAGACCATATAGTGGCTGAATGACACAGCATGGAGGTGTTGGCAGCATGAGAAGACCATATAGTGGCTGAATGACACAGCGTGGAGGTGTTGGCAGCATGAGAAGACCATATAGTGGCTGAATGACACAGCTTGGATGAGGCTGAAGCATGAGCAGAACATATAGTGGCTGAATGACACAGCATGGAGGTTTTGGCAGCACGAGGAGACCAAATAGTGGCTGAATGGCACAGCGTGGAGGTGATGGCAGCATGAGACCGTATATTGGCTGAACGACACAGTGTGGAGGTGTTGGCAGCATGAGGAGACCATATATTGGCTGGATGACACAGCTTGGATGAGGCTGAAGCATGAGGAGACCATATTGTGGCTGAATGACACAGCGTGGAGGTGTTCGCAGCATGAGGAGACTATATAGTGGCTGAATGACACAGCATGGAGGTGTTGGCAGCATGAGGAGACCATATAGTGGCTGAATGACACAGTGCAGAGGTGTTGGCAGCATGAGGAGACCATAGAGTAGCTGAATGGCACAGCTTGGATGAGGTTGAAGCATTAAGAGACCATATAGTGACTGAATGACACATCGTGGAGGTTTTGGCACAATGAGGAGACCATATAGTGGCTGAATGACACAGGGTAGAGATGTTGGCAGCATGAAGAGACCATATAGTGTCTGAATGACAGTGTAGAGGTTTTTATTCCCAGACCCAAAATTTTTATTCCCAGACCCAGTCCTAGCAGGATCAGTAAACCATATATTGCCTGAATGGCACAGCCTGGAGTTGGCAGCAGCATGAGTAGACACAAGGGCTTCACAATCCCTAAGAAAAAAAGTCAAAGTTTGAATTTTAAACTGAAGATTTTGGGTAGCTAGTGCTGCCATAACAAAATTTTTATTCCCAGACCCAGGCCCAGCAGCATCAGTAACCCATATATTGGCTGAATGACACAGCCTGGAGTTGGCTGAAGCATGAGTAGACCCCAAGGCTTCACAATACCGAAGAAAAAACAGACGAAGTTTGAAATTTAAACTGAAGATTTAGGGTAGCTAGTGCTACCATAAAAACATTTTTAGGCCAGACCCAAGCCCAGCAGCAACAGTAAACAATATATTGGCTGAATGACACAGCCTTGAGATCATTGAAATGTATGATTTTTAAATAAAAATTTAAGATTTTGAAATTGAACTTAAGGATTTTGAAATTGAACTTTTAACTCCCAAGTTTTAGCATCCCGGGCCCCGGCGTGTGGGTACAAAGGACCAAATCTAACAAGGAGTCACATGTCACATGGCAGCACAATGACAGAGCCTGGAGGTGGCATCAGTAGGAGGAGATCATATAGTGGCCGAATGGCACAGCCTGGAGATGGCTGCAGATGAGGAGACAATAGGGCCTCACAATATCTAAGAATAAAATATTAATTTTGAAATTTCCATTGAAGATGTATGGTACCTAGTGCTACCATAAACATTTATAGGTAGTGTCCTAGGCCCAGCAGCATCACTAAACCATGTAGTTGCTGAATGACACAGACAGGAGCAGGCAGCAGCATGAGTACACAAGAGAGGTTCACAACCCCTAACATTAAAATGTGAATGTTCAAATCTCTATTGAAGATGCATGTTAGCTAGTGTTACCATCCAAAAATTCAGGGCCCAAGCCCAGCAGCATCACTAAACCATGTAGTTGCTGAATGACACAGACAGGAGAAGTAAGCAGCAGGAGTACACAAGAGGGTTTCATAACCACTAATATTGAAAGATCAATGTTGAAATCTCAATTAAGCATGTATGTAAGCTAGTGCTAACATCCAAAAATTTAAGGACCAAGCCCAGCAGCATACATAAGCCAAGTAGTTCCTGAAAGACACAGTCAGGAGCAGGAAGCAGTACTCAAGAGGGTTTCATAACCCCTAAGATTGAAAGATCAATGTCGAAATCTCTATTGAAGATGTATGTTACCTCGTGCTATCATCAAAGAATTTAAGGCCCAAGCCCAACAGCATCACTAAGCCAAGTAGTTCCTGAAACACACAGCCTGGAGCAGGCATCAGGATGATTTTACAAGAGGGCTTCACAGCCCCTAACATTAAAATGTTAATGTTGTAATATGTATAGAAGATGTATGTTAGCTAGTGCTAACATGAAAACATTTTAGGCACAGGCCCAGCAGCATCACTAAACCATGTAGTTGCTGAAACACACAGCCTGGATCAGGCAGCAGCAGAATACATAATAACATAGCGATTGTAGTTCATTTTCTCCTAGTCTCATGGAGTGGTCGATAGCTTCATCAAACGACACACAAGCTCAATTCAGTAAAGTATGGGCTAAATGGTAAAAATATAAACCTATAAGTGGCTAAACATCCCCCCCTTTACTTCCCCTGCCCTTCCTTTTGTCTCTAATTGGGTATTTTCTCACCTCTTTCTCTCTCTCTCTCTCTCTCTCTCTCTCTCTCTCTCTCTCCCTCCCTCTCTCTCTCTCTCTCTATATATATATATATATATATTATATATATATATATATATATATAGACCATATAGTGTCTGAATGACACAGCCTGGAAGTGGCTGAGGCATGATGAGACCATATAGTGTCTGAATGGCACAGCCTGGAAGTGGCTGAGGCATGATGAGACCATATAGTGTCTGAATGGCACAGCCTGGAGTTGGCAAAATCATGAGGAGACCATTGAAATTTAAGAATTTTAAATAGAAATTGAGGATTTTGAAATTTAACTTTTAACTCCCAAGTTTTAGTGTCCTAGGCCCCGGCGTGTGGGTACAAAGGACCAAATCTAACAAGGAGTCACATGGAGGCACAATGACAGAGCCTGGAGGTGGCATCAGTATAAGGAGACCATATAGTGGCTGAATGACTGCCTGCAGTTTGTTGCAGCATAGGGAGACCATATAGTGGCTGAAAGGCACAGCCTGGAGTTGGTATCAGGAGTCCTGAAAGTGACCCTAATGCAAGGAACTTTTGAAACTGGGGACCAGCACCTTAATTATGTTTTGCAGCATCCATGGCAGCACAATGAAAGAGCCTGGAGGTGATAGCATCAGCTTGGGGAGACCATAGAGCAGCACAATTAGAGAGCCTGGAGGTGGCAGCATCAGCATGAGGAGACCATATTGTGGCTGTCACGTACCGGCAGGACTGGTAGTGGATGGCGCGGGTTGTACCAGAGGACCGGTTCTAAGTGCTTATTGGTTTTCACCAGAGCCCGCCGCAAGACGGGATGGTCTTGCTGCGGCGGTAACCACTAGGTCGTATACTCCAGTAGCAACTCAACCTCTCTGGCAGCTGATATGGCGTGGTACACAGGGAGCAGGCAGGAGTGTAGTCGGACGTAGCAGAGGTCAGGGCAGGCGGCAAGGGTTCACAGGCGAGTAGGCGATAGCAATGGGTTCGGCAACAGGCAAGGCAATACACACAATAGGAACACTTTCTCAGAGGCACTAGTGCACAAAGATCCGGCAAGGGCAGGAAGGGGCAGGTGTCTTTTATTGGGGAGGCAGGGGAAGTGAGGAACCAGCGCACCAATTACCGGTGCGTTGGCCCTTTAAATATACTGAAGGCGGCGCGCGCGCCCTAGAGAGCGGGGCCGCGCGCGCCAAGATCTCCTTAACAGAAAAAATATCGGAGGTATCGGCAACAGGGGTGGGAGAAAAAGGCTTGGGAGAGAAACGGTGGAAGACAGCAGGTTTGAGAAGGGAGACATGGAAAGAGTCTTGGATTTGGAGGGAGGAAGATGGAGCTGGTAGGAGACCTGATTAATCCGACTCTTGAGTTTGTAGGGTCCCAAGTAGCGAGGACCCAACTTGCAGCTTGGAACCTTGAATCGGATGTATTTCGAGGAGAGCCAAACCTTGTCACCTGGGCGGAATTCCGGAGGAGCTCTGCATCTCTTGTCGGCTTGGACCTTCATACGAGCAGAGGAGAGCCGTTTGAGTATCATGCCAGATGGTGGAAAAGTCCAGTACTAGATTGTCAACAGCAGGTACAGAAGAAGGGGTGGAAGACTGCGGCAGAGGTGGAAGAGAATGTCGGCCAAAAACTACAAAAAAAGGAGACTTGTTAGTAGAAGAGGATTGTTTGTAATTGTAAGAAAATTCCGCCCAGGGAAGGAGGTTCACCCAATTGTCATGGCGGGAGGATACAAAGTGGCGCAGATAGTCGCCCAAAATTTGATTCACCTGTTCTACTTGGCCGTTGGACTGAGGGTGGTAGGAAGAAGAGAAGTCCAGTTTGATCCCAAATTGCCCACAAAGGGTCCTCCAGAACTTTGGAGACAAATTGTACCCCACGATCCGAGACAATATATTCGGGGAGGCCATGGAGACGGAAGATGTGTTGGAAGAATAGATTGGCTAACGTGGGTGCAGAAGGTAGACTGGAGAGTGGTACAAAGTGAGCCATTTTGGAGAAGCAATCTATCACAACCCAGATAACAGCCATGCCATGGGAGGAGGGAAGGTCTGTAACAAAGTCCATGGCAATGTGAGACCAGGGCCTTGCGGGAACGGGCAGAGGCAAGAGAAGACCTGTTGGTTTCTGACGGGGCGATTTATCCCGGGCGCAAATCACACAGGCGTGGACAAAGTCTGAGACATCCTTCTCCAGAGATGGCCACCAGTATCTTTGGGAGATCTACTGAAGGGATTTTTGTATCCCTGGATGCCCGGCAAAAAGAGAAGAGTGGTCCCACTTGAGTACCTGCAACCGCTGATGTGGTGGTACATAAGATTTGCCGGGAGGAAGAAGACGCAGGTCCACAGGAGCTACGGCAATCAGCCGTTCAGGTGGGATAACATGTTGAGGTGTTAGTTCATCACCCACTACATCAGCAGAACGAGACAGAGCATCTGCTCTAATGTTCTTGCATGCAGGACGGAAATGGATTTCAAAATTAAAGCGGGCGAAGAACAAGGACCATCGAGCTTGGCGGGGATTTAGTCGCTGGGCGGACTGGAGATAAGCCAAGTTCTTGTGATCAGTGAAGATGTTCACAGGGTGTGAGGCGCCCTCGAGTAAATGCCTCCATTCCTCCAGTGCCAATTTAATGGCCAGCAGTTCTCTGTCTCCAATCGAGTAGTTTCTCTCTGTGGGGGGAGAATGCTTTAGAAAAGAAGCCACAAGTTACTGTTTTGCCCCCGGGAGACTTTTTGGTAAGGACAGCTCCAGCCCCCACCGAGGAGGCATCCACTTCGAGAGAGAAAGGCTTGGTGGAATCTGACCTAGAGAGAACCGGTGCCGAGGCAAAGGCAGCTTTCAGTGACTGGAAGGCTTCTTCGGCTTGAGAAGGCCAAGATTTGGGGTTGGCTCCTTTTTTTGTTAAAGCCACGATAGGAGCCACGAGAGTGGAATATTGTGGAATAAACTGTCTGTAGTAATTAGCAAAGCCCAGACATCTTTGTATGCATCGAGTCCAGAGGGGCGTGGCCAATCCAGTACCGCAGAGAGCTTGTCTGTATCCATTTGAAGTCCTTAGGCTGAGATAATGTATCCCAGAAAAGGCAGGGAGGACCGTTCAAAAAGGCTTTTCTCAAGTTTGGAGTATAGGCGATTGCTCCTAAGGCGGGTGAGAACTTGTCGCACATGGACCCGATGTTGAATCAAATTGGAGGAAAAGATGAGGATGTCATCCAAGTATACAACCACGCAGGTATAGAGTTGGTCTCTGAAGATGTCATTGACAAATTCCTGGAAGACGGCAGGTGCATTACAAATGGCCGAAGGGCATCACCAGATACTCAAAGTGCCCATCCCTTGTGTTGAAGGCGGTCTTCCACTCGTCCCCCTCTCGGATGCAGATCAAATTATAGGCCCCTCATAGGTCCAATTTGGTGAAGATCTTTGCCCCTCGGAGGCGATCAAATAGTTCTGAAATTAGGGGCAGAGGATAACGGTTCTTGATGGTGATCTTATTAAGTCCTCTGTGGTCAATGCAGGGACGGAGAGAACCGTCCTTCTTAGTCGCAAAGAAAAACCCGGCTCCAGCAGGGGAGGAAGACTTTCTAATAAATCCTCTCTCTAGATTCTCACAAATATAGTCAGACATGGCAAGAGTCTCAGGAGGTGAGAGAGGATAGATCCTACCCGTGGTGGGGTCGAACTGGGCACCAGGTCAATTGGACAGTCATAAGGTCTGTGAGGAGGAAAGACCTCAGCTTGCTTCTTGCAGAAGACAAAAGAATGGTACAGCTTGGGCAGAATAGGAGGCAGAGCGACTTGCAGGACCAGTTTGACAGGAGGAGGCTTGAGACAACGGCCAGAACAAGAGGAGCCCCAACGCAGGATTTCACCGGAGGTCAAGTTCAGGACGGGACAATGTCGTTGTAGCCACGGCAGACCCAGGAGGAGTTCAGAGGAGCAGAAAGGGAGGACAAAGAACTCTAAGGTTTCGGTATGGAATATTCCAATGTCCATCTGCAGGGCTGGGTACGGAACTGCACAGCGGTAGAGAGTCTCTCACCGTTAACTGTAGAAATGAGGAACGGCTTAGGTAGACGGGTTACTGGAATATGGTACTTGTCAACCAAGGAAGCATGAATGAAGTTGCCAGCTGAACCGGAATCCAAGAATGCGGAAGCAGAGAAAGAGGACTTGGAAGGGATGAACAACTGCACGGATATGATGAGACGTGGAGAGGAGGAATCCACACCTAGCAACGCCTCTCCCACGTTTACTAGGTGCGAGCTTTTCCCGAACACGGTGGCTCGATCTTACTGTCACGTACTGGCAGGACTGGTAGTGGATCTTCCGGACCAGAGAGGCGATGGCGCGGGTTGTACCAGAGGACCGGTTCTAAGTGCTTACTGGTTCTCACCAGAGCCAGCCGCAAGGCGGGATGGTCTTGCTGCGGCGGTAACCACTAGGTCGTATCCTCCAGTAGCAACTCAACCTCTCTGGCAGCTGATATGGCGTGGTACACAGGGAGCAGGCAGGAGCGTAGTCGGACGTAGCAGAGGTCAGGGCAGGCGGCAAGGGTTCACAGGCGAGTAGGCGGTAGCAACGGGTTCGGCAACAGGCAAGGCAATACACACAATAGGAATGCTTTCTCAGAGGCACTAGGGCACAAAGATCCAGCAAGGGCAGGAAGGGGCAGGTGCCTATTATTGGGGAGGCAGGGGAAGTGAGGGACCAGCGCACCAATTACCGGTGTGCTGGCCCTTTAAATTTACTGAAGGTGGCGCGCGCACGCCCTAGAGAGCGGGGCCGCGTGTGCCGGGAGGCAGAGATGGACGGCGCAAGGAGCGGGGAGCCAGGTAAGTGGAACTGGGATGTGGCGCGTGAATGGGGGCCAGCCGTCACGACAGCCACATCCCCGAGACAAGGGAACCTGGGCTCCCGGTCAGTGTGACTGACCGGGAGACGCCAGGATCCCGGGGCAGAAGGTCAAGGGGGCGGACGCTGGAGCGCACGCTGTAACAGTGACACAATGACAGAGCGTGAAGACGGTAGCATCAGCATTAGGAGACCATAGAGCAGCACAATGAGAAAGCGTCGAGGTGGCAGCATCAGCATGAGGAGACCATATGGTGGCACAATGACAGAGCCTGGAGGCTGTAGCATTAGCATGAGGAGACCATAGAGCAGCACAATGACAGAGCCTGGAGGTGGCAGCAGCAGCATGAGGGCCATGCCAACTGAGGGTTGAGTCTGAGGAACCCCCGACTGTTGACTGGGGTATCAGATGTCACTTGGGATGAAGTGGAGGACCGAGTAAACCTCACTTGGGATGAAGTGGATGACTGAGTGAACCAATCAATCATGGCTGCTGGGTTGCTGGTCGCGACATGACAGCTAGCTGACACCGGGAGCTCAGACCTCTCTCTGCGACTCCGGCTGCCACACACCCCTACTCTGCTGTGACCTCTGCTTGCGCCTGATGAATTTAGGCCTCTGCCACTACTCTGTGCATGTCCTGGCACTACTCTGTCTGACATACTTATTGCGTATATGAGGGGAGTACAATATACTTCTCTACGCTTACAACATTATTTGTCTAGAACAGCAGCAGGTGTGTACTATTGGCTGTCCTTTCACAGTATCTAGGTCCTTGACAGATTAACAAGTACAAAATAGTACATTACTTAGATGTAGGTATGTGGTATGCACTTATGAGGGCAGAAAAATGCACTACACTTACACCTAAAAACTCTGTAATTTATTTAAAACACTAGCCGGTGATTACTTTTGGCTGTTATTTCACAGAATGTAGACCCTTGACAGATATGCGGATATGCGGACGGGATATGCGGACGGGATATGAGGTCGAGATAGGAGGACGGGAAATTAGGTCGTGATAGGAGGTCGGGATATGAGGACGGGATATGAGGATAGGATATGAGGTTGAGATATGAGGACGGAATAAGAGGACGGGATAGGAGATCGAGATATGAGGATGGGATATGAGGTCGAGATAGGAGGACGGTATAGGAGGTCAGGATATGAGGACGGAATAGGAGGTCGGGATAGGAGGTCGAGATAGGAGGTCTGGATATGAGGATGGAATATGAGGACAGGATATGAGGTCGAGATAGGAAGACGGGATAGGAGGTCGGGATATGAGGACAGGATATGAGGTTGAGATAGGAGGTTAGGATATGAGGAGGAGATAGGAGGACGGGATAGGAGGTTGAGATATCAGGACGGGATAGGAGGTAATGATATGAAGTCAAGATGATGGGATATGAGGATGGGATTTGATGTTGGGATATGAGGATGGGATATGATGTTGAGATATGAGGAGGGGATATGGGGTTGGGATATGACAACAATATATGAGGACGGGATATGAAGTCAAAAGCTTCCTCCTTTGTTGATTTTCCTCCCCAACAAGGATTAGGAAGAAAATAATGGGCAACACTGGGTACTCAGCTAGTGTATACATACATATATACAGTCATGGCCCTAAATGTTGGCACCCCTGAAATTTTTCTAGAAAATGAAATATTTCTCACAGAAGAGGATTGCAGTAACACATGTTTTGCTTTACACATGTTTATTCCCTTTGTGTGTATTGGAACTAAACCAAAAAGGGAGGAAAAAAAGCAAATTGGACATAATGTCACACCAAATTCCAAAAATGGACTGGACAAAATTATGGGCACCCTTAACTTAATATTTGGTTGCACACCCTTTGGAAAAAATAACTGAAATCAGTTGCTTCATCTAACCATCAATAAGCTTCTTACACCTCTCAGCCGGAATGTTGGGCCACTCTTCAATTGCAAACTGCTCCAGGTCTCTCTTCTTGGAAGGCGCCTTTTCCCAACATCAATTTTAAGATCTCTCCACAGGTGTTCAATGGGATTTAGATCTGGACTCATTGCTGGCCACTTCAGAACTCTCCAGCGCTTTGTTGCCATCCATTTCTGGATGCTTTTTGATGCATGTTTGTGGTCATTGTCCTGATGGAAGACTCAAGATCTGGGATGCAAACCCAGCAGTGCAACCCAAAATCCGTTAGTAATCCTCAGATTTCATGATGCCTTGCACACATTCAAGGTTGCAAACTTCTTGATAATGTTGCGCACTGTGGACAAAGGCAAATCTAGATCTCTGGATATGGACTTGAGATTGTTGATATTTTTCCACAATTTTGGTACTCAAGTCCTCAGACAGTTCTCTTCTCATCTGTTGTCCTTGCTTAGTGTGGCACACAATACTAAGTGAACTTCTCTCCTTTTTATCTGCTTTCAGGTGTGATTTTTATATTGCCCACATCTGTTACTTGCCCCAGGCGAGTTTAAAGGAGCAGCACATGCCTGAAACAATCTTATTTTTCCACAATTTTTAAAGGGTGCCAATAATTTTGTCCAGACCATTTTTGGAGTTTGGTGTGACATTATGTCCAATTTGATTTTTTCTCTCCCTTTTTTGGTTTAGTTTCAATACACAGAAAGGGAATTAACATGTGTATAGCAGAACATGTGTTACTGAAATCCTTTTCCGTGAGAAATACTTCATTTTCCAGGAAAATTTCAGGGGTGCCAACATTTATGGCCATAACTGTAAATATATATATATATATATATATATATATATATATATATTAATAGAAACATAGAATGCATCGGCAGATAAGAACCATTTGGCCCATTATAGTCTTCCCAATAATCTGAATCCTATCAATAGTCCCTGGCCCTATTTTATATGAAGGATAGCCTTATGCCTATCCCATGCATGCTTAAACTCCTTCACTGTATTTGCTGCAAATACACTTCTGCAGGAAGGCTATTCCATGCATCCACTACTCTCTCAGTAAAGTAATACTTCCTGATATTACTTTTAAACCTTTGCCCTTCTCATTTTAAACTATGTCCTCTTGTGGTAGTTTTTCTTCTTTTAAATATGCTCTCCTCCTCTGCCGTGTTGATTCCCTTTAGGTATTTAAAAGTTTAAAAGTCTCTTGTCACTATTGATGTCAGACTTACTGGCCTATAATTGCTTGATTCCTTCCTACTACCTTTCTTGTGAATGGGCACATTTGCTAATTTCCAATCTTCTGGGATGACTCCTGTTACTAGTGATTGGTTAAATAAATCTGTTAACGGTTTTGCTAGCTCCCCTCTAAGTATGTATATATATATATATATATATATATATATATATATATATATATCCTTTTTCTATTGGATCCAAAAATCAGGCCTGTATTGACAATGCAACAGTTCATTGGTCTTCAAAGCTCCTTGTATCCTATAATCTAGTATACATATTCTGCAAAAACAATCCAAATATTTCATTGGATCATGTGGATGAAGGAAATTTTGGTTCTGAGCTTTGGAAAAGAGAATACATGTTTCAGCATACAATTCTTGCAATAGTAGATGGCATTGGCAGGCTGAAATCTTGTACTCACTTCTGAATATTTGGCACTTATATATAATACTCTGATCCAACATTAAGCTCATGTTAAATGTATATAACATTGGAATTTCCTCATGCCTCATGTATTTTACAATGTTTTACAAAGTATTTAGCTTATTGCCCATCTGTTCAGTAAAGATATCTTTGTTACTGAGACAATTCTGTATCTAGCATTGTGTGTTTGCTGATCAGCCATAATATTAAAACCACCTAATATTATGTTGGTCTGCCTTATAATATGCCTTATATTATGTAGGTCTGTCTTATAATATGCCTTATATTATGTAGGTCTGCCTTAAAATATGCCTTATATTATGTAGGTCTGCCTTATAATATGCCTTATATTATGTAGGCCTGCCTTATAATATGCCTTATATTATGTAGGTCTGCCTTATAATATGCCTTCTATTATGTAGGCCTGCCTTATAATATGCCTTCTATTATGTAGGTCTGCCTTATAATATGCCTTATATTATGTAGGTCTGCCTTATAATATGCCTTCTATTATGTAGGTCTGCCTTGTGCCACAAAAACAGTTCTGACACATGAAGGCATGGGGAGGGGCATTTATTATTGCAGGTGTAAGTGAAGCATTTTTCTACCCCTTTTTTTTATGTGCTGGTAATGTGTAGCACCAAATTTATTATGGTCGCAGGGCATTTCATACATTTTGTGCAGGTCACATTTTCTGAAAATTCCCTCTTCACATACACCAAAAAGCAAAGCTAAGTCTGGGCTGTAGTTAAGAGATTTTTCTGTGGCTTTGCGCCTTGTTTGCACCTTTTTCTGTATAGGTAGATGGAAAAAAAGGTGTACACGCAGTGATAAATGCCAGCCATGGACTTCATGAGTCCTTTAGCAGTGTGCTGTGGTATCTCACCTTAAGACATTACTTGAGGACTGAGCTTAGAAAACACTGACTGAGATGAGTGGCATTCTACGGCATCACGTGCATCATTGAGAAGTGGTAGAGATGCAACGTCCAGACACCAGGAATGATAGGTCAGAACACATTCCACCTAACTGTGCCACAGTGTGTGGGTTCACACATCCTAAAATCATAAGTAAAATATGGCTTTAAAATAGGAATAAAAAACTGCTGTAGTTTTTATCTGATAATGTGCTCTACAAAAGTCTATGGTAAAGCATCATTCAGTGAACACATTGTGGGATATATTAAAAACTCTGAAAGGCAGGGATTGTCCAGCTCAGACTTTGTGAAAAAGATATTCTTTCATTCAAAGTTAAAAGCCATAACAGGAGTAAGAAGTAACACGTTTCAGGTGCGTTAACGGCATCCTTAGTCAAACATGAGTATAAACCAAATGCAGACACTCTTTTATAGGGGAAACCACATGACTCACAGGTGAGAACCACAATTAGTCATCCCACCAGACTACATGTTAACCCTTTACATACAAATGTAATCATAGAATATAGAAGCCTGTTCACACATAAATAGTGAATGAAAGAAAGATCTGCAATGCACTATATCATAAAATTGTGTGGCTAATAATAACATGTAACAGTTTGTTGCTACAACAAAATGAGAACCAATGTGCATGAAAAATAGAAAAATGCATGTATCCAAAATACCAGTCTAAATAAGTGCATGAGAAATATAAGTAGAAGTAGATTACAGCTAGATATTAGAATGTTAGTATGCCCATGCCTGTAAACATATGTGAGTTGTGGTATTATGTTGCGAGATAGTAAAACAATGATGTAATAAGCAATAAAGATATGCCACAACAACATATGAAGTAATATGAATATAAAAATATGACTGAGAATAGGATAACATGGTGGAACGCTGCTGTACATAACATACCTGGAAAGAGGGAAAGAGAATGAGATAGACTTAATGAAAAGAAGAGGAAAATCCAAAACGGAAAACAATAAGCACTAGTAGTGCAATATGACGTCTTGGCGTCTGTTCAAACCTTGCGGTAATCGTGTGGCTAATTTCATAATCCAGAACACCTTGCGGTTGAGAAGTTTCTGCTTGTGATTGCCACCATGAACAGGTAAAAAAAACCTTCTCAATCGCAGACAAGCTTATCGATGAGATTGTGATATTTGGCGCAGTGTGATGACACTGCAGAGACATTCCTAGAGTTAAAATGGGGAATATCAGCTAAGTGTTTTCTGATACATGTTTTTAATCTGTTTGTGGCACATCCCACATACTGTAGTCTACAGACCATACATGACAGGAGATAAACTACAAATTTAGTATTACAGTTGATGTACTGTTTAATATTATATGTAGCTCCTGTCGTGTATGACGTGAAGACCGAAGTAGGGGACATGATGCCACAACATGTGCAACGGGTGTGTCCACATTTGTGAGAACCTACATGTTTAAGCCAGGTAGGAGAAGATGAGACTTGTGAACAAAGAAGGTTAAATAGTCTGATCTAGTGTAGAGGCTCGTTTAGCTACACATCTGAAACCTGAACACATGGCAGACTGAAATTGTGGATCTGATGTGATAATCGGCATGTATTTCCTGAAAATATCACAGATTTTAGAATATTGTACACTGTACTGGGTGGAAAAAACTATTGGTTTTTCAGATTTTTTCATTAGTTATACCTGGATGTTTAGTTTTAAACTAAAGGACCATTGGGGATACTCTCTGTGATGTTAAAGAAGTGATAGTTTGTCCATTTCAATGGGAAAATCATGTGTGGTTGTGCAGTTCCTTCTGGTTCTAATGGCTTCTCTTATCTGGAGGTTATTGATTACATGAGGGAGATGGCATGATCAAGCATATAATGTAGAGTTTACAGCTGTATCTTTACAGTAAGTAGTAGACAGAATATTTTTATGTAGTGTATCCCCGGTTAAACACAAATCAAGAAAGGAAACTTTTTGTGAAAAATGAGAAACAGTAAATTGTAAATTACATAAATTAGAGTTCAAAAAGTGCTCAAAGTGATTCACCTCTTGTGCATCTCCACCCCAAATAAAGAGCAAATTGTCAATATATCTACAATAATACAGGAATTTAGGTGCAATGCTGTGGTAAATGTAAATAATGACAGTGGCTAACCCTCAACACTGATGTTAAAATTGAGACATTAGCCAGTATATCCTTGTATGAAGGATATACCTGAGCCCGCACACCAACGCCAAGGTTTCTCAAGTGGCACGGGACCTAACACTAACCTACCTGTGCATGATAAGCAAAACCAGGGGCCAGTGGGCAATTACGGCAGCATTAGGCCGACTCAGCCTCCTCCCAGGTTACCTCAAGTGTGGCTGGGCACACATACAATGGGAGGAGGGAGGCAGACTATAAGCCCCACCTAAGTTGGCTGAGATAGTTGCTGGCCTCACAGGTGAACCTTAATGCTGCCTAGAAAGTATTCAAGGTGCATTAAATATGGAGTTTGCACACCTCCAAGCATAAAATTTGAACAACAACAAAGACGTGGTCTCAAATGGCAGGAGGTGCACAACCCGAAATGCAGTTGTGCATTTCTGCTGGGGGAGAAGATCCTGCCCTTGTGGTCTGTTGCTACAATAGGGGATGCCTGCAGCAGACTACAACTGCCACAATAGGCACAATAAACTCCATATTTAATGCACCTTGAACACTTTCTAGGCAGCATTAAGGTTCACCTGTGAGGCCAGCAACTTTATCAGCCAACTTGGGTAGGGCTTATACATAGTTACATAGTTAGTACGGTTGAAAAAAGACATACGTCTGTTATAGTCTGCCTCCCTCCTCCGATTGTATGTGTGCCCAGCCACATTGGAGGTAACCTGGGAGGAGGCTGTAATTGCCCACTGGCCCCTGGTTTTGCTTATCACCCACAGGTAGGTTAGTGTTAGGTCCCGTGCCACTTGAAAAACCTTGGCGTTGGTTTGCGGGCTCAGGTATGTCCTTCATACAAGGATATACTGGCTAATGTCTCAATCTTAACATCAGTGTTGAGGGTTAGCCAATGTCATTGTTGACATCCACCACAGTAGTGCACCTAAATTTCTGTATTATTCTAAATGTTACACATCCACACCGTCTATCTGGTGTAGGATCCTATTGTGGCACTTGTAGTCTGCTGCAGGCATCTCCCATTGTATGCATTTTTATGCTGTGGATTGCCCCTAGCAACAGACCACAAGGGCAGGATCTGCTCCCCCAGCATAAATGTACACTATATCTACCATACCAATACATTTTGGATCTATAGGGATATTTGACGAAAAAATATATATATTCTCCCAATAGCACATAAAAATATTTGCGATGGAAGGGGAAAACACACTCCCATGGATGCCCTGGTGGTTTGCCGGAAAAACTGATTATCAAACATAAAAAAATAGTGTGTCAGTAAATAATCAATAACCGTAATAATGTATTCCTGCAGACCAGTGGGGTAGTTGGAGTAGACAGGCAAGAACCATGCCAATGCTATCTTTGCCTGATTGTGCGGGATAACAGAATAAAGCAACAAGACATCTGCTGTAATCCAGAAAGATTGGTGATCCCAGGTTAGATCTTCCAACGCTAGCAAAAGATGCTTAGTGTCTCGGATATAGCCAGGTATTACTGTAATGAGTGGTTGAAGGAGATTATCTATCCAAGCGGATAGGTACTCATTGAGAGAACATATTCCAGCCACTATGGGTCTTACAAGGGGGGGGAGCGGTTCTTGTGGATCTTGGGGAGCGAGTGGAAAATGGCTGTGACAGAATGTTCCACCATGATGTACTCAGCCTGTTGTTTTGTAAGAAAGCCATTTTGCTCCCCAAGATCCACAAGATATCACATTTGTTCCCTAAATAAGGAACAGGGGTTGCTGGATAGAGGTCTGTAAGTGTTAATATCAGAAAGTAATTCAAGATTTAGTTGATTATACTGGCCAGCATCCAGCAACAATACAGCTTCCCCTTTGTCTGCTCGACGCACAATTAAATCTGACGTTGGAGATGTCTTTAAGAGCTTATTGTCTCTGAGGTGCAAGATTGGAGCCCTTGTATTTAGTAGAATGGAATAACTCAGTTAGGTCGTGTTCCACAGACTCCTGAAAAAAATCAAGGGTCTGGGTGATCGGGTAAAACCCAGGATTTTTTGTATAAAAGACTGGGAGGACAGTGTCCTCACACAAAGAGGGTTCAGACATTTGTTGAAATTGAGACATAACTCATAATTCGGAAAAGGAACACCGTAAAACATATTCACTGCTAATCTGTTTATTAGAAAAAGACATGACAGTATTATCCAACATGTTAGCATCAGATATAACAGATGAATCATGGGTTTGAGCAAAGTGTTTCCGGATAGTGATGCCTCTTACGAATCTATTAACATCCAACAGAGTAGGAAATAAATCAAACGTTCGTGGGGGGGGGGGGGGGGGGGGGTTCAAGGAAAGTCCTTTAGACAGCAAGGATAAATGATGGACAGACAGTACCTTAGCCGATAGATTGTATATCGGAATGGTTTGTTCCTTCGGCGGTTGTAGAACGGGTTCCTCCTTCTGTTTGGCGGCGCAATGTTTTCACCCAGCACATAATTTTTTCTTCCGGTTTCGCCCTCCTGCACACAGGTGCAGAAGGAATATGCGGAGAAGAAATCAGGCTTTGTGGATGGGAACATCTATGGACTCAGGATCGGAGTCGGAGGAATCCATTTCAGTGGAGCTGAAGTTAACTCATTGCACACTTTTGTTGCGGTGATGTTTATACTTTTTTTAAATATCGGTTAGTATGTCTTCCCATTCTTTTTTGAAAGCATCACAATAAGTTGTGGAAGGAAATTTTCTTATCCTTAATCCTCTTGGGATCATATTTTCATCAAGATACTTTTGTAAAAATTTCCTTCCACAATTTATTGTGATGCTTTCAAAAAAGAATGGGAAGACTTACTGATCGATTCTTCATTGCGGTTTATCAAGCTCCTTATCCGGTATGAAGAAAATGCTCTTCAAGAGTTGCAAAGTTACATTACTACCTTACAAAGCCCAGTCTCACAGTTTGAGGATAATACAACATTTTGGAGCTGGATAAAATGATCCAGGAGAATTTGGATAAGTTGGAAACCACTATAATGGACATTAAGTAATCAAAACTCATACGAGACATCCAGGATTATAAAATGGACAATGTTTACATATTCCCTCAAACCGACATGAAGTCAGGTACTCCCCAATCTATTTAATAAAAGTATAAACAGTTAACTTCAGCTCAACTGAATGATTCCTCGAACTCCGCTCCTGAGTCCATAGATGTGCACCGTCTACAAAACCCGACTCCATCTCCACATATTACTTCTGCACCTTTGTCCAGGAGGGCGAAACCGGCAAAAAACTACGTGTCGGCCAAAAACATTGCACTGCCAAGCAGAAGGAGGAACCCTTAGTTCCGCAGAAGTTCCGCAGAAGGAACTAACCATTCCGATATACAATCTATCGGCTAAGGTACTGTCTGTCTATTATTTATCCTTGCTGTCTAAAGGACATTCCTTTTCCCCCACAAGAAAGTTTGATTTATTTTTGAGCAACACTTTGCTCAATTTGATGATTCATCTGTTATATCTGATGCTAACATGTTGGATACTACTGTTATGTCTTTTTCTAATACACAGATTAGCAGTGGATATGTTTTACGGTGTTCCTTTTCTGAATTACGTTCTATGTCTGAATTGCAACAAATTTATGAACCCTCTTTGTGTAAGGACACTGTCCTTCCGGTCTTGCATACAAAAAATCCTGGGTTTACCCGATCATGTCACACACCCAGACCCTTGATTTTTTTTCCAAGTTATTCCATTCTACTAAACACAAGGGCTCCATTCTTACACATCAGGAACAATCAGCTCTTAAAGACATCTCCAACATATCAGATTTAATTGTGTGTCAAGCAGACAAAGGGGAAGCTGTAGTGTTGCTGGATGCTGACCTGTATAAACAACTTAATCTTGAATTACTTTCTGATACTAACACTTACAGACCTCTATCCAGCAACTCCTGTTCCATTTTTGGGGAACAAAGGCAATATCTTGTGGATCTTGGGGAGCAAAATGGCTTTCTTACAAAACAACAGGCTGAGTACATCATGGTGGAACATCCAGTCACAGCCATTTTCCACTTGCTCCCCAAGATCCAAAAGAACCCCCCCTGTAAGACCCACAGTGGCTGGGATAGGTTCTCTCAATGAGAACCTATTCGCTTGGATAGACAATCTCCTTCAACCACTCATTCCGGTAATACCTGGCTATATCCAAGACACTAAGCATCTTTTGCTAGCATTGGAAGATCTGACCTGGGATCACCAATCTTCCTGGATTATTGCAGATGTCACATCGCTTTATACTTTTATCCCGCACAATCAGGCAAAGATAGCATTGGCATGGTTCTTGTCTTTCTATTCTAACTACCCTGCTGATTTGCAGGAATGCATTATTAAGGTTATTGATAATTTACTAACACACAATATTTTTTTGTTTGATAATCAGTTTTTCTGGCAGACCATGGGTGCACGTTATAGCAAATTTTTGTATGTACTACTGGGAGAATATATTTTTTCATCAAATAATCCCTATAGATTCAAAATGTATTTGTATGGTAGATATTAGAGATTAGCGAATTTTTGAAAAATTCGATTAAGCTGTTTCGCCGAATTTTCCCTGAAAAAATTTGGTTCGGTCTGAATTTATTTGCAGCAAATCTGTATTCAAAACATCTATTTCTGGCCTACAGAGAGCCTCAATAGGGGTGTAGAACACTTTGCCTTGCTGTAACATGCATAGGGTGTGTGCTTGGTTAGTGAAATAATACTTTTATTCAGTATAAGATGCAGATTAGAGGTGTCAGTATTAGAATCACTGTCGCAGAGTGGCACAATGACAGAGCCTGGAAGTGGCATCAGTATGAGGAGACCATATAGTGGCTGAATGACACAGCGTGGAGGTAACGGCAGCATGAGGAGACCATATAGTGGCTGAATGACGAAACCATAGGGCCTCACAATTGAAAAGATTAAATATATCTTTTAACATTTAAATTGAAGATTGTAAATAGATTAACCTAAAAAGTTTTATTTAATGTGCCAGCAGCATGAAGAGAAAACATGGTGGTACAGTGACACAGCATGGAGATGGCGGAAGCATTAGGAGACCATATAATGGTTGAATGACACAGCCTGTAGTTATCGGCAGCATGAGGAGACCATATAGTGGCTGAATGAAACAGCGTGGAGTTGGCAGCAGTTTGAGGAGACCATATAGTGGATTAATTACACAGTCTGGAGGTTGCGCAGCATGAGTATACCATATAGTTGCAGAATGAGACAGCCTGGAGGTGGCAGCAGCATGAAGAGAACATATGGTGGCAGAATGAGACAGCCTGGAGCTGGCATCAGCATGAGGAGAACATATGGTGGCAGTATGAGACATCAGTATGGCATCAGCAGCATCAGGAGTCCTAAAAGTGACCCGGTGTGGTCTTTGAGTTAAGTAGTTGAAGAGAAATTGAAATGTGTTTAAAAGTTTGACTTGCAAAGTAATCACTCTGTACACATCCCTGCAAAGGGATACATTTATTTGTAACTGTCCCTGCATCGTATTAAAAAGCAACTGAAGAAATATAGTTTTTCTCTGTCATACCAATAAGTAATGTCGAGCTTATCGATACATTTTATACCCACCTTGTTTTTTCTGTTTACTTATATTCAAACTGTAACACATAAATTGTTTATTAACATGTTTTTTATTGTTGAATTTTCAATAAAAACTCTATTGAAAAGAAAGTGACCCGGTGACACAGTAGGGCAGTACGTGGTTGAAAAAAGGAGAACTTGGCATCAGTTGTTTGGCATCAGATGAGTGGCAGGATTAGAATAGTAGCTGAAGCAAGTAGGCAGAAGAAAACGGACTCTTTTGTAAAACTGTTAGTGTGCAGTAAGTATTGAGGATACGCATTATGTAAAACTTATTTTTTATTCTTAGAATATTATTAAAAGTTAAGTACCCAAACCAATTTTTTTTTTAAATCAAACAAAAAGATAGGTGTGCAAAAAACACCATGCGCCACCTACACCAACAAGTATTGATGTGATGCTAAAAGGTGGAAGGGAACAAAGTATGGTTCCTTGTAATCGGTGGGGGTAAAAACTTCCCCTGTAAGGCCCTACTCTCGCATTATTAATTCCCTTCTTGGCAAGTGTTACTCGTCCTAAAAAGGGTGGCCCCACACAGGAACCTCTCTCTATTTCCACGAACAAACACTGCCATTTCCCAGGGGTTTTAGATGCAAATAGGGAGAAGTTCCTGTGTGGGGCCATCCTTTTTAAGACAAGTAACACATTCCTCAAAAAGGTGGAAGGGAACAACTTATTGTCCATTGTAGCAGGTGGGGGTAAAAAATTCCCCTGTAAGACCCTACTGTCGCCCTATTATTTCCATTCTTGGTAAGTGTTACTCGCCCTAAAAAGGGCGGCCCCACACAGGAAACTCTCCCTATTTCCACCTAAAAACCCTGTGAAATGGCAGTGTTTGTAGGTGGAAATAGAGGAGGTTCCTATGTGGGGCCGCCCTTTTTAGGGCGAGTAACACTTACCAAGAAGGGAATAATAATGCAAGAGTAGGGCTTTACAGGGGAAGATTTTACCCCCACCGGTTACAATGGACCATACGTTGTTCCCTTTCACCTTTTAGAGGTCTTTGCATCACATCAATACTTGGTGGTGTAGGTGGCACATGATGTTATTTGCATACCTTTCCTTTTGTTTGATTTAAAAAAAAAATTGGGGTGCATATATTTTATCATAAGAAAACTTCAGTTTTATCTAATGCATATCCTCAATACTTACTTGTGGTCTGATGCTGAGGAATGTCTGTAACTGGGGAGCAGCACCTTAAATTTGTTTTGCTCTATCCATATTTGTGAAGTGTTGGTGTGGCACCATGGTCAATCTATTCTAATACATCAGGCATTGGTGGGTGGAAATCCTGACTGATCCATACTTGATTCATCTTCACAAAGGTCAGTCTCTCCACATTTTTCGTGGACAGACGAGTTCTCCTTGGGGTGACTATGGCTTCTGCCGCAATAAACACCCACTCGGATGGCACACTATTGGCCAGACAGGACAGATTTTCCAGGGCAAACTCTGCTGATTGCGGCCACAAATCAAGTTTGGCTGCCCAGAAGTCCAGCGGATCTACAAGGTGTGTTGGCATGGTCATGTCAAGGTATGTCACCACCTGCTGGTTCAGGTCCTGCTCCAGGTCTACCTTCTGTTGATGAGTTGCTTCACTATGCGGGTAAAGAAAGCTACTCATCAGCAACTGTAGACTCAGGCTGCTGCTGATGGAGCTGGTAATGCTCCTGCCACCACACCCCTCCCCAGCAGCCATGGCAGTGAAAGGTGAGCACACAGGGCCCCCTGAGACAGACCTGTGAGAGCATGGACGATGGCGCAGATAGGCATCGGCCAACTGACTATGTAGCATTCACCGGCTTGAGGAAGCGCCAAACAGGCGTGAAACAACTTGTTCCGGAGTTCCTGTCCCCCCCGCCTCCACTTATGTTAATGCCTTGCGTACCGGTGACGGAATAAAGATTTGAATTCCTGGTGAGTGCGATCCTTCTTCTTTGTCTTCATATGAACTTTTATCTTCCTGTTTATGGAGACACACCACTATAGGCAACCCTCTAGCTAGCCCCGCAGCCCCCTTGGATGCTAATAGTGCCAGTAGCCTTTAATTCTGGTAGTGCCGGGTCCATTTTCTTCTTACTTTGAATTGACTATGTAGTATGTCTCTGTAGTAGGTCACTTTGTCCTCCCTCTCAGTGGGTGTAAAAAAGGCCCCCATTTTATGCTGGTAGCGAGGGTCCAATAAGGTGGACAGCCAGAAGTAATTTCCGAATGGTGAAAATTCAGCAGTCACCACGCAAGAAAGTGAGCATGCATTGTGCCATGTGTGCAACTGACTCGGAGTGACTCCTTGCCTCCAACTCCACTGCATACTTCCACAATGTTTCTGGGTCCTCTGTCTCCCCTTCCTCATAACCCTTTAGCTCCTCTAACTGCTCCGGCTCCTCGTCTCCTGACAGATGAATAGAAAAACCGCCCATCTGGCGAAACCTAAACTGTGCTCCAATGTGCCCCTCCCCCTCCTCCTCCTCCAGTTCAGCCCCTACAGGGCTCATGTGGCTGTGAGATGAAGGTGCCACGTCTCAAGTGCCTTGACCAGCCTTTGTTTCCAACAAGTGTTGTGGTAAATGAAGCAGTGGAAATTTGTTGTTCATCCCGTAATCCTGGCGACTGACTAATAATGTGGCACAAATAGAGAATAGATGCGCTAACTAAGCAAACTGAAAATATTTATTTAAATAGCGAGGAGTCATAGCAACATGAGGGGTGCAAGGAGCTAAGAAAATGCAGCATGAGAAGAATAAAAAAAAATGAGAAAAATAAGCTGCCAAGCACTTACCTCTAAAAATCTTCAATCTTTATTAAATCATTAAAATGAGGACAAGTTCCTGGCAGATGAAAAAAAACAAAAAAAAATACGCTGTGGCATCCTCATTTTAATGATTTCAGAAAGATTGAAGATTTTTAGAGGTGAGTGCTCGGTAGCTTATTTTTCTAATTTTTTTGACTAATGTGACTTCCTCAAAGGGCCTGAGCAAACGGCAGGTGTCACGTATGAGCTGCCACTGGTTGACATTGAAGTTACACAGAGGAGTACCCCTATCCGCTTTGATCATTAAGAAAATGGTGATGGCTTTTCTCTGTTCGTATAGTCGGTTTAACATATTGCGGGTGGAATTCCAATGCGTGGAACTGTCGCAAATCAGACTATGATTGGGGATAACGTTCTGACGCTGCAGCTCAAGGAGGGTGTGCTTTGTGGTGTACGAGTGGCTGAAGTGCATGCAAAGTTTACTTCCAATTGTTAGGATGTCTTGCAGATAGGGGGAACACTTCAGGAACTGCTTGACAACCAGATTGATCACTTGTGCCATGCAGGGCCATGCCTCAGGCTTCCTTCTCACAGCGCAGACAAGATGTTCTTCTTGTTGTCGGTCACCATGATTTCCATTTCCAGTTTTCGTGGAGTAAGCCATGATTCGATTTCTTAATGAATGACTTTTAGCAGTTCCTCCCCTGTGTGACTCCATTCGCCAAGGCAAGCCATGTGAAGAACACCGTGAAACTGCCATGCCCTGCACACATGGTATGCGGGAGGGGCACTGAGACTTGTCTATGGAGTGGAGGCTGAGGACCCGGTGGAGGATGATGAGGCGGAGTCGCACACTGTCAAAGGACCAACGGCCTGAGAGCGTGGAGGCGGAAACGGATTAACCTGTCCAAGTTGCTGTTGTGGCTGTGCAGGAACCACATTTACCCAGTGGGCCGAAAAGGACATGTATTGTCCCTGACCGTTGTTACAGCTCCACACGTCTGCTTTGCCGTGCAATTTGGTAAACACCGAAAGGCTCAAGTACTGGCCCACCTTCTATTCCACAATAATCCCCTATTTGAAAAGGGAGGGACTGCAGCACCAGCAAATAGGAGCAGGAGCATCTGGAGCAACCGAAGATGGGTATGACACATAGCTCCCTTCAGCTGAGGAGCCTTGACTGGCTGAAACAGGGAGCGGCGTGCCACTGGGTGATGCTATTCGGTAGGTAATTTATACTAATGAAAAATCTGAAAAACCAATAGTTTTTCCACCCAGTACAATATTCTAAAATCTTCGACATTTTCAGGAAATACATGTCGATTATCACATCAGATACACAATTTCAGTCTGCCATGCGTTCAGGTTTCAAATGTGTATCTAAATGAGCCTCTACACTAGGTCAGACTATTTTAATCTTTGTTCACGACACAAGTCTCATCTTCTCCTACCTGGTTTAAACATGTAGGTTCTCAGAAATGTGGACACACCCGTTGCACATGTTGTGGCATCATGTCCCCTGCAGAAACTGCTCAACCGCAAGGTGTTCTGGATTATGAAATTAGCAACACGAACACTGCAAGGTTTGAACAGACGCCAATATGTCATAATGCACTACTAGTGCTTATTGTTTTCCGTTTTGGATTTTCCTCTTCTTTTCATTAAGTCTATCTCATTCTCTTTCCCTCTTTACAGGTATCTTATGTACAGCAGCATTCCCCCATATTATCCTATTCTCAGTCATATTTTATATACATATTACTTCATATGTTGTTGTGGCATATCTTTATGGCTTATTACATCATTGTTTTACTATCTCCCAACTTAATACCACAACTCACATATGTTTACAGGCATGGGCATACTAACATTCTAATATCTAGCTATAATCTACTTCTACTTATATTTCTCATGCACTTGTTTAGACTGGTATTTTGGTAACCTGCGTTTTTCTATTTTTCATGCACATTGGTCTCTCATTTTGTTGTGGCAAAAAACTGCTATTTATTAGCCACACAATTTATGAGATGCATTGCAGATCTTTCTTTGATTCACTATTTATGTGTGAACAGGCTTTTATATTCTATGATTCATTTTGTATTTAAAGGGTTAACATGTACTCCGGGGGGATGGCTAATTGTGGTTCTCACCTGTGAGTCACGTGGTTTCCCCTATAAGAGAATATCTGCATTTGGTCTATACTCATGTGCTATACTAAGGGGGCTATTAACGCACCTGAAATGAGTTACTTCTTACTCCTGTTATGGCTTTTAACTTTGAATAAAAGAATATCTTTTGCACGAAGTCTACACTGGACAATCCCTGCCTTTTTGCTATTCAAGTTGTGTTGCCTTTCAGGTCATTGGAGGTAGGCTGAAATTTCTCTCCATTGCTCTGCCATATTATAAACGTTGACACAAAAAATGTCCAACATATATTCAAAGTGTTTTACATGAGAATGATCCAAGGTTGACACTAGCCTCGCCAGTTTTTCAAAAATGATCATGGTTATGTAAGTTTCGTGTTTTACAAGGTATTTTCAAAGGAGAATTTAACATCAAAATTTCACACCAGCTCTTTGCTAGTGTAGACATCACAGAAATGGTTGTTGTTCTATCCACACATCGCTTTTTTGGACACTAGTAATCATGGAATATTACATGAGAGGCTACTGACAGAATTTTCTGGGATTTACCATTTGGTGCCAAGATTGGCAACTTTGGTATCAAACTCTGCAATTTTGTCACAAATTTTTATTATTTTTTTTTTGTGGTCAAAAAGATTGTTTGCTGCAAAACTCGCCAGTTTTGGCACAAAAATGAACTCTCAAATATTTTCATATTATAATATTTTCTGCTGAACAGAAATTACAGTAGTTTTGGAATATTTCCCCCATTGTTTATAAAATGTTTGTAGTTGCAAAGGTGGAATTGAGGATTTTTTTTTTTTAAAACATTAAGGAAGATTTATCAAAACCTGTGCAGAGGAAAAGCTGACTAGTTGCCCATAGCAACCAGTCAGATTGATTCTTAAATTTTTTAAAAAGGCCTCTGAAAAATATAGCAATCTGATTTGTTGTTATGGAAAACTGGTCAACTTTTCCTCTGCATAGGTTTTGATAAATCTTCCCACTTGTGTGCACTGATGGACACTTATTCCATCGACTTTCATGGAGCACATTGTTAGGTAAAAATTATTTTATGGCCGTATATTTCTTGTGATTTTACAATGTATTGCAAATACATTTGCAATAATTGTTTCCCAACAGACCACACAGAAATCCAAACAGTGCCTGAGCATTGTCTCTAGTTTCTGCCTTGTGCCCCTGTGACCTGTTTTTCCAGACTGTTTCCTGCTCCTTTTGTAGCTTTACTTCAACATTGTGTCCGCCTTTCAACATGTTCTTCTGAGGACGTTTTACCTAGTTTTTCACTGTGTTCTGCTCATTTTCAAGCCATTGGAGTTCAGCAGTATTTTGGCAGTATTGTAACACTAGCAGTCATCAAACCATGACAATTTGACCAATGTGAACGTTGGTATTGACGCCAATGCTATGGCTGATTGGTGCTAATTTTAATAAAACAGAAACATAAAAATGTTTATAGTGAGCATATTTGCTTGATTCATTGCTACTCACTATATTGTATACCGTATAGTGAGGGACAATAAACCCAAATACTAAGAATACCTAGAATAAATATTCATGGGCACATAGCAATACTAATGTAAGGGCACATCAGTATAGCAGTACAAAATTGACAGGGCATGATCACGAGGGCATGAAGAGCATGGAAATGGTGTAAATTGTATCAAACCTACGTACACGACATAATAAATGTTACACCAGTAAAAGTGACATACTGTAGATATTATTTTTTATGCTTAAGTGTTAATGAAACCAAACAATCGCCCAAACATAGTGCTGCCTGAGTCCAAGAGTGAAGTGCTGCCCCCTCCCCCCTAAAAGAAAAAAAAAGCATTAGGTAGGCAGCATTTCCCTCACATTAGGTAGGCAGCATAGTTTCCCCACATTAGGTAGCATAGTTTCCATCATTAGGTAGCATAGTTTTGCCACATTAGATAGAAAGCATAGTTTCCCCATGTTAGGTAGCATAGATTCCCCATATCAGATAGCAGTTTCCCCACATTAGGTAGCATAGTTTTCCCACATAAGGTAGCATAGTTTCCCCACATTGGGTAGCAGTTTATCCACATTAGGTAGCATAGTTTCTCCACATTAGGTAGCAGTTTATCCACATTAGGTAGCATAGTTTCCACACATTAGGTAGCATAGTCCCCCTCCCCCCACACAGAGACACACACTCAGAGTAACACACACACACACAGACACACATACAGACAAACACAGAGACATACACAGACAGACACACACAGACACACTCACCTGGCCTGCAAAAAGCTTCTTCTTTCTGGCGGCAACCTGACCAGTGACGTCACTGACTTCCTCCTGCGTGGGTCTGCGGAGGAACATCACTTGAGCGATGTCCCTCATCAGACCCGGGCCACCCGGCCGCAGACACCCGGTCTAAAGTAGCTGCTGCGCTATTAAGCAGCTCGGGCTGCACTGGCACCACGACCACTTTAGAACAGTGAGCAGCAGCAGGACTGAACCGACCATGGACCTAGGTGGCACAAAAAAAAAGTGCCGCCTGGGACCAATGGTCTCACCGGGTCCCGTGGCGTTGATTTTAATTTACTCATATATTTACTTATTTTGCATTTTGTTGTCATATAGATCCAAAAGAACAAGATCCATAGTTTGTAATCATCTGCCATTGACTTTGAGGTAATGGGGAACATAGTAGAGATCTAGAATCTTTACTTAAAGTGGTAAACTTTTTTTTTAAATCAACTGGTGCCAGAAAGTTATGTAAATTACTTATATTTAAATTCATAATCCTTCCAGTACTTATCAGCTGCTGTATGTTCCACAAAAAGTTATTTTCTTTTTTAAATTACTTTTCAGTCTGACCCCAGTGCTTTTGGCTAACACCTATGTCAATATCAGGAACTGTCCAGAGCAGAAGAGGTTTGCTATAGGGATTTGCTTCTGCTCTTGACAGTTCCTGACATGGACAGAGGTGTCAGCAGAGAGCATTGCGGTCAGACAGAAAATAATTCCAGAAAGAAATACAACTTCCTGTAAAGCACACAGCAGCTGATAAATACTAGAAGGATTAAGATTTATAAATATAAGTAATTTACAAATTTGGTTAACTTGATTATTAATTTTTACCCTCACCGGAGTACCCCTTTAAAGAAAAAAGATATTGTTGCATTACCTATTGTGATTGAAGTTTAGTTTTAGATGTTTGTCTTATGTACCCTCAGCATCACTATGTCTTGGTTGAGTTAGAAGTCATGGCTGAATGTCATCCTAGACCTGATGGGTGCAGTAGTGCCTGTCTGTGTTTAAGATTTTTTCTAGTATATATATATAGACCTAAACCATTAAAATGTTCAATGCATTCAGAAATTTTTGAGACCCTTTCCTTTTTGTCTAATTGTGCTATTTTGCAGCCTTGATTAAAAAAAAAATAATAATAATACATTTTCCCATTTATCTGAACTCAATACTCTATAATGACAAAGTGAAAACAGAATGTTGGGAATATTTGCTAATTTATTAAATAGGAAAAACAAAACATTTGCATGGACATGGACATATTCGGACCCTTTGCCGCAACACTTAAAATTTAGCTCTGGGTTTCTCCCATTTCTCTAGATCATCTGTGAGATTTTTATATCACATGATCGGAGTCACCTGCTGTAAATTCAGATGATTGGACAGGATTAAAAAATACACAACCCTGTCTATATATGGTGTCACAGATGAGACTGATGTTTTCTGCTTCAATGTTAAAAATTATGTCTGCATAAAAGCCAGGCACTGCTCATCTGCCCAATACTAGAGATGGGCAAATTTTTAAAAAATTAGATTCGGCCAATTAGCAGAATTTTCCCAAAAAATTTGGTTTGATCCGAATATATTCGTGCCGAATCGTTATTAAAAACAGCTCTTTCTGGGCTACAGAGAGCATCAATAGGGGTGTAGAACACATTGCCTTGCTGTAACACGCATAGGGAGTATGCTGGGGTAGTGAAATAATAATGACATGCAAATTACAGGCGTCACTATTAGAATCACTGCCACAGAGCAGCACAATGAGAGTCTGGATGTGGCAGCAGGGTCAGGAGACATATGTCCCTGCCTGCACTATGGTTGCTTGCAGTCTTTGCATGGTGAGTGCTTCCTGTGATGATGTCAATTGGCAGACTATGAAATGACTTCTAAACTCTCCCTGCCAGTCTGCCTGCAGTGATGTGGGCTTGAGGTCAATGGATTTCCCCTGTGCTGATCTGTATTGTTAGTAATGCTGATTAGTGACCACACAGTGTCTGCTCTCTCTAGTCAGAATGAATGCAGACTTTAGGTGAATGGATTCGCCTCTGTGACAATCTGTATTGTCAGTAATGGTGATCAGTGCACGCACACACAGTCTCTGCTCTCTCAGGAAAACGCAATGGCTGCCGAATATATAGGGCTGTGACATCACAGGACTGGCTGCTGATAGGCTGCATGCCGCCATGTGATTCAGGGTGATCCCACCTTTCCAAACTTTTTGCCTCATGTCCTCACACATATAGCTGCCATTTTAGCCCCCCGAAAATGTAGTGAATGAAGCGATTTGTTACCACGAAGCACGAGTAAATTCGGATTTGTTCAGAATCAAATTTTCCATGATATTCGGAACAAATTAGACTTTGTCAGCTGCAATTCACCTATCTCTACCCAATACAATCCCTACAATGAAGGACAGTGAACATCATATCATACTGTGGGGGTGTTCTTCAGCTGCTGGAACAAGGAGACTTGTCGGGGTTTGAGAAAAACCTGAATAGAGCAATGATGGAGATATTATTTTTGAAAACCTGATCCAGAGTGCTCTGAACATTCAACTAGGCAAAAAATTCTCCTTTCAAGCACAGCCAAGACAATACATGATACATGGTATTCCAGTGAAAAAATTATATCAACTGGCTCCAGAAAATTCAATAAATTTGTAAATTACTTCTACTAAAAAATCTTAATCTTTCCAGTACTTGGATTTTTTAATAGAAGCAATTTACAAATGTGTTTAACTTTCTAGAGCCAATTGATATAATTTTTTTTTTTTTTTACTGGAATATCCCTTTAGGGTATGTTCACACGTATGCAGATTTGATGCACAGGATTTTCTGCTCCAGATTTCAATGTAAATGAAATGACTGAGCACAGCTTCTAATCTTCAATTACAAATCCTGCGCATTAAATCTTCACAGGATCCTGTGTGAACATACCCTTAAAGACAACTGTGTGATGGTCCTTGAGTGGCTCAGGCTGGGTTCACACTACGTTTTTGCCATACTGTTTTCAATCCGTTTTTCTAAAGAAAACCGCATGGCAAAAAAACGGATGGAACAGTATGGAAAAAAGAAAACCGTATGCGTTTTTAAACAGTATACTGTTTTTAAAAGTGCATACAGTTCTGTCAGTTTTTATAGAAAAAAAAACCATAAGTTTTTGAAAATTTTGTCCATTTTTAATGGGAGGGGTCTTGGGTGGGGACTTTAGGATTCAAATGCGCATGTGCAAAGTAAAAACGTATACGTTTTTCCCGTATGGAACCGTATACATGTGCGTTTCCCATTGACGTCCATGTTAAAAAAAACGTATGCGGTTGCAGTACAGATTTTAAACCGGAGTCAAAACTGTGGTCAACCACAGTTTTGACTCCAGTTTAAAAACCGTACTGCAACCGCATACGTTTTTTTTTAACATGGACGTCAATAGGAAACGCACATGTATACGATTCCATACGGGAAAAACGTATATGTTTTTACTTTGCACATGTGCATTTGAATCCTAAAGTCCCCACCCAAGACCCCTCCTATTAAAAATGGACAACATTTTCAAAAACATGGGTTTTTTTAAAATAAAAACCGACAGAACTGTATGCACTTTTAAAAACAGTATACTGTTTAAAAACGCATACGGTTTACTTTTTTTTTTTCCATACTGTTCCATCCGTTTTTTTGCCATACGGTTTTCTTTAGAAAAACTGATTGAAAACAGTATGGCAAAAACGTAGTGTGAACCCAGCCTCAGCCAGATCCTTAACTTGAACCCATTTGAACATCTCTGCAGAGAAGTAAGAATATTTGTCCACTAGTGGTCCCCATCTAAGGCTGGGTTCACACTACGTTTTTCAACTAAGGTTCCCGCATACGTTTTCTATCAAAAACCGTATGGGGGAAAAAAACGGATGGAACAGTATGGGAAAAAGTAAACCGTATGGGTTTTTAAACAGTATACTGTTTTTAAAAGTGCATACTGTTCCGTCCGTTTTTGTAGAAAAAAACCCATACGTTTTTGAAAATTTTGTCCATTTTTAATGGGAGGGGTCTTGGGTGGGGACTTTAGGATTCAAATGCGCATGTGCAAAGTAAAAACGTATACGTTTTGCCCGTATGGAACCGTATACATGTGCGTTTCCCATTGACGTCCATGTTAAAAAAACGTATGCAGTTGCAGTACGGTTTTTAAACCGGAGTCAAAACCGTGGTTGACCACGATTTTGTCTCCGGTTTAAAAACCGTACTGCAACCGCATACGTTTTTTTTAACATGGACATCAATGGGAAACGCACATGTATACGGTTCCATACGGGCAAAACGTACACGTTTTTACTTTGCACATGCGCATTTGAATCCTAAAGTCCCCACCCAAGACCCCTCCCATTAAAAATGGACAAAATTTTCAAAAACGTATGGTTTTTTTTTCTACAAAAACGGACGGAACAGTATGCACTTTTAAAAACAGTATACTGTTTAAAAACCCA
This sequence comes from Hyla sarda, assembly GCF_029499605.1. Classification (NCBI taxonomy): domain Eukaryota; kingdom Metazoa; phylum Chordata; class Amphibia; order Anura; family Hylidae; genus Hyla; species Hyla sarda. The sequence goes on from NC_079191.1 coordinate 109,834,357, forward strand.
TACGGTTTACTTTTTCCCATACTGTTCCATCCGTTTTTTCCCCCATACGGTTTTTGATAGAAAACGTATGCGGGAACCTTAGTTGAAAAACGTAGTGTGAACCCAGCCTAACTTGACAGAGTTTGAGAGGATCTGCAGAGCAGAATGGCAGATAATCTCCTAATCCAATTGTGCAACCAAGTGTACAAACCTTGTGGTCCCAAGAAGACTGGAGGCTGTAATCATTAACAAAGTTACTTCAACTAAGAAGAACTGAGTAAACGTTGTGAATATGTATGTCCATGTAATATTTGAGTTTTTTTCTCTTCAATAAATTAGAGATTTTTAACATTCTGTTTTCACTTTGCTATTCTGGGGTATTACGTGAAGAATGATGGAGAGAAACACAAGTTCTTTATTTATTTCATTTTAGCACATAAAATGTAAACCAAGGGTCCAGGTCTGAAGGTATAAAAATTTATAGTAAAAATATTATTTAATTTAATTTGTCTTTTAAAGGACTAAATTCTTATCATAAGTGGACAATATTTTCCACTTTTTTTCCCCCGTTCAATTTGCCATCAGTTCTATAGTCGGTCCCATTCTTTATCCTTAATACTGATGATTACTTTATTAAGAATATACATGGAACACATGAACAGAAAGACAACATGAAAAAACCATTAATGAAAATGATCAAAGGCTCATAGAATGATTTTGTGTCACAGACAACCCCTCCCCATAATCTCCATATTGAGTATATATTGAACTATAGAGTCCTGTGTCCTATACATTATGCCAAACACAATTCAATAAAATATAAACTATAAACAGCAAATTAAGCCAACACAACCAATCTTGACACAACTAACACAAGAGAAGATCAAACTAATAAATAATGCTTTCACATTAGAGATACTGTAGTGTCAATTGTGCATACTTCACAGCTGGCAAAGTTATTGCTTTAAACTACTGTGATACAAAGAGATGTTTGTACTAACATCACTCAATAGTTAATGATCCATGTGTTCAATAATACAATTAAATAGCCCGAAAATATATAGCAGCCTTAAAGAAACATTTACACCTTAATAAAGGAACACACAAATTAGCCATTTCATATAAGGAAGATGACTATGTCGTCGTAACTTAGCCTTAACCCCTTGCCGCAAATGGACGTATATATATATATATATATATATATATATATATATATATATTTATATATATATATATATATATATATATATATATACGTCCATTTTTACCGTGACTTAACGCAAATGGACGTATATACATGTCCATTCCCAATCACAGCGCCGCAAGCGTGCAGGTGGTGATCGGCGGCTGGGGCCGGTGATCACATATCACTGGGCACCTGCCACAGCTTTCAGGAGTGGAGCTGCGCTCCGACCCTGACAGTTAACCCCTTCAGTGCTGTAGTCAATCTGACCACAGCACTGATCGCTGGTGACAGAGGGAGGCAGCTCCCCCTGTTCACCAACAGAGGCGCCACGACACGATTGCGGGTTGTCATTGGTTGCCATGGCAGCAGGAGGTCAGATGATGACCTCCTGTCTGCCTGCTTCAGAAGCCTGTGAGATCCAGCCACAGGCTGGATCGCACTGGCTGTACTGTGTGCAGCTGCTCAGGTCATACTGTGCTGCAGTACAAATGTACTGCAGCATAGTATAACCTGTAAAAAGTGTGGGGGGGGGGGGGGAGTTCATCATTAAAAGTATGAAGTAAAAAAAAAAATTCCCCTTTCCCAATAAAAGCCATGTGTTATCAATGAAAAAAAATACAAATCATTTACATAATAGGTATTGCAACTTCCCTAATGATGTGTACTATAATGCTATAATGTAAATTATCCTGCACGGTGAACGCCGTAAAAAAACAACAAAAAAGCTCAACAATTCGCCAATTTTAATACAAAAAGTGGAATAAAAAAGATCAAAAGGTAGCATGTATCAAAAAAAATGATACCACAAAAATAAGCCCTCACTCAATGGTGTCAGACGAAAAATAAAAAAGTCTGTCGGAACATATATAAAAAAGCTATATAAAATGTGTATCGCCATAATAATACTGAATCACAGAATAAACATCATTTAAAACATTTAAATCACAGTGAACACCATAAAAGAAATAATAATAAAAAAACTGAAATTTTCCAGAGTTTAAAAAAAAAAATTTTCATGTGTCAATTAAAATTCACCACTTATATAAAGTACAATATGTCACTAAAAAAACTATCTCAGAATTGCTCCACTCAGAAAAAGCGTTCTAAATTTATCACCATTTAAAGAGACATATGTCAAATAAAAAAAAAAGAGCCTGGTCATTAAGGTAAAAAATGGGTCCGTCCTTAAGGGGATAAAGAGTATCTGTCACCAAATTAAACTTTTAATATATTGTTCCTTACGTAATTATGAGACAATTTGCTATTTACTTGCTGTTAAAACTTTATGTGGGAAGCCTGTTAAGGCTGAATTTGTGCGAGGGGGCGTGAATTCCCATGCCCCCGCACCTCTAGGTGGAGCCATGACGGAGGCACGACTATAAAACACCCCTCCACCATGAAGGCGGGGCGTATGAGTCATTTTCGGAGGAGTGTGTGTGCAGGGAGCGGAGTGGTTCCAGTACGGTAAGCCCGGGTCCCCGGCCTTCAATTCATCCTCACATGATACCAAGCACCCCGGCCTCTCCTCCCTTCCTGCACTGCACTGGCTCGCAGGGGTCACAGGTGGTGGACCGGAGCTTCCCCGCCCCAGGTTTCCCCCGCTCCGGGGTCCTCCAAGCTTGTCTGAGCGACTCACTGGTGCCCCATCCCGCACCCCCTCCTTCCAGCCGCAGTAACACTACCGGGATGCGTGGGGGCCGAGGAGGTTGGAGCCTCAGTAGCACCAGCCTCCGTTAGACCAGGCCGATCCCCTACCCGGTACCTTTGTGGCGATCTCCTCCTCTCGCTCCCCGTGGCTGGGCTGCGTGCCCGGCGTCCCTCCCGGTTGCCAGGGTGACGCCGCCGGGCCACGTGGTGTGCGGAGGGCGGAGTTTCCTGGTAAAAAGCTCGGGCAGCTAATAGCAGCGGGCCTGTAGGCCCTGCTGCAGCCTTTTGGGCTCCCCCGGCTCCGGCGGCTGCCGGGACGCGTGGTGCAGGGGGGCGGGGCCTACCCCGTCAGCAGTCCCGATAACCCGGAGCTACCTCTGGTGCCAGCTACACGGGCTGGCCTCGGTGGTTCCGGCTGACACCACTTTGCTCGCATCCCGTGGGGCACGAGGGGGCGGACCCCTGTGGCCCCGGCCTCTGGTTGGTCCGGGCCGATCCCTTACCTGGTGCTGCGGGGATCTCCTCTTCTCGCTCCCCGTGGCTGGGCTGCGTGCCCGGCGTCCCTCCCGGTTGCCGGGGGTGACGCCGCCAGGCCACGTGGTGTGCGGGGGGGGGCGGGGTTTTCCTGGTAAACAGCTCGGGCAGCCAATAGCAGCAGGGCTGTAGGCCCTGCTGCAGCCTTTGGGCTCCCCCGGCTCCTGCGTCTGCCGGGCCGCGTGGTGCTAAGGGGGCGAGGCCTACCCCGTCAGCAGTCCTGATCAGCCGGAGCTACCTCCAGTTCCAGCTGTACGGGCTAGCCGCGGTGGTTCCGGCTGACACCCCTCCGCTTGTCTCCCGTGGGGCACGAGGGGGCGGGGCCCCTGTGTCCCCGGCCTCTGGTTGATCCAGGCCAATCCCTTACCCGGTACGTCGCGTGGCTCTGGGCTGCGTGCTCGGTGTCACCATACTGGTGAAACTCACACTGGTTGTACTGTTGTACCTTGAGTTCACTGCAGAACATTCATCACATGTGCATGCATGAATTACAAAGTCCCTCACAGCATTCATATCGTTGCAGTCATTTATAGCATTCATACCGTGCAGTCATTTATAGCATTCATACTGTGCAGTTGCTCATAGCATTCATACCGTGCAGTCACTCATAGCATTCCTACCATGCAGTCACTCATAGCGTCCATACCGTGCAGTTACTCATAATCATTCATACCGTGCAGTTACTCATATGCATTCATACCGTGAAGTCACTCTTAGCTTTCATACCGTGCAGCCACTCATAGCTTTCATTATGTACAGTCACCCATAGCCGTGATTCCGTACAGTCACTCATAGCTGTCATACCGTGCAGTCATTCATAGCATCCATACCGTACAGTCACTTTTAGCATTCATGCTGCATATTGCTTATACGCTTCCTACGCTCATATCTGTAACATGAGTACATTACTCACACTCATAGCATCACTGCTCTTATGACAGCAGTTCTATACCGCACGTAGGCTACAACGCTTATATGATCACAGCATTTCCCACTGCATGGGGGCGTTCGCGGCGTTTGCTCTCCGCGCGCGTGCTTCATGCGCTCTTAGCGAGGCATGTGGTGCGTGCGGTCAGTGTTTAGCGCGGTGTGTGCATCCATGGTGTCATATACAGTGGGTACAGTCAGTGTCATATACAGCACATACGCTCGTAGTGTCATGCTGTTTGTAACAGTCAGTGTTGTACACAGTATATACATTCTTACTGTCATACAGTAGGTACAATTACAGTGTTGTATAGTTGTAGTGTTGTGTACAGTACATACGCTCATAGCGTTACATGCAGTGGGTACAGTCAGTGACGTATATAGTACATACGCTCGTAGTGTTACATACAGTGGGTAAGTTACAGCATTGCATACAGTACATACGCTTATAGTGTTTCATGCAAGGGGTACAGTTCAGTGCTGTGTACAGCACATGCGCTCATGGAGTTATGTGCAGTAGGTACAGTTACAGTACAGTATGCAGTACATATGCTCACAGTGGCATATGCAGTAGGTACATTTACAGTGTAGTATGCAATACATACTCTCATAGTATCATACGCAGTAGATACAGTTATTGTTGTACACAGTACTCACGATCATAGTGTCATGTGCAGCAGGTATGGCCAGTGTTGGATACAGTGCATGCGCTTTTAGGGTCATATGCAGTAGGTACAGTTTCAGCATGGTATGCAGTACACACGCTCACATTGCTATGTGCAGTGGGTACGGTCACATCATTGTATAACAGTACATACGCTCATAGTGTCATATACTGCAGGCATGGTCAGTATTGTGTATAGTATTGCGTCACAAACAGCAAGTACAGTCATAGGGTTGATCGCTCATACCACTAGCACCGCTTATGTGCTCGTCGTTGTAGTATTGCACTCACATGTGCCTTCCATTTCATACGCTCATGTAGCTATATGGGACGTACGCTCATAATTGTTGATGTGTCTAGCTTCATACTGTGTTATCTTACACATGCTCATAGCTCATACTGTTCATACACGCATAGCTTCACACGGTGTACACTGCACATAAGCGCATAGCATCATACTGTTCAGATGTTCATTGCTTGTTCGGTACAGTCACAAACAGTTACTCTGCACATACGTCTGGGCCATTACATTAACATATGTTGTGTTTTCACTGAACATACGCTTGTAGCATTCTATGGTACATACGCTTGTAGAATTGGTTATTACGTTGTGTTTCACGGTACATAGCAAATTGCTATATATTGTTTTACACTAAACATACCTATAGAATATAAGCACATTTTACAGCATTCTCCAGTCACACTGTGTATAGGCTCATAGCACGCATGTTGTATTTTCACTGTTAGTTGGTCTTATGCATGACCATAGTTATTATAACACTTGTTCTTAGCGTACTGTATAGTAGTAATCAGTGTCATGTTGTTACATTCCATTACTCGCGTACACTGCTACAAGTAAGCATATACGAGACGGCTTCTTATCATCTTCAGCTCTCACTACCATAGGTAACATACCATGCACACATTAGTTTCACTGCGCTTATTTTGTTCTGCACTACAGCTGATGTACCGGCTATTGGTTCCCGTAGCTGACATGATTCCCATATGTTACCATAGTAACTGCACATAGTCAGAGTTTAGGCGTCCGTATCTCGTCATACACTCACTAGTTACCTTTCAACTTGTCCAAGGGCATTGTCACTGACATATTCTTATGCATAATGACGTCTTCAAAATAACAATGTCACGACACATAGGTGGTTGAACCCGTCATACCTGCCACGTCTGCAGGAGGAGGCACTGCTTAGTAGTTGTTACTGACACGTCTTCAGAGCAACAACCTCACGATTTATAGGTGGTTTTGTATACCAGTCATGCCTGCCACACCCGCAGGGGGTGCACTGCATAGTTGTTACTGACACGTCTTCAGAGCAACTACATAATGACACATAGGTGGTTGTATACCCGTTTTGCCTGCCACGTCCACAGGGGGGTGCACTGCATAGTTGTTACTGACTCATTTTCAGAGCAACTACATCATGACACATAGGTAGTTGTATATCCGTCATGCCTGCCACGCCTGCAGGGGGATGCACTGCATAGTTGTTACTGACATGTCTTCAGAGCAACTACATCATGACACATAGGTAGTTGTAGACCCGTCATGCCTGCCACATCTGCAGGGAGATGCACTACTTGGTTGTTGTTACTGACACGTCTTCAGAGCAATGACACCTTGATACTTAGGGGTTCCACACCATCATCTCCTGCCACGTCTGCAGGGGATTTACAGCATAGTCAATGTCTCCCTTACACAAGTCATAGAGTTTATAAATTTCACGACGCACAAGTGGTCATTGTCTCGAATCAACCTGTCTCGTTCACGCATGTCAGCATCACGCAAACATCCGTCACATCCACAGACACAAGGGTTACTCAAGACCTGTCACATCTACAGATACGAGGTTCGAATTAGGTTTGTCTTGTCACAGGCAAAACGTCTACGCAAAGACCTGTCACATCTACAGGCACGAGGACGTTTAAATGCCTGTCAAAATCTACCGAGGGTCTGTCACATAGTTAGGTTCTGCCTTACTAACAGTGACATTTTTGCCACTTATTTAGCAGGGAGTGAAGGTTTCCCCTTTCTGCAATTGCACAGTAAGTATGTCAACATGCACGAGTCAGTAGTCAGGTCCCGTTTGCCGTGTCGGGCCATTCATAGTAGGCATGACTACCATGGCTTTGCATCTTGGGGGATGCTAGTGTAAAGCAACTCCACTTCGACGGTGGCAAACAGGAACTGTTCTGGCCACAAAGTGTCCTTCAGAGCACATAAAAAGTCCTTAACTAAACTGGGCATTTCATTTAGTAAGGGCCTCAATGAAAAATTTGGAAAATGGTTCGGTGACGGACCCAAGACCGGACATTAGAGATGAGCAAATTTTTTAAAGATTCAATTTGGCTGATTCGATGAATAAAAGAAAAAATGATCTGCATAAATTCCCGGTGAATTGTTATTAGTAATGTAGGTTAATAATCTGTTTAATAAAGTGCGTGTGTGTGTGATTCCATTTTTTAGGTAGTACTACAACTCCCAGCATGGAACAGACTGTTCCATGATGGGAGTAGTAGTACCTGTGCAAATAGACAGATTGCCCCAGGTGTCACTCCTGACACTCTCTGAGATCGTCCTGTATAATGAATAAATGCGGGCGGCCATCTGGTCCAACTGTAGTATGAGTATATGCCATATATATATATATATATATATATATATATATATATATATATATACCTATTATTCATATTTCCCGCAGAGAGCTTTGAGTGGCTGGAACCATCTGGCCAATCACAGCTCTCTGCAGGAAATATGAATAAGTGATGTGAAATCTTTCTTGCATCTAGATAGGATGATCGCATCCGGTGTCCGGAGTGACACCCACTGTGATCTCTCCTCAACTACAGATACTACTGCTCCCAAAATGGAGCACACTCTGCTCCATGCTGGGAGCTGTAGTACCTGCATTAATAGACAGATCGCAGCATGTGTCACTTCTGATACCCGATGCAATCGTCCTGTATAATGTATAGATGCGGCTGGCCGGCCGCTCTTCTCTGGTCCCACTGTAGTATTAGTACAGTGATCCCTCAGCATATGATGGTAATTCGTTCCAAACGAGCCATCGTTTGTCGAATCCATCGTATGTTGAGGGATTCGTGCAATGTAAAGTATAGGAAGCTGTACTCACCTGTCCCCGCCGCTCGCGATGGTGCCCCCCTCCGCTCCCGATGATGACCCCGGGCCTCTGCTGGGCTCTCCTGGTCTTCTCCGGTCCTCCGCTGTCTTCTCCGGTCCTCTGCTGTCTTCCGCAAGGCCTTACTGGGCCTGCGTAGCGACGTCATTACACCGCTGCGTACGCCATTCCTATTGGATGACGTACGCAGCAGCGTATTGATGTCATCGGAGAGGGCCCAGAAGACACCGGAAGACCAGCGCTGGACCCGGGGGGCACCCCGGAGCATGGTGGAGGGGTAAGTAATACTTACCGCACCACACGGGGAACATTAAGCTGCTATCCGGCAGCAGCTTAAGCATTTTGCGCTGTCGGATAGCACTTAATGCGATGGCCCCGACATAAAAAAGCATTGTATGTCGATGCTGACATCGACATGCGATGGCCTCTGAGAGGCCATCGTATGTCGATTTGATCATATGTCGGGACCATCGTAGATCGGGGGGTCACTGTATATGCCATGAATATATATACCCATTATTCATATTTCCCGCAGAGAACTGTGAGTGGCTGGAACCATCTGGCTAATAATAGCTATTCTATTCACATCACTGACCAGCCATAGTATAGTGCAGTTATGCGAGCGCAGGAGAAAGCCGCTCCATCTCTGCAATAAAAAGGACGATCGCATCGGGTGTCAGGAGTGACACGTGCTGTGATCTGTCCTTAACTGCATGTACTACTGCTCCCAACACGGAGCACACTCTGCTCCATGCTGGAATTTGTAGTACCTACATTAAGTCCTTCATGATGCAGGACGTACCTGTACGCCCTGAGTCCACTCCATTTCTATAATGTGGGGCCACGGCCTCTAACAACGTACTGGACCCGTGGCTAATAGCGCGTGGCACTGATCGCGGTGCCGCATGCTATTAACCCTTTAGACGCGACGTTCAAAGTTGATCGCCGCATCTAAAGTGAAAGTAAACTGCTCCCAGCTAGCTCAGCGGGCTGTTTGGTACCGCCGCAGTGAAATTGCAGCATCCAGAACAGCTGGCTGACAAAAAGAGGGTCCTTACCTTCCTCCTGCATCGCCAATCCAGGCATGAGCAGTCAAGCGGCAGAATCATCGACCAATGTTATCCTATGAGATAACAAAGGTCGATCTAAAAGATCAGTGTGTGCAGTGGGGGCTATAACACTGCAAAAAAAAGTAAAAAAAAAGTTAATAAAGATCATTTAACCCCTTCCCTAATAAAAGTTTGAATCACCCCCCTTTTCCCATTTAAAAAAAAACTGTGTAAATAAAAATAAACATATGTGGAATCACTGCCTGTGGAAATGTCTCTTGAGAAAGGGATTGCCCGAAACACATGTCGAGGTAGCAGGACAACCACCTGGGGATTTGTCAGCATGTCACAATCAGGTAAAGTACTGACTTAAGATATATTTCTTCATTAGTGTGCTGACTTGACTTGTTTTGTTTATTTGCATTATTGGCTATATTGTGATCTTTGTCATATTTCCCGGTGTCATCCTGCTTGGTTTTTGTTGGGGGGAATTTTTAAGGGTGGGTTATTTTATGGGTGTTTTTCTACCTGATTGTATAGATTAATAAAGATGAATTTTGGTTACTTTTCGGGCTAATTCTTGTAGGTTTTTGTAGTGATTATAATTAGCCTTTTGGGCTTGTAGGTAACATCATTTAACCCCTTCCCGAATAAAAGTTTGAATCACCCCCCTTTTCCCATAAAAAAAACAAAAACGGTGTAAATAAAAATAAACAGATTTGGTATCGCCGTTTGCGGAAATGTCTGAACTATAAAAATATATTGTTAGATAAACCGTACGCTCAATGGCGAATGCGCCCAAAAATTCCAAAGTCCAAAATAGCGTCTTTTTGGTCACCTTTTACATCATAAAAAGTAATCAAAAAGTCTGATCAATGCAAAAATAGTACTGGTAAGAACTTAAGATTACGGCGCAAAAAATGAGCCCTCATACCGGCCCGTAGGCAGAAAAATAAATAAGTTATAGGGGTCAGAAGATGACAATTTTAAACATATAAATTTTCCTGCATATAGTTATATTTTTTTTAAGAAATATGACAAAATCAAACCTATATAAGTAGGATATCATTTTAACCGTATGGACCTACAGAATAAAGATAAGGTGTCATTTTTACCGAAAAATGCACTGAGTAGAAGCGGAAGCCCCCAAAATGTACAAAATGACATTTTTTCTTCAATTTTGTCTCACAATAAATTTTTCTCCCCTTTCGTCATGGATTTTTTTTTTTGTAAAATGACTAATGTCACTGCAAAGTAGAATTGGTGGCACAAAAAATAAACCATCAAATGGAATTCTATGTGCAAAATTGAAAGCATTATGATTTTTAGAAGGTGATGAGGAAAAAATGTAAATGCAAAAACGGAAAAATGTTGAGTTCTTTAGGGGTTAAGGTTCCCTGTACAGTCATTATTTTTTATATTCCTTTTTCTGGGAGACTTAATTTACCTATCTAGTAATATCAGTGCCCCGTATTAGTATAGGTACTGCAGCTCCCATCATGGAACAGTCTGTTCCATGCTGGGAATAGTAGTACTACCTTAAAAATGTAAAAAATAGAGAAAAAAAAGTGAAACACACAAACACTAACACTTTATTAAACACAATATTAACCGGTTGCCATCTAAGGACGAGCCGGCTCGTCCTGAGACGGCAACTGTTGTATGACGCGGGCTCCCGACTCAAGCCCGCGTCATACCGGTCGGAACCCAGCTATTAACCCTTTAGATCTTTGACAGTGGAATCTAAAGGGACATTTAAACTCTCCTTGCTGGTCCAGTGGGGTGGATCGCCCCCAGCAGCGCGATCGCGGGGGGGGGCGATCCACTGCTGAGGTAGCCGGAGGGCTTACCTTTTATCCTATGATGGCTGCTGCGCTGAAAATGATTAAGCCTGGCAGGACCAGGCTTCATCAATCGAGCGCAGAGCACACAAATCAAAGTGGTTTTATGAAACCACATTGATCTGTATAAGGAATCTAATGATTCCTCCTAAAAGTGCCCAAAGGGGACTAAAAGAGTACAAAAAAAGTTTAATAAAATGTTTAAAAAAACACTCATTAGCCCCTTCCTTATTAAAAGTTTAACCCCTTAACGACCACGGACATAAATGTACGTCCTGGTTTGGCGGGACTTCCCACACCAGGACGTACATTTACGTCCTGTGTATGAACGCGAGCATCGGAAGGGTGCTCGCATCATACATGGCAGGTTCCGGCAGCTAGCAGCAGCTGGGGACCCGCCCGTAATGGCCGACATCCGCGATCGCGCGGATGTCCGTCATTAACCCCTCCGATGCCGTGATCAATACAGATCACGGCATCTGGGGCATTGCGGCACTTTGATTGGATGATCGGATCGCCCGCAGCGCTGCCGCGGGGATCTGATCATCCAGCATGACAGCCGGAGGTCCCCTTACCTAGTTCCGGATGTCTTCCGGGGTCTTCTGCTCTAGTCTGCGATCGAGCAGACCAGGGCAGAAGATCACCGATAATACTGAGCAGTACTGTGTCCTATGCATAGCACTGCACAGTATTAGCAATCAAATGATTGCTATAGATAGTCCCCTATGGGGACATAAAAAGTGTAAAAAAAAAAAGTTTAAAAATGTGAAAATAAATAGTAAAAAAAAAGTGAAAAATCCCCTCCCCCAATAAAAATGAAAATTGTCCGTTTTTCCCATTTTACCCCCAAAAAGCGTAAATTTTTTAATAAACATATTTGGCATCGCCGCATGCGTAAATGTATGAACTATCAAAATATAATGTTAATGATCCCGTATGGTGAATGGCGTAAACGTAAAAAATTTAAAAAGTCCACAAATGCTGCTTTTTTGTCACATTTTATTAAAAAAAAATTAATAATAAATGATGTAAAAGTTTTATATATGCAAATGTGGTATCTAAAAAAGTACAGATGACAGCACAAAAAATAAGCCCTCATACCGCCCTATATACGGAAAAATGAAAAAGTTATAGGTGGTCAAAATAGGGCAATTTTAGATGACTGATTTTGTACAAAAAGTTTTAGATTTTTTTTAAGCGGTACAAAAATATAAAAGTATCTAGCCATGGGTATCAGTAAAGTGTAAAGTGTACAGTGTGAAAACAAAACCCTCCAAAATGTGCAAAATTTTGGTTTTCATTTAAATTTCCTCCCTAAAAATTTTTTTTGGGTTCGCCATACATTTTATGGTAAAATGAGAGGTTTCATTACAAAGTACAATTGGTCATGCAAAAAACAAGCCCTTTTATGGGTCTGTACATGGAAATATAAAGGAGTTATGGATTTTAGAAGGTGAGGAGGAAAAAACAAAAACACAAAAATAAAATTGGCCTGGTCCTTGAGGTGAAAATGGGCTTGGTCATTAATGGGTTGAATCACTTCCCTTTTCACAAATGACATATAAAAAAATATGTAATCATAATAAATATGAACATGTGGTATTGCCACGTGCGTAAATGTCTGAACTATGAAAACATATCATTAATTAAACCGCATGGTCAATGATGTACGCGCAAAAAAATTCCAATAGCGTATTTTTGGTCACTTTTATGTTATAAAAAATGAATAAAAAGCGAGCAAAAAGTCCGATCAATACAAAAATGGTACTGCTAAAAACATCTGATCGCAGTGCAAAAAATTATCCCTCATTTTCTGACCCTTCTAATTTTTTTTTTCTGTGTAAGGGGGTTACACGGAAAAAAAAATTATAAGGGTCAGAAAATGACAATTTTGAACGTATCAATTTTCGTGCATGTAGTTATGATTTTTTCCAGAAGAAAGACAAAATCAACCCTATATAAGTAGGGTATCATTTTAATCGAATGGATCTACAAAATAAAGAGAAGGTGTTATTTTTACCGAAAAATTTACTGCGTAGAAACGGAAGCCCCCCAAATGTTACATAATGGTGTTTTTTCTTTTCAATTTTGTCGCATAATGATTTTTTTCCATTTCGCCTTAGATTTTTGGGGAAAAATGACTGATGTCATCACAAAGTAGAATTGGTGGCGCAAAAAATAAGCCATCATATGGATTTGTAGGTGCAAAATTGAAAGGTTTATTCATTTTAAAAGGTAAGGAGGAAAGTCTGAAAGTGCACAAAATGGAAAAACCCTGCATCCTTAAGGGGTAAAAATACATTACTAATAAAAAATTTACTTTAATTAATTATAAAAAAAAACATATTATTTTTACATTTAAATGGCCCCTTTCTACATTTTTATTATTGTCGGCAACATTCTTTTGGTCCTGCCCTGCCACTTTCAATTTTTGGGACCGGGCAGGGACCTAAAAATGTAGCTGACAATAATAAAAACTTAAAAAGGGGCAATTAAAATGTAAAAATAATATATTTGTTATAATGTTTTTATTTTTATTTTTTTATTAGTAATTTTTTTAACCCCTTAAGGACCGGGTTTTTTTCCGTTTTTGCATTTTTGTTTTTTGCTCCTTGCCTTAAAAAAATCATAACTCTTTCAATTTTGTACCTAAAAATCCATATGATTGCTTATTTTTTGCGCCACCAATTCTACTTTGTAATGACCTCAGTCATTTTGCCCAAAAATCTACGGTGAAACGGAAAAAAAAATAATTGTGCAACAAAATTGAAGAAAAAAAACCCCGTTTTGTAAATTTAGGGGGCTTCCGTTTCTACGTAGTAAATTTTTCGGTAAAAATGACACCTTATCTTTATTCTGTAGGTCCATATGATTAAAATGATACCCTACTTATATAGGTTTGATTTTGTCGTACTTCTGGAAAAAATCATAACTACATGCAGGAAAATTAATACGTTTAAAATTGTCATCTTCTGACCCCTATAACTTTTTTATTTTTCCGTGTATGGGGCGGTGTGAGGGCCCATTTTTTGCAACGTGATCTGAAGTTTTTAACAGTACCATTTAACAGTACAATTTTTGCATTGATAGGACTTATTGATCGCTTTTTATTCATTTTTAAATGATATACAAAGTGACCAAAAATGCACAATTTTGGACTTTTGAATTTTTTTGCGCGTACGCCATTGACCAAGCGGTTTAATTAAAGATATATTTTTATAATTCGGACATTTCCGCACGTGGTGATACCATATATGTTTATTTTTATTTACCCTGTTTTTTTTTATGGGAAAAGGGGGGTGATTCAAACTTTTAATAGGGGAGGGGTTAAATGATCTTTATTCACTTTTTTTTTCACTTTTTTTTTCAGTGTTATAGCTCCCATAGGGACCTATAACACTGCACACACTGATCTTTATCATTGATCACTGGTTTCTCATAGTAACTGAGCAGTCATTCGGCGATCGGACAGCGAGTGTTACGCCTAGCGCTCCGGGTCCCCGCTCCTCCCCGGAGCGCTCACGGCGTCTCTCTCCCTGCAGCGCCCCGGTCAGTCCCGCTGACCGGGAGCGCTGCACTGTCATGGCCGTCGGGGATGCGATTCGCACAGCGGGACGTGCCCGCTCGCGAATCGCATCCCAGGTCACTTACCCGTCCCGGTCCCCTGCTGTCATGTGCTGGCGCGCGCGGCTCCGCTCTCTAGGGCGCGCGCGCGCCAGCTCTCTGAGACTTAAAGGGCCAGTGCACCAATGATTGGTGCCTGGCCCAATTAGCTTAATTGGCTTCCACCTGCTCCCTGGCTATATCTGATCTCCTCCCTTGCACTCCCTTGCCCGATCTTGTTGCCTTGTGCCAGTGAAAGCGTTTAGTGTGTCCAAAGCCTGTGTAACCTGAACTTCTGCTATCCATCCTGACTACGAACCTTGCCGCCTGCCCCCGACCTTCTGCTACGTCTGACCTTGCCTCTGCCTAGTCCTTCTGTCCCACGCCTTCTCAGCAGTCAGCGAGGTTGAGCCGTTGCTAGTGGATACGACCTGGTTGCTACTGCCGCAGCAAAACCATCCCGCTTTGCGGCGGGCTCTGGTGAAAACCAGTAGCCTCTTAGAACCGGTCCACTAGCACGGTCCACGCCAATCCCTCGCTGACACAGCGGATCCACAACCTGCAAGCCGAATCGTGACAGTAGATCCGGCCATGGATCCCGCTGAGGTGCCGCTGCCAAGTCTCGCTGATCTTCCCACGGTGGTCGCTCAGCAATCGCAGCAGATTGCCCAACAAGGACAGCAGCTGTCGCAGTTGACCGCCATGTTACAGCAACTTCTGCCTCTGCTACAGCAGCAACCATCTCCTCCGCCAGCTCCTGCACCTCCTCCGCAGCGAGTGGCCGCTCCTAGCCTCCGCTTGTCCCTGCCGGACAAATTTGATGGGGACTCTAAACTCTGCCGTGGATTTTTGTCTCAGTGTTCCCTGCGTATGGAGATGTTGTCGGACTTGTTTCCTACAGAACGGTCTAAGGTGGCGTTTGTAGTAAGCCTTCTTTCAGGAAAGGCCTTGTCTTGGGCCACACCGCTCTGGGACCGCAATGATCCTGCCACAGCCTCAGTCCAGGCCTTCTTCGCTGAAGTCCGGAGTGTCTTCGAGGAGCCAGCCCGAGCTTCTTCTGCCGAGACTGCCCTGTTGAACCTGGTCCAGGGTAATTCTTCAGTGGGCGAGTACGCCATCCAATTTCGTACTCTTGCTTCCGAGTTATCATGGAATAACGAGGCTCTCTGCGCGACCTTTAAAAAAGGCCTATCCAGTCGCATCAAGGATGTGCTGGCCGCACGAGAGATTCCTGCCAACCTCCAAGAACTCATCCATTTGGCTACCCGCATTGACATGCGTTTTTCTGAGCGACACCAAGAGCTCCGCCAGGAAAAAGACTTAGATCTCTGGGCACCTCTCCCACAGCATCCTTTGCAGTCTACGCCTGGGCCTCCCGCCGAGGAGGCCATGCAAGTGGATCGGTCTCGCCTGACCCAGGAAGAGAGGAATCGCCGTAGGGAAGAAAATCTCTGTCTGTACTGTGCCAGTACCGAGCATTTCTTGGTGGATTGCCCTATCCGTCCTCCACGTCTGGGAAACGCACGCACGCACCCAGCTCACGTGGGTGTGGCGTCTCTTGGTTCTAAGTTTGCTTCTCCACGTCTCACGGTGCCCGTGCGGATTTCTTCTTCAGCCAACTCCTCCCTCTCAGCCGTGGCCTGCTTGGACTCTGGTGCCTCTGGTAACTTTATTTTGGAGTCATTTGTGAACAAATTCCGCATCCCGGTGACCCGTCTCGTCAAGCCGCTCTACATTTCCGCGGTCAATGGAGTCAGACTGGATTGCACCGTGCGTTACCGCACAGAACCCCTCCTGATGTGTATTGGTCCCCACCACAAAAGGATTGAGCTCTTCGTTCTCCCCAACTGTACCTCTGAGGTCCTCCTCGGTCTGCCATGGCTCCGGCTTCATTCTCCCACCCTTGATTGGACCACCGGGGAGATCAAGAACTGGGACTCTGCTTGCCATCGGAAGTGCCTCTCCCCCCCTCCCAGTCCCGTCAGGCAAGCCTCTGTGCCTCCTCATGGCTCCCGTCCTTGTGTCACCCTGCCCCGTGCCAAGCTTCACCCTCTGCCCTCCCTCCCCATTCCAACTCCTGCTGTACTGCCTGCCGTTGAGGAAACCCTCCATTCTTTCCCGGTGTCTTCATCCCAGGGGAGGCAGTCACCGGACAAAAAAAAGGGGAAACCTAAGGGGGGGGGGTACTGTTACGCCTAGCGCTCCGGGTCCCCGCTCCTCCCCGGAGCGCTCACGGCGTCTCTCTCCCTGCAGCGCCCCGGTCAGTCCCGCTGACCGGGAGCGCTGCACTGTCATGGCCGTCGGGGATGCGATTCGCACAGCGGGACGCGCCCGCTCGCGAATCGCATCCCAGGTCACTTACCCGTCCCGGTCCCCTGCTGTCATGTGCTGGCCGCGCGGCTCCGCTCTCTAGGGCGCGCGCGCGCCAGCTCTCTGAGACTTAAAGGGCCAGTGCACCAATGATTGGTGCCTGGCCCAATTAGCTTAATTGGCTTCCACCTGCTCCCTGGCTATATCTGATCTCCTCCCTTGCACTCCCTTGCCGGATCTTGTTGCCTTGTGCCAGTGAAAGCGTTTAGTGTGTCCAAAGCCTGTGTTACCTGAACTTCTGCTATCCATCCTGACTACGAACCTTGCCGCCTGCCCCCGACCTTCTGCTACGTCTGACCTTGCCTCTGCCTAGTCCTTCTGTCCCACGCCTTCTCAGCAGTCAGCGAGGTTGAGCCGTTGCTAGTGGATACGACCTGGTTGCTACTGCCGCAGCAAGACCATCCCGCTTTGCGGCGGGCTCTGGTGAAAACCAGTAGCCTCTTAGAACCGGTCCACTAGCACGGTCCACGCCAATCCCTCGCTGACACAGCGGATCCACAACCTGCAAGCCGAATCGTGACAGCGAGGAGGCAGGTAGGGACCCTCCCGCTGTCCTGTAAGCTGTTCGGGATGCCGCTATTTCCCGAACAGCCCACTGAGCTAACCGGCAATTTTTACTTTCACTTTTAGCCGCGTGGCTCAGCCCTGAGCGCACGGCTAAAGGGTTAATAGCGCGCGGCGCCACGATCGGCGCTGCTCACTATTAGCGGCGGGTCCCGGCTTCACTATGACGCCGGGCCCGCCATGATATGATGTGGGGTTACCGTGTAACCCCGCGTTATATCACGGGAGCAGGACCAAGGACGTACCGGTACGTCCTTGGTCCTTAAGGGGTTAATATTGTGTTTAATAAAGTGTGTGTGTATTTCTCTTTCTTACTTTTTCTTTATTTTTTAGGTAGTACTACTACTCCCAGCATGGAACAGACTGTTCCATGATGGGAGCTATAGTACCTGTACTAATAGACAGATCGCCCTGGGAGTCGAAGCGATTGTCCTTTCTATTGCACAGATGGAGCGGCTTTCTCCTGCGCTTGCATCATTTCACTATACTTTGGCCGGCCAGTGATGTGAATAGAATTCACATCACTTATTTCTGAAAAAATGGCGTTAAAATTACTACTTACTATTACTTACGTTTACCAAAAGTCCACAAATTGATGATGCCCCGGTTCGCCCTATTGTGTCCGGTATTGGGTCCGTCACCGAACCTTTATCCAAATTTGTGGACTGGATATTGAGGCCCTTACTGAAAGAAATACACAGTTTAGTTAAGGACACAGGTAATTTGTGTGTGCTCTAGAGGACACTTTGTGGCCAGAACAGTTCCTGTTTGCCTCCGTCGACGTGGAGTCGCTTTACACCAGCATCCCCCAAGACTTGGCGGTTGCGGGTGTGAGAGCACTCCTAGTTGAGGCAGGCAAAAGCACTGAAATGATTAACTTTATTTGTGAATCAGTACAGTTCGTTCTAGAGAGTAACACTTTTCAATTCAATGTTGTTTGGTACGCACAAGTAGGGGGCGTGGCTATTGGCACACCAATGGCTTGTACGTTGGCAAATATCTATATGGCCGTGTTTGAGAGAGATTTTGTTCACACTGACAAGAAACCGTACTTAAGATACATCTATAAATACTTGAGGTTTGTAGATGACATGTATATTACATGGACATGCACCAAGGAAATAATTGAGGACTTTGTACTGTACCTAAACAAAACAAATAATATGAATCTGAAGTTCACATCAGTACAGCAGGAAACTCCCTATTACATTTCAACAGCTACCACCCTACACACATGAAGACATCTATCCCTTATAGTCAATTCTTATGGTTACGTTGGATCAATAGAAGCGAGGAAAGTTTTGAAATGCAAGCAGGAGACTTATATAAAAGACTAGAAAGTAGGGGGTATCCCCCTAATATTCTAGATAAAGCCCTGGCTAGAGCAAAATCTAAAAACCGTTCCTCACTGCTTTTACATTTCGTTTAAGTCCCATGGCAAAACAAATTAGTGAAGTGATCAACAAAAACTGGTTCATAATACAAAATGACACAGATTTATGCCAATTCAGCACCCAGAGACTACTTATATCCTTAAACAATGCCATAGAATAGGAGACACTTTATTGAGTAGCAAGTACTCTGAAAATGATAAGAAATCTAATTTGCTAGAAAGAATACCCCCTAGAGGAAATTATATGTGTGGATCTTGTAATTGGTGTATGTATATGTGTACAGAAAGAAATGGGACTTTGGGAAGTGTACCATTTACTGTCAAAGTATGTCTGTATAGAAACAAGCCAACCGGCACCAGAAAGCCTTTGAAATAATTAGAACAATGTCCGAAGACCGCATTGTGGGGGACCAGGTGTGTCGGCAAGAGTGGTGGAGTGCTAAGCCAGCCCCGCGGAGCTGATGTCTGCTTCCCTCTCTTCCCTCCAACCTGTTTTGACTGTATAGCACTTCGTATTTACGAATAAACCCAGATTTGAAAACCTCAATGCTGTGTCTTGTGGTGAGGGCAACGTTACCTTTTCTATTACCTGTATTTACTGTCAAATAATGCATTTGTTGTCGCACCACTTGCCTTGTGTATGCCATCTTTTGCCCATGCGGCAGATTTTAGATCAGCTGCACCATTAGAGCATTAAACAGCATTAAATACCACATATTTATTCCCTGAAAACGGGGAAAGGGGCACCCAAGTTGACCGCGCATATGCAGGAGGCACATAGCGGTGATCAAAACTACCATAGATTTTTGGGCATTGAAAGAGTGCACACAACATGGAGAAGTGCAAGTGGTTGCTGCAAAGAGAGGCACGGTGGATCTTGGAAACTAATGCCTTGGGAAATGCGGGTCTGAATGACAGACGAGATCTCAGCATGTTTATCTAATGGTTGCATTTATGATTTTATCATTGTTTTATTATTGTCTTTTGGTTATTCACTGCGGTTTACCTGATTCAAGAATACTTGTATGGTACCTCCCCTTCACATGAGGAACGAGATTTGTACCTCCCCTCCGTGAAAGCTGTAGTCCTAAGAAACACTGGATAGTTTGAAACAGTGCTGTAACTACTGCTCCTAGTTGGCGTCCTAACCCCATCCTGCTGCTATTACCCGTGTGCACGTTGAATTAAAGTTTTCAAGCATCAGAAGTGGTGATAATCTTCATCTTTTCAACATTGCAAACTGCAGTTCTGAAAGAGCACCCCACAGATGCAAATCCCTATATTGCCTATTTACCCTTTCTGCACCAGTGCATGTGTTAGAAGGAAGGTTGTGCCACCACCTCTTCCTATATCCATTTGCATGAAGTCAAACAGTTAGTTTGGTCTCCTCCCTGCCTGGAAGGAGACTAAACTCAGGAAGTGTGTGCGGGACATGGTGAGGCACAGCTCTTGCAGGCTTCAGTGATGTCGCTCCTGCTGTGAGAAATGGGAGAAAGGGGAAAGGTATGATACAGAGCTTTTTAAAGGTTGGAAAACATTTTTTAAAGGCGGGAGAGGTGTTAGGAGTAGCTAGTGAATATAATCAATAATTTCTACGGCGAAACAAGAAAAAAAAAATATTTGTTGGGCAAAATTGAAAAACCCAACAGCATGTTGTAACTTTTGGGGGCTTTCGATTCTAGGCAGAGCACCTTTCGGTAAAAATGACACCTTATGTTTATTGTAGGTCCATATGATAAAAATGATACACATATTGATTTTGTTTTACTTCTGTTAGAAAATTATAACTTTATGCATGAAAATTAATACATTTAAAAAATGTCCTCTTCTGAATCCTATAATTTTAGAATATTTGCGTATATGGGGATGGCTAATTTTTTGCACCATAATCTGTAGTTTTTTTGGTACCATTTTTGTTTTTATTTACCCAATGTTCAGTGAGCCCGGCTAACCAAACTTTTAAAAATTTTGCTCATCTCTAGTATTAATTTAGTAGCATACTCCTGCATGCTAATAAATTCTATTCTGCGTTACTTAGACACAGGCTGTAGCTATACTTAAGGCTATGCACCATAGCAGCTGGCAAACCAAACAGAAAGCCCTGCGGTCCTCTCTAGGTCTCCAGGGCTGACTACAGGCCATTTCCCCTGTGACAGAGTTGGGAATCCTCTTTATACACGCTGTGGTGATTGACAGTGACAATGGATTAGACATGAAGGATTGGAAGTTCCTCAGATTGTGCTCATGGACCAGAGCTGTATGTGACAATAGTGTCCCTAAAGACACAAACCCCCCTCAACTTTAACAATGGCAAAAGAAGAGGCTCTGTAATGCCCACAGTCATAAGACAGTGAGAGGCTATCAATGGGTTAAACCCCTTAAGGCCTCAGCCCCTTTTCACCTTAAGGACTGAGCCCTTTTTTGCAATTATGACCACTGTCACTTTCTGCATTAATAACTCTGGAATGCTTTTACCTTTTATTCTGATTCCGAGAAAATTTTTTCGAGACATATTCTACTTTAACATAGTGGTAAATTTTCGTCGTTACTTGCTTCCTTTCTTGGTGAAAAATCCCCAAATTTCATGAAAATTTTAAACATTTAGCATTTTTCTACTAACTTTGAAGCTCCCTGCTTGTATGGAAAAAGGAAATTCCAAATAGATTACATATTGATTCACAAATATATGTCTAATTTATGTTGGCATCATAAAGTTGACATGTTTTTACTTTTGGAAGACATCAGAGGTCTTCAAAGTTCAGCAGCAATTTTCAAATTTTTCACAAAAATTTCAAAATCTGCATTTTTCAGGGACCAGTTCAGTTTTGAAGTGGATTTGAGGCCCTTTCATGTTAGAAATATCACATTAATTACCCCCTTATAAAAACTGCAACCCTCAAAGTATTCAAAATGACATTCAGAAAGTCTGTTAACCCTTAAGGTGTTTCACATGAATAGCAGCAAAGTTAAGGAGAAAATTCTAAATCTTCAGGAAAAAGGGGAAAAAGGAGAGATATCCACCCCAAAATTTGTAACCCCATTTCTCTTGAGTAAGGAAATACCTCATATGTGGATGTAAAGTGCTCCGTGGGTGCACTAGAGGGCTCAGAAGGGAAGAAGTGACAATGGGATTTTGGAGAGTGAATTTTGCTGTAATGGTTTTTGGGGGGCATGTCGCATTTAGAAAGCCCCTATGGTGCCAGGACAGCAAAGAAAAAACTTATTGTCACGATGCCGGCTGGCAGGTAGTGGATCCTCTGTGCCAGAGAGGGATTGGCGTGGACCGTGCTAGTGGACCGGTTCTAAGCCACTACTGGTTTTCACCAGAGCCCGCCGCAAAGCGGGATGGTCTTGCTGCGGCGGTAGTGACCAGGTCGTATCCACTAGCAACGGCTCACCTCTCTGGCTGCTGAAGATGCTGAAGATAGGCGCGGTACAAGGGAGTAGGCAGAAGCAAGGTCGGACGTAGCAGAAGGTCGGGGGCAGGCGGCAAGGATCGTAGTCAGGGGCAACGGCAGGAGGTCAGGAACACGGACTAGGAACAGACAAGGGAACGCTTTCACTAGGCACAAGTGCAACAAGATCCGGCAAGGGAGTGCAAGGGAAGTGAGGTAATATAGGGAAGTGCACAGGTGATTACCCTAATTGGAACCACTGCGCCAATCAGCGGCGCAGTGGCCCTTTAAATCGCAGAGACCCGGCGCGCGCGCGCCCTAGGGAGCGGGGCCGCGCGCGCCGGGACAGAACAGACGGGGAGCGAGTCAGGTAGGGGAGCCGGGGTGCGCATCGCGAGCGGGCGCTACCCGCATCGCGAATCGCATCCCGGCTGGCAGCGGGATCGCAGCGCCCCGGGTCAGAGGACGTGACCGGAGCGCTGCAGCAGAGAGAGAGAAGCGAGCGCTTCGGGGAGGAGCGGGGACCCGGAGCGCTCGGCGTAACAGTACCCCCCCCCTTGGGTCTCCCCCTCTTCTTGGGGCCAAAGAACCTGAGGAAAAAAAACTCAATTTTTCCGTGATGAGGTCCGATGCAAATTAGGAGGGGTTCTGTGTGGAAACGTACGAGACAGTCCAATCTTTTATTGTAACAACAATAGATGTAGAGGGGTCTGGCGAGACTGGTCACAGGAACGTAGAACCTGTTGATGAGAGAGGCCAAAAAAATTTTTCCTGCAGATCCGGAATCCAAGAAGAGCATAGTAGAGAAGGAGAAGGTAGAGGCAGATATCCGCACAGGCACAGTAAGGCGTGGAGAAGCAGAGTTGACATCAAGAACTGTGTCACCTTTGTGCGGAGTCAGCGTACGTCTTTCCAGGCGGGGAGGACGGATAGGACAATCCTTCAGGAAGTGTTCGGTACCGGCATAGTACAGGCAAAGATTCTCCATGCGGCGTCGTGTCCTCTCTTGAGGTGTCAAGCAAGACCGGTCAACTTGCATAGCCTCCGCGGCGGGAAGCACAGGAACAGATTGCAGAGGACCAGAGGAGAGAGGAGCCGGAGAGAAAAAACGCTTCGTGCGAACAAAGTCCATATCCAGGCGGAGCTCCAGACGCCATCCGGAAGAACGCATGTCAATGCGAGTGGCTAGATGAATGAGTTCATGTAGGTCAGCAGGAGTCTCTCGTGCGGCCAGAACATCTTTAATGTTGCTGGATAGGCCTTTTTTAAAGGTCGCGCAGAGAATCTCACTATTCCAGGACAACTTGTAAGCAAGAGCACGGAACTGAATGGCGTACTCGCCAACGGAAGAAACACCCTGGGCCAGGTTCAGCAGGGCAATCTCGGCTGAAGAAGCTCGGGCAGGTTCCTCAAAGACACTTCGAATTTCCGAGAAGAAGGAGTGTACAGAGGCAGTGACGGGGTCATTGCGGTCCCAGAGCGGTGCGGCCCATGACAGGGCTTTTCCAGACAGAAGGCAGATTACGAAAGCCACCTTAGACCTTTCAGTAGGAAACTGGTCCGACATCATCTCCAAGTGCTGGGAACATTGCGAAAGAAAGCCACGGCAATACTTAGAGTCCCCATTAAATTTGTCCGGCAAGGACAGGCGGAGGCTAGGAGTGGCCACTCGCTGCGGAGGAGGTGCAGGAGCTGGCGGAGGAGAAGATTGCTGGAGAAGTTGCGACTGAAGTTGGTGCGAAATGGTGGACATTTCCGACAGCTGACGGGTTAGAAGGGCGATCTGTCGGGCTTGCTGGGCGGCCACCGTGGTGAGGTCAGCGACAACTGGCAGAGGAACTTCAGCGGGATCCATGGCCGGATCTACTGTCACGATGCCGGCTGGCAGGTAGTGGATCCTCTGTGCCAGAGAGGGATGGCGAGGACCGTGCTAGTGGACCGGTTCTAAGACACTACTGGTTTTCACCAGAGCCCGCCGCAAAGCGGGATGGTCTTGCTGCGGCGGTAGTGACCAGGTCGTATCCACTAGCAACGGCTCACCTCTCTGGCTGCTGAAGATGCTGAAGATAGGCGCGGTACAAGGGAGTAGGCAGAAGCAAGGTCGGACGTAGCAGAAGGTCGGGGGCAGGCGGCAAGGATCGTAGTCAGGGGCAACGGCAGGAGGTCAGGAACACGGACTAGGAACAGACAAGGGAACGCTTTCACTAGGCACAAGTGCAACAAGATCCGGCAAGGGAGTGCAAGGGAAGTGAGGTAATATAGGGAAGTGCACAGGTGATTACCCTAATTGGAACCACTGCGCCAATCAGCGGCGCAGTGGCCCTTTAAATCGCAGAGACCCGGCGCGCGCGCGCCCTAGGGAGCGGGGCCGCGCGCGCCGGGACAGAACAGACGGGGAGCGAGTCAGGTAGGGGAGCCGGGGTGCGCATCGCGAGCGGGCGCTACCCGCATCGCGAATCGCATCCCGGCTGGCAGCGGGATCGCAGCGCCCCGGGTCAGAGGACGTGACCGGAGCGCTGCAGCAGAGAGAGAGAAGCGAGCGCTTCGGGGAGGAGCGGGGACCCGGAGCGCTCGGCGTAACACTTATGGCATCCTATTTTGGAAACTACACCCCTCAAGGAATGTAAAAAGGGGTACAGTGAGCCTTAACACCCCACAGGTGTTTGACAACTTTTCGTTAAAGTCGGATGTGTAAATGAAAATTCATTTTTTTCACTAAAATGCAGTTTTCCCCCCCAAATTTCACATTTTTACAAGGGGTAATAGGAGAAAATGCCCTCCAAAATTTGTAACCCCATTTCTTCTAAGTAGACGTCAAGTGTAGACGTCACGTTCTTTGCTGGCACACTACAATGCTCATAAGAGAAGGAGTCACATTTGGATCTTGGAAAGCAAATTTTGCTGAAATGGTTTTTGGGGGCATGCTGCATTTAGGAAGCCCCTATGGTGCCAGAACAGCAAAAAAAAAAAAAAAAAAAAAACACATGGCATACTATTTTGGAAACTACACCCCTAAAGGAACGTAAAAAGTGGTACAGTGAGCCTTAACACCCCACAGGTGTTAATCTATCAGACACCTGTGGGGCATAAATGTTCACTGTACTCTTTATTACATTACATGAGGTGTGTAGCTTCCAAAATGTGGTCAAATGTGGAGGGGGTCTATTGTTCTGATATTATGGGGGCTTTGTAAACACACATGGCCTTCAATTCCGTACAAATTTTGTATCCAAAATTCCAAAAGCGCTCCTTCACATCTGAGCATTGTAGTTGGCCCGCAGAGCACTTTACATCCACATACTAAGAAGAAATGGGGTTACAAATTTTGGCGGGCTTTTTTTTCCAATTTTCTCTTCTGAAAATGGAAAAATTTTGGGTAACACCAGCATTTTAGTACATTTTTTTTTTCATTTTCCCATCCAACTTTAACAAACATTTGTCAATCACCTGTGGGGTGATAAGGCTTACTATTCCCCTTGTTCCGTGACGGGTGTAGTTTCCAAAATGGGGTCATACGTGGATATTTATTTTTTTGCATTTATGTCAGAATCGCTGTAAAATCAGCCACCCCTGTGCTAATCACCAATTCAGGCCTCCAATGTACATAGTGCGCTCTCACTCCTGAGCTTTGTGGTGCGTCCTCGGAGCATTCACAGTGGGGATCAAAAGTTTGATCACCCCAGGTAAAAATTTGTATTAATGTGCATAAAGAAGCCAAGGAAAGATGGAAAAATCTCCAAAAGGCATCAAATTACAGATTAGACATTCTTATAATATGTTAACAAAAGTTAGATTTTAGTTCCATCATTTACACTTTCAAAATAACAGAAAACAAAAAAATGGCATCTGCAAAAGTTTGGGCACCCTGCAGAATTTATAGCATGCACTGCCCCCTTTGCAAAGCTGAGGCCTGCCAGTGTCATGGATTGTTCTCAATCATCATCTGGGAAGACCAGGTGATATCACTCTCAAAGGTTTTAAATGCCCAGACTCATCTGACCTTGCCCCAACAATCAGCACCATGGGTTCTTCTAAGCAGTTGTCTAGAAATCTGAAACTGAAAATAGTTGATGCTCACAAAGCTGGAGAAGGCTATAAGAAGATAGCAAAACGATTTCAGATGTCAATATCCTCTGTTCGGAATGTAATTAAGAAATGGCAGTCATCAAGAACAGTGGAAGTTAAAGCAAGATCTGGAAGACTAAGAAAAATATCAGACAGAAAAGCTCGCAGGATTGTGAGAAAAACTATTCAAAACCCACGTTTCACTGCACAATCCCTCCAGAAAGATCTGGCAGACACTGGAGTTGTGGTGCACGATTCCACTATAAAGAGATACTTGTACAAATATGGTCTTCATGGAAGAGTCATCAGAAGAAAACCTCTTCTACGTCCTCACGACAAAAATAAGCACTTGAACTTTGCAAATTAACTTAAAGACAAGCCTGATGCATTTTGGAAATAAGTTCTGTGGACTGATGAGGTTAAAATTTAACTTTTTGACCGGAATGAGCAAAGGTACGTTTGGAGAAAAAGGGGAACAGAATTTAATGAAAAAAACCTCTGTCCAACTGTTAAGCATGGGGGTGGATCAATCATGCTTTGTGGTCTTATTGCAGCCAGTGGCACAGGGAACATTTCACGAGTAGAACGAAAAATGGATTCAATAAACTTTCAGCAAATTTTGGATGCTAACTTGATGCCATCTGTGAAAAAGCTGAAGTTAAAGAGAGGATGTCTTCTACAAATGGATAATGATCCTAAACACACCTCAAAATCCACGGGGAGTACATCAAGAAGCATAAACTGAAGGTTTTGCCATGGCCTTCACAATCTCACGACCTCAACATAATTGAAAATCTATAGATAGACCTTAAAAGAGAGAGACAGCCCAGAAATCTCAAAGAACTGGAAGACTCAAAGTAATCTCAAAGTAAGGAAGAATGGGCAAAGATACCTCAAACAAGAATTGAAAGACTCTTGGCTGGCTACAAAAAGCATTTACAAGCTGTGATACTTGCCAAAGGGGGCAGTGCAAGATATTAACTCTGCAGGGTGCCCAAGCTTTTGCAGATGCCATTTTTTTGTTTTCTGTTATTTTGAAAGTGTAAATGATGGAAATAAAATCTAACTTTTGTTGACATATTATAAGAATGTCTAATCTGTAATTTGATGCCTATTGGAGATTTTTCCATTTTTCCTTGGCTTCTTTTTGCACATTAATACAAAGTTTTACCTGGGGTGCCCAAACTTTTGATCCCCACTGTGTGCCCACACATGGGGTATCTCTGTACTTAGGAGAAATTACGTAAAAAATGTTGGGGGTCTTTTTTTCCTTTTACCTCTTGTGAAAATAAAAAGTATGGGGCAACACCAGCATGTTAGTGTAATTTTTTTTTTTTTTACACTAACTGGCTGGTGTAGACCCCATAAGGGTAAAAGGAGAAAAAGCCCCCCAAAATTTGTAATTCAATTGCTCCCGAGTATGGAAATACCCCATATGTGGCCCTAAACTGTTTAATTGAAATATAACAGGGCTCCAAAGTGAGAGCGCCATGCGCATTTGATGACTAGATTAGGGATTGCATAGGGGTGGACATAGGGGTATTATAAGCCAGTGATTCCCAAACAGGGTTCCTCCAGCTGTTCCTAAACTCCCAGCATGCCTGGACAGTCAGTGGCTGTACAGAAACGTTGGGAGTTGTTGTTTTGCAACAGCTGGAGGCTCCATTTTGGAAACACTGCCATACGATACGTTTTTCATTTTCATTGGGGGGGGGGACTGTATATGTAGTGTTTTAGCCTTTATTTTGTGTTAGTGTAGTGTTTTTTGGGTACATTCACACAGGTGGGGGTTTACGGTGAGTTTCCCACTAGGAGTTTCAGCTGCAGCGGAAAATCTGCTGCAGCTCAAACTTGAAGCAGGAAACTCAATGTAAACCTGCCTGTGTAAATGTACGCTGTACATTCATATGGGGGGCAAACCTCCAGCTGTTGCAAAACTACAACTCCCAGAATGCACTGACAGACTGTGCATGCTGGGAGTTGTACTTTTGCAACAGCTGGAGGCACACTGGTTGGAAAACCTTCATTTAGGTTCTGTTACCTAACTCAGTATTTTCCAACCAGTGTGCCTCCAGTTGTTGCAAAAGTACAACTCCCAGCATGTACTGATCGCCTAAAGGCATGCTGGGAGATGTAGTTATACAACAGCTGGAGGTACGCAACTACAACTCCCAGCATGGCGAGACAGCCGTTTGCTGTTCGTGCATGCTGAGACTTAGAGGGCCACAGTTTAGAAACCACCACACAGTGATCTCCAAACTGTGGCCTTCCAGATGTTGCAAAACTACAAATCCCAGCATGCCCAGACAGCAAACTGCATATACCTATAGGGAAGGGGGGGAGAGGGCGGGTGCTCTGCATATGCCTATAGGGAAGGGGGGAAGAGGAGGGGTGCTCTGCATATACCTATGGAGAAGGGAGGGAGAGGGGGTGCTCTGCATATATCTATAGGGAAGGGGAGGAGAGTGGTGTGCTCTGCATATACCTATAGGGAAGGGAGGGAGAGGGGGGTGCTCGGCATATACCTATAGGGAAGGGAGCGAGAGGGGGTGCTCTGCATATACCTATGGGAAAGGGAGGGAGAGGGGGTGTAGCTCTGCATATACCTATGGGGAAGGGTGGGGTGTAGCTCTGCATATACCTATGGGAAAGAGGGTGGGGTGTAGCTCTGCATATACCTATGGCAAAGAGGGGGTGGGGGGTGTAGCTCTGCATATACCTATGGGAAAGAGGGGGGGTGTAACTCTGCATATACCTATGGGAAAGAGGGGGGTGTAGCGTAGCTCTGCATATACCTATGGGAAACAGAGGGGGGGGGGGTGTAACTCTGCATATACCTATGGGAAAGAGGGGGGGTGTAACTCTGCATATACCTATGGGAAAGAGGGGGTTACCTGGCTACCTACCTACCTGCCCTTTTACTGCTCAGGACACCAAGGAGGGCATTATTACAATTTGTGGACCTATAGATGGAAAGATTGTGTAGAGGAGGGCACTGAATATATGCAGAGTCTGACATGTTTTTCCTGCAGATGTTAAGAGATCCACATGGCGGTCTTATCCGGACGGAGAAGAAAAGGAAAGAGGACGCCGCTGATACATCATACATCATTGTGAGTCCCAAAATGTAACTGTAATCACTTATGTGGTATACACATCCTGTGTACAGCTGATATCTACCACCATATGGTCCTGTATATAATCACTTATATTGTATACAGATCCTTTATAGTATACTGGTCTGTGTATAGTGGTTTTATTCAGTACAGTATGGCGATATTATCCAGTTATTGTGTGGTGGTATATATTTACTCCTTGTATACCAGTATTATTGGTCATGGAAATTTAACTATGTTAAAGTGTTTCTTACATTTATAAATTTTAATTTATTGTGCGTGGGATTTGGGTGGAATAGGAGCATGGCAGAAGATTGACGAGCTGCAGAGCCTAGCAGGGGCCCTTGCCTTTTTTTGGTCTGGGGGCCCCGAGTGTTGTCAGTCCGCCCCTGGGGGGAGGGGAGGGAGGTGGTGTAATTAAGGGGGGTGCGTGTGTGTGTGTGTGTGTGGGGGGGGTGCCAAACAAAGGGTCTGCCCCGGGTGCCAAATGCTCTAAGTACGCCCCTGAATGTAGCTATCTATGTCAGGCGGGGTCAATTCAAACATACAAGGACTGAGATGGTATGTTTTAGTGGTATACCAAGTGAGCTACAGTGCTAGTGTTTGTCATTTTACTGCTGTAGTTTTAAACTCCAGTAGTAGAGTTTAATTTATAAAATAAACATCACACAAATTTGCGGGGGATTTACTAATGAGTCTAATATCTTGAGCATTTTTCTGCTTTGCTTTCTTTGTGAATTTCAGACAGGCTAATTCAATGACAAAGATTTAGGAAAATATTACACCCCCAATAATATACATTGCAACCAGGTATTGTTCCAAATGTAACGAAAAGAAACCTATCCAAACCAAACTGTATAAACAAAGTGTTTTCCAACGGGCAATCCCCCTTATTTCTCTCATTAGACAATCCTAAAAGTAACATAGCCGTGTATGTAGGGGCTATATCAATGAATATAGACGCCTCTATGTAAAGGGTCTTGAATTATTTTAGTGTGGGATCTAACACAGATCATTTATAGTATTGCACATAGCATAACATTAATATTGCACCTAATATTGTGTCTCTAGGTGGAACTCAATGGACTCTCGTCTTTTTTCAACCTAATAAACTGTTACTATGTGTCCCTTTGGAGCATTGTGAGTTTTGTTTTATTTCTTTGTAAACTATGAGATTCTCAAAGTTCAAAACTTAGTTACAATAATTTTACACCGCTCTATAACTGCTTTAGGTATTGTCTACATGACAAAGATTTAGGAAAATATTATACCCCCAATAATATACATTGCAATCAGGTATTGTTCCAAATGTAAGAAAAATAAATATATTCAAAACAAGCTGTATAAACAGAGTTTTCCAGCAGAAGCACATTTTTCAATACAGAAAACACACATTCCACAGAGCAGTGAAACTGGGTACAGGCAGGTTTTTCTATTACACCCTTAAAAACTGTGCAAAACCAGCATACATAGCCATATCCCAGAACAGCTGTATAAACATAGTGTTTACCAAAAGTCAACCCCCCCCCATAATTTCTCACATAAGACACTCCTAAAAGTAACATAGCGGTGTATGTAGGGGCTATTTCAATGAATATAGATGTCTCTATGTAAGAGGTCTTGAATTATTTTAGTGTGGGAGCTAACACAGATCATTTATAGTATCATACATTGCATAACATTCACACCAACACCTGATATTGTGTTTCATCAGCCATAACATTAATACAACACCTAATATTGCATTCTATGATCCATAAAATTAATAACACTGCCTAATATTGTATTCCAGCGGCTATAATATTGATACCAAGGCCCAATATTATGTTCCATCAGCCATAATATTAATACCACTGCCTAATATTCTGTCTCTAGGTTGAACTTGATGGCTTCTTGTCTTTTTTCAACCTTACAAACTGTTTCCCTTTTGGGTTTTGTTCTCTTTCTTTGTAAACCATGATATTCTCAAAGTTCACAACTTACAGTTACAGTTATTTTACACCGCTCTATAAGTGCTTTAGGTACTGTATACATGACAAAGATTCAGGAAAATATTACCCCCAATAATATACATTGCAACTAGGTATTGTTCAAAATGTAAGGAAAAAAATATGTTCAATCATACAAATATTACTAAATATAAACTAAAAGAAAATACTATATTGATGATGTTATATAATTATAAAACATAAATAATTCCATTTATTATCAGTGACAGTAATAATAACAGGACATGTAAGAACACAGTAGATTTATTTTAGGCTTCTGAGTCAAAGTATTTACATGAACATGTCCCATTCATTTAATATAAATCTTAATTTTATACAATAAAAGGGTTGCTGGAGAACGCAAGTAACATAGACAAAATAAATCTGAGGCATGGATCTCATCTCTAAGAATTATAAAAGCTCACATTCTATAATGAAGTCACTACCAATGTAATTGCCTGGCAGTGCTGAAAATCATGATATATTCTTAGGATCCCGGTAACATTCTAATGAACTGTAAGGTTACACATGTTCACTGTAGCTATCTAGGTCAGGCGGGGTCAATTCAAACATACAAGGACTGAGAGAGTATGTTTAGTGGTAGGCCAAGTGAGCTACAGTGCTAGTGTTTGTCATTTTACTGCTGTAGTTTTACACTCCTACAATAGTAGAGTTTATTTTATAAAATAAACATCACACAAATTTGCGGGGGATTTACTAATGAGTCTAATATCTTGAGTATTTTTCTGCTTTTTGCTTTATTTGTGAATTACAGTCCGGCTAATTCCACTCCAAATTTTGGCTAAAATAATGACCAAAATTCCAAGAATATTCCTAGGTGGCATTTGAAGTTTGTCACTAACTAGCTGATAGGAAAACAATGTGAGAACAAAAAGGAATAAATTAATTGAAAAATGCACACAACATTCCATTAGATCTTTGAGGCCTTATATATTCACACAAACAAGTGTTTTCAGGTACTATATACATAACAAAAGTTCATAAAATTATTGTGCTAACCAAGCAATATCCAGGGCAAACTGACACAGTGCTTATTCTAAGTAAATTAAATGTGACCAATCGTAGAAGGTTTAGTAACATAGAAATTTAAAGAAAATACTATAATAAAAATAATAATAAGCCACAGTTCATTGATAAAGAGACTGTGTCTCAAAACACATCAGCAGTGGGCATAATAATCAGTATATCCTATACTTTGGATCATGGTCACTATTATACGGATTGCGCCTACACCCAGGATTTTTAACTTGGTAGCTGTACCTACTCCTATTGATCTCTTGGACTGCCGTGGAACTTCCATGATATCGGCCGTCGGGTGGCTGCACAGTGATACTACATATAAATCCTTACGGTAGTTGTGTATCTCACACAACTGAAAAAGGTGAGCAAGTCCTCGCCTTATGCATTTTACTATGATATTTATACTGTGACAACATACTGTCCCATGGGAAGCTCTGTTCTGTATTTTTTTCTGCATTAGATTTAAAAATGTTTATAATAATATTATATATTTATAGCACATGATGAATAATGGCAATAATCATTGTCAGTGACAATAATATTAATAGGACATGTATGAAAACATAGTAAATAAAAGTGAAAGTATTTCAGGTTTTGCCAATCATTCTCACATTTTTCTGCCCTCCTAACTGCATACCACACACCTACATCTAAGTGGTGTACTATTTTGTACCTGTTAATCTGTCAAGGGCCTACATACCGTGAAAGTACAGACAAAAGTAATCATCAGCTGGTGTTTTACAAAAATACTGAGTTTTTAGGCGTACTGTAGCACATTTTTCTGCCCTCATCAGTGCATACCGCATACGTACATCTAAGTAGTGTACTACTTTTGTACCTGTTAATCTGTCAAGAGCCTACATACTGTGAAAGTAAAGCCAAAAGTAATCACCGGCTGGTGTTTTACTCAAATAATTTTTGAAGCATACAGTAGCGCATTTTTTTGCCCTCATAAGTGAATACCACATACCTACATCTAAGTGGTGTACTATTTTGTACCTGTTAATCTGTCAAGGGCCTAAATACTGTGAAAGGACAGCTCCTAATCCCCGGCTGGTGTTTTACTCCAATAAATATTTTAAGCGTACTGTAGCAATTTTTTCTGCCCTGTTTGTTCCACAACAAATCATCTGCTGGTTAATCTAGACTGTAGAGGGTATAATACATACCCAGCAGTCCAATCCTTATAGTCTGTGAAAGAGTGCAATTTTGTGTTTAGTACACAGCGACAGTGTGCTGCAGCACTGTTGTGTACTGCTGGTGTTGTCCAAAAATATGTTTTTTTAGCGTACTCTAGCGCATTTTTCTGCCCTCATAAGTGCATACCATATACCTACATCTAAGTAGTGTACTATTTTTTACCTGTTAATCTGTCAAGGGCATACATACTGTGAAAGGACAGCCAAAGGTAATCACTGGCTGGTATTTTACTCCAATACGTTTATTACGTGTACTGTAGTGCATTCTTCTGCCCTCATAAGTGTTTACCACATACCTACATCTAAGTAGTGTACTATTTTATACCTGTTAATCTGTCAAGGGCCTAGATACTGTGAAAGTCCAGGCAAAAGTACTCACCGGCTGGTGTTGTTCTCAGATACTTTTTTAAGTGTACTGTAGCGCATATTTCTACCCTCATAAGTGCATACAACATATGTGTTACGCCGAGCGCTCCGGGTCCCCGCTCCTCCCCGGAGCGCTCGCTTCACTCTCCCCGCTGCAGCGCTCCGGTCACATCCTCTGACCCGGGGCGCTGCGATTCCGCTGCCAGCCGGGATGCGATTCGCGATGCGGGTAGCGCCCGCTCGCGATGCGCACCCCGGCTCCCGTACCTGACTCGCTCTCCGTCTGTCCTGTCCCGGCGCGCGCGGCCCCGCTCCCTAGGGCGCGCGCGCGCCGGGTCTCTGCGATTTAAAGGGCCACTGCGCCGCTGATTGGCGCAGTGGTTCCAATTAGTGTGTTCACCTGTGCACTTCCCTATATCACCTCACTTCCCCTGCACTCCCTTGCCGGATCTTGTTGCCATTGTGCCAGTGAAAGCGTTCCTTGTGTGTTCCTAGCCTGTGTTCCAGACCTTCTGCCGTTGCCCCTGACTACGATCCTTGCTGCCTGCCCCGACCTTCTGCTACGTCCGACCTTGCTTCTGCCTACTCCCTTGTACCGCGCCTATCTTCAGCAGCCAGAGAGGTGAGCCGTTGCTAGTGGATACGACCTGGTCACTACCGCCGCAGCAAGACCATCCCGCTTTGCGGCGGGCTCTGGTGAAAACCAGTAGTGGCTTAGAACCGGTCCACTAGCACGGTCCACGCCAATCCCTCTCTGGCACAGAGGATCCACTACCTGCCAGCCGGCATCGTGTCAGTAGATCCGGCCATGGATCCCGCTGAAGTTCCTCTGCCAGTTGTCGCTGACCTCACCACGGTGGTCGCCCAGCAGTCACAACAGATAGCGCAACAAGGCCAACAGCTGTCTCAACTGACCGTTATGCTACAACAGTTACTACCACAGCTTCAGCAGTCATCTCCTCCGCCAGCTCCTGCACCTCCTCCGCAGCGAGTGGCCGCTCCTGGGTTACGCCTATCCTTGCCGGATAAATTTGATGGGGACTCTAAGTTTTGCCGTGGCTTTCTTTCCCAATGTTCCCTGCATCTGGAGATGATGTCGGACCTGTTTCCCACTGAAAGGTCTAAGGTGGCTTTCGTAGTCAGCCTTCTGTCCGGAAAAGCCCTGTCATGGGCCACACCGCTCTGGGACCGCAATGACCCCGTCACTGCCTCTGTACACTCCTTCTTCTCGGAAATCCGAAGTGTCTTTGAGGAACCTGCCCGAGCCTCTTCTGCTGAGACTGCCCTGTTGAACCTGGTCCAGGGTAATTCTTCCGTTGGCGAGTATGCCGTACAATTCCGTACTCTTGCTTCAGAATTGTCCTGGAATAATGAGGCCCTCTGCGCGACCTTCAAAAAAGGCCTATCCAGCAACATTAAAGATGTTCTGGCCGCACGAGAAATTCCTGCTAATCTACATGAACTTATTCACCTAGCCACTCGCATTGACATGCGTTTTTCCGAAAGGCGTCAGGAACTCCGCCAAGATATGGACTCTGTTCGCACGAGGCGTTTCTTCTCCTCGGCTCCTCTCTCCTCTGGTCCCCTGCAATCTGTTCCTGTGCCTCCCGCTGTGGAGGCTATGCAGGTCGACCGGTCTCGCCTGACACCTCAAGAGAGGACACGACGCCGTATGGAGAACCTCTGCCTGTACTGTGCTAGTACCGAACACTTCCTGAGGGATTGTCCTATCCGTCCTCCCCGCCTGGAAAGACGTACGCTGATTCCGCACAAAGGTGAGACAGTCCTTGATGTCTACTCTGCTTCTCCACGTCTTACTGTGCCTGTGCGGATGTCTGCCTCTGCCTTCTCCTTCTCCACTGTGGCCTTCTTGGACTCTGGATCTGCAGGAAATTTTATTTTGGCCTCTCTCGTCAACAGGTTCAACATCCCGGTGACCAGTCTCGCCAGACCCCTCTACATCAATTGTGTAAATAATGAAAGATTGGACTGTACCATACGTTTCCGCACGGAGCCCCTTCTTATGAGCATCGGATCTCATCACGAGAGGATTGAACTTTTGGTCCTCCCCAATTGCACCTCGGAAATTCTCCTTGGACTTCCCTGGCTTCAACTTCATTCCCCAACCCTGGATTGGTCCACTGGGGAGATCAAGAGTTGGGGGTCCTCTTGTTCCAAGAACTGTCTAAAACCGGTTCCCAGTAACCCTTGCCGTAACTCTGTGGTTCCTCCAGTAACCGGTCTCCCTAAGGCCTACATGGACTTCGCGGATGTTTTCTGCAAAAAACAAGCTGAGACTCTACCTCCTCACAGGCCTTATGATTGTCCTATCGACCTCCTCCCGGGCACTACTCCACCCCGGGGCAGAATTTATCCTCTCTCTGCCCCAGAGACTCTTGCCATGTCTGAATACGTCCAGGAGAATCTAAAAAAGGGCTTTATCCGTAAATCCTCCTCTCCTGCCGGAGCCGGATTTTTCTTTGTGTCCAAAAAAGATGGCTCCCTACGTCCTTGCATTGACTACCGCGGTCTTAATAAAATCACGGTTAAGAACCGCTACCCCTTACCCCTCATCTCTGAACTTTTTGATCGCCTCCAAGGTGCCCACATCTTTACTAAATTGGACTTAAGAGGCGCCTATAACCTCATCCGCATCAGAGAGGGGGATGAGTGGAAAACGGCATTTAACACCAGAGATGGACACTTTGAGTATCTGGTCATGCCCTTTGGCCTGTGCAACGCCCCTGCCGTCTTCCAAGACTTTGTCAATGAAATTTTTCGTGATCTGTTATACTCCTGTGTTGTTGTATATCTGGACGATATCCTAATTTTTTCTGCCAATCTAGAAGAACACCGCCAGCATGTCCGTATGGTTCTCCAGAGACTTCGTGACAATCAACTCTATGCCAAAATTGAGAAATGTCTGTTTGAATGCCAATCTCTTCCTTTTCTTGGATATTTGGTCTCTGGCCAGGGACTACAGATGGATCCAGACAAACTCTCTGCCGTCTTAGATTGGCCACGCCCCTCCGGACTCCGTGCTATCCAACGCTTTTTGGGGTTCGCCAATTATTACAGGCAATTTATTCCACATTTTTCTACCATTGTGGCTCCTATCGTGGCTTTAACCAAAAAAAATGCTGATCCCAAGTCCTGGCCTCCTCAAGCAGAAGACGCCTTTAAACGACTCAAGTCTGCCTTTTCTTCGGCTCCCGTCCTCTCCAGACCTGACCCTTCCAAACCCTTCCTATTGGAGGTTGATGCCTCCTCAGTGGGAGCTGGAGCTGTTCTTCTACAAAAAAATTCTTCCGGGCATGCTGTCACTTGTGGTTTTTTCTCTAGGACCTTCTCTCCAGCGGAGAGGAACTACTCCATCGGGGATCGAGAGCTTCTAGCCATTAAATTAGCACTTGAGGAATGGAGGCATCTGCTGGAGGGATCAAGTTTTCCTGTTATTATCTACACCGACCACAAGAACCTCTCCTACCTCCAGTCTGCCCAACGGCTGAATCCTCGCCAGGCCCGGTGGTCTCTGTTCTTTGCCCGATTTAATTTTGAGATTCACTTTCGTCCTGCCGATAAGAACATTAGGGCCGATGCTCTCTCTCGTTCCTCGGATGCCTCAGAAGTTGAACTCTCTCCGCAACACATCATTCCACCTGACTGCCTGATCTCCACTTCTCCTGCCTCCATCAGGCAGACTCCTCCAGGAAAGACCTTTGTTTCTCCACGCCAACGCCTCGGAATCCTCAAATGGGGTCACTCCTCTCATCTCGCAGGTCATGCGGGCATCAAGAAATCTGTGCAACTCATCTCCCGCTTCTATTGGTGGCCGACTCTGGAGACGGATGTTGTGGACTTTGTGCGAGCCTGCACTATCTGTGCCCGGGATAAGACTCCTCGCCAGAAGCCCGCTGGTTTTCTTCATCCTCTGCCTGTCCCCGAACAGCCTTGGTCTCTGATTGGTATGGATTTTATTACTGATTTACCCCCTTCCCGTGGCAACACTGTTATTTGGGTGGTCGTTGATCGATTCTCCAAAATGGCACATTTCATCCCTCTTCCTGGTCTTCCTTCTGCGCCTCAGTTGGCTAAACAATTTTTTGTACACATTTTTCGTCTTCACGGGTTGCCTACGCAGATTGTCTCGGATAGAGGCGTCCAATTCGTGTCTAAATTCTGGAGGGCTCTCTGTAAACAACTCAAGATTAAATTAAATTTTTCTTCTGCATATCATCCCCAGTCCAATGGACAAGTAGAAAGAATTAACCAGATCTTGGGTGATTATTTGCGACATTTTGTTTCCTCCCGCCAGGATGACTGGGCAGATCTCCTCCCATGGGCCGAATTCTCGTATAACTTCAGGGTCTCTGAATCTTCCTCCAAATCCCCATTTTTCGTGGTGTACGGCCGTCACCCTCTTCCCCCCCTCCCTACTCCCTTGCCCTCTGGTCTGCCCGCTGTGGATGAAATTTCTCGTGACCTTTCCATCATATGGAGAGAGACCCAAAATTCTCTCTTACAGGCTTCATCACGCATGAAGAAGTTCGCGGATAAGAAAAGAAGAGCTCCTCCCGTTTTTTCCCCTGGAGACAAGGTATGGCTCTCCGCTAAATATGTCCGCTTCCGTGTCCCTAGCTACAAGTTGGGACCACGCTATCTTGGTCCTTTCAAAATTTTGTGTCAAATTAATCCTGTCTCTTATAAACTTCTTCTTCCTCCTTCTCTTCGTATCCCTAATGCCTTTCACGTCTCTCTTCTCAAACCACTCATCCTCAACCGTTTTTCTCCCAAATCTGTTCCTCCCACTCCTGTTTCCGGCTCCTCGGACATCTTCTCTGTCAAAGAAATCTTAGCTTCCAAAAAGGTCAGAGGGAAAACTTTTTTTTTAGTGGACTGGGAGGGTTGTGGTCCTGAAGAGAGATCCTGGGAACCTGAGGACAACATCCTAGACAAAAGTCTGCTCCTCAGGTTCTCAGGCTCTAAGAAGAGGGGGAGACCCAAGGGGGGGGGTACTGTTACGCCGAGCGCTCCGGGTCCCCGCTCCTCCCCGGAGCGCTCGCTTCACTCTCCCCGCTGCAGCGCTCCGGTCACATCCTCTGACCCGGGGCGCTGCGATTCCGCTGCCAGCCGGGATGCGATTCGCGATGCGGGTAGCGCCCGCTCGCGATGCGCACCCCGGCTCCCGTACCTGACTCGCTCTCCGTCTGTCCTGTCCCGGCGCGCGCGGCCCCGCTCCCTAGGGCGCGCGCGCGCCGGGTCTCTGCGATTTAAAGGGCCACTGCGCCGCTGATTGGCGCAGTGGTTCCAATTAGTGTGTTCACCTGTGCACTTCCCTATATCACCTCACTTCCCCTGCACTCCCTTGCCGGATCTTGTTGCCATTGTGCCAGTGAAAGCGTTCCTTGTGTGTTCCTAGCCTGTGTTCCAGACCTTCTGCCGTTGCCCCTGACTACGATCCTTGCTGCCTGCCCCGACCTTCTGCTACGTCCGACCTTGCTTCTGCCTACTCCCTTGTACCGCGCCTATCTTCAGCAGCCAGAGAGGTGAGCCGTTGCTAGTGGATACGACCTGGTCACTACCGCCGCAGCAAGACCATCCCGCTTTGCGGCGGGCTCTGGTGAAAACCAGTAGTGGCTTAGAACCGGTCCACTAGCACGGTCCACGCCAATCCCTCTCTGGCACAGAGGA
Source organism: Hyla sarda (assembly GCF_029499605.1). Classification (NCBI taxonomy): domain Eukaryota; kingdom Metazoa; phylum Chordata; class Amphibia; order Anura; family Hylidae; genus Hyla; species Hyla sarda. Next base: position 109,874,133 of record NC_079191.1, read on the forward strand.
TCCACTACCTGCCAGCCGGCATCGTGACAATATGTACATCTAAGTAGTGTATGCATTTAGTGTATGCGCTAAGAATGTAAGGCAGAGAAGTGCCAGGATGTGCACAGAGGCGTGGCAGAGGCCTAAATTCATCAAGCAGAGTTTGCAGCAAAATAAGGGGGAATGGCAGCAGGAGTTGCAGCTAGAGGCCTGAGCTAGCGGTCGTGTCTTTTCCAGCAACCCATCTGCCGTCATCGATTGGTTAACACGGTCATCCACTTCACCACAAGTGACATTTAATTCCCCCAGTCAACAGTCGGTGTGTTCCTCAGACACAACCCTCAGTTGGCATGGCCCAGGAGCAGCCCCTGTCCTCCCAGTTCCTCTGTCCTATGCTGTTCCCTCCCCTAAAGAAGTATCTTATGCTGTGGGTTCAGCGCCACTATTCAGTGAGGACAATTTACTAGAGACACTGTTGAGGAACCTGAGGAGGACATCAGTGACATGCAGACACTTGTTAATGATGATGAAGCCAATCGCAATTGGGAGCCGGGTGCAGAACGTGGTTCCTATGTAGTTGTCCAGCCTGCTGCATCACCCAGTGCCACGCCGCTCCCTCTTTCAGCCAGCCAAGGCTCCACCACCTAAGCCGAAGGGAGTTGTGTGTTATACCCTCCTTCTGTCATTCCAAATTCTCCTGCTCCTCCTACTTTTAGTCAGCTGTTCCACCAGCAATCCGGACGAAGCCATATCCAAGAGAAAACAGTATGCGCCCACTCATCCAATGGCACAGAAGCTGAATGTGCTCCTATTCAAGATGCTGGTTCTGCAGTACCTCCCTTTTCAAGTGGTGTACTCTGCAACTTTCAGTGAACTGATGGCTTGTGCCGAGCCGAGGGGGAGAGTGCCAAGCAGTCATTTTTTTGCGAAGAAGGCAGTACCAGCCCTGTACACTTTTGTGGAAGAGAAGGTGGGCCAGTCTTTGAGCCTGTCAGTGTGTACCAAAGTGCACGGAAGCGCTGATGTCTGGAGCTGTAACTATGCTCAGGGACAATACATGTCCTTTAAGGCTCACTGGGCAAATGTGGTTCCTGCACAGCCACAACAGCAACTTGGACAGATCACGCCGCTTCCTCCTCCATGCTCTCAGGCCGTTGGTGCTTTGACAGTGTGCGCCTCCGCCTCCTCCAACGTGTCCTCAGCCTACACTGCCCAGACAAGTCTCAGTACTCTTTCAGCATACCATGTGTGCAGGGCACGGTAGTGTCACACTGTTCTTCACATGGTTTGCCTTGGCGAACTGAGTCACACAGAGGAGGAACTGCTAAAATTCATTTGTAAAGAAATTGGAGCATGGCTTACTCCATGAAAACTGGAAATGGGAACCATGGTGACTGAAACGGGAAGAATATCTTGCATGCACTGCAACTGGGAAGGCTGAGCTATGCGCCCTGCATGGCACATGTGTTCAATCTGGTTGTGAAGCAGTTCCTGAAGTGTTCCCCCCATTTGCAAGACATCCTAACAACGGGAAGGAAACTTTGCATGCACTTCAGCCACTTGTGCACCGCAAAGCACACCCTCCTTGAGCTGCCAGAACGGTATGCCCAAACATAGTCTGATTTGTGACGTTGCCACACGCTGGATTCCACCCTCCATAAGTTGGACCGATTGTACGAACAGAGAAAAGCCATCACCATCTTCTTGATTACTCCCCTGTGTTACTTCAATGTGAACCAGTGGCAGCTCATACGTGACACCTGCCGTTTGCCCTTTGAGTAAGCCACATTATTAGTAAGTCGCCAGGATTACTGGATGAACTACATCATTCCACTGCTTCATTTCTTACAACACTTGTTGGAAACTATGGCTGGTCAGGGCAATGGAGACATGGCGCCTACATCTCAGGGCCACATGAGCCCTGTGGGGGCTGAACTGGAAGAGGAGGAGGGGGAGGGGCACAGTGGAGCACAGTTTAGGTTTAGCCAAATGGGCAGTTTTTCTGGTAATACGACAGGAGAGGAAGAGCAGGAGCAGCCAGAGGAGCTAGAGGGTTATAAGGAAGGCGAGACAGAGGACCCAGACACACTGTGGCAATATGCAGTGGAGATGGAGGCAGGGAGTCCCTCCGAGTCACTTGCACAAATGGCACAATGCATGCTCACGTGCTTGCGTAGTGACAGCGGAATTGTCCCCATTCGTCAAGGGGATGACTTCTGGCAATCCACCTTATTGGACCCTCACTACCACCACAAAATAGGAGCCTTTTTTACACCCACTGAGAGGGAGGACAAAGTGACCTAGTACAGAGGCATCCTATGTAGTCAGTTGGCTGATACCTATCGGCGCTATCGTCCATCCTCTCGCAGGTCTGAATTGGGGGCCCCCTGCGCTCACCTTCCACTGACATGGCTGCTTGGGAGGGGTTGGGTGGCAGGAGCAGTACCAGCTCCATCAGCAGCAGCCCGAGTCTACATTCGCTGATTAGTAGCTTTCTTCACCCACATAGTGAAGCAACTCATCATCAGCAGGTACACCTGGAGCAGGACCTGAACCAGCAAGTGGTGGCATACCTTGACATGCCCATACCAACACACCTTGAAGATCCGCTTGACTTCTCGGAAGCCAAACTTGATTTATGACCTCAACTAGCAGCGTGCCAGGCCAGTAGTGTGCCATCAGAGCGGTTATTTAGTGCGGCAGGGGTCATAGTCACCCAAAGGAAAACTCGGCTGTCCACGAAAAATGTGGAGAGACTGACCTTTGGGAAGATGAATCAGGCATAGATCAGGATTTCCACCCACCAATGCCTGATGCATCAGAGTAGATTGACCATGGTGCCACACCAACACTTCACAAATATGGATAGTGCCAAACAGATTTAAGGTGCTGCCTGGGAATAAAAATGTTTATGGTAGCAATAGCTACCATAAATCTTCAATTAAAATGTCAAAATTAATCTTTAAAATCTTAGGGATTGTGAAGCCCTAGTGTCTACTCATGCTGCTGCCAGCTCCAGGCTGTGTCATTTAGCAACTATATGGTCTCCTCATGCTTCAGCAAACTACAGCCTGTGCCATTCAGACACTATATGGTCTCTCTTCATGCTTCAGCCAACTCCAGGCTGTGCCATTCAGACACTATATGGTCTCCTCATGCTTCATCCAACTCCAGGCTGTTCCATTCAGATGCTATATTTGGTCTCCCCATGCTGCCACAAACTCCAGGCAGTCATTCAGCTACTATATGGTCTCCTCATACTGATGCCACCTCCAGGCTTCGTCATTGTGCTGCAATGTGACATGTGGCTCCTTGTTAGATTTGGTCCTTTGTAGCCACAAAAACACTACAACTTTGGAGTTCAAACTTCAATATCAAAATCCTCAGTTTCAATTTCAAAATCTTACATTTCAATGGTCTCCTCATGCTTCTGCCAACTCCAGGCTGTGACATTCAGACACTATATGGTCACCTCATGCTTCAGCCACCTCCAGGCTGTGTCGTTCAGTCACTATATGGTCTCCTCGTGCTTCAGCTACCTCCAGGCTGTGCCATTCTGCCACTATATAGTTTCCTCATGCTTCAGACACCTTTAGGCTGTGCCATTCAGACACTATAGGGTCTCCTGATGATTCAGCCACCTCCAGGCTGTGTCATTCAGCCATTATCTGGTTTAATGATGCTGCTGGGCCTGGGCTTGGGCCTAAAAATGTCATGGTAGCACTAGCTACCATAAATCTTAAATTTTAATTTCAAAATTCCTCTTTTAATCTTAGAGATTGTGAAATCCTAGTGTCTACTCATGCTGCTGCCAGCTCCAGGCTGTGTCATTTAACAACTATATGGTCCCCTCATGCTTCAGCCCACTCCAAGCTGTGCCATTCAGATACTTTATGGTCTGTCTTCATGTTTCAGCCAGCTCCAGGCTGTGTGTGCCATTCAGACTCTTCATGGTCTCTCTTCATGCTTCAGCCAACTCTAGGCTGTGCCATTCAGACACTATATGGTCTCCCCATGCTGCCACAAACTGAAGGTAGTCATTCAGCCCCTATATGGTCTCCTCCTACTGATGCAACCTCCAGGCTCTGTCATTGTGCTGCCATGTGACATGTGACTCCTTGTTATATTTGGTCGTTTGTACCCACACGCCAGGGTCCGGGACACTAAAACTGGGGAGTTAAAATTTCAATTTCAAATTTCTCAATTTCAAAATCTTAAATTTCAATGGTCTCCTCTTGCTTCTGCTAACTCCAGGCTGTGTCATTCAGACACTTTATGGTCTCCTCATGCTTCAGCCACCTTCAGGCTATGCAATTCAGCCACTATATGGTCTCCTCATGCTTTATCCACCTCCAGGCGGTGCCATTCAGCCACTATATGGTCTCCTCATGCTTCATCCACCTCCAGGCTGTACCATTCAGCCACTATAGGGTCTCCTCATGATTCAGCCACCTCCAGGCTGTGTCATTCTGCCAATATATGGTTTACTGATGCTCCTGGGCCTGGGAATAAAAATTCTTATGGTAGCACTAGCAACCATAAATCTTCAATATCAATTTCAAAATGCATCTTTTAATCTTAGGGATTGTGAAGCCCTAGTGTCTTTTCATGCTCCGGCCAGCTCCAGGCTGTGTCAGTCAGCAACTATATGGTCTCCTCATGCTGCCAATACCTCCATGTTGTGTCATTTAGCCACTATATGGTCTTATCATGCTGCCAACACCTCCACGCTGTGTCATTCAGCCACTATATGGTCTCCTCATGTTTCAGCCACATCCAAGCTGTGTCATTCAGCCAATATATGGTCTCCTCATGCTGTCATCACCTCCACGGTGTGTAATTCAGCCACTATATGGTCTCCTTATGCTGCCAACAACTCCACGCTGTGTCATTCAGCCACTATATGGTCTCCTCATGCTTTAGCCGCATCCAAGCTGTGTCATTCAGCCAATATATGGTCTCCTCATGCTGTCAACACATCCACGCTGTGTAATTCAGCCACTATATGGTCTCCTTATGCTGCCAACACCTCCATGCTGTGTCATTCAGCCACCATATGGTCTCCTCATACTGATGCCACCTCCCAGCTCTGTCATTGTGCTCTGTAATAGTGATGCCTGTTATCTGCATGTTATACTGAATAACAGTATTATTTCACTACCCCAGCACACTCCATATGCGTGTTAGAACAAAGCAAAGTGTTCTATACCCCTATTGAGGCTCTCTGTAGGCCAGAAATAGCCATCTTTAATAGAGATTCGCCGCAAAAAATTTGTCCCGAGACAATTTTTTTCAGAAAATTCTGAGAATTGTCTGAATCAAATTTTTCAAAAGTTTGCTCATCTGTACTTACTGTACTTTCACTAATAAACAACAGGCTTCATTCTCTAGAGGTGCTGAGACACGTGACTTTAAGATAGTGGCTTCTCCCTACACATATGTAGAGGCCCTCACCTATGTAGCAATCTGTAGTGCCACACCATGAATAAACTGTAGGCGGTGTAAAAGTTTACTATAGTGGCTCTATAGCATTCCATTCCTGAAATAACCAACACAAATCTGTGTTTAAAACCTCCTATCCCAACCTCCTATGCCAACCTCCTATCTCGACCTCATATCCCAACCTTCTGTCCCGTCCTCATATCCCGTCCCCATATCCCGTCCCCATACCCCGACCTCATATCCTGTCCTCATATTCCGACCTCATATCCTGACCTCATTTCCCGACCTCATATCCCGTCCCCATATCCCGTCCCCATATCCCGTCCCCATATCCCGTCCCCATATTCTGTCCCCATTTTCCGTCCCCATACCTCGAACTCGTATCCCGTCCTCGTATCCTGTCCTCGTATCCTGTCCTCACATCTCAACTTCCTATCCCGTCCTCATATCTTGACCTCATATCCCGTCCTCATATCCCATCCTCATATCCTGTCCTCATATCCTGACCTCATATCCTGACCTCATATCCCGACCTCATATCCCGTCTTTATGTCCTGTCCTCAGGTGGGACTGATTTGTGACGTAGATATTGTAAGCTGAAAATAGAAGGGGACATGGCTTTGTGGGACTGGCCGTGATTTGCAAGCCAGACCGATGCACAAAAAGGGTAGATAATAAAAGGGGTGGGGCTTAAACAGTGGGCATGTCTTTGTGACATGGGGTGTGGCTTGCAAGCCGGATTAACACATTCACCAGGAGATGCAGAGCGGAGCTTCTGGAGTAAGGTACTGGAAGTCTCATATACTTTCATGGAACTTGAAATAAAAACCCATCTTTTATATAATGGTAAGGGTTAATTTAACTATCATATCTATTTATTTGACATGGAAGTAACATGTGACCAGGTATTATTGAAATATCTCCAGCTGTACAGAAGTTATGCGGAACATACATTTTCCATAGATTTACATAGGACTTTAAATAAAAACCCTGGCCCTCACAAATGGGTGTGGTTAAGGGTTAAATTCAACTATCCTATATTTTAAGTGGACATATAAGTAACATGTGAAGTATTATTGAAATTTCTCCAGCCTTTGGAAGTTATGCAGTAACATATATTTCCCATAGACTTGTATGGGACTTTAAACAAAAACCCCAACAATGGCAAATGGGGGTGAGTAAGGATTAACCACTTAACCCCTTAAGGACCCGGCATTTTTCCAGTTTTTGCATTTTCATTTTTTCCTCCTTACCTTTAAAAAATCATAACTCCTTCAATTTTGCACTGAAAAATCCATATGATGGCTTATTTTTTGCACCACCAATTCTACTTTGTAATCCCGTCAGTCATTTTACCCAAAAATCTACGGCAAAACGGAAAAAAAAATCATTGTGAGACAAAATTGAAAAAACAACCATTTTGTAAGTTTTGAGGGCTTCCGCTTCTACACAGTACATTTTTCTGTAAAAAATACACCTTCTCTTTATTCTGTAGGTTCATAGGATTAAAATGATACCCTACTTATGTAGGTTTGATTTTGTTGTACTTCTGGAAAAAATCCTAAAAATCATAACTACACAGCTGTCATGCCCCCTCCCATAGACTTGCATTGAAGGGCCGGATGTGACGTCACACGGGGCGGAGTCGTAACATCACAATCTTCCGTCCCGGTGGTCGAGATGGATTCAGCCTGAGGACCTCCGTTCCTGATTGGTCGCCCCTATACCATCCAGCAGCGAGCGACCAATCAGCTTCAAGAGGCCCGTCTTCATTCAAAATCCACCGCGACAACCCTGCACAGCGTAACCAGATTTACCCAATGCGCAGTGTAGGTGATATACCTACCCTGGCCATGCTTTGCAGACCAGGTATCAGTGGTCAGATGGACCCTTGCCCCAACACTGTGTGTCAGACATGCCATTACTTCCTGTTGCACAATCGAGTACTGGTTGGGGATTGCCTTTTGTGCAAAGAAATTTTAGCCGGGTACCTTCCACTGCGGTGTCCCAATAGCTAAAAAAAAATTTAGCTATTTTTTTATTTTTTTTAACTTTTTTTTAAATTTTGTAAAAAATGTTTAATTTTTTTTTTTAAAAGCTGGTGGGCTATGAGTTCAGACAAGCCAGCTGTCAGACGCCGGGCTAGGGGGTGACCTTGTGACATTGCCATCTTACGCGCAAACATGTCCTTGACAAACGAAGACGTAGAGTAGACGCTGTAGGCCTGACACACGCTTACAGACAACGAACTGCTATTCAATCTATTACAGTCAAAATTTTATTTTTTTGTTGTTAAATTTACACAACTGTCACACCACATATGATTTGCACTAGTGTGACAATGAGCCCAGCAGGCCCCAAAACTCCCAAGTGTGAAGTGAACTGACTGATTTTATTTCACAGCCAAAAAAAGGATTTTTTTCTATTTACACTACGGTCACACCACATATGATTGCACTAGTGTGACAATGAGCCCAGCAGGCCCAAAAACTCCCAAGTGTGAAGTGAACTGACTGATTTTATTTCACAGCCAAAAAAATTATTTTTTTATTTATTTACACTACGGTCACACCACATATGATTGCACTAGTGTGACAATGAGCCCAGCAGGCCCAAAAACTCACAAGTGTGAAGTGAAGTGACTGATTTTATTTCATAGCCAAAAAAGGTATTTTTTTTTCTAATTTACACAACTGTCAACCCACATATGATTTGCACTAGTGTGACAATGAGCCCAGCAGGCCCAAAAACTCCCAACTGTGTAACGTGAACTGACTGGTTTCATTTCACAGCCAAAAAAGGTATTTTTTTTTATTTGCACAAGTGTCACACCAAATGTGATTTGCACTAGGGTGACACAATTAGCCCTGCTGGCAAAAAAAAAACTCACAACTGTGACGTGAACTGACTGGTTTTATTTCACAGCCAAAAAAGTTTTTTTTTTTTTTAACAACTGTCACACCAAGTGGGATTTGCACTAGGGTGACACAATTAGCCCTGCAGGCAAAAAAACTCACAACGGTGACGTGAACTGACTGGTTTCATTTCACAGCCAAAAAAGTTCTTTTTTTTCTTCTTTAAACTGTCACACCAAATGTGATTTGCACTAGTGTGACAATGAGCAAAAAAGGTTGCCAGCGGAGTTCCCCTTTTAAGCAGAGGTCCCCAACCAGGGTGCCTCCAGCAGTCGCAAGACACACGGACTGAACTTATAGCCCTTTTAATACTGTAGTTAGTTGTTGAAGGAACTTAAGTTTTACACTGGAGTACCCCTTTTAACCAGTGGTCCCCTCCCAACCAGGGTGCCTCCAGCTGTTGCAAGACACACGGACTGAACTTATAGCCCTTTTAATACTGTAGTTAGTTGCTTGAAGGAACTTAAGTTTTATACTGGAGTACCCCTTTTAACCAGCGGTCCCCTCCCAACCACGGTGCCTCCAGCTGTTGCAAGACACACGGACTGAACTTATAGCCCTTTTAATACTGTAGTTAGTTGCTTGAAGGAACTTAAGTTTTACACTGGAGTACCCTTTTTAACCAGCGGTCCCCTCCCAACCAGGGTGCCTCCAGCTGTTGCAAGACACACGGACTGAACTTATAGCCCTTTTAATACAGTAGTTAGTTGCTTGAAGGAACTTAAGTTTTTCACTCGAGTACCCCTTTTAACCAGCGTTTCCCTCCCAACCAGGGTGCCTCCAGCTGTTGCAAGACACACAGACTGATATTTGAGCCCTAAAAAGGACTTTTTTGGGTGCTGTCCTTAAAGCAGCTGTTAGACTAGTGCTTCAGGAGTAAAGTGGACCCTGAATACACCACCTAGCAGCAACCTAGCTATCGCTTTCCCCATTACAGCAGGAGCAGCTTCTCTGTCCCTCCACTTTCTAAGCCTGCAGAATGCCGAATGAAGGTAAAATGGAGTGCAGGAGGTAGGAGGGTCTGGAAGGGAGGGACTGCTGCTGATTGGCTGTAATGTGTCTGCTGACTCTGACTCCCAGGGTCAAAGTTTACCGCAATGTTAAAGTATAGGGGGCGGATCGAACTTCACATATGTTCGCCTGGTGATGCGAACGCACACATGCTAAGTTCGCCGGCGAACAATTCGTGACATCTCTAACCATGACATATTGCTGTTATACTATGAGCTCCGTGCTGTTATTAACAACAGCTGGAATGCATTTTACTGACAGTCAAGGATGGCGAAGCTATGCAGGGAAAGGAGTATATATTACTCGGGGTGAGGGGGGCGTCACACTATATAAACATTCACATCCATTTAGTAGACTATGTGCGTGTATATGTGAGAAAGGGGGGGGGGGGCGAAGCTATGCAGAGAAGGGAGCATGGCCTAGTGAAGGGAAGGGGCTGTGGCACCTGTCACTTTACTTCCGGTGGGCGGTTTGACGAAAGTTATGACTCACTACTGTCATTTGTCATCGAAGGGAGTTACTGGAGTAGCGGAAGCGATGACTGGACAAAATCTAATAAATAAGCAAGAGGAAATAAGGTAAAGTAAATCACGGACTTTAAATTTATTAACACTATTAATATGTTGGAGAAAAAGAAACTACATAGCGGTCATGCATAAATAAAAACACCACTACTATTTTCTTTCACCTTTTTATAACATAACCTATCCCAATACTCTATATAGATCCCAGATCCCGAAAAGTAAAATACATTACATTATTGTTATATTTATTCCCTTTGTCTTATATACGGTTGTATGATTTCTTAACAAATGGGAGTGCATGAAGTAATAACACTCCTAATATTTGTAATCTAGAGAAGAACTGTGTAAATCGGCACAGATATAACTAAAAAAATATAACCGATGATAACCTGGATCACCTACCACCTCCCCGCTAAAGAAAGGAAGAAACCCCTGGATGTGTACCTACCTGCCTTGAATATAGTCATCACGTGAGTGCTCCATTTCTTTTCTTCTCATCATTATATACTCCTAATATTTGTGTTTGTTTACTTGAAAAATTCTATAAAAATTACTTAAACTGGATAAACTATGGAAAAACCCTTTTTTTTTCCTTATTTTTTTTCATTTTAAGAATAACCCTGAATAATCAGCATATTTAAAACATCTCAAAGAACGTACAATATTTGTATTACCTCCCTAAAAAATAGCAGCATAAGTGTCAGTTTAACTAATACCACCTCTCAAGTATATTTTTAATTGCGAGGATTAAGATTACCTTCTGCAGGTATTGTAATCATTTAAGGTTAATATCTGGCACTACTGGAACTGTGAATCAGGATGTCGGCCCGCCACTGAGGCAGACAAAAATGACACAAAAGACTTTCACTGCCAAATAGGCTTTTATTTAAAGAAAACTATCATTATGCAAAACTTCAAATTGAAAGCAAATGTGTAAAAAAGAATTACAGAAGGCATGCCACTAATGATTTCAGTAACTGCGCATGGGATATTACACAGCAGGTAGGCAGATAGCAAACTCTGCAATTTTATTTCAGAAGTAGAAAAAGGATCTTTGAGAGCCCATAGTAAATACTAGTGCTGGCTCAGTGACTGTACATTTCATGTTTTTTTTTTCTGTCTCGTTCCTAAAAGGCACATAACAAAAATACAATAAGAACATGACAAATTGTACAGCATAAATGAAAGTATTAATGCATCTAAAACAGGAAACACGGGGACATTGATTTTTAGACCCATGGCTAGCGGTTGAATGCTTAATTTTACAGGACCATTGTTTAAAGCTACTGCTATTCACAAGGGGGTATGCCATATGTCAAGTGTAATAAGGTGGCTATTTTAACAAAAGGGTCATGGTGTTTGTGATGCATTTTAAACATATTGAACTTTGTATATATTAACTACAAAAAAAGCCAAAATGAGACAGTCTGAAGAGCTTGGAAAAGATATTTTAAAACAATTAGGAATAGATTAATGCCTCCACTACTTAATGGTAATGTAAGAAAATGACTACTTTTTACTTATTTTCCTTTTTTTTATTTTATTAAACCTTTAAACCTTGTTTTTATGGTTTTTTTGTGTGACTTGCCACATGAAAAAAAAAGACTAAATATGTTAGTCTTCACATTAATAACTAAAGCATTCACAATGGGCTGTCACTTTTATTTAAAGATTTAAAGTGAGACTAGAGCAGGCTCTAGCTGTACAGTCGTATCCAAGCTGTAGCACTCCAGATGTTGCAAAACTACAACTCCAAGCATGCCCAAACTGCCCAGGCATGCTGGGAGTTGTAGTTCTGTAACATCTGGATCTTCAGATGTCCCCGAACTACAGCGCCCAGCATGCCAGGGCAGTCTGAACATGCTTGGAGTTGAAGTTTTGCAACATCTGGAGGGCTACGGTTTGGACACTACTACACAGTGGTCTCCAAACTGTTCTCCTCTAGTTGTGGCATAACTACAACTCCCAAGATGCCCTTTGGCTGTCTGGACATGCTGGGAGCTGTAGTTTTGCAACAACTGGAGGTACAATGGTTGGGAAACATTGTCTGTTTCCTAACTTAGTGTTTCCCAACCGTGTGCTTCCAGCTGTTGCAAAACTGACAGACCATGCATGCTGGGAGTTGTAGTTTTGCAACAGCTGGAGGCACATAGGTTGGGAAACACTGAGTTAAGTAAAAAAAAAACTCTGTGCTTTGTGCCTCAAACTATTGCATAACTCCAACCCCCAGCATGCACGAACAGCCAAAGGGCATGCTGAAAGTTATAGTCGTATGCCTCCAGCTGTTGCATAACTACAAGTATGCCCTTCTGCTGTCACTGCATGCTGAGAGTTGTAGTTTTTGCAACAGCTGAAGGCACACTGGTTGTGAAACACAGAGTTTGTTACCTAACTCAGTGTTTCGCAATTAGTGTGCCTCCAGCCGTTGTAAACTACAACTCCCAGAATCTCCCCTGGCTGTCTTTACAAGTTAGGAGTTGTACTTTTGCAACAGCTGGAGGCACACTGGTTGGGAAACATTGATTTAAGTAACAAACTCTGTGTTTCACAACCAGTGTGCCTTCAGCTGTTGCAAAAACTACAACTCTCAGCATGCAGTGACAGCAGAACGGCATGCTGGGAGTTTTAGTTTTGCAACAGCTGGATGTTTGCCCCCCCCCCCCCCCATGTGAATGTACATGGTACATTCACATAGACGGGGGTTTACAGTGAGTTTCTTGCTGCAAGTTTGAGATGCAGCAAATTTTCTGCTGCAGCTTAAACTCCCAGCAGGAAACTCGTTTTGAACCCCCACCTATCCCCTGCCATTGGCCATATGGAAATTTTAGTATTGGTGGCAAGTGTAATTCTTGCATCCAGGTCCATCCCTATGCAAATCCCTAATTTAGGCCTCAAATGTGCATGGTGCTCTCTCACTTCGGAGCCCTGTCGTATTTCAAGGCAACAGTTTAGGACCACATATGGGGTATTAATCTGTTGGGGAAGGAGGGCATATGGATATGCCCTCGTGTCCCAGTATTTAAGGACGGAGGGCGTACCTGTATGCCCTCCGCATTTCCGATCACTGCCGCTCGTCGGGCAGTGATCGGACCAGGATGACTGCTGATATCTATCAGCAGGCATCCCATGACATATCCTAGGGGGGTCACGAGACCCCCCAATGTCGGCGATCGTCGCAAAGTGCTGAATAATTCAGATCAGCGATTTGCGGAGATTCCGGGCTGATCGGGTCTCTGATGACCCGTTAGCCCGTAAAATAGGGCTGATCATCCTAAAAGATAGGAGCGAGGTGACAGGAATGCCACCTCCTCCTATTCCCTGCCACTGGGAAGCAGGGGGGGGTACTGGAACGGGGCATGGGGGTCTTACCAGGTCAGGAATAGCGGCGGCAGGCACATGAAGAGCTGTGGCGGCGAAGGAGGACACTGCAGGCGACAGTGAGGATCCTCTTTAGTGAGTGATCCTCACTGTGGCCTGCTAGAAGTTACAAAACTACAACTCCCAGCATGCCCAGACAGTCACAGCATGCTGGGAGTTGTAGTTCTGTAACATCTAGCCCTTCAGATGTTGCAGAGCTACAACTCCCAGCAGGCCTGGATAGTCTTGGCATGCTGGGAGTTGTAGTTTTGCAATATCTGGAGGGACACAGTTTGGAGACCACTATACAGGGGTTTCCAAACTGTAGACCTCCAAATATTGCAAAACTACAATTTCCAGCATACCCAGACAGTCAAGCATGCTGGGCGTTGTAGTGCTGCAACATCTGGCCCTTCAGATGTTGCCGAACTACAACTCCCAGCGTGCCAGGACAGTCTGGGCATGCTTGGAGTTGTAGTTTTGCAACATCTGGAGGTCTACAGTTTGGAGACCACTATTTAATGGTATCCAAACTGTTCTTCCCCAGTTGTTGCTTAACTACAACTCCTAGCATGCCTTTCGGCTGTCAGTGCATGCTGGGAGTTGTAGTTTTGCAACAGCTGTAGGCACACTGGTTGGGAAACACTGAGCAGAGTCTGTTTATTAACTCAGTGATTCCAACCTGTGTGCCTCTAGCTGTTGCAAAAACTACAAATCCCAAAATGCACTGACAGACCGTACATGCTGGGAGTTGTAGTTTTGCAACAGCTGAAGGCACACGGGTTGGAATCAATTTTTGAATTTTTGCAAGGGGTAAAAAGGAGAAAATTTTTACTTGTATTTGAAACCCCATTTCTCTCGAGTAAGCACATACCTCATATGTCTATGTTAATTGTTCGGTGGGCGCAGTAGAGGGCTCAGAAGGGAAGGAGCGTCAAATGGTTTTTGGGGGGCATGTCACCTTTAGGAAGCCCCTATGGTGCCAGGACAGCAAAAAAAAACACATGGCATACCATTTTGGAAACTAGACCCCTCAGGGAACGTAACAAGGGGGAAAGTGAACCTTAATACCCCACAGGTGATTCACGACTTTTGCATATGTAAAAAAAAAAAAAATGTTTTACCTAAAATGCTTGGTTTCCCAAAAATGTTACATTTTTTAAAAGGATAATAGCAGAAAATACCCCCCAATTTCTCCCGATTCAGAAAACACCCCATATGGGGGTGAAAAGTGCTCTGCTGGCGCACTACAGGTCTCAGAAGAGAAGGAGTCACATTTGGCTTTTTGAAAGCAAATTTTGCTCTGGGGGCATGCCGCATTTAGGAAGCCCCTATGGTGCCAGAACCGCAAAAAAAAAAAACACATAGCATACCATTTTGGAAACCAGACCCCTCGGGGAACGTAAAAAGGGGTAAAGTGAACCTTAATACCCTACAGGTGTTTCACGACTTTTGCATATGTTAAAAAAAAATTTTTTTTACCTAAAATGCTTGGTTTCCCAAAATGTTTACATTTTTAAAAAGGGTAATAGCAGAAAATACCCCCCAAAATTTGAAGCCCAATTTCTCCCGATTCAGAAAACACCCCATATGGGGGTGAGAAGTGCTCTGCTGGCGCACTACAGGTCTCAGAAGAGAAGGAGTCACATTTGGCTTTTTGAAAGCAAATTTTGCTCTGGGGGCATGCCGCATTTAGGAAGCCCCTATGGTGCCAGAACCGCAAAAAAAAAAAACACATGGCATACCATTTTGGAAACTAGACCCCTCGGGGAACGTAAAAAGGGGTAAAGTGAACCTTAATACCCTACAGGTGTTTCACGACTTTTGCATATGTTAAAAAAATAAATAAATTTTTACCTAAAATGCTTGGTTTCCCAAAATTTTTACATTTTTAAAAAGGGTAATAGCAGAAAATACCCCCCAAAATTTGAAGCCCAATTTCTCCCGATTCAGAAAACACCCCATATGGGGGTGAGAAGTGCTCTGCTGGCGCACTACAGGTCTCAGAAGAGAAGGAGTCACATTTGGCTTTTTGAAAGCAAATTTTGCTCTGGGGGCATGCCACATTTAGGAAGCCCCTATGGTGCCAGGACAGCAAAAAAAAAACACATGGCCTACCATTTTGGAAACTAGACCCCTCAGGGAACGTAACAAGGGGTAATGTGAACCTTAATACCCTACAGGTGATTCTCAACTTTTGCATATGTAAAAAAAAATAAAAAAAATTTTTACCTAAAATGTTGGTTTCCCAAAAATGTTTGATTTTTAAAAAGGGTAATAGCAGAAAATACCCCCCATAATTTGTAACACAATTTTTCCCGAGTACGGCGATACCCCATATGTGACCCTAAACTGTTGCCTTGAAATACGACAGGGCTCCAAAGTGAGAGCGCCATGCGCATTTGAGGCCTAAATTAGGGATTGCATAGGGGTGGACATAGGGGTATTCTACGCCAGTGATTCCCAAATAGGGTGCCTCCAGCTGTTGTAAAAGTCCCAGCATGCCTGGACAGTCAGTGGCTATCTGGTAATACTGGGAGTAGTTGTTTTGCAACAGCTGGAGGCTCCGTTTTGGAAACAGTGGCGTACCAGACGTTTTTCATTTTTATTGGGGAGGGGAGGGGAGGGGGGCTGTGTAGGGGTATGTGTATATGTAGTGTTTTTTACTTTTTATTTTATTTTGTGTTAGTGTAGTGTAGTGTTTTTAGGGTACAGTCGCACAGGCGGGGGTTCACAGTAGTTTCTCGCTGGCAGTTTGAGCAGCGGCAGAAAATTTGCCTCAGCTCAAACTTGCAGCCGGATACTTACTGTAATCCTCCGCCCATGTGAGTGTACCCTGTACATTCACATTGGGGGGGGGGGACATCCAGCTGTTGCAAAACTACAACTCCCAGCATGTACGGTCTATCAGTGCATGCTGGGAGTTGTAGTTTTGCAACAGCTGAAGACACACAGGTTGTGAAACACCGAGTTTGACAACAAACTCAGTGTTTTGCAACCAGTGTGCCTTCAGCTGTTGCAAAAGCTACAACCCCCAGCATGTACGGACAGCGGGAGGGCATGCTGGGTGTTGTAGTTATGCAACAGCCGGAGGCATACTACTTTGGCTGGGGATGCTGGGGATTGTAGTTATGCAACAGCTGGAGACACACTGGTTTGCTACTTAACTCAGTGTGCCTTCAGCTGTTGCAAAACTACAACTCTCAGCAGTCACCGACAGCCAAAGGGCATGCTGGGAGTTGTAGTTATGCAACCACCAGATGCACCACTACAACTCCCAGCATGCCCTTAAGCTGTTTGTGCAAGCTGGGAGTTGTAGTTACACAACAGCTGAAGGTACACTTTTCCATAGAAAGAATGTGCCTCCAGCTGTTGCAAAACCATAAGTCCAGCATGCCCATAAGTGCATGCTGGGAGTTGTGGTGGTCTGCCTCCTCCTGTTGCATAACTACAGCTCCCAGCATGCCCTTTTTGCATGCTGGGAGCTGTTGCTAAGCAACAGCAGGAGGCTGTCACTCACCTCCTGCTGCTGCTTGATTGCCGCACAGGTCAGTCCCGCCGTCGTCACTCCTGGGGCCCCGATCCCAACATTAACGCCGGGGATCAGGGTCCCCAGCACCAGGGGTGCACGTCCCGCACCCGCTCACGTCCTCCGGAAGAGGGGCGGAGCGGGTGTGGGAGTGACACCCGCAGCAGGCACCCTGATTCGTCGGCCGATAATCCGGCCGACGAATCAGGGCGATCGTGAGGTGGCACCAGTGCCACCTCACCCCTGCAGGCTCTGGCTGTTCGGGGCCGTCTCTGACGGCCCCGATCAGCCAGTAATTCCGGGTCACCGGGTCACTGGAGACCCGATTGACCCGGAATCGCCGCAGATCGCTGGACTGAATTGTCCAGCGATCTGCGGCCATCGCCGACATGGGGGGGCATAATGGCCCCCCTGGGCGATATGCCGCGATGCCTGCTGAACGATTTCAGCAGGCATCGGGCACCTGCTCCCCTCCGGCTAGCGGCAGGGGGCCGGGAAAGGACAGGACGTACTCCTACGTCCTCGGTCCTTAAGGACTCGGAAATGGGGGCGTAGGAGTACGTCCATTGTCCTTAAGGGGTTAATGGAGCCTCCAGCTGTTGCAAAACAACAACTCTCAGTATTGCCAGACAGCCATTGACTGTGCTGGCAGGCTGGGAGTTTTGCAACAGCTGGAGGCACCCTGTTTGGGAAACACTTCCGTAGGATTTTGATGGAGACAAGAACCAATCCGGGTCCGCCCCTATTGCAAATTTCTAATTTAGTCCTCAAATGTGCATGGTGCTCTCTCACTTCACAGCCCTGTTGTATTGCAAGGCAACAGTTTAGGGCCACATATGGGGTATTTCCATATTTGGGAGAAATTGCATTACAAATTTTGGGGGGCTTTTTCTCCTTTTACCCCTTATGAAAAGGAAAAGTTAGAGGCTACACCAGCATGTTAGTGTAAAAATATTGCCCCCATACTTTTCATTTTCACAAGAGGTAAAAGGAGTAAAATACCCCCAAAATTTGAAATGCAATTTGTACGGAAATACCCCATATGTGGACATAAAAAGCTCTGCGGACGCATAACAGGGCTGAGTGAGAGTGCGCCATGAACATTTGAGGTCTAAATTGATTTGCACAGCAGTTCTGACAAATGCAAAAAAAAAAAAAAAAATGCCCACATGTGACCCCATTTTGGAAACTACACCCCTCAAGGAACGTAACAAGTGGTATAATGAGCCTTAAAACCCCACAAGTCTTTGACAAATTTTCGTTAAAGTTGGACATGAAAGTTAAAAAAATATATACATTTTCCTAAAATGCTGGTGTTACCCCAAATTTTTCATTTTTACAAGGGGTAAGAGGAAAAAGCCCCCCAAAATGTGTAACCCCATTTCTTCTGAGTAAGGAAATACCCTATATGGGGATGTTAAGTGCTCTGTGGGTGAACTACAATGCTCAGAAGAGAAGAAGCGCCATTGGGCTTTTGGGGAGAGAATTAGGCTGGAATTGAAGGCCATGTGTGTTTACAAAGCCCCCATGGTGTCAGAACAGTGGACTCCCCCCCACATGTGACCCCATTTTGGAAACTACACCCTTCACATAATGTAACAAGGGGTGCAGTGAGCATTTAATGAACACCAAACCCCAGTTACCAACAGGTGACAGGGTTTGAAACCCCAAACCAAAATATCCCTCTTTTTTAATAGTATTAGTGTGATTCTTAAAACTTTACTTTTATTAGGTATGCTTAAAAGGTCCCAAAAAGAGTGTATTTAAAAACATGTTTTTACATTTTTTTTTTTGACCTTTTAAGCATACCTAATAAAAGTAAAGTTTTAAGAATCACACTAATACTATTAAAAGAGAGGAATATTTTGGTTTGGGGTTTCATACCCCGTCACCTACTCCCTACTCTGGGCATTTTTTGGAAATTTGTACAGTGAGCGTTTACACCCCACTCGTGTCTGACAGATTTTTTGAACAGTCGTCCGAATAAATGGAAACATTTTATTTTTCATTTACACAGCCCACTGTCTCAAAGATCTGTCAAATGCCAGTGGGTGTAAATGCTCATTGCACCCTTTATAACATTCCTTGAGGGGTGTAGTTTCCAAAATGGGGTCACATGTGGGGGAGTCCACTGTTCTGGCACCACGGGGACTTTGTAAACGCATGTGAACACCGACTTCAATTCCAACCAAATTCTCTCATCAAAAGCTTAATGATGCTCCTTCTCTTCTGAGCATTGTAGATCACTTGCAGAGCACTTTATATTCACATATGAGGTATTTCTATACTCAGAAGAGATGGGGTTACAAATTTTGGGGGGCTTTTTCTCCTATCACCCCTTGTGAAAATGAAAAATTTGGGGTAACAAAAAAAAATATTTTTTTTTTACGTCCCATTTTAACAAAAGTCCGTCAATCACCTGTGGGGTGTTGAGGCTCACTTTACCCCTTGTTACATTCCTTGAGGGGTGTAGCTTTCAAAATTTTGTGTCATGTGTTTTTTTTTTTACTGTTCTGGCATCAAGTTTGCTTTCTAAATGCGACATGCCCCCAAATACCATTTCAGAAAAATTTGCTCTCCAAAAGCCCATTGTCGCTCCTTCCCTTCTGAGCCCTCAAGTGCACCCACGGAGCACTTTACATCCACATATGAGGTATTTCCTTACTTGTGAGAAAATAAATTACATATTTTGGGGGGTATTTTTACCTTTTATCCCTTGTAAAAATGAAAAAAATGGTGCTACAATACCAAGTTAATGTAAAAAAATGGAGATTTAGATTTTTCTCTTCCATTTTGCTGCTATTCCTGTGAAACACCTAAACGGTTAACAAACTTTTTGAATGTCATTTTGAATACTTTAAGGGATGCAATTTTCATAACAGAGTCCATTATAAGGGATTTCCAACATAAACACCCTCAAATCCCCTACAAAACGTAACTGGTCCCTAAAAAATTCTGATTTTGAAATTTTCATGAAAAATTGGAAAATTGCTGCTATACTTTGAAGCCCTTTGATGTCTTCAAAAAGTAAAAACATGTTAACTTTATGATGCCAACATAAAGTTAACATATTGTATATGTGAATCAATATGTAATTTATTTGACATGTCCCCTTTCCTTACAAGCAGAGTGCTTCAAAGTTAAAAAAAATTCGAAATTTTCACATTTTTTACCAAGAAATGATGCAAGTATCGATGAAAACCGCTAACATAAAGTAGAATATGTCACGAAAAAAAAAAAATCTTGGAATTTAATTTATAAGTAAAAGCATCCCAGAGTTACTCATGCATAAAAAAGTGACAGAGGTCAGATTTGCAAAAAATGCTCCTGTCCTTAGGGTCATAATGGGCTCCGTCCCCAAGGGGTTAAAGTACTCAGAAGAAATTGCCTAACAAATTTTGGGGGGCTTTTTCTCCTTTTACCCCTTATGAAATGGTAAAGTTGGGGGTCTACTCCAGCATGTTATTGTAAAAAATTTTAATTTTTTACACTAACAAGCTAATGTTGCCTATACTTTTCATTTTCACAAGAAGTAAAATTAATAAAAGACCCCCCAAATTTGTAACGCAATTTCTTCTGAGTACGGAAATTACTCATATGGGGACGCAAAATGCTCTGTGGGCGCACAACAAGGCTCATGAGTGAAAGTGCCATATACATTTGAAGTGATTTGCACAGGGGTGGCTAATGGTTACAGTGGTTCTGACATAAATGCAAAAAAGTCACCCACATTTGACCCCATTTTGGAAACTACACCCTTCACGGAACATAACAAGGAGTATAGTGAGCCTTAACACCCCACAGGTATTTGAAGAATTTTTAAATTTGGACACGAAAATGAAAAAGTTGTATTTTTTTCACTAAAATGCTGGTGTTATCCCAAATTTTTCATTTTCACAAGGGGTATTAGGAAAAAAGCCCCCCCAAATTTGTAACCCCATTTCTTCTGAGTATGAAAATGCCCCATATGAGGATGTAAAGTGCTCTGCGGGAGAACTACAATGCTCAGAAAAGAAGGAGCGCCATTGGGCTTTTGGAGAGAGAATGTGTCTGGAATTAAAGGCCATGTCTGTTTACAAAGCCCCCCATTGTGCCAGAACAGTGCCCCCCCCCCCACATGACCCCATTTTGGAAACTACACCCCTCAAGGAATGTAATAAGGGGTGCAGTGAGCATTTACACCCGACAGGTGTCTGACAGATTTTTTGAACAGTCGTCCGTAAAAATTTAAATTTTTATTTTTCATTTGCACAGCCGACTGTTCAAAGAATTTGTCAGATGCCAGTGGGGTTTAAATGCTCCCTTATTAAATTCTGTGAGTGATGTAGTTTCCAAAATGGTGTCACATGTGGGGGGTTTCTGCTGTTCTGGCATCATGGGAGGTTTGTAAATGCTCTACAAAAGTCCAATGGCGCTCCTTCTGTTCTGAGTCCTGTAGTACGCCCACAGAGCACTTAACGTCCACATATTGGGAGTTTTCTTAATCGGGAGAAATTGGGCTTCTAATTGTGGGGTACATTTTCACCTGATAACCCTAGTGAAAGAGAAAAATTTGGGGTAACCCCATAATTTTAGTGTTAAAAATAAAATTTTCCATTTTCACGTCCAACTTCAATGCAAAGTCGTCAAACACCTGTGAGGTGTTAAGGCTCACTATACCCCTTGTTACGTTCTTTGAGGGGTGTAGTTTCTAAAATAGTATGCAATGTGGGGTTATTTTGCTGTTCTGGCACCATGGGGGCTTCCTAAATGCAAAAAATCCCACAGTTTCTCTTTCCCTCTTTAGCCATGTTGTGAGCAGAGCACTTTATGTTAACTTATGAGCTACCATAAATCTTCAATTTCAATTTCAAAATTAATCTTTTAATCTTAGTGATTGTGAAGCCCTAGTGTCTTCTCATGCTGCTGCCAGCTCCAGGCTGTGCCATTCAGACACTATATGGTTTCCCCATGCTGCCACAAACTCCAAGCAGTCATTCAGCCACTATGTGGTCTCCTCATACTGATGCCACATCCAGGCTCCGTCATTGTGCTGCCATGTGACATGTGACTCCTTGTTATATTTGGTCCTTTGTACCCACAAGCTGGGGCCTGGGACAGTAAAACTTGGGAGTTAAAATTTCTATTTCAAAATCCTCAATTTAAAAATCTTAAAATTTGTATTTAAAAATCTTACATTTCAATGGTCTCCTCCAGGCTGTACCATTCAGACACTATGTGGTCTCCTCGTGCTTCAGCCAACTCCAGGCTGTGTCATTCAGCCAATATATGGTCTCCTCATGCTTCAGTTACTTCCAGGCTGTGTCATTCAGCCAATATATTGCTTACTAATGCTGCTGGGCCTGGGCCTATAAAATTTTATGGTAGCACTAGCTACCATAAATCAATTTACTCTTAGGGATTGTGAAGCCCTAGTGTCTACTCATGCTGCTGCCAACTCCAGGCTGTGTCATTCAGACACTATGTGGTCTCCTCATGCTTTAGCCACCTCCCCCCTGTGTCATTCATCCACTATATGGTCTCCTCATACTCATATTGATGCCAGCTCCAACTCTGTCATTGTGCCGCTCTGCGACAGTGATTCTAAAAGCGATGCCTGTAATCTGCATGTCATACTGAAGAACAGTATTACTTCACTACCCCAGTACACTCCATATGCATGTTAGAACAAAGCAAAGTGTTCTACATCCCTATTGAGTCTCTCTGTAAGCCAGAAATATCCGTTTTTAATATAGATTCGCCGCAAATAAATTGAACCAATTTTTTTCGGAAAATTTGGCGAAACGGCCAAATCAAATTTTTCAAAAGTTCGCTCATCTCTATTGCTAGTGCTGTAGTCACTCCCTTTTCAAGTGGTGGACTCTGCACCTTTCAGAGATCTGATGGCTTGTGCCGAGCCGAGGTGGAGAGTCCCAAGCCGTAATTTCTTTGCAAAAAAGACAGTACCAGCTCTGCACAATTTTGTGGAACAGAAGGTGGGCCAGATCTTGAGCCTTTGGTTGTGTACCTAAGTGCATGAAGCGCTAACTTGTAGAGCAGTAAGTACGGTCATGGACAATACATGTCCTTTATGGCCCAGTGGGTGATTGGGGTTCCTGCACAGCCACAACAGCAGCTTGGACAGGTCAGGCCGATTCCGCCTCCACGCTCTCAGACCATTGGTCCTGTGATAGTGTGTGACTCCAATTCCTCATCTTCCACAGTGTCCTCAGCCTCCAGCCCCCACGGACAAGTCTCAGTGCCCCTCCATGTTACTATGTTTTCAGGGCACGGCGGTGTCACACTTTTCTTCACATAGTTTGCCTTGGTGAACGGAGTCACACAGGGAAGGAACTGCTAAAAGTCATTCATCAAGAAATTGAATCATGGCTTACTCCACTAAAACTGGAAATGGAAACCATGGTGACCAACAACGGGAAGAATATCTTGTCTGTCCAACATAGGAAGGAAGCCTGAGCCAAGCGCCATGCATGGCACACATGTGCAATCTGGTTGTTAAGCTGTTCCTGAAGTGTTCCCCTCATCTGCAAGACTTCCTAACACTGGAAAGGAAACTATGCATGCACTTCAGCCACTCGTACACCGCAAAGCACACCCTCCCTGAGCTGCAACATCAGAACGGTATCCCCAACAAAGTCTGATTTGCGAACCCAACCTTCCACCCTTCATATGTTGGACCGACTGTACAAACAGAGAAAAACCATTACCGATTTCCTGATGATCCATGCGGATAGGGGTACTCCCCTGTGTAACTTGAATGTCAACCAGTGGCAGCTCATACGTGACACCTGCCGTTTGCTCAGGCCATTTGAGTAAGCCCCATTAGACAGTCGCCAGGATTACCGGATGAACGACTTAATTCCACTGCTTCATTTCCTACAACACGTGTTGGAAACGATGACTGGTCAGGGCACTGGAGATATGGCGCCTACATTTCACAGTCACATGAGCCCTGTGGGGGCTGAATTGGAGGAGGAGGGGGAGGGGCACAGTGGAGCACAGGTTAGGTTTAGCAAAATAGGTGGTTTTTCTAGTCATCTGACAGGAGAGGAGGAGCAGGAGCAGCCAGAGGAGCTAGAGGGTGATGAGGAAGGTGAGACAGGGGTTCCAGACACACTGTGGCAGTATGCAGTGGAGATGGAGGCAGGGAGTCCCTCCGAGTCACTTGCAAAAATATCACGATGCATGCTTAATTGCTTGCATAGTGACCACTGAATTGTCACCATTTGGCACCTACTACAGAGACATCCTACTTAGTCAGTTAGCTGATGCCTATCTGCGCCATTGTCCATCCTCTCGCAGGTCTGACTTGGGGGGGGCGCTCCACGCTCATCTTCCACTGCCATGGCTGCTGGGGAGGGGTGGCAAGAGCAGTACCAGCTCCATCAGCAGCAGGCTGAGTCTACAGTCACTGATGAGTAGCTTTTTTCACAGGCATAGTGAAGCAACTCATCAGTAGCAGGTAGACCTGGAGCAGCACCGGAACCAAAAGGTGTTGGCATACCTTGACATGACCCTACCAACACACCTTGAAGATCTGCTGGACTTCTGAGCAGCTAAACTTGATTTGTGGCCGCAACTAGCAGAGTTTGCCCTGGAAAAGCTGTCCTACCCGGCCAGTACTCACCCCAAGGAGAACTCATCTGTCCACGAAAAATGTGGAGAGACTGACCTTTGTGAATATGAATCAGGCACGGATAAGCCAGGATTTCCACCCACCAATGCCTGATGCATCAGAATAGATTGACCAGGGTGCCACACCAACACTTCATAAATATGGATAGTGCAAAACACTACTTAAGGACCCTGGGCGTACCTGTACACCATTGGGAATTTCGGTCCCTGCCACACACCTGGCGGGGACTGGACCAGGTGACTGCTGATATCTATCAGCAGGCTCCCGTGCAAACCCCTGGGGGAGTCCTGAGACCCCCTTATGTCGACGATTGCCACAAATAGCCAGCCAATTTAGACCAGCGATTTGCAGCGATTTTGGGTCAATCTGGTCTCTGGTAACCGGTGACCCGGAAAAAAAGGGTGAATGGGGCTGTCCAAAACAGCCATAATCACCCTTACCCAGCAGGAGTGAGGTGGCACGGGTGCCACGATCACGTGATTGATCGGTCAGAACAACCGACCAATCACTGTCCTGCTGGGCGGTGATCGGGGCGGCAATCGGGGCGGAGATCGGGGCTGGCGGGGGTCTCTTACCTCTCCCTGTTGCGGCAGGGTGTCCCCTCAGGAGCGGTGGCGGTGGTCCCGGTGGCAGGAGCGGTGGCAGCAGCGGTGGCGGTCCCGGCAGGAGAATACAGCAGGAGGGGAGGCCTGTTCACCTCCTGCATTTGCTTAGCAACAACTCTCAGCATGCACAACCAAAGGGCATGCCGGGAGTTGTAGTTTTTCAACATCTGGCATTCCAACTACAACTCCCAGCATGCCCTTTGGTAGTCAGTGCATGCTGGAGGTTGTAGTTATGCAACAGCTGGAGGCACATTTTTGAGTTTGTGTCCTAACTCTGTGTTTCGCAACCAGTGTGCCTCCAGCTGTGTCAAAACTACAACTCCCAACATGCACTGAGAGATTGTACATGCTGGGAGTTCTAGTTTTGCAACAGCTGGAGGCACACTGGTTGCGAAACACTGAGTTAAGTAACAAACCCTCAATGTCACACAACCAATGTGCCTCCAGCTTTTGCATAACTACAACTACCAGCATGTATGGTATGTCAGTGCATACTGGGAGTTGTACTTTTGCAACAGCTGGAGGTTTGCCCCCCGCCCCCCCCCCCCCCCCCATGTGAATGTACAGGGTACATACACACGGGTGGGTTTACAACGAGTTTTCTACTGCAAGTTTGAGATTCGGCAAATTTTCCATCACAGCTCAAACTCCCCGCAAGAGAATCACTGTAAACCCCCGCCTGTGTGAATGTACCCTAAAAACACTATGCTACACGTCTTGTACTGCACTGTTTCATAAAACAAAGCCCCCATCTGTTGAAAAACAACAACTCCCAGTATTGCAGGACAGCGACTGACTGTCAAGGCATGCTGGGAGTTTTGCAACAGCTAGAGACACCCAATTTGGGAAACACTGCAGTAGGGTATTTTGGTGGCAGATGCAAATCCCCAAAATAACCTCAAATGCGCATAGCGCTCTCTCACTTTGGAGCCCTGTCCTATTTCAAGGAAATAGTTTAGGGCCACATATGGGGTATTGTGTTACAAATTGAGTTACACATTTTGGGGGGCTTTTTCTCCTTTTACCCTATATAATAAGGTAAAGCTGGGGTCTATATCAGCATGTTGGTGTAAAAAAATAAAAAGGAAAAAAAGACCCCCAAAATTTGTAACGCAATTTGTAACGCAAATTTGTACGGAAATACCCCATATGGGGGTGTAAAGTAATCTGCGGGTACACAACATGGCTCAGAAGTGAGAGTGCACCATGCAAATTTGAGGTCCAAATTGGGGATTTGCACAGGGGTGGCGGATTTTACAGTGGTTCTGACATACACGCAAAACAATAAATACCCACATGTGACCCCATTTTGGAAACTATACCCCTCATGGAATGTAACAAGGGGTATAAGGAGCCTTAACACCCCACAGGTGTTTGACAAATTTTCGTTGAAGTTGGAAGTGAAAATGAAAAAATAAAAAATAAATAAAAAAAGATTTCACTAAAATGCTGGTGTTACCCTAAATGTTTTATTTTCACAAGGGAGAATAGGAAAAAAGCCCCCCAAAATTTGTAACCCCATTTCTTCTGAGTAAGAACATACCCCATATGCGGATGTAAAGTGCTCTGTGGGTGCACTACAGATCTCAGAAGAGAAGGAGCGCCATTGGGATTTTGGAGAGAGAATGTGTCCAAAATGTAATGCCATGTGTGTTTACTAAGCCCCCATAGTGCCAGAACAGTGTGACCCTAATTTGGAAACTACAACCCTCACAGAATTTATTAAGGGGTATAGTGAGCATTTACACCCCACAGGTGCCTGACAGATTTTTGGAACAGTGGTCCGTGAAAATGAAAAATTTTATTTTTAATTTGCACAGCCCACTGTTCCAAAGATCTGTCAAGCCCCTGACTTCTATTCCAATCAAATTCTCTCTCCAAAAGTTAAATGGTGCTCCTTCTCTTCTGAGCATTGTAGTTTGCCCACAGAGCACTTTACATCCAGATATGGGGTATTTACATACTCAGAAGAAATGGGGTTACAAATTTTGGGAGGCTTTTTCTGCTATTACCCCTTGTGAAAATGAAAAATTTGGGGTACCACCAGCATTTTAGTGAAAAAAAATTGAATTTTTCATTTTCACACGCAACTTTGAATTTTGTCAAACACCTGTGGGGTGTTAAGGCTCACTTTACATTCCTTGAGGGGTGTTGTTTCCAAAATAGTATGCCATGTGTTTTTTTATTTTTATTTATTTTTTTGCTCTTCTGGCACCATAGGGGCTTCCTAAATGTGATGGGGTATTTCCATACTCAGAAGAGATGGGGTTAAACATTTTGGGGGGCATTTTCTCCAATTACCCCTTATAAAAATTTTAAATTTGGGGGAAAACTAGCATTTTTGTTAAAAAAAAAATAATTTACACATTCAACTTAAATGAAAAGTCATCAAACACCCGTAAGGTGTTAAGGCTCACTGTACCCCTTGTTACATTCCTTGAGGGTTGAAGTTGCCAAAATGTTATGCCTTTGTTTTTTTTGTTTTGTTTTTTTTGCTGTTCTGGCACCATAGGAGCTTCTTAAATGTGACATGCCCCCCAAAAACCATTTCAGAAAAACTCACTTTCCAAAATCCCACTGTATCTCCTTCCCTTCTGAGCCCTCTAGTACACCCACAGAGCACTTGACATACACATATGAGGTATTTCCTTACTCAATAGAAATTGGTTTACAAATTTTAGGAAGATTTCTCTCCTTTTACCCCTTGTAAAAATTCAAAAACTGGGTCTACAAGAACATGCGAGTGTACAAAAATTAAGATTTTGAAATTGCTGCTTTTCCTGTGAAACAGCTAAAGGGTTAACAAACTTTTTGAATGTCATTTTGAATACTTTGAGGGGTGCAGTTTTTATAATGGGTTCATTTATGGGGTAGCTCTAATATGAATGCCCTTCAAATCCACTTCAAAACTGAACTGGTCCCTGAAAAATTT
Organism: Hyla sarda; assembly: GCF_029499605.1. Taxonomy (NCBI): domain Eukaryota; kingdom Metazoa; phylum Chordata; class Amphibia; order Anura; family Hylidae; genus Hyla; species Hyla sarda. The sequence continues at coordinate 109,902,063 of NC_079191.1, forward strand.
CGATTTTGAAAATGTTGTGAAAAATTGGAAAATTGCTTCTGAACTTTGAAGCCCTCTGATGTCTTCCAAAAGTAAAAACATGTCAACTTTATAATGCCAACATAAAGTAGACATATTGAATATGTGAATCAATATATAATTTATTTGGAATGTCTATTTTCCATACACAGAGTTTAATTTTTCATCAATTTTTTGCATTTTTCACAAAATGATGCATCGACAATGTTACCACTAACATAAAGTAAAATATGTCATGAAAAAAACATCTTCGAATCAGAATTAAAAGTAAAATCATCCCAGAGTTAATAATGCTTAAAGTGACTTAGTTACAGACATTCCTCTGCATCAGACCACAAGTAAGTCTTGAGGATATATGCATTAGCTAAAACTTAATATTTTTAGGATAAAGTATATGTACCCAATTTTTTTTTAAAACCAAACAAAAGGAAAGGTGTGCAAAAAACACAATGTGCCACCTACACCACCAAGTATTGATGTGATGCAAAGACCTCTAAAAGGTGGAAGGGATCAATGTATGGTCCATTGTAACCGGTTGGAGTAAAAACTTCCCATGTAAGGCCCTACTCTCACATTATTAATTCCCTTTTTGGTACGTGTTACTCGCCCTAAAAAGGGAAGCCCCTTTTTATGACGGGTAACACTTTCCTCGAAAAGGTGGAATGGAACAACGTATTGTCCATGTTAACAGGTGGAGGGGAAAAATTCCCCTGTAAGGTCCTACTCTCACCCTATTATTTCCCTTCTTGGCAAGTGTTACTCACCCTAAAAATAGCGGCCCCACACAGGAAACTCTAGCTATTCCCACCTAAAAACCCCATGAAATGGCATTGTTTGTAGGTGGAAACAGGGAGAGGTTCTGTGTGGGGCTACCCTTTTTAGGGCGAGTTGCCAAATAGGGAATTAATAATGCGAGAGTAAGGCCTTACAGGGGAAGTTTTTACCCCCACCGGTTACAATGAACCATACGTCATTCCCTTCCACCTTTTAGAGGTCTTTGCCTCACACCAATACTTGGTGGTGTAGGTGGCACATGGTGTTTTTTTGCGCTCCTTTCCTTTTGTTTGATTTAAAAAATATTTTGGGTACATATATTTTATCAGAAGAATATTATTAAAAGTTACGTTTTACATAATGCACAACCTCAATACTTAATTGTGCACACTAACACTTTTACAAAAGAGACCACTTTCTTCTGCCTACCTGCCTCAGCTACTATTCTGATCTTGCCACCCGCCCGATGCCACACATCTGATGCCAAGTTCACCTTTTTTCACCTACCTTCGTCACCGGGTACTGGTATTGCCACCCACCACCCCACTATATCACCAGGTAACTTTCAGGACTCCTGATGCTGCTGATGCCACCTCCAGGCTGTCTCATTCTGTCACCATATGTTCTCCTCATGCTAATGCCAGCTCCAGGGTGTCTCATACTATCACCATATGTTCTCCTCATGTTGCTGCCACCTCCAGGCTGTCTCATTCTGCCATCATATGCTCTCCTCATGCTGCTGCCACCTCCAGGCTATCTCATTCTGCCACTATATGGTCTCCTAATGCTTCCGCCAACTCCAGGCTGTGTCATTTAGTCACTATATGGTCTCCTCTTGCTGCCGCCACCTCCAGGTTGTGTCATTCAGGAACTATATGGTCTCCTCATGCTGCCGCAAACTCCAGGCTGTGTCATTCAGCCACTATATGGTCTCCTCTTGCTGCCGCCACCTCCAGACTGTGTCATTCAGCCACTATATGGTCTCCTCTTGCTGCCGCCAACTCCAGGCTGTGCCATTCAGCACTATATGGTCTCCTCATGATTCCGCCAACTCCAGGCTGTGTCATTCAGCCACTATATGGTCTCCTTTTGCTGCTGCCAACTCCAGGATGTGCAATTCAGCCACTATATGGTCACTTCTTGCTGCCGCCAACTACAGGCTAGGCCATTCAGCCGTTATATGGTCTCCTAATGCTTCCGCCACCTCCAGGCTGTGTCACTGTACCGCCATGTTGTCTTCTCATTCAGCTGGCACATTAGATAAAACTTTTTATGTTCATGTATTTTAAATCTTCAATTTAAATGTTAGAAAACATCTTAATTTTTTTTCAATTGTGAGGCCCTATGGTCTCGTCAGGCTGTGGCCACCTCTCGGCTGGGTCATCCAACCATTATATGGTCTCATCATGATGACGTCACCTTCATGCTGTGTCATTCAGCCACTACATGGTCTCCTCATGCTGCCGCCACCTCCATGCTGTGTCATTCAGCCACTGTATGGTCCCCTCATACTGATGCCACCTCCAGGCTCGGTCATTGTGCCATTCTGAGACAGTGATTCTAATATCTACACCACTAATCTGCATGTGATACTGAATAATAGTATTGTTTCACTAACCTAGCACACACCCAATGCGTGTTATAGCAAGGCAAAGTGTTCTACACACCTATTGAGGCTCTCTGCAGGCCATAAATATACATTTTTAATAGAGATTGGCTGCAAATAAATTCGGACTGAACCAATTTTTTGGGGGGAAAATTCGCTAATCTCTAGTACTGATATGTAGCTTATTTTTGTAGGACAAAATGGATTATATTTACTAAGCCACTCCAGCAGTGCATAACCTCAACAATAGAGATGAGCAAGCCAAGCCCAAGAACTTTAGGGTAAAAATGGCTTGCAGAACTTTTGAACTTTGCCAGGCTCAGCTCGTGCAACAGAGCTATTATTAGCAGAAGGAATGAGAAACACATGACATTTTAGCACCTGTATGAATGGTGGAAGTACTTGGAACACTGAGATGATGTCAAGGCAGGCCAGCATACCTTGAAGCTAGCAGCAAAATCATATGACCCCAGGTAATCCAATCATTGCTTGCATTATGTGACATACAGCTTCCAGGCCAATTAGAAAACAGCATAAGATTGGCTTTAGGAGGCTGATAAAACCCTGTGCATTACAATGCAGCTGTCATCTGAGAGAAAGCTAAGGGAAAGGAACTACTCATCCCAGAAAGCCATCACAAATAGACAGCAAGCAGAGCATAGCATTGATCAGTGGTCTAACCTCAGACAGTGACCTCATCACCTGAATTACTGTGTCCAGTTGGTGAACTATAGATCCCAGCAGTGTCACTGCAGAACAAGCCCATAAAAGCTATCACATTACAATGTAAAGTAAGCTGTGCAAAGAATTTATCAGTGGCCTGACGTCAGTCAATGACCTCTTGTCAACACCATTACTGTGTGCAGTTGGAACACTATAGATCCGAACAGTGTCTCTATAGAACAAGTCCATAAAAGTTATCACATTACTATACCAAGCAAGATGAGCAAAGCAGTGAAATGACCTGTATTTTAACATTAATATACATTAAAGAGCATTGAGGCTAAGATACATGTACATATAAATTGAAAGCGTTATGATTTTTAAAAGGGGAGGAGGGAAAAACGAAAGTCCAAAAATTAAAACAACCTGTGTCCTTAAGGGATTATATATAGGGGCACTTATATATGGACACTATATGGGGACACTGGTATGATAATACAGAGGGGAGTGATGAGGAGACAGGGGGGTGGGGGGGGGGCTGTGCAATGATGATGAGGACAAGAGCCAGGATGGGGGGTGGAGGCAATGATGATGAGTGTGTGTGATGAGGCATGGGGGTGCAACAGGGGGGGGGTGCAATGATGATGATGAAGAGTCTGAGGATGGGGTGTGAGGGGGGGTGTAATGATGAGACTGAGGATGGGGGAATAATATGGAGTGCAGGGGAGAGCCAAGGATGGGTGGGTGGGGGGTTGATGATGAGACTGAGGGTGGGGTGTATGGGGTTATGAGAATACCAAGGATGCAGCGGAGGGGGCATTCGGGTGATAAGCTGACCAAGCATGGGGGGGGTTGATAACACAGAGGATGGGGTGAGGGGTATGCGGAGTATGGCAGTATTATATTCAGGGGGTAGAGTGTGGGGCAGTATTATATTCAGAGAGTACAGTGTGTGGCAGTATTATATTCATATATTCAGAGGGTACAGTGTGTGGCAGTATTATATTCAGAGAGTACAGTGTGTGGCAGTATTATATTCTGAGGGTACAGTGTGTGGCAGTATTGTATGCAGAGGGTACAGTGTGTGGCAGTATTATATTCAGAGAGTACAGTGTATGGCAGTATTATATTCATAGGGTACAGTGTGTGGCAGTATTATATGCAGGGGGTACAGTGTATGGCAGTATTCTATTCAGGGGTACAGTGTGGCAGTATAATATTATGGGGGTATCGTGTGTGGCAATAATATATTTAGAGGGTAGAGTGCGTGGCAGTATTATATTCAGGGGGTACAGTGAATGGAAGTATTATAATCGGGGGTACAGTGTGTGGCAATAATATATTTAGAGGGTACATTGTGTGGAAGTAATATATTCAGGGGGTACAGTGCATGGCAGTGTTATATTCAGGGGTACAGGTTGTGACAGTATTATATTCAAGGGGTACAGTGTGTTGTAATAATATATTTAGAGGGTACAGTGGTAGGCAGTGTTATATTCAGGGGGTACAGTATTTGGCAGAATTATAATGTGTTATAATGAATATTGTCTTTATACAGAGGATGAGGATCTGCTGGCAAATTAAGGAACCAATGATGTCCAGGGGCCAGACTCTGCAGAGAAGATGTAGCTTGAAGAAGTCCTGGTATCTGAACCAGATGAAGAAGGAAAGGAAAGACAACAGAGAAGACATCACTCAGGTCAGAGATATCATTGTGTATTCTCCTGACTGTCCCATCAGCTGGAGTCACTTGTAAGTTCCGCAGTGATGATGGGTGACACTGTACCCCATTCTGTCGCTCTCCAGCTGTTGCAAAACGGCAACTTCCTTAAATCTTGATGCTCTTCAGACATGATGGGATTTGCAGCTTTGCATCAGCTGGAGAGCCACTTGAACCGAGGTGATTGGTGGGGTCCCAGCAGTCTGACCCCCACCATAAAAATTTGCTGCTTATTTCAAAATGCCCGGGCTTATTTTTGGTCCCAGTCCAGCCCTGCCTGTAAGTCACTTAAATCACTGTGTATTCTCCTGACTGTGTCCCATCAGTGCTCTAGTCACTGATATCTTTGTGCGGCCATGTAGGGGAGTCGTTGGGGATTGGGGAAGCGGGTCGTCAGGAGGTAGGGGGGCCCAGGACAATTTTTAGCATGCCCCTGGTTTGTAGCTATGCCCTTGGTGCAAGGGGTAGCGTCCTGGGTGCCGCCTGCCGCAGCATGTTCATCCCGCTTTGTGGCAGGTTCTGGTGAAAACCAGCGGCACCTTAGACTCTGCTCCCTGGTACGGTCCGTGTCATCTGCCTCACAGGTCAAGCGGATCCACTCCCACCGGTGTTCCTATCTACTGAAATGTAAGTGTTACAGTAAGATCCGGCCATGGATCCCGCTGAGGTACCCCTGCAGTGACAGTCACAGCAGTTGGCCCGACAGGCACAGCAGCTCACTCAATTGTCTGCAATGATGCAGCAACTTCTAGCTGTGCAGCCACAATTGCAGCAGTAGCAACCTGCTCCAGCATCTCCATCTGTTCCAGCTGCGTCTTCTGGCTCTAAGCTATGTTTACCTCTACCCTCCAAGTATGACAGAGATCCAAAGCTGTGTAGAGGTTTCGTTACACAATGCTCCATGTATCTGGAGCTCATGTCGCACCAATATTCTACGGAACTACGGAGCTAAGGTGGCCTTTGTGGTCTGATGTGGGTTTTGCCGAAAGGCAGGAAGAGCTATGCTTGGAGAGGAAACTTGCTCGTACACGGCAATTTCCTCGCTTGGCTCCTGTTTTCCAACTTCCATCTCTACAATCTCCTGTGCCACCTGCTGAAGAGGCTATGCAAGTGGATCGATCTTGCTTGACACCACTAGAGAGATCTCGATGTCGCAGTGAGAATTTGGGCCTGTATTGTGCTAGCCTGGAGCACTTCCTCAAGGACTGTACTGTTCGTCCATAATGTCCGTGAAACAATCGCACCATTACTGTACAAGTCTGCGCTACAGCATTTCTTGATTCTGGATCCACAGGTGACTTTATTGATGCTTCTTTGGTCCACAAATATCATCTTCCTGTTACTCGGCTTGCCAAGCCTTTGTTCATCTCCTCAGTTAATGGACAAAATCTGGACTGTATGGTTCACTTCCGTACCGAGCCTCTCCTCATGCAAGTGGGAGTGTTGCATAAAGAAAAGATTGAATTCTATGTACTGCCACACTGTACTTTTGAGTTTCTTCTTGGCCTTCCCTGGCTTTAACGTCATTCTCCACATCTGGATTGCAGAACTGGAGAAATTATTCGCTGGGGGCAATTCTGTCAAAATCATTGTCTACAAAAAGTTCAGCCTAAAGTTGTTTCTTGTCCTCCTCCTTTACCTGGCCTTCCGCTACCTTACCAAGATTTTTCTGACATTTTCTGCAAGAAGCAGGCTGAATCTCTGCCTCCACATCTTCCTTACCACTGCCCTATAGATCTTCTGCCTGATACCACTCCTCCTCGTAGAAGGATTTACCCTTTATCGGTTCCTGAGACCAAAGCCATGGCCGAGTATATCCAGGAGACTCTCCAAAAAGGGTTTATCCATAAATCCTCTTCTCCTGCCGAAGCAGGTTTCTTCTTTGTAGGAAAGAAGGATGGCTCACTCTGTTAATGCCTTGACTACAGGCGACTTAACAAAATCACGGTCAAGAATCGTTGCCCACTACCTCTTATCTCAGAACTTTTTAACCATCTCTGTGGTGCCAAGGCCTTCTCCAAGTTGAACTTACGAGGAGCACATAACCTCATTCGTATTCGCAAGGGAGATGAATGGAAAACAGCCTTCAACACTCGTGATGGACATTTTGAGTATATCGTAATGCCTTTTGGTCTCTGCAATGCTCCAGCCATTTTTCAAGAGTTTGTTAATGATATCTTCTGTGATCTACTTTACACCTGTGTTGTCGTATACCTAGATAACATTCTAATCTTCTCTTCCAACTTAGAGGAGCATCAAACTCACGTTTGTATGGTTCTTCAGCATCTACGGAAGAATCATCTCTACGCCAAACTGGAGAAATGCTTTTTTGAGAAATCTAGTATTCCGTTTCTTGGCTACATTGTCTCTCATCAAGGCCTGCTTTTATCTGGATCCAGATAAAGTGCCTGCGGTATTGGATTGGCCTCGTCTTTCTGGCCTACATGCTATACAACGCTTTCTGGGATTCACTATTATCGTCAATTTATCCCACATTTTTCTTCCTTAGTTGCTCCAATTGTGGCTCATGGCTCATGTGGCCTCATGAGGCTGAATTAGCCTTCTCCCGTTTAAAGTCTGCGTTTGCCTCGGTTCCTGTGCTTCCAAGACCTGATCCAGAGAGGCCCTTTGCTTTGGAAGTTGGTGCCGGTGCCGTTCTTACTCAGAAAAACACCAAGGGTAAGACTGTAACTTGTAGGTTCTTCTCCAAGACCTTCTCTCCTGCTGAGAGGAATTACTCCATTGGAGATCGTGAACTTCTTGCTACCAAGCTAGCTTTGGAGGAATGGTGACATTTATTGGAAGGATCTCCTCCTCCGGTAAGCATCTACTCAGTCCATAAAAATCTTCTATACCTTCCGTCTGCTCAGCGTTTGAACCCCCGCCAGGCAAGGTGGTCACTGTTCTTTTCTAGGTTCAACTTCTTCATTCACTTCCGTCCAGCAGACAAAAACATCAGAGCAGATGCTCTCTCCAGGTCCTCTGACATCATAGGTTTGGATTCCACGCCTAGGCATATTATTCCTCCTGACCATTTTTTTCCTGCCACCCCTTCCTAAATTCAGTAAGTTACTCCGGGAAAATCTTTTGTGCCCGCCAGACTTAGACTGAAATGGGGTCATTCTTTATTTACTGCAGGTCCTCCTGGAATATGTAAGACACTACTTTTAAAGGGGTATTCCGGGCAAAACCTTTTTTTATATATATCAACTGGCTCCAGAAAGTTAAACAGATTTGTAAATTAAAAAATACAATGTAGCCTGGACCTTCTAGGTGAGTAAAAAATGGATATACGTGGATCGTGCTTCAATAATAATTATAATTTATTATAAAATGTAGATAAGATTTCGACACTTCTCACAGGGCCCTTGTGAGAAGGACATACATATTAAAAGGCAACCTAACAATGTATTTAGGCAATAGTTATCAAAACTATAAACTTGGCATAGATTAATAAAATAAAATAGCAGAGTAAGATCTGTACCATACAAATATATTAAAATGTTGCTCTTCTAGATATTTAGGGTAGATATGTCCCTTTTAGATACAGTAGCAATCAGTCTGTAATATTAGAAATTGTTACCGGTCTGTAAATGGTAACTCAGGCGATGGGTGTTGCTCCCGCAATGGCTGAGTGTCCGTGGTGTGCACAGTTCTCTGTGCGGTGCTTCCAATTGCGAGCCTGGTCCTGTAGGATCTGAGCGCGGTGGCAGTCGCTGTCGGCTAAGGCGCTGGCAGGCGCCGAAGATCGCAGTGGTGTCCGGGGACTGCTGGCGCTGGCGTGCGCTGGAGTTGGTATTCCTCACCGCTTTGCTAGTTGGTAGACAGGACCATATACTGGAGGGCTGGAAGTTCACCTCGTGGTGCCGGTGTCTGACGTTAGAGCCGGGATGGCTGCACCAGGATGGTTACACCGGAATGGATCTGAACTGCTGAACCGGGTAGGTAACAGAGTAAGAGCGCTAATGATGGTACAGTTCATAAAAGGTAACTGGCCATAAAATTTAGGCACAGTTCAAGCACTACTATGCCAGTAGATAACGACTAGACGCGTTTCAGGGTTGTATAGTGTAACCCTTTCCTCAGTAGTCATGATAGTTGCCATAAATCATCAGTTGTTTTATATAGGCACAAATCCCACCCCTTAACACATTGATAGATAATAATAAAAAGCATAAATGGATTCAATGGATCGGTTCACCTAGAGAGCAGTACTAAGTATAAAATGGTGTGTGAATTCTGTTGGAAAATTGTAACGATGCGTTTTCCAAACAAATGAATTTTTTCGTAATAAAGAGAGAGATAGCATTAAATAACAAACGGTGTATTGTAAGTAAATAGATAAATAAAGGAATACTATAAAATAAAATAGAACAGAACAGAACAAATATAAAACAAAAATAAATTACAATAAAAATAATAATAAAAATGAAAATGATCATATATTTTTATTATCATTTTTATTTTTATTTTTTATTATTATTTTTTTTATTTTTTATTATTTTTTTTATTATTATTATTTTTTTTTTATTATTATTTTTATTGTAATTTATTTTTGTTTTATATTTGTTCTGTTCTGTTCTATTTTATTTTATAGTATTCCTTTATTTATCTATTTACTTACAATACACCGTTTGTTATTTAATGCTATCTCTCTCTTTATTACGAAAAAATTCATTTGTTTGGAAAACGCATCGTTACAATTTTCCAACAGAATTCACACACCATTTTATACTTAGTACTGCTCTCTAGGTGAACCGATCCATTGAATCCATTTATGCTTTTTATTATTATCTATCAATGTGTTAAGGGGTGGGATTTGTGCCTATATAAAACAACTGATTTATGGCAACTATCATGACTACTGAGGAAAGGGTTACACTATACAACCCTGAAACGCGTCTAGTCGTTATCTACTGGCATAGTAGTGCTTGAACTGTGCCTAAATTTTATGGCCAGTTACCTTTTATGAACTGTACCATCATTAGCGCTCTTACTCTGTTACCTACCCGGTTCAGCAGTTTAGATCCATTCCGGTGTAACCATCCTGGTGCAGCCATCCCGGCTCTAACGTCAGACGCCGGCACCACGAGGTGAACTTCCAGCCCTCCAGTATATGGTCCTGTCTACCAACTAGCAAAGCGGTGAGGAATACCAACTCCAGCGCATGCCAGCGCCAGCAGTCCCCGGACACCACTGCGATCTTCGGCGCCTGCCAGCGCCTTAGCCGACAGCGACTGCCACCGCGCTCAGATCCTACAGGACCAGGCTCACAATTGGAAGCACCGCACAGAGAACTGTGCACACCACGGACACTCAGCCATTGCGGGAGCAACACCCATCGCCTGAGTTACCATTTACAGACCGGTAACAATTTCTAATATTACAGACTCATTGCTACTGTATCTAAAAGGGACATATCTACCCTAAATATCTAGAAGAGCAACATTTTAATATATTTGTATGGTACAGATCTTACTCTGCTATTTTATTTTATTAATCTATGCCAAGTTTATAGTTTTAATAACTATTGCCTAAATACATTGTTAGGTTGCCTTTTAATATGTATGTCCTTCTCACAAGGGCCCTGTGAGAAGTGTCGAAATCTTATCTACATTTTATAATAAATGATAATTATTATTGAAGCACGATCCACGTATATCCATTTTTTACTCACCTAGAAGGTCCGGGCTACATTGTATTTTTTGGTTCTCCCTTTCTGGCAATTAGGGTATAGTTGCTTGCCCAGTCTGACCTCGGTGCGTAAATAGTTGTGAGCTGCACACACCCACATAGTTTTTTCTTTTTAGATTTGTAAATCACTTCTATTAAAAAATCTTAATCCTTCCAATAGTTATTAGCTTCTGAAGTTTTTTGTCTAACTGCTCAATGATGATGTCACGTCCCGGGAGCTGTGCATGATGGGAGAATATCCCCATAGGAACTGCACAGCTCCCGGGACGTGAGTCATCAGAGAGCAGTTAGACAGAAAACAACAACTCAACTTCAGAAGTTAATAACTATTGGAAGGATTAAGATTTTTTAATAGAAGTAATTTACAAATCTGTTTAACTTTCCAGAGCCAGTTGATATATAAAAAAAAGTTTTGGCCTGGAATACCCCTTTAATCTCTCAGCACTACTAGTGGCCGCATCCTGAATGTGATGTTTCTGATTTTGCTCGTTCCTGTGATACTTGTGCCAGTGACAAAACTCCTCGGCAGAGACCTGCAGGACTCTTACAGCCTTTACCTATTGCGGATAGTGTTGAGCGGCATAGGCCATATTTGAATTTGTGATATTTCGCATATGCGAAAATTCGCGTATTAAAAAATTAGCATATGCTAAAATTAGCATATATACATTTTAGCATAAGCGAAAATTTGCATATGCGACAATTCGCATATGCGAAAATTTGCACGCCAGTCTCACACAGTAGTATTAGAGCCTTCTTTACACCACACAAGCTGGAAGCAGAGAGGGGTGATCACTGTGATGTGTACTGTGGAAAAAAAATGAATATTCGTAATTTCGAATATATAGTGCTTGATTCGCGGACATTCGTGACTAAAATTCGCATTGCGAATATTCGCGAGCAACACTAATTGCGGAGACTCTCTGGTCCCATATCGCTATGGATTTCATCATCGCTATGCCACCATCTCGTAATAATACTGTCATTTGGGTCATTGTAGATCAATTTTACAAGATGGCTCATTTCAATCCCCTACCTGGTCTTTCTTCTGCCCCACAGCTGGCGAAGTACTTCTTCCTGCACATCTTTTGTTTACATGGTCTTCCTCAGCATATCATTTTGGATTGAGGTGTGCAGGTTGTCTCTAAGTTCTGGCGAGCCCTTTGCATCCGTCTGGACATCATATACATTGACTGGCTTTTTCAAAGCGCGAGGCTGCCATTGAAAAAGCCAGTCAATGGCGAAATGCCAGAAAAGAGGGATATAATTTTAGCTCAGCACTGTGAGATATGTTTTATAAATAGCATAGAAAACACTGTTTAGTTAGCTGGCTGAATCAAATTAAAGATAGTCAGTTAGACACACAAATGCTGGATGCATGGTTTGAAAAAGTGAATACATTGTCTTTCTTAAGCCAGCTAACTATATAAAATATAATTGGCCATTGAATCTATGCACACTACATAGTGCAATTCATAAATATCAGAAGATATATACAGTGTTGTAATTTTAAAAATGTCACTGCCACCTTGTGACCGCAGAGCACCAATTCATTATTATTTGGCATTAATAAAAGTTAAATTAGAAATATTACATTTAGGTTCCACTAGTCAGGGTTATCCCTGAGGGGATTTGTTTCCCCAAGGAATTTAGTTGGATTTACTTAGTTTGCCCGTAGACCCCCAAGGGGACCTTTTTGGTAGTGGGGCATAAAATGTGGGCGTGTCTTTGTGAGATGAGGTGTGGCTTGCACCAGGAGACGCAGAGCGGAGCTTATGAATTAAGGTACTGGAAGTCCCATATACTTGCATGAGGCTTTAAATTAACCCTTACCTGCACCTTTATGTAAAAGATGGGTTTTTGTTTCACTATCATATCTTTTTAGTATATATATATATATATATATATATATATATATATATGTGTACCAGGTTTAATGAAATATCTCCAGCCGTACAGAAGTTATGCGGGAACATACATTTCCCATTGATTTGCATGGGACTTTAAGCAAAACCCCAACCCTGGCAAATGGGGGTGAGTAAGGGTTAAATTACCTATCCTATGTTTGTTGTTGACATATAAGCATCATGTGTGCCAAGTTTCATGTTAATTTTAGCTATTTTAGCTTTCTAGACGTGATGCTGGAACATACACACACATTCACACACACAGACACACACATTGAGTTTTATATATATATATATATATATATATATATATATATATATATATATATATATATATATAAATATATACATATATATATATATATTTTTTTTTTTTTTTTTTTTTTGTTTTGTTATTATTGCTATAATATTTACTAACACAAATGTAAAATGTAAAAATATCTTGTAAGTTGTGACATTAGTTATGTGTAACAAATATTATACAGTGCAATGCTCTCTGGATGTTTGGTCTTCAGGGCTTTGCTGTAGTCAGCTGGAGACCTTCTACTGCAAAACAGAGCTAACGACGGCCCGCTGCTATTTTGTTGGTGTTCAGTGACCTTAACTATTGTAAAGTGATAAGTTGTAAATTTTTTATAAGTCCTGTTCATGTTTTTAATCCCCTGGATTCTTTTCAGTCATAACACTTACTACTCAGTGGTAGTTATTTGATTTCTGTATTGTGTCTGCCGATTCCTGAATGGTAAAAAGGGGCATTGCATTGTAAAACTTTCAAATGTTTATGTTTTGTTTAGTCCTACATGCCTTTTTGTTGGCTTTGGTAAAGTGGGATGTAAAAATAACTTACCAACTGTATTATATTTAGTTGTAGGTCTTTTGGAGCTAAATAGATAGTACTTATAAGTATTACTTGATGTGTACATTATGTACTTAAATCTTTTACATTATATATTTATTTTTTATGAAGCGAGTAAGGAGATGTTTGCCTATTTTCTATACTAATAAAGAATGTATTTGAATGCATAATCAGATTCTATGATAAAATGGGGGGGGGGAGGTTTGGGGAACCCTGGGGAAGTTATTTTTTTTCTTTATTTCTTTTCTTTTTTCCTTTTCTCTTCCTTCTCACTACGGTGTTTATTGTGTTCAACTGAACTGTAAGAGAATGACCGCAGATGACTGTTAAGGCTGTGGTATGGAATGTACAAGGACTTGGGGATAAAATTAAAAGATCAGCGGTAATGGGAGCTATTATGAAGCACGCACCTGGTATAGTCGGGTTAGTTGAGACACATTTAACGAGAAAAACAGTAATGGTTTTGAATCGTAATGTTTGGGGACATTATTACCATTCTCTTCATACAGCATATTCACGGGGGGGGGGGTTTCGGTGTTAATCCGTAGAAACTTAAATTGGGAATTAATTAGAAAAAGGGTAGATGATGAGGGGAGGTTTGTTTTTTTATATGGGAGACTAGAAAATTTAAGATGTGTATTAGCATTTGTATATATACCCCCGCCTTTCTCATCCGCGGTCCTTCTTAAATTATATGATTTTTGTGTAAGTTGCGGAGAATGCCCTGTGTTTGCAATGGGGGACATGAACTGCGTCCTAGATGAGAGGTTAGATAGATGGAGGGCAAGTGGGAGTAAAGGAGAGGTGGGTTGCGCCCCCTTGGCGAAAGTATGTAATGAACTGGGACTCAGCGATATTTGGAGGATTTACAACCCTCAAAAGAAAGAATATTTATGTTGGAACAAGACCTGTCAGACTATATCCAGAATAGATATATGTCTGGGAAATGACTCTAGTTTAAATAAGGTGATAAAAATAAATTTTCGGGTTAGATGTCCGTCGGACCACGCGGCTCTAGAAGTACTGATAAAAACAGAGGAAGAGGTAAGAGATGGGTTCCAGAAAATTAACCCTCACTGGTTACATTTGATAGAGAATGCCACAATAGAAAAAAAACTTGAGGGAGTTTTTTGCAAACAACTGGGGCACAGCAAGTGACCCGGTTGTCTGGGAGACCTGTAAAGCTTACCTAAGAGGGGAAATAATAAGAGCAATAAAGTGGAAAAAAAAGAGTTTAAAACAAAATAGGAGGGCTTAATAAGTAATCTTAGGGATACAGAGAAGGAATATATACAAAATTCATCAGAAGAGAATAAGGAAAAATTAAATAAGCTACAAAATGAATTTAATGAATATATGTTGGAAAAGAGTAAAAATAAATTGATTTTTCAAGGCCAGCAAAGATTTGTACAGGCAGAGAAGCCTAACAAGTATTTGATGGCAATTGTCTCAAATCAACACACTAAGCAAAGAATTTCTGGGATAAGGAATAAAGAAGGAGATTGGTGTATAGAAAAAAAAGGAAATAATAAGAGAATTTAGAGAATATTATGAGTTATTATATAGATCTGAAAATAATAAGGAAAGAAAGGAAACGCTAAATTATTTGGACCAAATGGAACTCCCTAGACTCCCCGAAATGGAAAAACAAACTTTAGATGCTCCATTAACTAGAATAGAACTGAATAAAGCGCTAGATCAGATTAGGGGTAATACAACACCTGGAAGGGATGGACTACACTTTGAGGTATATAGAAGGTTTGGCGGAATTTTGATCCCGGCATTACATTGAGACCAGCATGGTGACCGGTAAATTACCGGACTCAATGCGGGAAGCGGTTATAATATTGATCCTGAAAGAGGGAAAATATAAAGAGGATATGGGGTCCTATAGACCCATATAGTTAATAAATACGGGTATCAAGATTTTCGCCAAAGCATTAGCCATTAGATTACAGAGTAATATCACAGAGTTAATTCAGGAAGATCAGTGCAGTTTATCCCGAGAAGAATGGCCCGACACAATATATATAGAGTCCTTATGAATATAGATATGGGAAAATTACAAGGCGGGGAATCCCACTCCAACCTGTCTTTAGATGCCACTAAGGCTTTCGACAGGGTGGAGTGGGAGTTCTTGTGGGCAGTTTTAGAAAAATGCGGCTTTGGGAAAACGTATAAAGACATGATCCAACTGTTATACTCCAAACCTAAGGCAAGAGTGTCGATCAATGGGAAATTATCTGAGCAATTTTCGCTCTCAATAGGCACCAGACAGAGATGCCATCTCTCCCCCTTGCTGTTTGCTATGAGCATGGAACCTTTGGCTGTTAAGATCAGAGAGGAGAAGGAGATTGGCGGGTTTTGTGCAAGGGGGAGAGAGGACAAAATATCCTTATATGCAGAGGATATCCTGCTTTTTTTGGGGGAAAAACAGTCGGATCTGACCGGAGTGATGGAGATTATCAAGGAATATGGGAGTTTCTCAGGGTTAGAAATAAACTGGTCCAAATCAGTACTCCTTCCATTGGGGGAGAATAATGTATTATTAGAAAACGAAATAAAAATATTAAAAAAAGACGAGCACTTTAAATACTTAGGTATACAAATCTCAGGTAAATTAGAAGATCATTATAAAATCTCTGTCTTCTGTAAGGCTCTATTCACACATGCATTGGAGACTTCATCCTGAGATTCTGTTAAAGATTGTATCATATTTAAGGGGAAGAAGAGGGCAGCATGCAGAATGATTCTGCCTATAAGAATTATGGACTTGACCGAACTTGATGAACCCCATTATAAGTCTATAGGGTTCATCAAGCTCCATAGGGCTCTGTTGTGTGAAAGATATGGCACAACATTATTATTATTTTTTTATTTACTTCTATGACAAGAAAAACGAAAAATCAGAAGTTAGTAGAGAATTAAAGTCTGGAACATGGTAGGTTGGGGTCTGAAAGAAAGGCGTAAAAATAAACAATTGGACAACAAAGTATAGTCAGCTGATGCATTTCCAGTGCATATAGTTTGTCAAAATTTTTATTCAGGCATATAGTTGTAAAAGCATTCATGTATTACATCTATGATCTTTCTTATTGCCTTGTTGGCTCGGTATAGGTAGAGAATTTATAGCTATAACATATATCTAAATGAATGTAGGGAGGTAACAGGAGAAGAGGGGGAAGGGCGGATTTATAAGATTTTTCTGAAGATGATCCATAGATTCCTAAAGGGAGCAATATATTACTAAAATTGGTGTGTGAACAGTTCCCATGCTGTTAGTTCCTACAATTTGTAAATGTGGTCTACTCTGGTTATCTATTCTTTGAGTAGGTGGCAATTTTGATTTCCAGCATTAAGATAATAAGACTCTGACTGCTGATAGCAGTATTCTTGTAAGTGTTACAGATTTAGGTAGAATAGAGCTTGGGAAAATATGTAGTGGAATTGAATGCAACAGGAAGTGAACATTTGAAGTACAGATATGATTTATTTTCTGGTTTACATTGGACCAGAATGACGGGGCAATCCCAACACATGTGCATATAGGTTTTGACTTCACTATCACATTTTAAGCATGGATCTGGGTATTTTAGACTGAATTTGCGTAGTCTCACAGGGTTATATTACCACCTTTACAGAACTTTGTATCCATTTTCTCTTCCTCTTATACATCTAGAGGACAGTTTAGGAGCCTTTCATAGATACGCTTTTTGAGCAGTGGAGAACGGTTTCCCCAAGTCAGTCTAGTACATGAGATTTACTCTCATTTAATTTGAAACTTGGTGTGATCAGCAAGTCAACAAAGATACTATTAACTATCGGTAATGCCTTTTGTGGGTTTGTGAGGAACATTATTATTATTAGAGGTCAGAAAGTTACTCCTCTGATATACCATATTCTGTAAAAAAAAAATAACTTTATTGATAACAACATAAATCAAAGAGCAACTTGGCACTTATATTTTTGGTGAATGAAGTGATTTCAATTATCTGCAATCCTATATTTAGGCAACGTTTTGGTCATAAATGACCTTCATCAAATCAAGATTGCCTCAAAGTAAGTGTGTAGATATAACTGTGTCCAGCAGCCGTGCTTAAGGCTACGAGTATGCAACCTATAGTCGCTTAGAATTGTCTAACAAACATTGCCTAAATATAGGATTGCAGATAAAATCAATTCATTCATTCATCAAAAATATGAGTGCCAAGTTGTTCTTTGATATACAGTATATGGATACGGAGTGGGACCCTACTTGTGCACCGTAATTTCCAGAGTGCCGTATTTTGCAAACAGATTTATTGCTAACAACTAGACTTGTGCAATTTGTTTCGGCACAAATGTCTAATTTACCGAATTATACCGTTTTCGGGCATTCGGACCGATCTGAATGCACGAAAACATATTTTGAACATTCCCGAATAGCCATTATAATACGAATAACAAAATAACGAATGCATTTGTTATTTCCTGATGTGTTGTGGTACATAACGAATGCATTCGTTATCTGTAAACGAAAGTAAAGAATTCATTCTAATTTTTTTTATTGGTCCTTGCGCTAACACTGTTGCACTACACACTGTTTCTGTTACTGTTACAAGGGTGCCTCCAGCTTTTGCAAAACTGTAACACCCATCCAGCATGCCCTGATAGCCGAAGGCTGTCTGGGCATGCTGGAAGTTGCAGTTTTGCAACAGCTGGAGGCACACTTTGGCAAACATGCGCAAAGCTTTTTAATTCATTTTCAAATTTTGCTCGCTTTTTTCAGAAATGGGTTATAGTAGGTCAATGAAATGCATAGTAATTGCCGTGGGAACATTTTTCATTCATAAAACCGCAGACTTAATTGGATAATTGCCATTTTTTATTGGGGGGGGGGTACTGTGTAGGGGTATGTAGTGTTTTACTTTTTATTTTGTGTAATGTAGTGTAGTGTTTTTAGGATACATTCACACATGTGGAGGTTTACAGTGAGTTTCTTTGCTGTGAGTTTGAGCTGCGGCGGAAAATTTGCCGCAACTCAAACTTGCAGCAGAACTCGCTGTTAACCTGCCCGTGTGAATGTACCCTGTACATTCACATGGGGGGGCAAACCTCCAGCTGTTGCAAAACTACAACTCCAAGCATGCACTGACAGACCATACATGCTGGGAGTTGTAGTTATGCAACAGCTGGGGTACATTGGTTGGAAAACACTAAGAGTTTGTATCTAAACTTAGTATTTTGCAATCAGTGTGCCTCCAGCTGTTGCAAAACTAGAACTCCCAGCATGTACAGTCTCTCACTGCATGCTGGGAGTTGTATTTTTGCAACAGCTGGAGGCACACTGGTTACAAAACACTGAGTTAGGTAACTAACTCTGTTTCACAACCAATGTGTCTCCAGCTGTTGCAAAACTGCAACAATCAGCATGCATTGACAGCCGAAGGGCATGCTGAGAGTTGTAGTTTTGCAACATCTGGAGGAACACTGCTACAACTCCCAGCATACCCTTTGGGAGTCTGTGCATGCTGGCAGTTGTAGTTGTGCAAAAAGTGCCTCCAGCTGTTGCATAACTACAACCCTCAGCATGTACAGACTAGCAAAGGGCATGCTGGGAGTTGTAGTTGGAACTCCAGCAGTTGCAAAACTACAAATCCCAGCATGCCCTTTGGCTTTTGCATGCAAAGAGTTGTTGCTAAGCAACAGCAGGAAGGGAAGAGGCCTTACCTCCTGCTGTGTATCCTGCCGCCGCTGCTGCAGCCGATCCTGCTGCTCCTGTCGCCGCCACCACACCAGAGGGGACCCCCGCCGGACCTGGACAGCCCCATTCACCCTTTTTTTTCCGGGTCACCAAAGACCCGGAATAACCGCAAATCGCATGTCTGAATTGACGCGCGATTTGCGGCGATTGCCAATATGGGGGGACCTGAGGACCTCCCTGGGCGATATGCCGGGATGCCTGCTGAACGATATCAGCAGGCATCCCGGTCCCTGCCCAGTGAACGGCAGGGGCCGGAAGAACGCAGGGCATATCCATATGCCCTGAGTCCTTAAGGACTCGGAAACGGGGGCGTATGCATACGCCCTGCGTCCTTAAGGGGTTAATAATGTGTATATTTAACATAGTGTATATTAGTCTACTTACCTTGTTAGCGTCGCAGGACCTTCAGTCATGTGACCATGTTGATTCCACTATGGTAAGTTGGAGGACCTTTGGAGGTCCTTGGGTCACAGGTTTACCTATAACTCTCTGTACAGGAGATTGACAGTTGTATGGATCAGTGAGCTTTAGTCCAGCCCTTGCCCATATAAGGGAGCTGTAGCCAATTATCGCTCTCTTGGGTTGCTGCTCTCGTGGATGCCGGACTAGCAGAACGGATCTGTGCAACTTTCGAAGACAACCAAGAAAACCTTTGGGCTCAGCCTAAACTAAACCATGAGTTAACATCTCAATCCCCGCTAAAGATAATGTGATTACTGGTCAGAATCTAAACCCCTAAATCCAGTGGATCACCGCAACAATTGTCTTCCTAAGCTCAATAGACTCACGAGGTCTCAACTACTTGTCAAGCTCTAATAGACTCTGTTGTACGGACTGTTCCTGTTCATTTTTGCCTAAAATCTTCAGTAAAAGTTCCGACAAGTTTCTGCAAATCTCCGGTTCTGGACAATCAATTATTTCCTATCTCCCTATCGCTCTTGGGAAGGGTGGCGGTAGGACAAGCATACAGAGAATAGCCCTCACCCGGATGTCACAAATAGAAAGGGTTAAGCAAGCACCCTTTAGTAACCGCACAACTACACCCCCATATACTCTACACCCCCAAGCTACCACATAGCTATATATATATATGCATATGAATGCAGTGCATAGTGAAAGTATTCGGCCCCCTTGAACTTTTCGACCTTTTGCCACATTTCAGGCTTCAAACATAAAGATAGAAAACTGTAATTTTTTGTAAAGAATCAACAACAAGTGGGACACAATCATGAAGTGGAACTAAATTTATTCGATATTTCAAACAAATAAATAACTGAAAAACTGGGCGTGCAAAATTATTCAGCCCCTTTACTTTCAGTGCAGCATACTCTCTCCAGAAGTTCAGTGAGGATCTCTGAATGATCCAATGTTGACCTAAATGACTAATGATGATAAATAGAATCCACCTGTGTGTAATCAAATCTCCGTATAAATGCACCTGTACTGTGATAGTCACAGAGGTCCGTTTAACCCCTTAAGGACCCATGACGTACGCATACGTCATGAGTCCACTCCAGATCTACATGGCGGGTCAGGTCCGGCCTCTAACAGCGGCCGAGACCCGTGGCTAATAGCTCGCAGCATTGATCGTAGTGCCGCGCGCTATTAACCCTTTAGACGCGGCATTCAAAGTTGAATGCCGCGTCTTAAGTGAAAGTGAAACCATGCCGGTTAGCTCATGGAGCTGTTCGGGATTGCTGCGATGAAATTGCGGCATCCCTAACAGCTTACATGACAGCTGGAAGATCCCTACCTGCCTCCTCACTGTCCGATCGCCGAATGACTGCTCAGTGCCTGAGATCCAGGCATGAGCAGTCAAGCGGCAGAATCATCGATCAGTGGTTTCTTATGAGAAACCACTGATTAATGTAAAAGATCAGTGTGTGCAGTGTTATAGGTCCCTATGGAAGCTATAACACTGGGGAAAAAAAGGGGAAAAAAAGTGAATAAAGATCATTTAACACCTCCCCTAATAAAAGTTTGAATCACCCCATTTTCCAATTTAAAAAAACTGTGTAAATAAAAATAAATATAAACATATGTGGTATCACCGCGTGCGAAAATGTCCGAATTATAAAAATATATCATTAATTAAACCGCACGGTCAATGACGTATGCGCAAAAAAATTCCAGAGTCCAAAATGGTGCATTTTTGGTCACTTTTTATATCATGAAAAAATGAATAAAAAGTGATCAATAAGTCTTATCAATGCAAAAATGGTACCTCTAAAAACTTCAGATGACGGCGCAAAAAATTTGCCCTCATACCGCCCCATACGCGGAAAAATAAAAAATTTATAGGGGTCAGAAGATGACAATTTTAAACGTATACATTTTCCTGCATGTAGGTACGACAAAATAAAACCTATATAAGTAGGGTATAATTTTAACCGTATGGACCTACAGAATAAAGATAAGGTGTCATTTTTACCGAAAAATTTACTGTGTAGAAACGGAAGACCCCAAAATTTACAAAATGGCATATTTTTTTCAATTTTATCTCACAATGATTTTTTTTTCTGTTTCGCCGTAGAATTTTGGGTAAAATGACTGATGACATTACAAAGTAGAATTGGTGGCGCAAAAAATAAGCCATTATATGGATTTTTAGGCCCTGCGGCCGACCGTAATCAGACCCGGAGCGAACACGCTCCGGAGACTGATTACAAACGGGGTGCCACGTGCATGATCACAGGCGTCCCCAGCTGCGGGACTCCCGCGATCAGGCATCTTATCCCCTATCCTTTGGATAGGGGATAAGATGTGTAAGCACCGGAGTACCCCTTTAAAGCGCAGAGAGCATCATGAAGAACAAGGAACACACCAGGCAGGTCCGAGATTCTGTTGTGGAGAAGTTTAAAGCTGGATTTAAATAAAAAAAGATTTCCCAAGCTTTAAACATCCCAAAGGAGCACTGTGCAAGCAATAATATTGAAATGGAAGGAGTACCAGACCACTGCAAATCTACGAAGACCTGGCCGTCCCTCTAAACTTTCAGCTCATACAAGGAGAAGACTGATCAGAGATGCAGCCAAGAGGCCCATGATCACTCTGGATGAACTGCAGAGATCTACAGCTGAGGTGGGAGAATCTGTCCATAGGACAACAATCAGTCTTTTTCTGCACAAATCTGGCCTTTATGGAAGAGTGGCAAGAAGAAAGCCATTTCTTAAAGATATCCATAAAAAGTGTTGTTTAAAGTTTGCCACAAGCCACCTGGGAGACACACCAAACATGTGAAAGAAGGTGTTCTAGTCAGATGAAACCAAAATCAAACTTTTTGGCAACAATGCAAAACGTTATGTTTGGCGTAAAAGCAACACAGCTCACCACCCTGAACACACCATCCCCACTGTCAAACATGGTGGTGGCAGCATCATGGCTTGGGCCTGCTTTTCTTCAGCAGGGACAGGGAAGATGGTTAAAATTGATGGGAAGATGGATGGAGCCAAATACAGGACCATTCTGGAAGAAAACCTGATGGAGTCTGCAAAAGACCTGAGACTGGGGCGGAGATTTGTCTTCCAACAACACAATGATCCAAAACATAAAGCAAAATCTACAATGGAATGGTTCACAAATAAACATATACAGGTATTAGAATGGCCAAGTCAAAGTCCAGACCTGAATTCAATCGAGAATCTGTGAAAAGAACTGAAAACTGCTGTTCACAAATGCTCTCCATCCAACCTCACTGGGCTCGAGCTGTTTTGCAAGGAGGAATGGGCAAAAATTTCAGTCTCTCTGTGTGCAAAACTGATAGAGACATACCCCAAGTGACAGCTGTAATTGCAGGAAAAGGTGGCGATAAAAAGTATTAACTTAAGGGGGCTGAATAATTTTGCATGCCCAATTTCCCAATTTCGCTAGCCGGAGGGGAGCCGGTGCCCGATATCGTTCAGTGCCCGAAATCGTTCAGCAGGCATTGCGGCATATCGCCCAGGGGGGTCATTATGCCCCCCCCATGTCGGCGATGGCCGCAGATCGCTGGACAATTCAGTCCAGCGATCTGCGGCGATTCCGGGTCAATCGGGTCTCCAGTGACCCGGTGACCCGGAATTACTGGCTGCCATAGCCAGCAGGGGTGAGGTAGCACTGGTGCCACCTCATGGTCGCGCTGATTCGTCGGCCGGTTTACCGGCTGACCAATCAGGGCGCCTGCTGTGAGTGTCACTCCCGCAACCCGCTCCGCCCCTCTTCCGGAGGACGTGAGCAGGTGCAGGACGTGCACCCCGGGTGCTGGGGACCCCGATCCCCGGCGTTAATGTTGGGATCGGGGCCCCAGGTGCAGCGGCGATGGCGAGGGACTGACCTGATGCGGCGTGGAGCTGCAGCAGGAGGTGAGTGACAGCCTCCTGCTGTTGCATAGCAACAGCTCCCAGCATGCAAAAAGGGCATGCTGGGAGCTGTAGTTATGCAACAGCAGGAGGCAGACCACCACAACTCCCAGCATTCCCTTATGGGCATGCTTGGACTTATAGTTTTGCAACAGCAGGAGGCACATTTTTTCTATGGAAAAGTGTACCTTCATCTGTTGTATAACTACAACTCCCAGCTTGCACAATCAGCTAATGTGCATGCTGGGAGTTGTAGTGGTGCATCTGCTGGTTGCATAGCTACAACTCCCAGCATGCCTGTTGGCTGTCGGTGACTGCTGAGAGTTGTAGTTTTGCAACAGCTGAAGGCAGTTAAGTAGCAAACCAGTGTGTCTCCAGCTGTTGCATAACTACAATCCCCAGCATCCCCAGCCAAAGTAGTATGCCTCCAGCTGTTGCATAACTACAAGACCCAGCATGCCCTTCCGCTGTCCGTACATGCTGGGGGTTGTAGCTTTTGCAACAGCTGAAGACACACTGGTTGCAAAACACTGAGTTTGTTACCAAACTCGGTATTTTACAACCAGTATGCCTCCAGCTGTTGCAAAACTACAACTCCCAGCATGCACTGATAGACCGTACATGCTGGGAGTTGTAGTTTTGCAACAGCTGGATGTTTTTCCCCCCCAATGTGAATGTACAGAGTACACTCACATGGGCGGAGGTGTACAGTAAGTATCCAAATGCAAGTTTGAGCTGCGGCAAATTTCTGCCGCAGCTCAAACTGCCAGCGAGAAACTACTGTGAACCACCACCTGTGTGACTGTACCCTAAAAACCCTACACTACCAAAAAATAAAATAAAAAGTAAAAAACACTACATGTACACATACCCCTACACAGCCCCCCTCCCCAATAAAAATGAAAAATGTCTGGTACGCCACTGTTTCCAAAACGGATCCTCCAGCTGTTGCAAAACTACAACTCCCAGCATGCACTGATAGACCGTACATGCTGGGAGTTGTAGTTTTGCAACAGCTGGATGTTCCCCCCTTCCCAATGTGAACGTACAGGGTACACTCACGTGGGTGGTGGTTTACAGTAAGTATCCGGCTGCAAGTTTGAGCTGCGGCAAATTTTCTGCCGCAGCTCAAACTGCCAGCGAGAAACTACTGTGAACCCCCGCCCATGTGACTGTACCCTAAAAACACTACACTACACTACCACAAAATAAAATAAAAAGTAAAAAACACTACATATACACATACCCCTACACAGCCCCCCTCCCCAATAAAAATGAAAAATGTCTGGTACACCACTGTTTCCAAAATGGAGCCTCCAGCTGTTGCAAAACAACTACTCCCAGTATTGCCAGATAGCCACTGACTGTCCAGGCATGCTGGGAGTTTTACAACAGCTGGAGGCACCCTGTTTTGGAATCACTGGCGTAGAATACCCCTATGTCCACCCCATATGCAAGTCCCTAATTTAGGCCTCAAATGCGTATGGCGCTCTCACTTTGGAGCCCTGTCGTTTTTCAAGGCAACAGTTTAGGGCCACATATGGTGTATCGCCGTACTCGGGAGAAATTGTGTACTTTCTGGGGGGTACTTTCTGCTATTACCCTTTTTAAAAATGTAAAAATTTTGGGAAACCAAGCATTTTAGGTAAAATTTTTTTTTTTTTTTTTTTTACATATGCAAAAGTCGTGAATCACCTGTAGGGTATTAAGGTTCACATTACCCCTTGTTACGTTCCCCAAAGGGGTCTAGTTTCCAAAATGGTATGCCATGAGTTTTTTTTTTTTTTTTTGCTGTTCTGGCACCAAAGGGGCTTCCTAAATGCGGCATGCCCCCAGAGCTTTCAAAAAGCCAAATGTGACTACCTCTCTTCTGAGACCTGTAGTGCACCAGCAGAGCACTTTTCATCCTCATATGGGGTGTTTTCTGAATCGGGATAAATTGGGCTTCAAATTTTGAGGGGTATTTTCTGCTATTACCCTTTTTAAAAATGTAAAAATTTTGGGAAACCAAGCATTTTAGGTAAAAATTATAATTTTTTTTTACATATGCAAAAGTCGTGAAACACCTGTAGGGTATTAAGATTTTAAAAATGTAAACATTTTGGGAAACCAAGCATTTTAGGTAAAACATTTTTATTTATTTTTTTACATATGCAAAAGTCGTGAATCACCCGTTGGGTATTAAGGTTCACTTTACCCCTGTTACGTTCCCCGAGGGGTCTAGTTTCCAAAATGGTATGCCATGTGTTTTTTTTGTTTTTTTTGCTGTCCTGGCACCATAGGGGCTTCCTAAAGGTGACATGCCCCCCCAAAACCATTTGTCGCTCCTTCCTTTCTGAGCCCTCTACTGCGCCTGCTGAACAATTAACATAGACATATGAGGTATGTGCTTACTCGAGAGAAATTGGGTTTCAAATATAAGTAAAAATTTTTCTCCTTTTTACCCCTTGCAATAATGCAAAAATTGGGTCTACAAGAACATGCGAGTGTAAAAAATTAAGATTTTGAATTTTCTCCTTCACTTTGCTGCTATTCCTGTGAAACACCTAAAGGGTAAATACACTTACTGAATGTCATTTTGAATACTTTTGGGAATGTAGTTTTTATAACGGGGTCTTTCATGGGGTATTTCTAATATGAAGACCCTTCAAATCCACTTCAAACCTAAACTGGTCCATGAAAAATAGCGAGTTTGAAAATTTTGTGAAAATTTTCTAAATTGCTGCTGAACTTTGAAGCCCTCTGGTGTCTTCCAAAAGTAAAAACTCATACATTTTATGATGCAAACATAAAGTAGACATATTGAATATGTGAACCAAAATGTATTTTGAATATCCATTTTCCTTACAAGCAGAGAGCTTCAAAGTTAGAAAAATGATAAATTTTCATTTTTTTCATCAAATTTGGGGATTTTTCACCAAGAAAGGATGCAAGTTACCATAAAATTTTACCACTAAGTTAAAGTAGAATATGTCACGAAAAAACAATCTTGGAATCAGAATGATAACTAAAAGCATTCCAGAGTTATTCATGTTTAAAGTGACAGTGGTCAGATTTGCAAAAAACGCTCTGGTCCTTAAGGTGTAAAATGGCCTGGTCCTTAAGGGGTTAATGCCCCCCCGCAGCGCTTCTATGTATTTATGGCCCCGCAGCGCTTATATATATGCCACACAGCGCTAATATACAATAATGCCCCCCCGCAGCGTTTCTATGTATTTTTGCCCACGCAGCGCATATATATATATATATATATATATATATATATATATATATATATATGTACATGCCGACGGCATTGTGCTGGGGTCCCCGGCTGGCCTGATGCGCTAATACAATACTTTTCACACATAGCACAGCTGCAGCACAATGCCACTGGCTGCCCCCCAAATACCGCCCGACCCCTAATTAAAATACTTTAACCCCTTAAGGACCAAGCCCATTTTCACCTTAAGGACCAGAGCGTTTTTTGCACATCTGACCACTGTCATTTTAAGCATTAATAACTCAGGGATGCTTTTACTTATGAATTTTATTCCGAGACTGTTTTTTCGTGACATATTCTACTTTAACATAGCAGTAAAATTTCGATGATACTTGCATCATTTCTTGGTGAAAAATTCCAAAATTTCATAAAAAATTTGAAAATTTAGCAATTTTCGAACTTTGAAACTCTCTGCTTGTAAGGAACATAGACATACCAAATAAAGTATATACTGATTCACATATACAACATGTCTACTTTATATTTGCATCATAAAGTTGACATACTAAACATAAAGTCCTAAGTCAAAAAAAGAGACAAACTCCAGCTCACCGGTAATTATGCAGTTTTCACATGGAAGGTGCGTTCAGGCAGGGAGCACGAGAGCACAGAGCCAAGCCATATTCTTGGTTAACATAGTCCAAATCCAGGAAAGGTAGGGGGAGGAAAGGGGGGAGGAGGACGGGGAAGCTCCAGCTCCACTTGGAAGTGAAAAAATTCCTTTATTGACTATCCATAAATTAAGAAAAAGGTAAAAAAGTGCAAAACAAAATCAAACGTGCATGGTGAGTTAAAATCTCACGTCCACCGACGCATTTCGGGCTGTCAAAAGCCCTTAATCCTGGTGCATGATCTGCATGCTTCGAGCTGCTTATATATACTGGCAACCTTATCAGAGGTCACATGATCAGAGGTCACATGACCCTACACATCTGATGCTTAATTAACCTTAACTCACTATAGTACACACATCACGGCCATAGTGTAAAATTATATATTGACCCAAAAAATGGATAGGCAACATGAGTATCAATAAATATATGCCAGATCATTTCTATAATTCATCCCTGCTGGAAATCTA
Source organism: Hyla sarda (assembly GCF_029499605.1). Lineage (NCBI taxonomy): Eukaryota > Metazoa > Chordata > Amphibia > Anura > Hylidae > Hyla > Hyla sarda. The sequence continues at coordinate 109,929,724 of NC_079191.1, forward strand.
GTTTCCAGCATGAGAATCCAATATGCCTCACGTTTAAGCAATAGGCGGGTCAAATCTCCACCTTGTTGAGGAGGGGAAACCCTTTCAATGCTGCATACTTCAATATAGTTTGACATATAGTTTCTAGCTCGTAAGACATTTTTATTAGCTCTCTACACATTCTTGGAGGCTAAACTGAACATTGATATAACTCTCTATACATGAGACTATCTATACATTAGTTCAGCTCTATATAACTTTAGCGTCAAGCTGACTAGACAATTTTATTATCTCACACATTTTATTTCTTTGCCAACAATAATTTAACTGCAAGTACACATAAGGTTATACTGGCTAGCCGGAAGCTAGGTCACAGTAAGGGTGGCTGCTAGGGTCTATCGGCTACACGCTACTTACCCCTAGAGCACTTTCAAAAACAACCTAACTAGGTTATTCTTAGAATTACGCGTTTAATTCTGTATTAGCAAGAGCACCTACTGGCCAGGCAGAGCATCTCACACACGCAATGAAAGAGAAGAAGTGTACCTAACAGTGGCAGGAATTGGGTATCAATATGCTACAATTCCTAAGTGTTTTCTTAAGTGAGATATTTGTTTTGATGTATGTACTAGAAAAACTTGAAGTAGTACATTTAAGTGAGTAATCTAGGGTACTGAAAAGTGATTGGCAGAGCATTGAAGTGGGTTATCAAAGGTACTACGTGTGCATTTACTATTTTAAGGGGAATCCTCCCTACTAATTTTGTTGAGACAGGTGCTAGCGATGGGCGACAGCAATAATACTACCCTCGGAGTAGCCTAGGTGTCCCCTATTGAGTTACCTACTAAACACCTTTAGCATTTTATACATTTATATGTACAAGAATTAGTTATGTTTTTAGTGTTGAGTGTACACGTGCAGTACGTCGATATTTTCTGTGTACAACTCTAACTTACTTTTTATGTACATAGACATTAGACTATTTTCCTATGTACAAACCTTTACTTACTACTTATGTACACAGACATGAGGATTCCTTCCTGTGTACAGAACCGTATACACATTTACTATACATTTATCAACACTCCAACATGTTTCAGGTGCATTCACCCGATAAGTGCAACATTTAGCATAAGAGTTCTTATTAAGCTGCTGGTATATACATAAAGCAGTCATACAAAGATTTTCAATGCTGTCCCCAGCGAATAATTTTTCCAATCAAGTTGTGGAGAATGACGTTAAAGCCAAGGTAGACCAAGAAGAAGCTCACAAGTACAGTGAGGAAGCACATAGAACTCAATCTCTTCTTTGTGCAAAAATCCCACTTGCATGATGAGAGGCTCAGTATGGAAAAACACTTTACAGTCCTGATTTTGTCTATTAACAGAAGAGATGAACAAAGGCTTGGCAAGCGGAATAACAGGAAGACGATACAGTATTTATGGACCAAAGAGGCATCAATGAAATCACCTGCGGAGTCCAAAAATGCAGTAGCACTGAAAGAAAACTTGACAGAAGCGTAGACATGTACAAGGATGTTCAAGCGAAGAGAGGTAGTATTCACACCCAGGGACGCCTTTCCCACGTGTCCTAGGTGTGTTTCCCGGATACTGTGGATGAACTGAACAGTCTTTGAGGAAGTGTTCTGGGCTAGCACAATACAAGCACAAATTCTCACTGCATCGTCGTGACCTCTCCTTTTGCGTAAGACGCGAACGATCTACTTGCATAGCTTCTTCGTCAAGAGGCGCAGGAAACTGTAGAGGTGGAGGTTGGAACAGGGGTGCCAGGTGAGGATATCTACGTTTTCGGGCAGGTTCACTATTTAAGTGCAGTTCTTTCTGCCTCTCAGCAAAATGCACATCAATACGTGTGGCCAAGTGAATAAGTTCAGTCAAAGAAGATGAAGGAACACGTGCAGCGAGGGCATCTTTAATCCTGCTTGACAGTCCTTTTTTGAATGTGGCACACAAGGCCTCATCATTCCATGCGAGATCTGAGGCTAGTGTGCGGAATTGAACCGCGTAGTCACCAACGGAAGAATTCCTTTGACAGAGGTTCAGCAAAGCCGTCTCAGCTGAAGAGGTGCGTGCAGGTTCCTCAAAGACTTCAGAATTATTTTTTTCAATGAAATCAGCAAGTGTCTGTTGTTCTTATGTCAGAACATATTGGAATTCTCAAAGTCTACCATTGCCAATGACCAACAAGAGCATGATTATTGTATATTTAGATAATGAATGAATTTATACAGCTGTGAGAGCTGCTGGTTCTGCTTTCTTCATGAGTCCTGATCTTCCTGCAGTAATACTACTCTTTCTGGCATCCTCCTCCTGAAAGCTGCCAGCTCCTGTTGTTCACCTGCAGCTCTTCTGTACATCAGGACAGAGGGATCAGAATAATTTTACAGGTCACGTCTGGGGTCTGTATTTAGGGATCTGGTGCAGGGTTGTAATAGTTTAGGGAGATCTGGTCTTAGGTCAGTATTGGTTTAGGAGTCTCAGCCCGAGTCTGTATTAGTTAAGGGAGTCTGGTCTGTGGTCTGCATTTGTTAAGGGGGTCACATCCAGGGTCTGTATTAGTTTGGGGTCTGGGTTCAGTGCTAAGCCTGACCTTAGGTCTCTGGGTATGTTGTTTGTGTGCACAGGCATTGGCAGAATGCAACAACTGAAGTCTGACAGTCTGATTTATCACTTATTCTCTGTGTCTGCACATAATCAACAGTAAAGTTACAGAGACTGTGTAAAGATTGTGAAAATATCATATTAAATAAATAGTAAGTACCTAAGAGCTTGCAATTTAGAGTTATTCTTAAGGCATTGATGCAAACTTAGCCTGACCCTAGATCAGGGCATGTTTATTATTATTATTATTATTATATTAATAATAATAATAATAATAATAATAGTAATCATTAGAGATGAGTGGATTTAAAAAAAAATTGATTTGGACAATTCGCCGAATAAAAAAAAAGAATCGATTCGATCTGAATAAATTCACGGCAAATTTTTATCAGTAATGTATTTTAATAATGTGTTTAATAAAGTGTGTGCGTGTTTCACTTTTTTGTCTCTCTTTTTTAAAATTTTTAGGTAGTACTTCTACTCCCAGTATGGAACAGAATGTTCCATGAATGGAGTAGTAGTACCTGCTAATATACAGATTGCCCCGGGTGTCACTCCTGACACCCGCTGCGATCATCCTGTATAATGTATAGATGCGGGTGGCTTTCTGGCATCTAGATAGGACGATCACATCGGGTGTCAGGAGTGATACCTGCTGTGATCTGTCCTCAACTGCAGGTACTACTGCTCCCAACATGGAGCACACTCTGCTCCATGCTAGGAGCTGTAGTACCTGCATTAATAGACAAATCACAGCGAGTGTCACTTCTGACACCCGATGCGATCGTCCTGTATAATCTATAGATGCCGGCGGCCGGCCACTCTTCTCTGGTCCCACTGTAGTATGAGTATATGCGGTATATATATACCCAGGGCTCAAGTCCTGCAGGAACGTGTGGGAACTGAGTTCCTGCACTTATTCCAGAGCAGGAACACTATTCTCATTTCAGGAGCAGCCCTTGAGTACAAATCTTTGGTGAGTTCCCACGCTTTTTTTTCCAGGACTTGACCACTGTATATACCTATTAAATCTTAGCTATATGTTAGCTATTGCTACACCCCAGTAGCCATCTTTTCAATCACATCTCTTTGCGGGAAATATGAATAAGTGATGTGAATTCTATTCACATCACTGGCCGGCCGGAGTATAGTGCAGAGATACGAGTGCAGGAAAAAGCTGCTCACATCTATACATTATTCAAGACGATCGCAGGAGTGTAGAATAATGAAGAAATTCAATATTTCGAATCGAGTCGAAGTTCAGATTTGGTTCGAATCGAAATTTCCATGAAATTCGGAACAAATTCGACTTAGTCAGATTCGATTCACTCATCTCTAAAATTCCTCATCCTAAAGGGGTTCTCCAGTGCTTAAACATCTTATCCCCTATCCAAAGGATAGGGGATAAGATGCCTAATCGCGGGAGTCCCGCCGCTGGGAACCCCCGGGATCATGCACGTGGCACCCCATTTGTAATCAGTCCCCAGAGCGTGTTTGCTCTGGGTCTGATTACGGGCGACTACAGGGCGGGCGGCGTGTGACGTCACGCCTGCGCCGGCGTGTGACGTCACGCTCCCCCCGCGATGCAAGCCTACAGGAGGGGGCGTGATAGCTATCACGCCCCCTTCCGTAGGCTTGCATTGAGGGGCGGAGCGTGACGTCACACGCCGGCGCAGGCGTGATGTCACACGTCTCCCGCCCTGTAGTCGCCGGTAATCAGTCCCGGAGCGAACACGCTCCGGGGACTGATTACAAACGGGGTGCCGCGTGCATGATCCCGCGGGTCCCCCCTCGATCAGGCATCTTATCACCTATCCTTTGGATTGGGGATAAGATGTTTAAGCACCGGAGAACCCCTTTAATGACATTTAACTAGTCTGATCCAAAAAGCAATCTATTTATTTATTTTTACTTTTATGTGTGTGTTGAAATTACACACCTCAGGATCCACCTCAGGTGCCAAAGTATGTCCTTGACTGTGTTCAAAAAAGCTGGGGGGAGGTTGTTGTTTTTCTGTTTTTGTATGTTATCTGTGCTTTTAAAATTATTTTAGTTGTTTAAAAAGATTCTGGATTTTCTTATCGTAGCCATTCAATTAAAAGAATTGAAGTATATAAAAGATGCTGATGTATCAAGTTATACTATTAAGTATATAAACTGAATTTTATATAATGATAAAAGTAAAAGTACAGAAGCATAATGTAAAATTTTACAAATTCAAAAGCCTTACAGTAAATATATTTCCTTTTTTTTAAGTAGTTTTAGCTCTACGTTCTGCACATAATCATTGCTCAGCTATGTTAAAAAAGGTGCAAGATCCTAGCCATGATGCAAGACATAAAAATGGTCTATGGAACTCTGTTAAAGAATGTGCTGGCTTAGACTAAAGCATTTGAATGGCTCTCTTACAGGTCACAGATTCCATTCAATCCTTCGACATTGTTATTATGTAACAGAAATAGATTGGCCTAATTAATATTCTGAACATATCTAGGGAAACATTCTTAAGGAAATAATTCTTTCCGGGCTGAGATTTTATGGCTAATAAACTACTGACAACAGGCATGCAATATGTCAAGTGCGTAAACATTGCATTTTCCTTTATACTTTGTTCAAATGGTGTATTATAGGCTAAACTAAAATTAGTATTCCTTATATTGCACACCATGAAGAAAATCAGCCCTCCTTAACTTTAAAGCTATAATCTATAGCTTTGAAAAATCTTGCGGGAAACAATCTTTTGTTATGAAAAGGTTAAGGAGCAAAAGGAAGTCCAGATCACATTTGTGAAAGGATTTACATGTGACCATCAAAGCTTCTGAATTGGTGGCTTCAGATGCCCAGTGCTGCCATCTATTCAGAAGCTTTGCCTAGATTCTGCCACCCAGCATTACCATTACATGCATTACTCCTAGTTTACATCTTTTTTCATTTTATTTATTTTTCTTAAGACATTGAGGTTATCTGACCATGACCCTTATAGACAAGATTCTTACTTTTATATTTAGCTTATTGCTAATGTGAAAAATACACATACCTTTGGTTATATAATAAGTGTTTGTTTTACAGCAGTGCATTATTATGTGTTTGCCAAGTTTCAAGCGTGTACTGACTACAATGAAATACAACAAATAGGACTTCTGCATCATGTCACTAAAGGTAAAGGTAGAAATGCTAGAAAATGATTGTACACAGAACTTTTTACTCGTGGGGTGTACCCCAGGGGTGCAGCAATAGCTAAAAGGCTGCAGAGATAGTCACACTGATGACCTGGTGCCCTAGTGCCTATGGGAGCACAAATGTCTTTCTGCCACATAAGAATACAGTATTATAAATGTTTAACAATTAAAAAATTAAGAACACACCAGATTTCCATTACATGGGTGCACATAAGGTAATTCCAAGCCTTCATTACATCAGGAACAAGAAAAAAGTAGCACCAGCATCCTTAAAAGACTTGTTCAGACAGGGGGTGTTTTTTATATGTTCCTGGAGCTGCAGGGAACATAACAAAGCACTATACTTCCCTCCCCCCTTTTCCTGCCGCTTCTGGTTTCCTTAAAGGGGTACTTTGCCAGGAAACATCCTATCCCCTCTGGGGCCCAACGCGATCTCTGCTGCAGCACTCTAGTCATCCAGGGCACGGAGTGAACTCCACTCCGTGTTGGATGACTGGTGACCACAGCCGCCACGCCCCCTCCATTCATGTCTATGGGAGGAGAGGTGATTCCTAAGTATTAGCCACCACGCCCCCTCCCATAGACATGAATGAAGGGGGTGTGGCATGAGGTCACGAACACAGAAGCTCCAAGCTTCCATGTTCCGGATGCCGGCACTGCGGGCCTGGTGATGCCCCATCTTATCCTTTGGTTTTCTTGCGGAGTACCCCTTTAGAGATGATGTCCAGTGGTAAGAAATGTATCCCTATACTGCGGATTGGATTTAAATGTGTAATCGGGGATGGGGGGTTCAACTGCTGGGACCCCCTGCAATCTCCCATTTGGGGCCCCAGCTCGGCCCCAGCTCTTCTTGAGCGAGCTACATACCCAGCACTTCAGCTGGGTACATACCCCTCCATTCATCTCTATAAGCAAGGCATAGAAATGCAAACACAGTGTCTCCGCCTCTCCCATAGAGATGAATAGAGGGGCATGTTTCGACCATGCTGTGTGCAAAATATCACATACATGAGCAGAGCCAGTGTCCCGTACGAGAGATTGCGGGGGTCCCAGCGGTAGAACCCCCTGCAATCAGACATTTATCCCCTATCCCGTTAATAGGGAATACATTTCTTACTGCTGGACATCTTCTTTAGCACCTCAGTCTCCTCTGCAGTCCTCCATTTCCATGATTCTTTCATTTCCATGCCTACAGTATGCAGATTTGTTATATTCAATGGCAATAGTGCTATTATTAGCAGAAGGGATAAGGAACACATGGTGTTTTGGCCCTAAATGAATGGAGAAAGTGCTAGGAACACTGAGATGACGTCATGGTAGCCCAGCATACCTTGCAGCTAGCAGCAAAATCACATGACCCCAGTTAATCCATTGTTTGCATTATGTGACATATACCTTCCACGCCAACAGGAGACGGCGGAGGGGTGGGTTTAAGATGCTGATAAATCCTATGCATTGTGGCTGCCATCTTGGAGAGAGAAAGCTGAGTAGTGTTGAGTGGCGGCATAGGCCATATTCAAATTTGCGAATATTCGCCAATATATGGACGAATATTCGTCATATATTCGCTAAATTTGCATATTCGGAATATTCACGTTTTATTTTCGCATATGCGAAAACTCGCGTATGCGAAAATTAGCATGTGCGAAAATTAGCATAAGCAAAAATTAGCATAAGCAAAAATTTGCATACGAGAAAATTAGCATTTTCTAAAATTAGTATATGCGAAAATTCGCACGCCAGTCTCACACAGTAGTATTAGAGCCTTCATTACACCACACAAGCTGGAAGCAGAGAGGGATGATCACTGTGATGTGTACTGTGATAAAAAAAAAACAAAGAAAAAAAAAAACTAATATTCGTAATTACGAATATATAGTGCTATATTCGCAAATTCGCGAATATGCGATATTCACGAATAAAATTTGCATTGCGAATATTCGCGAGCAACACTAAAGCTGAGAGAGAGCAATGCGCACGAACTGCTGTTCCCAGAAAGCCTTAACAAATACAATAGAAAGCAATCTGAACAAAGCATTGAGCAGTGGGCTCACTTCAGAATGTGACCTTTCACCTGCATTATTGTTTCCAGTTGGTGCACTGTAGATCCCAGTAGTGTCACTGAAGAACAAGCCCATAAAAAACTAATACATTACAGTACAAAGCCAGCTGAGCAATGCACGGAGCAGTCGGCTGACCTCAGATACTGACTTCTCATCTGCATTACTGTGTCAAGTTGGTGCAGTACAAATCCCAGCAGTGTCACTGCAGCATGAGAGCATAAAAGCTATCCCATTACAATACCTAGCTAGTTGAGCAAAGCTATAGGCTGACATCTTGAGAATGTAGGTGAAATAGGCATCTAAGGCCAAGTTGCCTGTATTTTCTGGGTGTAATCCAACATATAGGACTTCTATTTTCCAGATGCAGCCAGGCATAGTACCATTTCTGCAAAAAGAAAGTATGGCATTGCCATGGTTTGAGCATAGGAATTATGGCTTTAAGTAAACACATGGAACAGCACCACAAGGCTACAAGTATCACTAATTCAACACTGCCTGCTGTCCGCTGGCTACAACTCGCACTAGTCCACCAGCCCTGCTTTCCTCTGACTACTATAACTTCTACCTGTCTGCTGGCTACAATCAGCACTAATAACTCACCCCTGCAGTCTGCTGGCTGCTACAATAACCAATAGTACATCAGTGCCTGCTGTCCACTGGCTACTACAACCAGTCCACCAATGCCTTTTGTTCACTGGCTACAACTAGAACTTTTCTAGCACCCTTGCTGTACACTGGATACTACAACTACCACTTGGCCACCACTTTCTGCTGTCTGCGGGCTACTGTAACTATCACCAGTCCACCATGTTTGATGCTGCTACTACTAGTCTGGCTTGCACATATGCAACCCACGATTGCCAGCCACAAAACATGTTGCAACTCCCCAAAATGAGAATTTTTTCCCCAACTTTTTAATGTTTCATCTGAACTCAACTCAAACATGCTGCAAACAGCAAATAAGACATGGCCAGGGCTTTAGTTTTGGAATTACGATTGTACAAGAGATGGGCGAATCAAAGCTGACGAAGTCAAATTCTTTCCGAATTTCATGAAAAATTTGATTCTGAACGAATCCAAATTTGCTCATGCTTTTTGGCAACGTATCGCTTCATTCATTACATTTTGTGTGGACCGGGGGCTTAAAATGGCGGCTACACGTGTGAGGATATGGGGCAAGGAAGTCTGGGAATGCAGGTAGGTGGGATCACCCTGAATCACATGGCTGCAAGCAGCCTATCTGCAGCCAGCCAGCCCTGTGATGTCACAGGCCTATTTATTCGGCAGCCATTGCCGAAGACGGGCATTTCCCATTTTGCTGAGAGAACAGAGACTGTGTGTGCACACTAATTACCAATACTGACAATACAGATCTTTTCAGCGGCAAATCCATTCACCTTAAGCCCACAATCGTTCTGGCTACAGAGAGAGCAGGCACTATGTGGTGACTAATCAGGGTTACGGACAACACAGATTAGTCAATTGAGTTCAAAACTGGGAGCAATCCCCATTCAAAGACTGCAAGCAACCATAGTGCAGACAGGGACAGTTCAGAGAGAAAGTACGCTTTTTTCTGTTGCAAACAAACTGGGGTGTATTACTATAAAAAAAAAGTGAAAAATATATGCACTGCGCAGTTCTATGTTTTTTCTGGTTAAAGCATATAGGGGCAGTAAGTGTAAAAGCACAAAAAGACTAACGCATTAGATTGTTACACTTATTTATGGTGCAACCGTACTGGGGCGAATTACTTTAAAAAGGAGAAATACATACGCAATCCGCAATTCTAAATTTTTTCTGGTTAAAGCTAATAGGGGGCAGTAAGTGTAAAAGCACTTAAAGAGTTACACACTAGATTTTTACGCTTATTTCTGGTGCAACTGTACTGGGGCGAATTACTCTAAAAAAGTTCAATATATACACCCTCCACAGTTCTACATTTATTCTGGTTAAAGCTAATAGAGGGCTGTAAGTGTAAAAGCACTAAAAGACTTATGCACTAGATTGTTACGCCTATTTCTGGTGAAACCTTACTGGGATTAAATATATAAGCACTCCGCTGTTGTACGTGTTTACTGTTTAAAGCATATAGTGGCCTGTTAGTGTAAAAGCATGGATATATACACACATTGAGTGTTCCGCAAGTTTCTGTTCAGCCGTATCAGAGCGCATTGCTCTATAAAAAGTAAAATATTGACGCACTCCTCTGTTGTATGTGTTCACTGTTTAAATCATATAGTGGCCTGTTAGTGTAAAAGCATGGATATATACACACACATTGAGTGTTCCGCAAGTTTCTGTTCAGCCGTATAAGGGCGTATTGCTCTATAAAAAGTAAAATATCAGGCAGAGAAGTGCCTGGCCGTGCACAGAGGAGTGGCAGAGGCCTAAATTTATCAGGTGCAGGAAGAGAAGTAGGGGCGCGGGGCAGCAAGAGTAATAGCAAGAGGTCTGAGTTCCCTGTGTCAGCTAGCGGTCGTGTCTCGACCATCAACCCAGCAGCCGTCATTGATTAGTTAACTCGGTCATCCACTTAATCATCTGACACCCCCAGTCAACAGTCAGTTGGCATGGCCCGGGAGCAATCCCTGTCCTCTAACTGCCTCTGTCCTATGCTGCTTCCCCATGCAGAGAAGTATTGTATGCTGTGGGCTCAGCTCCACTATACAGCGGGGAAGATCAACTAGAGGAGAGCCAGCAGCTACTGCCCAGCCAAGATGTGGAGGAGACATGCACCGCTTCCTCCACTAGGCGGGCAAGTAGTGATGAGGAGAGTGGTGTGGGAGGTGGTATTGCAACCATTCAGGCTCCAGAAACAGACACCATTGAGGAACCTGAGGAGGACATCAGTGATGTGCAGACGCAACTCGATGATGATGAAGCCAATCGCACTTGGGAGCCGGGTGCAAAAGGGGCTTCATCATAATCAGGAGAAGAGGGTGACAGGTTGTCTGTGAGGCAGCAGCTGAGCCAGCAAGGTGGTAGCATGGTTGGGAGTCAGCAGGGTGGCAGCAGTGGGAAGTTCGGAGCCAAACATGCTCGGGGTAGACCACCTGCTTCGCCTCAGCCTGCCTGCCCGGGAGGTAGTGGAATAGGGTTTCCTGGAGTCCACAGCAGTAGCAGTCAGTGCGGACTGTTAAAAGGAAAATCAGCTACTCAGCATTGTGGCAGTTTTTCATCAAGCATCCAGAGGAGGTTAACATGGCCACGTGTAAGATGTGTGGGCAGAAGGTGAAGCGTGGAAAGGTCCCAATGTTGGCACTATGGCCCTGCGTCAACATATGCAGCATCATCATAAAGCAGCCTAGGAGAACCGTGGCTCCAATGTGGTGGTCCAGCTTGCTGCAGCAACCACTGCATTACCAAGTGGCACGCTGCTCCCTGTTTCAGCTAGCCAAGGCTCCACCACCTTAGCCGAAGGGAGCTGTCTGTCATTCCCTTCTTCTGTTGCTCCAGATACTCCTGGGGGCCCGCAACTACTCGCTAACTGATTACTTACAGCCAGCTGTCAATGAGTCTCAAAGAAACCCTGCAGCAGCGCGCCGCTGCTGCGGATACCTATGGGGCGGGCTGTCTCTTTAAATCTGCAGTGGCCGGGGCATTGATACAGCTGCTGCCCTGTTCCTCACAGTAGCGCTGTGGCAGAGGAGAGTCACTCTGCTGCTGCTGTGGGAGTGCGGCGCCGCTGGCTGACTACCAAAGAGGTGAGTGTTGGCAGCGGTGGCAAATGAGCCAGACCACAGCACTGGAGCCTGTCATAAATTTGAGGAACAAAAAAATATATAATGTGACTTGGGGCTGGTGGGGACCCGGAGCAGAACTATATAGCACTGGCAGGCAGCTGAACTGGGGCCTGCTGCCTGAGGGAAAGATGGGAGGCCTACAACTATATGGGGGCAACAATTAGCAGCAGAAAGGGGCGTACAACAACTATTTAGTGGCAAGTTGTGCCCCGGCCCATATAGTTGTTGTAGGCCCCTCTTTGCTAATAGTTTCCCCCATATAGTTGTAGGCCTCTCTGAGAGGGGCCCAGGCCTACCACAACTATGGGGGCAACTATTAACAGATGGGCCTACCCAATCTATGTGGAGCCCCAGATATAGTTTGGGCAGGCCCCTCTGTTAAAGGAGTAGTCTGGTGGAAAAAAACCGTATCCCTATCCAAGGATAGGGTATAAGTTATAGATCGCGGGGGGTCCCAGCACTACAACCCCCCCCCCGCGCGATCTATAACTTATCAAACAGACAACTCCTTTAATAGTTGCTCTCATTTAGTTGTTGTAGGCCCAGGCCCCTCTCAGAGAGGCCTACAACTATATGGGAGTAAAACTACTAACAAAGGGGCCTACCCCAACTATATGAAACACATACCCTTAAACCCCTCTATAAGCTTTTATTGCATAACCCTTTCAGAAACATGACATAGATGTACACCCTGCAAGCACTTCTGCAGTTTGAAGTGTGCTCAGGAACTGAGCACGCTTCATACTTGGTGGGTCCAGGTTGCTATTAGCAGCTGGGACCCAGGACTAATGGCTGACATCGCCGATTGGGCCGATGTTTGCAATAACCCTTTATATGCCTAAATGGGAGATTAACTCCACCTCGCTGATCAGACAGTGGAAGGGCCCTTAACTGCCTCCTCGACGTCTGATCGGGGCTCCTTTATTGCAGAAAACCATGGCAGGCTGCACTAATGGAGCGCAAATAACACTGATTTCTATAGGTTACATGTAATAGTTTCCTATAATAAAATTATTGTAAAAAAAAAGTTTAAAAAATTATAAATTTGAATAAGCCCCTTCCAAATAAAATTGGACCATCCCCCCTTTTTCAAATAAAATTATGTTAACAAAAACATATGTGGTATCACCGCATGCGTAAATGTCCGAACTATTGAAATATTAGGGCACTTAAACCGCATGGTTGATGGCATACACGTAAAAAAACACTAAAGTGCAAAACTGCACATTTTTGGTCACTTCATATACCAAAAATGTATAAATAGTTATCATAAAGTCCTATCAAAATAAAAATAGTACCGATAGAAACTACAGATTATGGCACAAAAAATTAGCCCTCCTCCAACCTCATGTATGGAAAAATGAGAAATAACAGAGGGGTTTAAAACACACTCATTTTGTTTAAAAAGTTTGAGACTTTTTTAAAGCCGCACAATAATAGTAAAGTATATAACATGGGTATCATCGTAATGACCCTCAGAAAAAATAAAACATGACATTTTTACCATAAAGTGTACAGCTTGAAAACAAAACCTTCCACTATTTGCAAAATTGCATTTTTCCTTTGAATTTCCACACATAAATAATATTTTTTTGGTTGTGCCATACATTTTATGGTAAAATGATTAATGTCATTACAAAGGACAACTGGTCACGCAAAAAACAAGCCCTCATATGCGTCTGTGGATAAAAATATAAGAGTTATGATTTTTAGAAGGCGAGGAGGAAAAAAACGAAAATGCAAAAATAAAATTGGCTGTGTGCTTGAAGGGGTACTCCACTGGAAAACATTTTTTTTTTAAATCAACTTGTGCCAGAAAGTTTAACAGATTTGTAAATTACTTCTATAAAGAAAAAAAAAACTTAATCCTTCCAGTACTTATCAGCATCTGTATACTACAGAAGAAGTTGTTTTCTTTTTTAATTTATTTTCTGTCTGACCACAGTGCTCTCTGCTGACACCTCTATCCATGTCAGGAACTGTACAGAGCAGGAGAAAATACCCATAGAAAACCTATCCTGCTCCGGACAAGTTCCTGGTGTCAGCAGAGAGCACTGTGGTCAGACAGAAAGGAAATTCAAAAAGATGGAATAAATAAATAAAATAGGTAGCGCTGCAAGGGACTTGCTAAAAGTTTAATGAGTAATAAATAGGTGGTAAAAATGAACAAATATGCTGATAAAAATTAAATAGTTAAAGTGCTGGTGTTCTTAGTACGCAATGATATATTGTTACTATAGCTGTGCAAATATGTCTATACAGTTGCGGTTATGCTTGCGTTTTTTTCATAATAGCGTTGTTGACTCTAATAGTACCTGATAGGTGTAGTTCGTCAGGAGTCCTGAGGGATGAATCCGGTATGGTTGATGAAGTACTGTACAAGGGGTGGCGGGAGACTGCCCCAGCCAGTGGCGTCTCTACCATTACATCCCCGACAAGAAGTCTGCCTTTGTGTTCCTTGTAATCATGAGTGACGTCAATACAGGTAACTGTGTTGTCCAAAAGTCCTTCCAACGCATTTCAAAAGCATAAATGGCTTATTTCGTCCCAGAAGTACTTCTTGTTGGGGTTGAAACGATAGAGACACCACCGCCTGGGGCAGTCTACCACCACCCCTTGTATGCAACATTGTCAAATGGACGAAAGAAAATTGTGCGAGACTGGCTAAGGTGGAGCACCAGCAAGCAGGTTTTGTACTTTGTGACTTGCCTTGGATTCTCCTCTGAACGTGGCAAAGCTACAAGTTTAATTTGTCAGAAAGAATGATTTAATCCATCAAAAAATAAGTGGCATTTTCCGTATAATCGATTGCCAGAACAAGAGAATTCAGTCAATCACAAGCAACATTATTGGAGTTGAAGGAAGCTTCAAACATCCATTGCAGGCCATGGCTTGGACTCCCAATTGCAGAAAGTTTGGACTGTGAAACCAAAAAAAATGTCTGCTTTATTAGAAAGACTTCTAGATGTTATGTTATTTCTGGCATCAAGAAATATGGCAAGCTCTAAAAAAATTGGAATTTCCTTGGTGTACTGGAATTGATAGCGCACTATGATCAAATGCCACAGGAACATTTGGAAAAAGTGAAGAAAAGCCAAGAAAGTGGAAGAAAACTTCACGCTCATTATCTATCTTGGGCAAACCAAAATTAGTTAATAATTGCGGGAAACATGTTTTGGACACCATTCTGTCTGAAAGGAGGAATGCACTACATTTTTTTCTAATATGTGATGCCACACCAGATATATCACATACAGATGTTATTGTTCTAAGGTATGTGCATCCAGAGACTAGTAATTGGATTATTCAAAACAGATTTATTAATTTTTTTTTTATTTTATCCAAAATACTGGTGAAGAAATATCAGAAAAGCTGTTATTGAGACTGGCTGAGCATGGAATAAATCTAAATGATTGCAGAGGTCAAGGATTTGACAATGGTGCAAATATGTCTGGAAAGAACAAGGGAGTTAGAGCAATGTGATGACTCGCTCTTGCAGACAGGTGCGGTTGTGTCACGATGCCGGCTGGCAGGAGGTGGATCCTCTGTGCCAGAGAGGGATTGGCGTGGACCGTGCTAGTGGACCGGTTCTAAGTCACTACTGGTGTTCACCAGAGCCCGCCGCAAAGCGGGATGGTCTTGCTGCGGCGGTAGTGACCAGGTCGTATCCACTAGCAACGGCTCAACCTCTCTGACTGCTGAAGATAGGCGCGGTACAAGGGAGTAGACAGAAGCAAGGTCGGACGTAGCAGAAGGTCGGGGCAGGCAGCAAGGATCGTAATCTGGGGCAACGGCAGGAGGTCTGGAACACAGGCTAGGAACACACAAGGAAACGCTTTCACTGGCACAATGGCAACAAGATCCGGCGAGGGAGTGCAGGGGAAGTGAGGTATACATAGGGAGTGCACAGGTGAACACACTAATTAGAACCACTGCGCCAATCAGCGGCGCAGTGGCCCTTTAAATCGCAGAGACCCGGCGCGCGCGCGCCCTAGGGAGCGTGGCCGCGCGCGCCGGGACAGGACCGACGGAGAGCGAGTCAGGTACGGGGGCCGGGGTGCGCATCGCGAGCGGGCGCCACCCGCATCGCGAATCGCATCCCGGCTGGAGGCAGGATCGCAGCGCACCGGGTCAGTGGATCTGACCGGAGCGCTGCAATAGCGAGAGTGTAGCGAGCGCTCCGGGGAGGAGCGGGGACCCGGAGCGCTCGGCGTAACAGTACCCCCCCCCTTGGGTCTCCCCCTCTTCTTGGAGCCTGAGAACCTGAGGACCAGACTTTTGTCTAGGATATTGTCCTCAGGTTCCCAGGATCTCTCTTCAGGACCACAGCCCTCCCAATCGACCAAAAAAAAGGTTTTCCCTCTGACCTTCTTGGAGGCCAGTATCTCCTTTACGGAGAAGATGTCCGAGGAGCCGGAAACAGGAGTGGGAGAAACAAGTTTGGGAGAGAAACGGTTGATGATGAGTGGTTTAAGAAGAGAAACGTGAAAGGCATTAGGAATACGAAGAGAAGGAGGAAGAAGAAGTTTGTAAGAGACAGGATTAATCTGGCACAAAATTTTGAAAGGACCAAGATAGCGTGGTCCCAATTTGTAGCTGGGAACACGGAAGCGGACATATTTAGCGGAGAGCCATACCTTGTCTCCGGGAGAAAAAATGGGGGGAGCTCTTCTTTTCTTATCAGCAAACTTCTTCATGCGTGATGAAGCCTGTAAGAGAGAATTTTGGGTCTCTTTCCAAATGGTGGAAAGATCACGAGTTATTTCATCCACAGCGGGCAAACCAGAGGGCAAGGGAGTAGGGAGGGGGGGAAGAGGGTGACGGCCCTACACCACGAAAAATGGGGATTTGGAAGAAGACTCAGAGACTCTGAAGTTATACGAGAATTCGGCCCATGGTAGAAGATCTGCCCAGTCATCCTGGCGGGAGGAAACAAAATGCCGTAAATAATCACCCAGGACCTGGTTAACTCTTTCTACTTGCCCATTGGACTGAGGATGATAAGCAGAAGAAAAGTTTAATTTAATCTTGAGTTGTTTACAGAGAGCCCTCCAGAATTTTGACACGAATTGGACGCCTCTATCCGAGACGATCTGCGTGGGCAACCCGTGAAGACGAAAAATGTGTACAAAAAATTGTTTTGCCAACTGAGGCGCTGAAGGAAGACCAGGAAGAGGAATAAAATGTGCCATCTTGGAAAATCGATCAACGACCACCCAAACAACAGTGTTGCCACGGGATGGGGGTAAGTCTGTAATAAAGTCCATACCAATCAGAGACCAAGGCTGTTCGGGGACAGGCAGAGGATGAAGAAGACCAGCGGGCTTCTGGCGAGGAGTCTTATCCCGGGCACAGACAGTGCAGGCTCGCACAAAATCAACAACATCCGTCTCCAGAGTCGGCCACCAATAGAAACGAGAGATGAGTTGCACGGATTTCTTGATGCCCGCATGGCCTGCGAGATGGGAGGAGTGACCCCATTTGAGGATTCCGAGGCGTTGGCGTGGAGAGACGAAGGTCTTCCCTGGAGGAGTTTGCCTGATGGAGGCTGGAGAAGTGGAGATCAGGCAGTCAGGAGGAATGATGTGTTGCGGAGAGAGCTCTACTTCCGAGGCGTCCGAGGAACGAGAGAGAGCATCGGCCCTAATGTTCTTATCGGCAGGGCGAAAGTGAATTTCAAAATTAAACCGGGCAAAGAACAGAGACCACCTGGCCTGGCGAGGATTCAGCCGTTGGGCAGACTGGAGATAGGAGAGATTCTTGTGATCGGTGTAAATAATAACTGGAAATTTTGATCCCTCCAGCAGATGCCTCCATTCCTCAAGTGCTAATTTAATGGCCAGTAGCTCTCGATCCCCGATGGAGTAGTTCCTCTCCGCCGGAGAAAAGGTCCTAGAAAAAAAAACACAAGTAACAGCATGCCCGGAAGAATTTTTTTGTAGAAGAACCGCTCCAGCTCCTACTGAGGAGGCATCAACCTCCAATAGGAAGGGTTTAGAAGGGTCAGGTCTGGAGAGCACGGGAGCAGAAGAAAAGGCAGCCTTGAGCCGTTTAAAGGCGTCTTCCGCTTGAGGAGGCCATGACTTAGGATTGGCATTCTTTTTGGTTAAAGCCACGATAGGAGCCACAATGGTGGAAAAATGAGGAATAAATTGTCTGTAATAATTGGCGAACCCCAAAAAACGTTGGATAGCACGGAGTCCGGAGGGGCGTGGCCAATCTAAGACTGCAGAGAGTTTGTCTGGATCCATTTGTAGTCCCCGGCCAGAGACCAAGTATCCTAGGAAAGGAAGAGATTGACATTCAAACAGACATTTCTCCATTTTGGCATAAAGTTGATTGTCACGAAGTCTCTGAAGAACCATGCGGACATGTTGGCGGTGTTCTTCTAGGTTAGCAGAAAAAATCTGAATATCGTCCAGATACACAACAACACAGGAATATAAGAGATCACGAAAAATTTAATTAACAAAGTCTTGGAAGACGGCAGGGGCGTTGCACAGGCCAAAGGGCATGACCAGATACTCAAAGTGTCCATCTCTAGTGTTAAATGCCGTTTTCCATTCATCCCCCTCTCTGATGCGGATGAGATTATAAGCACCTCTTAAGTCCAGTTTGGTAAAGATGTGGGCACCTTGGAGGCGATCAAAGAGTTCAGAGATAAGAGGTAGAGGATAGCGGTTCTTTACCGTGATTTTATTAAGACCGCGGTAGTCAATGCAAGGACGTAGGGAGCCATCTTTTTTGGACACAAAGAAAAATCCAGCTCCGGCAGGAGAGGAGGATTTGCGGATAAAGCCCTTTTTTAAATTTTCCTGGATGTACTCAGACATAGCAAGAGTCTCTGGGGCGGACAGAGGATAAATTCTGCCCCGGGGTGGAGTAGTGCCCGGGAGGAGGTCATTAGGACAGTCATAAGGCCTGTGAGGAGGTAGAGTCTCAGCTTGTTTTTTGCAAAATACATCAGCAAAGTCCATACAGGCCTTAGGGAGACCGGTTACAGGGGGAACCACAGGGTCACGGCAGGGAGTACTGGGAACCGGTTTAAGGCAGTCCTTGAAACAAGAGGTGCCCCAACTCTTGATCTCCCCTGTGGACCAATCCAGGGTTGGGGAATGGTGTTGAAGCCAGGGTAGTCCAAGGAGAATTTCAGAAGTGCAATTGGGGAGGACCAAAAGCTCAATTTTTTCGTGATGAGGTCCGATGCACATTAGGAGGGGCTCCGTGCGGAAACGTATGGTACAGTCCAATCTTTCATTGTTAACACAATTAATGTAGAGGGGTCTGGCGAGACTGGTCACCGGGATGTTGAACCTGTTGATGAGAGAGGCCAAGATAAAATTTCCTGCAGATCCGGAATCCAAGAAGGCCATAGTAGAGAAGGAGAAGGTAGAGGCAGATATCCGCACAGGCACAGTAAGACGTGGAGAAGCAGAGTTGACATCAAGGACTGTCTCACCTTTGTGCGGAGTCAGCGTACGTCTTTCCAGGCGGGGAGGACGGATAGGACAATCCTTCAGGAAGTGTTCGGTACCGGCACAGTACAGGCAGAGATTCTCCATGCGGCGTCGTGTCCTCTCTTGAGGTGTCAGGCGAGACCGGTCGACCTGCATAGCCTCCACGGCGGGAGGCACAGGAACGGATTGCAGGGGACCAGAGGAGAGAGGAGCCGGGGAGAAAAAACGCCTCGTGCGAACAAAGTCCATATCCTGGCGGAGCTCCTGACGCCTTTCGGAAAAACGCATGTCAATGCGAGTGGCTAGATGAATGAGTTCATGTAGGTTAGCAGGGATTTCTCGTGCGGCCAGAACATCTTTAATGTTGCTGGATAGGCCTTTTTTAAAGGTCGCGCAGAGGGCCTCATTATTCCAGGATAGTTCTGAAGCAAGAGTACGGAATTGTACGGCGTACTCGCCAACGGAAGAATTACCCTGGACCAGGTTCAACAGGGCAGTCTCAGCAGAAGAGGCTCGGGCAGGTTCCTCAAAGACACTTCGAATTTCCGAGAAGAAGGAGTGTACAGAGACAGTGACGGGGTCATTGCGGTCCCAGAGCGGTGTGGCCCATGACAGAGCTTTTCCATTCAGAAGGCTGACCACGAAAGCCACCTTAGACCTTTCAGTAGGAAACTGGTCCGACATCATCTCCAAGTGCAGGGAACATTGCGAAAGAAAGCCACGGCAAAATTTAGAGTCCCCATCAAATTTATCCGGCAAGGATAGTCGTAGGCTGGAAGCGGCCACTCGCTGCGGAGGAGGTGCAGGAGCTGGCGGAGGAGATGATTGCTGAAGCTGAGGTAGTAGCTGCTATAGCATCACGGTCAGTTGAGACAGCTGGTGGCCTTGTTGCGCTATCTGTTGTGACTGCTGGGCGACCACCGTGGTGAGGTCGGCGACAACTGGCAGAGGAACTTCAGCGGGATCCATGGCCGGATCTACTGTCACGATGCCGGCTGGCAGGAGGTGGATCCTCTGTGCCAGAGAGGGATTGGCGTGGACCGTGCTAGTGGACCGGTTCTAAGTCACTACTGGTGTTCACCAGAGCCCGCCGCAAAGCGGGATGGTCTTGCTGCGGCGGTAGTGACCAGGTCGTATCCACTAGCAACGGCTCAACCCCTCTGACTGCTGAAGATAGGCGCGGTACAAGGGAGTAGACAGAAGCAAGGTCGGACGTAGCAGAAGGTCGGGGCAGGCAGCAAGGATCGTAATCTGGGGCAACGGCAGGAGTTCTGGAACACAGGCTAGGAACACACAAGGAAACGCTTTCACTGGCACAATGGCAACAAGATCCGGCGAGGGAGTGCAGGGGAAGTGAGGTATACATAGGGAGTGCACATGTGAACACACTAATTAGAACCACTGCGCCAATCAGCGGCGCAGTGGCCCTTTAAATCGCAGAGACCCGGCGCGCGCGCGCCCTAGGGAGCGGGGCCGCGCGCGCTGGGACAGGACCGACGGAGAGCGAGTCAGGTACGGGGGCCGGGGTGCGCATCGCGAGCGGGCGCCACCCGCATCGCGAATCGCATCCCGGCTGGAGGCAGGATCGCAGCGCACCGGGTCAGTGGATCTGACCGGAGCGCTGCAATAGCGAGAGTGTAGCGAGCGCTCCGGGGAGGAGCGGGGACCCGGAGCGCTCGGCGTAACAGGTTGCAGTATAGAGGTATTGAAACAGGACTTTTAAAATCAAAGTTCAGTGTTTTATTCACACTTGGCAAACAGCAAACAGTCTTTAAATGCAGAACAAAGGAAAAAGTAACAGTCCACCTGAATTCCTTAGGTGTTTGTTCACACCTGAGTTCATGCCATGCAGCATCAAGCAAGTCTTTTACAAGCCTCCAGGCAGTCTGCTCACCAGCTACCAAACTCTCAGGGAAGATCTTTACACTCGGCTCTCTCTGGCAGTGTGAGCTGCAACTAGCCAATCCTCTCCCAGCTGGTGAAGCAAGCTGCCTTTAAGGCCAACAAAAAGTAGCCTGGATTGTGGGGAATGGCCCCACCCAACACTTGACCATTCCCAGTAAGAGCCATCCCGGATTTGCTTTGCAGCTCTTCTACAGCTGCAGTGTCGGTCTGCAACATGCAGCACAATGGCCGGAGCACAATGTCCATTAGCCTTTGGAACGTAGCGAGAGTGCCATGTAAACCAAAGGGTAACACCTTGTATTGAAACAAGCCTTTTGGTGTGACAAATGCCGTTTTCTCTTTGTGTCCTACTACTCGATCCCCGATGGAGTAGTTCCTCTCCGCCGGAGAAAAGGTCCTAGAAAAAAAAACACAAGTAACAGCATGCCCGGAAGAATTTTTTTGTAGAAGAACCGCTCCAGCTCCTACTGAGGAGGCATCAACCTCCAATAGGAAGGGTTTAGAAGGGTCAGGTCTGGAGAGCACGGGAGCAGAAGAAAAGGCAGCCTTGAGCCGTTTAAAGGCGTCTTCCGCTTGAGGAGGCCATGACTTAGGATTGGCATTCTTTTTGGTTAAAGCCACGATAGGAGCCACAATGGTGGAAAAATGAGGAATAAATTGTCTGTAATAATTGGCGAACCCCAAAAAACGTTGGATAGCACGGAGTCCGGAGGGGCGTGGCCAATCTAAGACTGCAGAGAGTTTGTCTGGATCCATTTGTAGTCCCCGGCCAGAGACCAAGTATCCTAGGAAAGGAAGAGATTGACATTCAAACAGACATTTCTCCATTTTGGCATAAAGTTGATTGTCACGAAGTCTCTGAAGAACCATGCGGACATGTTGGCGGTGTTCTTCTAGGTTAGCAGAAAAAATCTGAATATCGTCCAGATACACAACAACACAGGAATATAAGAGATCACGAAAAATTTAATTAACAAAGTCTTGGAAGACGGCAGGGGCGTTGCACAGGCCAAAGGGCATGACCAGATACTCAAAGTGTCCATCTCTAGTGTTAAATGCCGTTTTCCATTCATCCCCCTCTCTGATGCGGATGAGATTATAAGCACCTCTTAAGTCCAGTTTGGTAAAGATGTGGGCACCTTGGAGGCGATCAAAGAGTTCAGAGATAAGAGGTAGAGGATAGCGGTTCTTTACCGTGATTTTATTAAGACCGCGGTAGTCAATGCAAGGACGTAGGGAGCCATCTTTTTTGGACACAAAGAAAAATCCAGCTCCGGCAGGAGAGGAGGATTTGCGGATAAAGCCCTTTTTTAAATTTTCCTGGATGTACTCAGACATAGCAAGAGTCTCTGGGGCGGACAGAGGATAAATTCTGCCCCGGGGTGGAGTAGTGCCCGGGAGGAGGTCATTAGGACAGTCATAAGGCCTGTGAGGAGGTAGAGTCTCAGCTTGTTTTTTGCAAAATACATCAGCAAAGTCCATACAGGCCTTAGGGAGACCGGTTACAGGGGGAACCACAGGGTCACGGCAGGGAGTACTGGGAACCGGTTTAAGGCAGTCCTTGAAACAAGAGGTGCCCCAACTCTTGATCTCCCCTGTGGACCAATCCAGGGTTGGGGAATGGTGTTGAAGCCAGGGTAGTCCAAGGAGAATTTCAGAAGTGCAATTGGGGAGGACCAAAAGCTCAATTTTTTCGTGATGAGGTCCGATGCACATTAGGAGGGGCTCCGTGCGGAAACGTATGGTACAGTCCAATCTTTCATTGTTAACACAATTAATGTAGAGGGGTCTGGCGAGACTGGTCACCGGGATGTTGAACCTGTTGATGAGAGAGGCCAAGATAAAATTTCCTGCAGATCCGGAATCCAAGAAGGCCATAGTAGAGAAGGAGAAGGTAGAGGCAGATATCCGCACAGGCACAGTAAGACGTGGAGAAGCAGAGTTGACATCAAGGACTGTCTCACCTTTGTGCGGAGTCAGCGTACGTCTTTCCAGGCGGGGAGGACGGATAGGACAATCCTTCAGGAAGTGTTCGGTACAGGCACAGTACAGGCAGAGATTCTCCATGCGGCGTCGTGTCCTCTCTTGAGGTGTCAGGCGAGACCGGTCAACTTGCATAGCCTCCACGGCGGGAGGCACAGGAACGGATTGCAGGGGACCAGAGGAGAGAGGAGCCGGGGAGAAAAAACGCCTCGTGCGAACAAAGTCCATATCCTGGCGGAGCTCCTGACGCCTTTCGGAAAAACGCATGTCAATGCGAGTGGCTAGATGAATGAGTTCATGTAGGTTAGCAGGGATTTCTCGTGCGGCCAGAACATCTTTAATGTTGCTGGATAGGCCTTTTTTAAAGGTCGCGCAGAGGGCCTCATTATTCCAGGATAGTTCTGAAGCAAGAGTACGGAATTGTACGGCGTACTCGCCAACGGAAGAATTACCCTGGACCAGGTTCAACAGGGCAGTCTCAGCAGAAGAGGCTCGGGCAGGTTCCTCAAAGACACTTCGAATTTCCGAGAAGAAGGAGTGTACAGAGGCAGTGACGGGGTCATTGCGGTCCCAGAGCGGTGTGGCCCATGACAGAGCTTTTCCATTCAGAAGGCTGACCACGAAAGCCACCTTAGACCTTTCAGTAGGAAACTGGTCCGACATCATCTCCAAGTGCAGGGAACATTGCGAAAGAAAGCCACGGCAAAATTTAGAGTCCCCATCAAATTTATCCGGCAAGGATAGTCGTAGGCTGGAAGCGGCCACTCGCTGCGGAGGAGGTGCAGGAGCTGGCGGAGGAGATGATTGCTGAAGCTGAGGTAGTAGCTGCTATAGCATCACGGTCAGTTGAGACAGCTGGTGGCCTTGTTGCGCTATCTGTTGTGACTGCTGGGCGACCACCGTGGTGAGGTCGGCGACAACTGGCAGAGGAACTTCAGCGGGATCCATGGCCGGATCTACTGTCACGATGCCGGCTGGCAGGAGGTGGATCCTCTGTGCCAGAGAGGGATTGGCGTGGACCGTGCTAGTGGACCGGTTCTAAGTCACTACTGGTGTTCACCAGAGCCCGCCGCAAAGCGGGATGGTCTTGCTGCGGCGGTAGTGACCAGGTCGTATCCACTAGCAACGGCTCAACCCCTCTGACTGCTGAAGATAGGCGCGGTACAAGGGAGTAGACAGAAGCAAGGTCGGACGTAGCAGAAGGTCGGGGCAGGCAGCAAGGATCGTAATCTGGGGCAACGGCAGGAGTTCTGGAACACAGGCTAGGAACACACAAGGAAACGCTTTCACTGGCACAATGGCAACAAGATCCGGCGAGGGAGTGCAGGGGAAGTGAGGTATACATAGGGAGTGCACAGGTGAACACACTAATTAGAACCACTGCGCCAATCAGCGGCGCAGTGGCCCTTTAAATCGCAGAGACCCGGCGCGCGCGCGCCCTAGGGAGCGGGGCCGCGCGCGCTGGGACAGGACCGACGGAGAGCGAGTCAGGTACGGGGGCCGGGGTGCGCATCGCGAGCGGGCGCCACCCGCATCGCGAATCGCATCCCGGCTGGAGGCAGGATCGCAGCGCACCGGGTCAGTGGATCTGACCGGAGCGCTGCAATAGCGAGAGTGTAGCGAGCGCTCCGGGGAGGAGCGGGGACCCGGAGCGCTCGGCGTAACAGGTTGCAGTATAGAGGTATTGAAACAGGACTTTTAAAATCAAAGTTCAGTGTTTTATTCACACTTGGCAAACAGCAAACAGTCTTTAAATGCAGAACAAAGGAAAAAGTAACAGTCCACCTGAATTCCTTAGGTGTTTGTTCACACCTGAGTTCATGCCATGCAGCATCAAGCAAGTCTTTTACAAGCCTCCAGGCAGTCTGCTCACCAGCTACCAAACTCTCAGGGAAGATCTTTACACTCGGCTCTCTCTGGCAGTGTGAGCTGCAACTAGCCAATCCTCTCCCAGCTGGTGAAGCAAGCTGCCTTTAAGGCCAACAAAAAGTAGCCTGGATTGTGGGGAATGGCCCCACCCAACACTTGACCATTCCCAGTAAGAGCCATCCCGGATTTGCTTTGCAGCTCTTCTACAGCTGCAGTGTCGGTCTGCAACATGCAGCACGGACACTGGAAAAATTACCGGCTCTCACTTCACCGAGGCCAGGAACCTCGGTGAAACACATATCGACCATCCACTATTATCCCTTTCACCTTCTCACATACCCCCCTCCCTTTGTTCAACCCTGAGGGGGTGGACACATGCGCAACAATGGCCAGGCACTCTCTCTCCACTATACTATACCCTGTCTTGGCCGGGGTAAGTTTGCGGCTGAGAAAGACAACGGGATACTCCTCCCCATTGACTTCCTGTGAGAGTACAGCACCGAGACCTACCTCAGAGGCATATGACTGTACTACGAACTCCTTTTTGAAGTCGGGTGTCACCAAAACCGGAGACCAACAGAGGGCGGACTTCAAAGTGGAGAAAGCCTGCTCTGCCTGCTCATTCCAACGCACCATTACCGACTTGCGTCCCTTCAAGAGGTCTGTTAACCCAGCCTTCCTGAGTCTACAATCGCCTGCTCTTTTGCTAGGTGACTTTTCCAGTCTGTACTGTGAATGATGATATTGTCTAGATAGGCTGAAGCATACCGACAATGTGGCCGGAGCACAATGTCCATTAGCCTTTGGAACGTAGCGAGAGTGCCATGTAAACCAAAGGGTAACACCTTGTATTGAAACAAGCCTTTTGGTGTGACAAATGCCGTTTTCTCTTTGGCAGCCTCCATCTAGGGTACCTGCCAGTACCCTTTTGTGGGGTCCAAAACAGAAAAGTACCGGGCTTGTCAAAGCATCTCATTAAGCTCATCAACTCGGGGCATGGGATATGCATCGAACTTGGAAACCTCATTCAGTTTCCGGAAAGTGTTACAGAACCATAACATACCATCTGGTTTGGGTATTAAGACTATCGGACTGGCCCACTCACTTTTCGATTCTTCGATGACATCCAGCTTTAACGTTTGTTGCACTTCTTCCAAAATGGCTTGTCGCCGCAACTCAGGTACCCGGTATGGTTTCAACCATATTTTTACCTGGGGTTCAGTGACAATGTCATGGCAGATGACAAAAGTACGTCCAGGAAGGTCTGAGAACACATCGTTGTTCCTGCTGACAAACTTCCTGGCCATATTGATGGGCTAACTCTAACACCAGCCTCCAATATGCTTTAAGCACCACCAATTGTTCCACATTCTCACCCCAAACCTGGTTTATCCGGTAGAGCATCCCTTGGTGGACCACAAAACGGGGGTATACAGTCTCTGCTCCCGATTGTTGTGGTGCACATTCCACAATTAATACATTTTCCCAGGCCCAAGATAGAGTCGGGTCTCCCAAAATATTGAGGTCTGCCAACTCTGGCCCTGACTGCAGTTCCTCCACATCCCCTACCATAATGCTCAGTGGAGATTACACCTCCTCTTCCATTGTAGTGGTGGTCACCCCCACTGCTGGTGCTTCTGACTCGGGTTCCCAGAGTTCCGGGGTCACCCCTGAATAGGCCCAGTCTATTGGGGATACCCCTGCCTCGCGGGTCTGGGGAATTCTTGTCTGGGGCCACATAGACATGAATCCTTGAAAGTCTCTTCCAATTATAAGCTCACATGGTAGCTTTGTGGCAACGGCCACCTCATGAGTCCACCTGCCGGCCACTGTGGACAAAGTCACTAGGGCGGTGGGATAGTCCTTTAAGTCCTTTGGTGAGGTGTGACCTGGTCAGTATACTCAGTGGGCAGCACCAGGTCAGACCTCACCAAAGTAACCATGCTGCCGGAGTCCACCAGTGCTACCACCATAGTATCTCCCACCTTCACCCAACAAAGGTGACCATAGTCTATCATTTCGTGGATACCCATGACACACAATCTTTGGGCATACATGGAGGGGCGGTGGGCAAAGTTAATGTCCATGGGTTCTCCCTGGTGGGGACAATTGGCCCTGACATGTCCCGCCTCCTGACACCCCCAACACAGCAACGGGGTGGGTACTTTATGGAACACCTCCCAGGGAATTTTAGGGCCTACCAACAACCTGGGCAAGGGGGGGGGGGGCCCTGGGTCTAACAGCCCCCTTCCGTAGTTTCCTGGTGGCCTCGTACATTCAACCAGGTCTACTATCCCCATTGCGTTGCTAGGGGATGCCTGGCCAACCCAGATCTGGAGGGAGTAAGGCAGAGCCCTCCAGAACATGTCGGCCAGGAGACAGTCCAGCATGGCAGCGGGACGCAACAACTCTGGCTGCAGCCATTTTTGTAGTCACAACAGGTCATAGTATTGCAGCCTGGCAGGCTCAGCCAGCTTATACTCCCACTGGCATACCCACTGGGCCCGGACCCACACATTTATTCCCAGTATGGCCAGGATCTCACCCTTGACAACGTCATAGTCGGCAGCCTGGTCGTCGAACAAGTCAAAGTACGCCTGCTGGGACTCAGACGACAGGAACAGAGTGACAGGGTAACTTCTCCCTCACGGCCACTTTTTCAAAGACTGCCAGGTAGGTCTTGACATCATCCGAGGGGTTCATCTTGTGCATCGCCATCCAAACAACTTTCCGGGCATCAGGGGTGGTCAGGGTCATCACTGCGGCTTGTAATGCCATTATATGCTGCAACAGAAGCTGGTTAATCTTCTGCTGATGCTTGTTGGACTCCTGCTGTTGCCTGTTGAACTCTTGTTGTTGCTTGGTAGACTCCTGCTTGAGCCTGTTGGTCTCCGCTGTTGCAAGTTGGCCACCATGAGCGCTTTTATAAAAGCCTCCATTTTGGCAACACTGCAGTCACTGGAACACTGCTTTGCCTTGACTCACTGAAGAAAACCCTCCTGCCATACTGACAGTCACTTGTTGGCAGGATCTTTGCTCCTAGTAACAACTCTGAGGGGTTATCTCAGGCTTGGTTCTTACCAACAGCGTGCTGCTACTCAATTGCTAACCTCACTGTGTTGCCCGCATCCTCCCCCAAATGTGATGACTCGCTCTTGCAGACAGGTGCGGTTGCACTATAGAGGCACGGAAACAGGACTTTTCAAATCAAAGTTCAGTGTTTTATTCACACTTGGCAAACAGCAACTTGCAGAACAAAGGAAAAGGTAACAACATACCACCTGCCATGCGGCATCAAGCAAGTCTTTTCCAAGCCTCCAGGCAGTCTGCTCACCAGCTTCCAAACTCTGAGGGAAGATCTTTACTCTTAGAGTTTTGAAGAGAGAAACAAAATTCTCCAATCTAGATCTGTTTCAATGGAAGTCGGAAGAGAAAATATTAAATCTCTTTCCTTGGATTTGCAGGCACTCCGTGGGCAGATCTACTTTCTGAGACCAAACTTGTGGCTGAAAAAATGGGGATCCCAAAGATCCTGAAAGCACCAAGGCGGCTGAATAGGCAAAGAAAACAGCAGCCAGATTTATGTATTGAACCAGAAGAAGCTGAAACAAACTTCAAGATTAAGGTTTTCTTTGTGGCACTTGATTCTATAATTAGTGAGTTGAGCCAGCGGTTTCAATAAATGGAAAAGGTTTGCTTTCTCTTTACTCCCATTTTGAAAATAAGAACTCTTTCAGATGCGGAATTGGTAAGCTCCTCAGAAAAGCTGATCTATAACTACTCTGAAGATCTCTCAAGCTCTCTAGTAGGTGAACTACAGCATCTTCGTAAGGTATATGATGCCACATTTGCAAAAGACTTGGCTCCTCTTGACTTGCTGAACTCCATACATAAATTACAGCTTGAAGGAATATTTAAAATTTTCTCCACAATTCCACTCTCTGTTGCTAAAAGAGAGCATTTAGCAAGCTATCTTTTATTAAAAACTATCTTTGGTCAACAATGAGTGAGCAACGTTTGAATAGTCTTGCACGAAAACTAAGTTTTAAAACTTTGATTGAAGACTTTGCAAGCCTTAAAATGAGGAGATGGTCAGCTCGCCATAGTTAAATATGTTAGTAATTTATTGTATTTATTTATTGTTTTGTTAGTGGTTTTATTTATACAACTGAAAAGTTTCCAAGTAGTTGGATCAAAAGGAACATTATATTTTGACCAAAGCATTAAACTAAAGGGCTCTTGTTTTTCTTGTCCTGTGTTTTAAAATATTTTTTCCATTGATGATGGGGGATGCATAGAAAAGAAAGTGAAGTTAGTTTAGGGTCCATCTCCAAAGCACCTTGTGTATTATAGGAGGCTTTTTTCTTCTAAGATGATGTGTTAGGGCACATATGAAAAAAGGTAGTGTGTTTATGGTTAGTGTAGAATCCGGTTTAAAAGAGTAATCCTTTTGCTTTTAAGGTGTTTTTTCTTAAATGTGCCAGGGGAAGATTGCTAGAGCAGATTAGAAAAGGGAGAGTATTTAGTGTTAGTGTAGAGTCCTGCTCAAAAGAGTCTACCTTGTCGTGGTGGCAGGCTACATATTCTTTGGTCAAAAAATAATTCCTTATTAACCCCTTAACGACCATGGACGTAAATGTACGTCCTGGCTTGACGGTACTTCGCGCACCAGGATGTACATTTACGTCCTGTTTATGACCGTGAGCATCGGAGCGGTGCTCGTGTCATACACGGCAGGTTCCAACTGCTATCAGCAGCCGATCTCGCGAATGTCCGCCATTAACCCCTCAGATCCCTTGATCAGTACAGATCACGGCATCTGCCGCAATGAGCATGTTAAAATAGATCACCGGATCACCTGCAGCGCTACCGCGGCGATCCGATCATCTGTAATGGCCGACGGAGGTCCCCTCACCTACCTCCATCCATCTCCTGGCGTCTCCTGCTCTGGTCTGAGATCGAGCAGACCAGAGCAGGAGATAGCCAATAATACTGATCAATGCTATGTCCTATGCATAGCACTAAACAGTATTAGCAATCAAATGATTGCTATAGATAGTCCCCTATGGGGACATAAAAAGTGTCAAAAAAATTGTTGAATAATGTAAAAATAAAAAGTAAGAAAAAAAGTGAAATATCCCCTCCCCCCAAACAATAAAAATTGTCCGTTTTTCCCATTTTACCCCCAAAAACCGTTAAAACATTTTTTTATAAACATATTTGGTCTCACCACGTATGTCAATGTCCAATCTATCAAAATATATGTTAATGATCCCATACGGTGAATGGCGTAAACTTAAAAAATAAAAATAATCCAAAAATGCTGCTTTTTTGTCACATTTCATTCCCCAAAAAATGTATAAATTTTTTTTATATATGTTTTATATAAAAGTTTTATATATGCAAATGTGGTATCAATAAAAAGTACAGATGATGGCGCAAAAAAAAAAATTGCCCTCATACCGCCCTATGAAAAAGTTATAGGTGGTCAAAATAGGGCAATTTTAGATTACTAATTTTGTACAAAAAGTTTTAGATTTTTTTGTAAAGTGTACAGTGTGAAAACGAAACCCTCCAAAATGTGCAAAATTGTGGATTTCATTTAAATTTCCACCCTAAAATTTTTTTTTTTGGGTTCGCCATACATTTCATGGTACAATTGGTCACGCAAAAAACAAGCCGTTATATGGGTCTGTAAATGGAAATATAAAAGAGTTATAGATTTTAGAAGGCGAGGAGGAAAAAACAAAAATGCAAAAATAAAATTTACCTGGTCCTTAAGGTGAAAAAGGGGTTGGTCCTTAAGGGGTCAAAACACTGATGAGGGCCTGTCTCTCTTTTTACTATCTTTGAGGCCTTCGCGCGCGAGGGGCGGGGGGGAGGGGGGGGAGGTTAAGGCCTTTAGCTGTATAAGCAGCCCTGCCTGCACAGCCACACTAGCAACTTGGCCAGGTCCCGCTGCTTCCACCTCCATATTCTCACACCGTTGGTCCTGACAATGTCGGACTCTGCCTCTTCATCCTCCACCATGTTATCAGCCTCCACTGCACAGACAAGTCACATTGCCCTTCTAGCATACCAGGTGTGCAGGGCATGGCGGTGTCATGCTGTTCTTCACCTGGTTTTCCTTGGCGAATGGAGTCACACAGGGGAGGAACTTCTCAAAGTGATTTGTCAAAAAATCAAATCATGGCTTTCTCTGCGACAACTGAAAATGGGAACCATGGTGACCGACAACAGGAAGAACATCTTGCCTGTGCTGCATCAAGGAAGCCTGAGACATGTGCCCTGCATGACACACATGTTCAATATGGTTGTCAGGCGCCATCACCCACCACCATATAGGTAACCCTCCCCCCACCTGCCTGCCCCCTTCTACCTCCCCCTTCAACCTCTTTGGCTGTCTGGGCATGCTGGAGGCATGCTGGAGGCACCCAGATTGGCAAACACTGCCTTAGGGCCTAAGCCAGTGTTTCCCAACCAGGGTACCTCCAGCTGTTGCAACACTACAACTGCCAGCATGCCCGGAGAGCCTTTGGCTGTCTAGGCATGCTGGGAGTTGTAGTTTTGCAATAGCTGGAGGCGCCTGGGTTGGCAAACACTGCCTTAAGGCCTAACCCAGTGTTTCCCACCCAGGGCGCCCCCAGCTGTGGCAAAAGTACAACTGCCAGCATGCTCGGAGAGCCTTTGGCTGTCTAGGCATGCAGGGAGTTGTAGTTTTGCAACAGCTGGAGGTGCCCGGGTTGGCAAACACTGCCTTAAGGCCTAACCCAGTGTTTACCAACCAGGGAGCCTCCAGCTGTTGCAACACTACAACTTCTACTTCTACCTCCCCCTTCAACCTCTTTGGCTGTCCAGGCATGCTGTGAGTTGTAGTTTTGCAACAGCTGGAGGCACCCAGATTGGCAAACACTGCCTTAGGGCCTAAGCCAGTGTTTCCCAACCAGGGTACCTCCAGCTGTTGCAAAACTACAACTGCCAGCATGCCCGGACAGCCAAAGGCTCTCCGGGCATGCTGGCAGTTGTAGTTTTGCAACAGCTAAAGGCGCCCGGGTTGTCAAACACTGCCTTAAGGCCTAACCCAGTGTTTCCTAACCAGGGAGCCTCCAGCTGTTGCAACACTACAACTGCCAGCATGCCCGGAGAGGCTTTGGCTGTCTAGGCATGCTGGGAGTTGTAGTTTTGCAATAGCTGGAAGCATCTGGGTTGGCAAACACTGCCTTAAGGCCTAACCCAGTGTTTCCCAACCAGGGCGCCTCCAGCTGTGGCAAAAGTACAACTGCCAGCATGCTCGGAGAGCCTTTGGCTGTCTAGGCATGCTGGGAGTTGTAGTTTTGCAACAGCTGGAGGTGCCTGGGTTGGCAAACACTGCCTTAAGGCCTAATCCAGTGTTTACCAACCAGGGAGCCTCCAGCTGTTGCAATACTGCAACTGCCAGCATGCCCGGAGAGCCTTTGGCTGTCTAGGCATGCTGGGAGATGTAGTTTTGCAATAGCTGGAGGCACCTGGGTTGGCAAACACTGACTTAAGGCCTAACCCAGTGTTTCCCAACCAGGGAGCCTCCAGCTGTTGCAAAAGTACAACTGCCAGCATGCTCGGAGAGCCTTTGGCTGTCTAGGCATGCTGGGAGTTGTAGTTTTGCAACAGCTGGAGGTGCCCGGGTTGGCAAACACTGCCTTAAGGCCTAACCCAGTGTTTCCCAACCAGGGAGCCTCCAGCTGTTGCAACACTACAACTGCCAGCATGCCCGTACAGCCTTTGGCTGTCTAGGCATGCTGGGAGTTGTAGTTTTGCAATAGCTGGAGGCGCCTGGGTTGGCAAACACTGCTTTAGGACCCAGAGTATTGTATTATACTCCAGAGCTGTACTCACTATTCTGCTGGTTAGATCACTGTGAAACAGAACCACTTTTTTTACATTTATTATTTTATTATTATATAGATGTATAGAGGGTGGTGTGTAGCTCTGTATAGGTATATGCAGAGCTACACCCCCCTCTTCCCCATAGATATATGCAGAGCTACACCCCCCTCTTCCCTATGGTATATGCAGAGCTGCCCCCCCTCTTTCTCATAAGTATATGCAGAGCTACA
Organism: Hyla sarda; assembly: GCF_029499605.1. Lineage (NCBI taxonomy): Eukaryota > Metazoa > Chordata > Amphibia > Anura > Hylidae > Hyla > Hyla sarda. The sequence continues at coordinate 109,962,616 of NC_079191.1, forward strand.
CCCCTCCCCTCTTTCCCATATGTATATGCAGAGCTACACTCCCCTCTTCCCTATGGTATATGCAGAGCTACCCCCCCTCTTTCTCATAAGTATATGCAGAGCTACACCCCTCCCCTCTTTCCCATATGTATATGCAGAGCTACACCCCCCTTCCCCATAGGTATATAGTGTAACTCTGCATATACCTATGGGAAAGAGTGGGGGTAGCTCTGCATATACCTATGGGAAAAAGGGGGGGGTGTAGCTCTGCATATACTTATGGGAAAGAGGGGGGGTAGCTCTGCATATACCTATGGGAAAGGGGGGGAGTGTAACTCTGCATATACCTATGCATATACCTATGGGAAAGAGGGGGGTGTAACTCTGCATTTACCTATGGGAAAGAGGGGGTTTCCTGGCTACCTACCTGCCCTTTTACTGTGCAGGACACCAAGGAGGGCATTATTACAGTTTGTGGGCCTATAGATGGGAAGATGTAGAGGAGGGGAGGGCACTGAATATATGTCTGACATGTTTTTCCTGCAGATGTTAAGAGATCCACATGGCGGTCTTATCCAGACAGAGAAGAAAAGGAAAGAGGACACCGCTGAACAGAAAAGACGTAATTGTGAGTCCCAAAATGTAACTGTAATCACTTATATGGTATATACATCCTGTGTACAGCTGATATCTACCGCCATATGGTCCTGTATATAATCACTTATATTGTATACAGATCCTTTATAGTTCACTGGTCTGTATATAGTGGTTTTCTTCAGTACAGCATGGCGGTATTATCCAGTTATTGTGTGGTGGTATATATTTACTCCTTGTATACCAGTATTATTGGTCATGGAAATTTCCTTACGATAAAGTGTTTCTTACATATATCAATTTTTATTTATTGTGTGTGGGATTTGGGTGGAATAGGAGCATGGCAGAAGATTGACTAGCTGCATAGCCTAGCAGGGGCCCTTGCCTTTTTTTTTTGGTCCGGGGGCCCCGAGTGTTGTCAGTCCGCCCCTGGGGAGAGGGAGGGAGTGTAATTAAGGGGGGTGCGTGTGTGTGGTGGGCGGGGGGTGGGGGTGCCAAACAAAGGGTCTGCCCCGGGTGCCAAATGCTCTAGGTACGCCCCTGCTTGGACATGACCCTGCCAACATACATTGAAGATCCACTGGACTTCTGGGCAGCCAAACTGGATTTGTGGCTGCAACTAGCAGAGTTTGCCCTGGAAAAGCTGTCCTGCCCAGCAGGTAGTGTGCCATCAGAGTGGGTTTTCAGTGAGGCGGGGGCCATGGTAACAATGAGAACCAAAAATGTGGAGAGACTGACCTTTTCAAGATGAACCAGTCTTTGATCAGTCAGGATTTCCACCCACCAATGCCTGATGCATCAGACTAGATTATGTATGGTGCCACACCAACACTTTGAAAAAAGAGACCGGTTTCTTCTGCCTACCTGCCTCCGCTACTATTCTGATCCTGCCACTTGCCTGATGCCACACATCTGATGTCAAGTGCTCCTTCTTTCGCCCACCTTCGTACTGGTATATCCATCCACCACCCCTCTCTGTCACTGTGTCACTTTCAGAATTCCTGATGCTGCTGCCACCTCCAGGCTCTGTCATTGTGCTGCCATATGATCTCCTCATGCTGATGCTGCCACCTCCAGGCTCTGTTATTGTGCCACCTTATGGTCTCATCATGCTGCTGCCACCTTTAGGTCTTGTCACTGAGCTGTTCTGCTGCCTACATAAGCTGCCACCACCTCCAGGCTGTGCCATTGTGCCGCCATGTGATCTCATGCTGCTGGTGGCACATTAAACTTGTTAATCTCTTTAACCCGATAACGACCACGGATGAGTATAGACGTCTAGGTTGGCGACCGTTCCGGCACCTGGACGTCTATACTCGTCCATGCTTCTCGTGGGTGCTGCCCAGTGCACCCACGAGATCGCGGCGGGGACTCGGCTGTAACACACAGCACTGCCGGGAACGAAGTAAACTTCGGTCCCGGCAGTTTAACCCTTACAGCCACGGTCGGAAGCGACCGTGAGCTGTAAGGAGTTTTGACAGAGGGAGGAGGCTCCCTCTGTCTCTCTCCTGTAGCACCCCGCAACTGCTCACCTGAGAAGCCGGGGGTCTTTTCTAGGACCCCCAGGTCTGCCCCGGTTATTACCTGCGAGGACGTGCCAGAGGCCTGTCCTGATATGCTGCCTGCTAGTGTAAAACTAGCAGGCAGCATATATCTGCAATACTTTGGAATACTAAGTATTCCAAAGCATTAAAACAAGTGAAAAAATATAAAATAAATAAAAGTGTAACGACAATGTGGGACATTTATCATTAAAAGTGTACGCTACTCTTTTTTTAACAATCTTTTTCCTTCTAACTTTTTGCTTAGCAGCGTGTAATTTATCATCTGAGTCTACCATAGATAACGAATTCCCCGCGGCTGTGCACGTTTGTTTGTTTTGCGCAGGGTAGAGAGGTTTTGTACGCGTGCTTTTGGTATGCGTACTTTTGCGCCTAGAAATCGGGGTTAGCGCAATATTTTGCGACTTATTACAAATGTTGCATATGATAATTGATGGTGCAGTCTAAATCAGAAAACGATGTACTGCTAGGAAACTTCTATTCAAAAAGTTGCTAAAAAGTCGCTAAATTTACATAACTGCGACATTCAAGAGCCAAGGATAGACGGGAAAAAACGTCTATATTGAAGGATAAATGTCCCCCAATAAGTATAAAAAAAGTGTAAAAAAAGTGTAAAAAAATAAAATAAAATGCATTTATTAAATAAATATAATGAAAAATAAAAATGTATGTGTAGGATCACACGGCGCACATCCGCAGCATATTAGGTGCTGCGGATGCCCGCCAACAGTCACAATAATGAGTCATGAGCGAACACACTGAGCTACCCAGCCACAGCAGTGATCTCGCCCTTGTGACTGCTGGGGGGGAATCTGCGGTGTGAAATTTGCTGCGGATGCGCTCAATGTGACCCTACACTGCGTCCCATTCATACTGTGTTTCCGCAGTGTTAGTGGTATCCGTCAGCATCATGTCAAAAAGAGTGATGCTGATGTATACTGTAGCAGCTCCATTCATTTCTGAATGAAACGGTACAATATAAATTGGCATTCCTTTTTTGACATGAGAATGGACACCTATACTGCAAAAATGCAGTATGAATGGGGACTATTCATATAATGATGCCCTGAAAGCCAAAGGGGGCTCCTCTCTTTTGGAGTCCTACCACGTGGCCAAGGAACCAAATACGGCCCATGCGGGGGTATTTCCAAACGCGGGCCGAGCAGCTTAATAAAATAAAGGGTGCATTTCTTGCAATATCAGAAGTGATGTACAAAAAATATGCCCCACAAATGATGCATTTGTGAAAAATTACAAATTTTGGATTTTTAACACTGACTTTGTAATAATTCCTGCCAAAAAATTATGGTGTTAAAATACTCACTGCAGCCCCTAGCGAATACCTTGAGCGGTCTAGTTTTTAAAATGGGGTCATTTGGGGGGGGGGGGGGTTAGTGTTCCTATGTTCTACCACCTTCAAATCTCTGCAAACCTTGCATAGCACATAAAAAAAGATGTACTATTAAAAAATGCTGTCAAAATAAAGTAGACATCTGAAAGTATAAGTTTCATAAACTATTTGGTCAGGAAGTATAAATATATGCAACCTATTAGTGTTAAAATTGCAAAAAATCTTAATTTTTACGTATGATTTTTTGCATTGTAAAAAAAAAAACTAAAAATCATATCGGCCTACTTTTACTATGTACATGAAGGACAACTTGTAACAATTTTTTTTTTCAGAATTATCGTGATTGGCAAAAAGTTACCAGAGTTATACTCTAATAAAGACAGACATCCCCAATGTGAAAAAACAGGCCTGGCCTTTCAATGGCATAAAGGTTTATTTGTATTGGTCCTTAAGGCGTTAAACTCTTTGACATCTCAAAAATCTCTTTAACTCTTCATTTGTGACGCCATATGGTCTCCCAACCCTGCTACCACATCCAGATTCTGTCATTGCGCTGCTCTGCGGCAGTGATTCTAATAGCGATGCCTGTGATCTGCATGTCATACTGAATAACAGTATTATTTCACTAACATAGCACACTCCATATGAGTGTTACGGCAAGGCAAAGTGTTCTACACCCCTATTGAGGCTCTCTGTTGCCCAGAAATAGCTGTTTTTAATAGCGATTTGCCACAAATATATTCAGATCAGACCAAATTTTGGGGGGAAAATTTGGTGAATCGGCCAAATTGGATTTTTTAAAAATTTGCCCATCTCTAGACTGTACATTACCGCATAGAGTGACATTACAAAGCTTAACTACAACCATGAATAGTTCATCAATGCTGTTTGCTGGCTAAGGCTACCACTAGTTCATCACTGCCTGCTGACACTGACAGTTGTATTGTGCACAAGAAGGAAAGAAATCAGTACTGGACAGCCACATAATGCGAGAATAGTTTTCACCTTCTGAGAAGGAGGCTAAATTGGATTTTTATAAGGGACAAGCTATAAAGCCAGCTTGCCATAGCTTTCAAACAGCAAACACCTGCTGAAGAGTGGTCCACTCTCCATCCCTTGCTGAGTCAATACTCCTTTCCCTCTGTCAGTGATACCCCTGCAAGAGGCAGGAGCAACAGTATCTTGACTTTGAAGCACATGATGACAACTTTTTACATTCTGTATTTACTGCTACTGCTGCTACGCCTACACATACATGAACTGTCATAATCCAAAAAAAGGAAAAAAAATTAAAACGTTTCAATGTTTTCAAAAGTTATTTCTTTTTCACTATTTTGAGACACTTTTTATGTTTACAAAGTGATTTATTCTATGCAATTTTGAGACACACACCAATCCTGTTGCAGCTCCCAGAAAGAGAAAAAAAAAAATTTTTGGAAAAAGTCATTACGTCTTTCAATACCTCATACTTTATTTTAGTGTAACTAAGCATACAAAATTTGTTGGTGCAGTATGTTTTTAAACAAGCTGTTAGTTACCATGGGTCACCGCATATCATTGTAACTTTGACATTAACTTAAAACCACTTTTAAACTATGGAAGTATATTCCATAGTCAGTGTCATACAGTCATGGCTGTAAATGTTGGCACCCCTGAAATGTTTCAAGAAAATTAAGTATTTCTCACAGAAAAGGATTGCAGTAATGCATGCTTTGCTATACACATGTTTATTACCTTTGTGTGTATTTGAACTAAACCAAAAAGGGGAGGAAAAAAAGCAAATTGGACATAATGTCACACCAAACTCCAAAAATGGGCTGGACAAAATTATTGGTACCACAGCAGGAATGTTGGACCACTCTTTCTTTGCAAACTGCTCCAGGTCTCTCTTATTGGAAGGGTGCCTTTTCCAAACAGCAATTTTAAGATCTCTCCACAAGTGTTCAATGGGATTTAGATCTGGACTCATTGCTAGACACTTCAGAACTCTCCAGCGATATGTTGCCATCCATTTCTGGGTGCTTTTTGATATATTTTTGAGGTCATTGTCCTGTTAGAAGACCCAAGATCTCGGACGCAAACCCAGCTTTCTGACACTGGGCTGTACAGTGCGACCCAAAATCCGTTGGTAATCCTCAGATTTCATGATGTCTTGCTCACATTCAAGGCACCCAGTGCCAGAGGCAGCAAAACAACCCCAAAATGTCATTGAACCTCCACCATATTTCACTGTAGGTACTATGTTCTTTTCTTTGTAGGCCTCATTCCGTTTTTGATAAACAGTAGAATTATCTGCTTTACAAAAAAGTTCTTGGTCTCATCTGTCCACAATACGTTTTCCCAGAAGTATTTTGGCTTACACAAGTTAATTTTGGCAAAATGTAGTCTTTTTTATGTCTCTGTGTCAGCAGTGGGGTCCTCCTTGGTCTCCTGCCATAGTGTTTCATTTCTTTTAAATGTCGAGCCTGCATGACTGCTTGAATTTCTTTGGAACTTGTTTGGGGCTGCTCATCCACCATCTGGTCTATCCTGCTTTGACACCTTTCATCAATTTTTCTCTTCCGTCCACGCCCAGGGAGATTAGCTACAGTTCCATGGGTTGCAAACTTCTTGATAATGTTGTGCACTGTGGACAAAGGCAAATCTAGATCTCTGGAGATGGACTTGTAACCTTGAGATTGTTGATATTTTTCCACAATTTTGGTTCTCAAATCCTCAGACAGTTCTCTTCTCTTTCTGTTGTCCATGCTTAGTGTGGCACACACAAAAAATTCCAATCCCCTTCTGGAAGGTTGCCCCTTCTGGGGAGTAGTACCCTTAACCCCTTAAGGTCCCAGCCAATTTTCACTGTAGGACACGGCCATTTTTTGCACATCTGACCACTGTCACTTTAAACATTAATAACTCTGGGATGCTTTTACCTTTCATTCTGATTCCGAGAATGTTTTTTCGTGACATATTCTACTTTATGTTAGTGGTAAAATGTTGTCGATACTTTTCTTGGTGAAAAATTCCAAAATTTGATGAAAAAATTTAACATTTTGCATTTTTTTTTACTTTGAAGCTCTCTGCTTATAAGGAAAATGAATATTCCAAATAAATTATATATTGATTCACATAAACAATATGTCACTTTATGTTTCCATCATAAAGTTGACATGTTTTTACTTTTGGAAGTCATCAGAGGGCTTCAAAATATAGCAGCAATTGTTTTGAAGTGGATTTGAAGGGCCTTCTTATTAGAAATACCCCACAAATGACCCCATTATAAAAACTGCACCCCTCAAAGTATTCAAAATGACATTCAAAAGGTTTGTTAACCCTTTAGGTATTTCACAGGAATAGCAGCAAATTGAAGGAGAAAATTCAAAATCTTCATTTTTTACACTCTTATGTTCTTGTAGACCCAGTTATTGAGTTTTTACAGTAAAAGGTGAGAAATCTTCCTAAAATGTGTAACCCAATTTCTCTCGAGTAAGAAAATACCTCATATGTGTATGTCAAGTGTTCGGCGGGTGCAGAAGAGGGCTCAAAAGGGAAAGAGCGACAGTGGGATTTTGGAGAGTGAGTTTTTCTGAAATGTTTTTTGGGGGGCATGTCACATTTTGGAAGAAAAAAACTGAAAATGAAGCCAGCACCTAAACCCAATACACGGGTGCACGCTGCTGTGGCAAGTACAAAACATGTAAAAAAAGAAAATGGCAGCAGCACACTTGGTCAACAAAATGGAGGCTCTTAGCGCACTTTTTGATAAAAACGTGTCCCCCCATCCACCACGCGGAGGTGGCCTCTTATCGGATGGGTCCCTAAACACTCAACTACCTCAGGCTGGGTGACATGTTAGATCCACTAACGATCCAAAAAAAGATGTACTATTAAATTGTTAGGCTTCTAATTAATTTAAAATGTTAATTCAAAACAAAAAAATGCTGTCAAAATAAAGTAGACATCTGAAAGTATAAGTTTCATAAACTATTTGGTCAGGAAGTATAAATATATGCAACCTATTAGTGTTAAAATTGCAAAAAATCTTAATTTTTACGTATGATTTTTTGCATTGTAAAAAAAAAAACTAAAAATCATATCGGCCTACTTTTACTATGTACATGAAGGACAACTTGTAACAATTTTTTTTTTCAGAATTATCGTGATTGGCAAAAAGTTACCAGAGTTATACTCTAATAAAGACAGACATCCCCAATGTGAAAAAACAGGCCTGGCCTTTCAATGGCATACAGGTTTATTTGTATTGGTCCTTAAGGCGTTAAACTCTTTGACATCTCAAAAATCTCTTTAACTCTTCATTTGTGACGCCATATGGTCTCCCAACCCTGCTACCACATCCAGATTCTGTCATTGCGCTGCTCTGCGGCAGTGATTCTAATAGCGATGCCTGTGATCTGCATGTCATACTGAATAACAGTATTATTTCACTAACATAGCACACTCCATATGAGTGTTACGGCAAGGCAAAGTGTTCTACACCCCTATTGAGGCTCTCTGTTGCCCAGAAATAGCTGTTTTTAATAGCAATTTGCCACAAATATATTCAGATCAGACCAAATTTTGGGGGGAAAATTTGGTGAATCGGCCAAATTGGATTTTTTAAAAATTTGCCCATCTCTAGACTGTACATTACCGCATAGAGTGACATTACAAAGCTTAACTACAACCATGAATAGTTCATCAATGCTGTTTGCTGGCTAAGGCTACCACTAGTTCATCACTGCCTGCTGACACTGACAGTTGTATTGTGCACAAGAAGGAAAGAAATCAGTACTGGACAGCCACATAATGCGAGAATAGTTTTCACCTTCTGAGAAGGAGGCTAAATTGGATTTTTATAAGGGACAAGCTATAAAGCCAGCTTGCCATAGCTTTCAAACAGCAAACACCTGCTGAAGAGTGGTCCACTCTCCATCCCTTGCTGAGTCAATACTCCTTTCCCTCTGTCAGTGATACCCCTGCAAGAGGCAGGAGCAACAGTATCTTGACTTTGAAGCACATGATGACAACTTTTTACATTCTGTATTTACTGCTACTGCTGCTACGCCTACACATACATGAACTGTCATAATCCAAAAAAAGGAAACAAATTTAAAACGTTTCAATGTTTTCAAAAGTTATTTCTTTTTCACTATTTTGAGACACTTTTTATGTTTACAAAGTGATTTATTCTATGCAATTTTGAGACACACACCAATCCTGTTGCAGCTCCCAGAAAGAGAAAAAAATTTTTTTTGGGAAAAAGTCATTACGTCTTTCAATACCTCATACTTTATTTTAGTGTAACTAAGCATACAAAATTTGTTGGTGCAGTATGTTTTTAAACAAGCTGTTAGTTACCATGGGTCACCGCATATCATTGTAACTTTGACATTAACTTAAAACCACTTTTAAACTATGGAAGTATATTCCATAGTCAGTGTCATACAGTCATGGCTGTAAATGTTGGCACCCCTGAAATGTTTCAAGAAAATTAAGTATTTCTCACAGAAAAGGATTGCAGTAATGCATGCTTTGCTATACACATGTTTATTACCTTTGTGTGTATTTGAACTAAACCAAAAAGGGGAGGAAAAAAAGCAAATTGGACATAATGTCACACCAAACTCCAAAAATGGGCTGGACAAAATTATTGGTGCCACAGCAGGAATGTGTGACCACTCTTTCTTTGCAAACTGCTCCAGATCTCTCTTATTGGAAGGGTGCCTTTTCCAAACAGCAATTTTAAGATCTCTCCACAAGTGTTCAATGGGATTTAGATCTGGACTCATTGCTAGACACTTCAGAACTCTCCAGCGATATGTTGCCATCCATTTCTGGGTGCTTTTTGATATATTTTTGAGGTCATTGTCCTGTTAGAAGACCCAAGATCTCGGACGCAAACCCAGCTTTCTGACACTGGGCTGTACAGTGCGACCCAAAATCCGTTGGTAATCCTCAGATTTCATGATGTCCTGCTCACATTCAAGGCACCCAGTGCCAGAGGCAGCAAAACAACCCCAAAATGTCATTGAACCTCCACCATATTTCACTGTAGGTACTATGTTCTTTTCTTTGTAGGCCTCATTCCGTTTTTGATAAACAGTAGAATTATCTGCTTTACAAAAAAGTTCTTGGTCTCATCTGTCCACAATACGTTTTCCCAGAAGTATTTTGGCTTACACAAGTTAATTTTGGCAAAATGTAGTCTTTTTTATGTCTCTGTGTCAGCAGTGGGGTCCTCCTTGGTCTCCTGCCATAGTGTTTCATTTCTTTTAAATGTCGAGCCTGCATGACTGCTTGAATTTCTTTGGAACTTGTTTGGGGCTGCTCATCCACCATCTGGTCTATCCTGCTTTGACACCTTTCATCAATTTTTCTCTTCCGTCCACGCCCAGGGAGATTAGCTACAGTTCCATGGGTTGCAAACTTCTTGATAATGTTGTGCACTGTGGACAAAGGCAAATCTAGATCTCTGGAGATGGACTTGTAACCTTGAGATTGTTGATATTTTTCCACAATTTTGGTTCTCAAATCCTCAGACAGTTCTCTTCTCTTTCTGTTGTCCATGCTTAGTGTGGCACACACAAAAAATTCCAATCCCCTTCTGGAAGGTTGCCCCTCTGGGGAGTAGTACCCTTAACCCCTTAAGGTCCCAGCCAATTTTCACTGTAGGACACGGCCATTTTTTGCACATCTGACCACTGTCACTTTAAACATTAATAACTCTGGGATGCTTTTATCTTTCATTCTGATTCCGAGAATGTTTTTTCGTGACATATTCTACTTTATGTTAGTGGTAAAATGTTGTCGATACTTTTCTTGGTGAAAAATTCCAAAATTTGATGAAAAAATTTAACATTTTGCATTTTTTTTTACTTTGAAGCTCTCTGCTTATAAGGAAAATGAATATTCCAAATAAATTATATATTGATTCACATAAACAATATGTCACTTTATGTTTCCATCATAAAGTTGACATGTTTTTACTTTTGGAAGTCATCAGAGGGCTTCAAAATATAGCAGCAATTGTTTTGAAGTGGATTTGAAGGGCCTTCTTATTAGAAATACCCCACAAATGACCCCATTATAAAAACTGCACCCCTCAAAGTATTCAAAATGACATTCAAAAGGTTTGTTAACCCTTTAGGTATTTCACAGGAATAGCAGCAAATTGAAGGAGAAAATTCAAAATCTTCATTTTTTACACTCTTATGTTCTTGTAGACCCAGTTATTGAGTTTTTACAGTAAAAGGTGAGAAATCTTCCTAAAATGTGTAACCCAATTTCTCTCGAGTAAGAAAATACCTCATATGTGTATGTCAAGTGTTCGGCGGGTGCAGAAGAGGGCTCAAAAGGGAAAGAGCGACAGTGGGATTTTGGAGAGTGAGTTTTTCTGAAATGTTTTTTGGGGGGCATGTCACATTTTGGAAGAAAAAAACTGAAAATGTAGCCAGCACCTAAACCCAATACACGGGTGCACGCTGCTGTGGCAAGTACAAAACATGTAAAAAAAGAAAATGGCAGCAGCACACTTGGTCAACAAAATGGAGGCTCTTAGCGCACTTTTTGATCAAAACGTGTCCCCCCATCCACCACGCGGAGGTGGCCTCTTATCGGATGGGTCCCTAAACACTCACCTACCTCAGGCTGGGTGACATGTTAGATCCACTAACGATCCAAACCACCTCCTGTGAAAATAGGGGAGGGGATGCACGGCTACAGAGGGAGCCACTCCCCCCCAAATTTGCACAGCAAAGAAAAAAAAACTGAAAATGTAGCCAGCACCTAAACCCAATACACGGGTGCACACTGCTGTGGCAAGTACAAAACATGTAAAAAAAAGAAAATGGCAGCAGCACACTTGGTCAACAAAATGGAGGCTCTTAGCGCACTTTTTGATCAAAACGTGTCACCTCCGCGTGGTGGATGGGGGGACACGTTTTGATCAAAAAGTGCGCTAAGAGCCTCCATTTTGTTGACCAAGTGTGCTGCTGCCATTTTCTTTTTTTACATGTTTTGTACTTGCCACAGCAGCGTGCACCCGTGTATTGGGTTTAGGTGCTGGCTACATTTTCAGTTTTTTTTTTCTTTGCTGTGCAAATTTGGGGGGAGTGGCTCCCTCTGTAGCCGTGCATCCCCTCCCCTATTTTCACAGAAGGTGGTTTGGATCGTTAGTGGATCCAACATGTCACCCAGCCTGAGGTAGGTGAGTGTTTAGGGACCCATTCGATAAGAGGCCACCTCCGCGCGGTGGATGGGGGGACACGTTTTGATCAAAAAGTGCGCTAAGAGCCTCCATTTTGTTGACCAAGTGTGCTGCTGCCATTTTCTTTTTTTACACATTTTGGAAGACCCTATGGTGCCAGAACAGCAAAAAAAAAAAACCACATGGCATACTATTTTGGAAACTACACCCCTCAAGGCACATAACAAGGGGTCCAGTGAGCCTTAACAATCCCCAGGTGTTTGACGACTTTTCGTTAAAGTTGGATGTCAAAATGATTTTTTTTTCACTAAAATGCTAGTTTTCCTCAAATTATTTTTTTTTACAAGGGATAATAGGACAAAATGACCCCCAAAATTTGTAACCCCATCTCTTCTGAGTATGGAAATACCCTATGGTAGGACGTAAAATGCTTTGTGGGCAAACTACAATGCTCAGAAGAGAAGGAGCGCCATTGAGCTTTTGGGAAAAAAAATTGTTTGGAATGGAAGTCAGGGGCCATGTGCGTTTACAAAGCCCCCCGTCGTGCCAGAAGAGTGGACCCCCCCACATGTGACCCTATTTTGGAAACTACACCCCTCACAGAATTTAATAAGGGGTGCAGTGAGTATTTACACCCCACTGGCGTTTGACAGATCTTTGGAACAGTGGGCTGTGCAAATGAAAAATAAAATTTTTCATTTTCATGGACCACTGTTCCAAAAATCTGCAAGACCCCTGTGGGGCATAAATGCTCACTGTACCCCTTATTACATTACGTAAGGGGTCACATGTGGGTATTTATTTTTTTGCGTTTATGTCAGAACCGCTGTAAAATCGTCCACCCCTGTGCAAATCACCAATTTAGGCCTCAAATGTACATTGTGCGCTCTCACTCCTGAGCCTTGTTGTGCGCCCATAGAGCATTTTACGCCCACATATGGGATATTTCTGTACTCAGGAGAAAATGCGTTACAAATTTTGGGGGTCTTTTTTTCCTTTTAACGCTTGCGAAAATAAAAAGTATGGGGCAACACCAGCAGGTTAGTGTAAATTTTTTTTATTTTTTTACACTAACAAGCTGGTGTAGACCCCAACTTTTCCTTTTCATAAGGGGTAAAAGGAGAAAAAGCCCCCCAAAATTTGTAGTGCAATTTCTCCCGAGTACAAAGATACCCCATATGTGGCCCTAAACTGTTGCCTTGAAATACGACAGGGCTCCGAAGTGAGAGAGCTCCATGCGCATTTGAGGACTAAATTAGGGATTGCATAGGGGTGGACATAGGGGTATTCTATGCCAGTGATTCCCAAACCTCCAGCTGTTGCAAAATTCCCAGCATGCCTGGACAGTCAGTGGCTGTCCGGAAATGCTGGGAGTTGTTGTTTTGCAACAGCTGGAGGCTCCATTTTGGAAACACTGCCAAAAATACGTTTTTCATTTTTATTAGGGGGGGGGGGCAATATAAGGGGGTGTATATGTAGTGTTTTACTCTTTATTATGTGTTAGTGTAGTGTAGTGTTTTTAGGGTACATTCGCACTGGCGTGTTACGGTGAGTTTCCCGCTAGGAGTTTGCGCTGCGGTGAAAAATTTGCCGCAGCCCAAACTTGAAGCAGGAAACTTACTGTAAGCCTGCCCGTGTGAATGTACCCTGTACGTTCACATGGGGGAGCAAACCTCCAGCTGTTTCAAAACTACAACTCCCATCATGCCCTGACAGCAAACAGTTGTTTGGGCATGCTAGGAGTTGTAGTTTTGCAAGATCTGGAGGGCTACAGTTTAGGGACCACTATATAGTGGTTTCAAACTGTAGCCCTCCAGCTGTTGCAAAACTACAACTCCCAGCATGCCCAAACAGCTGTCTGGGCATGCTGGGAGTTGTAGTTTTGCAACATTTGGAGGGCTACAGTTCGCGACCACTGTATAATGGTCTCAGACTCTACCCTCCAGATGTTGCTAGGCAACTCACTGGCCTCCGTCGAATCCAGCCGCACGTCATCGCCGCCCGCCGATCTCCGTCGCCCGCAGCCTCCGTCGCACGCCCGGATCGGTAAGTGGATCTTCGGCGCCGTTCCCCGTCGTTTCCCCGTCCTGTCCCGCCTATTGTGGGTGGGCAGGACGGGGAAAACAAAAGTTAACCCCCCCGCCCCAGATCTGCTATTGGTGGTCGCGGCTAGACCACCAATAGCAGGAATAGGAGGGGTGGCACCCCTGCCACCTCACTCCTATGCCTTCAGGGGGATAGTGGGTGTCTTAGACATCCGCGATCCCCCTTATATTCTGGGTCACCAGGTCACTATAGACCCGTAATGACCCGTAATTGCGCAAATCGCAAGTGTGAATTCACTTGCGATTTGCCGCGATCGCCGACATGGGGGGGGGTCTGATGACCCCCCTGGGCGTTTGCACGTGATGCCTGCTGAATGATTTCAGCAGGCATCCCGGTCTGATCCCCACCCGGTGCACGGCGGGGGCCGGAATTCTCCATGACGTACGCGTACGTCATGGGTCCTTAAGTGCCAGGGTGTCATGACGTACGCGCACGTCAAGGGTCCTTAAGGGGTTAAATTGAAGACCCACCTAAAATATAACTTTTATTGATATTTCTAAAATATGACACAAAGAGAAAGAAAAGAAAAAATGAAAATTATCAGGTGGTGTGATAGGGCACTGTGGATTTCAGCCCACTAGGTGGTGCTGTTGTACAAGTTAAAGTCTATATTGCTGGTTGTCTTCAATAATTCAATATCTCATTCGTTTTGTGGAATCATTTTGTGTCCTAATTCACACTCCTGGCTAAAATCAGCACACCCTGCCTCGATGTTTCGCTAGATAGCCTAGCTTTATCAAGAGTACAGTAGGTATGGCGTGTCGGTGTATGATGGCGTTCATATAAGTTCTTATTTGCGCATCATTTCCGATGCGCTGTCTGTGTCTGTCTCACCAATGGGTGATTGCCGCGTCACTGGTCACCTCGGGTTACTGAATACAAGTATGTGTATTACAAATCATTTCTTAGTGAGTGAGCGCATGCGCATTCTCTATCTTCTTGCGACTACACGTGATGTTTTGTTTACATCACGTCCGCGCATCTCGCTCCGTATTAAGGTCTTGATCATGTGCCTTCTCGATCTCCCTTCTGCTCCTCTTGATGTTCTGTTTATATCACATCACGTATCTCGCCCCGTCATGGCATCTTGCGCATGCGCAGTTCCTGACTTTTCTCCATATCTTCTATTACTCCACTCTATTTCCCTGTCAGGATTATTCTCTAAGTAAGTTATTCTGTATAAAGTGTCAGTATGACTTCCGTTTATAGTTTGTCTATTGTTCCACTTACATGGTGTATATGTAAAAATTAGGAAGGGGGGAGGGGGGAGAGGGGGAAGGGAGAAAGGGAAGGGGGAGGGGGGGAAAGAAAGGGGAAACCTTTCTCCATATCTTCTATAATTCCACTTTATTTTCTTACAGTGGTTATTATCTTGGTAAATTGTTCTATGACACTCTACATAGAACAATTTACCAAGATAATAACCACTGTAGGGAAATAAAGTGGAATTATAGAAGATATGGAGAAAGGCTTCCCCTTTCTTCCCACCCCCTCCCACTTCCTTTCTCCCTTCCCCCTCTCCCCCTCCCCCCCTTCCTCATTTTTAAGTATACACCATGTAAGTGGAACAATAGACAATACTGACACTTTATACATAATAACTTACTTAGAGAATAATCCTGACAGGGAAATAGAGTGGAGTAATAGAAGACATGGAAAAAATTAAGGAACTGCGCATGCGCAAGATCCCACCACGGGGCGAGATACGCAACGTGATGTAAACAGAACATCACGAGGAGCAGAAGGGGTATCGAGAAGGCGCATGCGCAAGACCTTAATACGGAGCAAGATGCGCGGACGTGATGTAAACAAAACATCACGTGTAGTCACAAGAAGATAGAGAATGCGCATGCGCTCACTCACTAAGAAACGGTTTGTAATACACATACTTGTATTCAGTAACCCGAGGTCACGTGGTGAGTACGTCACTCGCATCACCTGGAGGCAGGAAGTACGCAGATTTGAAAGCATCCGCCAACCAGTGACGCGGCAATCACCCATTGGTGAGACAGACACAGACAGCGCATCGGAAATGATGAAGGGATTTGATAAAGGGGTTTGGAATTTTTTGTCTACTAACCCAGAGATCCACCGGGACAATTTTTTGTGATTTGAATAGTGTGGCACACACAGACACACAATGCAAAGACTAAGTGAACTTCTCTCCTTTTTATCTGCTTTCAGGTGTGGTTTCTATATTGTCCACACCTGTTACTGGCGCCAGGTGAGTTTAAAGGAGCATCACATGCTTAACCCTTAAGGACTCAGGGTTTTTCCGTTTTTGCACTTTTGTTTTTTCCTCCTTACCGTTTAAAAATCATAACCCTTTCAATTTTCCACCTAAAAATCCATATTATGGCTTGTTTTTTTGCGTCGCCAATTCTACTTTGCAGTGACATTAGTCATTTTACCCAAAAATGCACGGCGAAACGGAAAAAAAAAATCATTGTGCGACAAAATCGAAAAAAAAACAACGCAATTTTGTAACTTTTGGGGGCTTCCGTTTCTACGCAGTGCATATTTCGGTAAAAATTACACCTTATCATTATTCTGTAGGTCCATACGGTTAAAATGATACCCTACTTATATAGGTTTGATTTTGTTGCACTTCTGGAAAAAATCATAACTACATGCAGGAAAATGTATACGTTTAAAAATGTCATCTTCTGACCGCTATAAATTTTTTATTTTTCCATGTACAGGGCGGTATGAGGACTCATTTTTTGCGCCGTGATCTGAAGTTTTTATCGGTATGATTTTTGTTTTGATCAGACTTTTTGATCACTTTTTATTCATTTTTTTAATGGTATAAAAAGTGACCAAAATACGCTTTTTTGGACTTTGGAATTTTTTTGCGCGTACGCCATTGACCGTGTGGTTTAATTAATGATATATTTTTATAGTTCGGACATTTACGCACGCGGCGATACCACATATGTTTTTTTTTTTTTTTTACACTTTTTTATTTTTTTTATGGGAAAAGGGGGGTGATTCAAACTTTTATTAGGGAAGGGGTTAAATGACCTTTATTAACACTTTTTTTTTGCAGTGTTATAGGTCCCATAGGGACCTATAACACTGCACACACTGATCTCCTATGCTGATCACAGGCGTGTATTAACACGCCTGTGATCAGCATTATCGGCGCTGGATCTCAGGCATGGAGCAGTCATTCGTCGATCGGACACCGAGGAGGCAGGTAAGGGCCCTCCCGGTGTCCGATCAGCTGTTCGGGATGCGCGATTTCACCGCGGCGGTCCCGAACAGCCCGACTGAGCAGCCGGGTCACTTTCAGTTTCACTTTAGAAGCGACGGTCAGCTTTGACCGCCGCTTCTAAAGGGTTAATACCGCACATCGCCGCGATCGGCGATGTGTGGTATTAGCCGCGGGTCCCGGCCGTTGATGAGCGCCGGGACCGACGCGATATGATGCAGGATCGCGGCGCTATCCCGCTTCATATCGCGGGAGCCGGCACAGGACGTAAATATACGTCCTGCGTCGTTAAGGGGTTAAAACAATCTTATTTTTCCACAATTTTGAAAGGGTGCCAAAAATTTTGTCCAGACCATTTTTGGCATTTGCTGTGACATGATGTCCAATTTTTTTTTTCCTCCTTTTTTGGTTTAGTTCCAATACACACAAAGGGAATAAATATGTGTATAGCAAAACATGTGTTAGGCTGGGTCCACACTACGTTTTGTCCCATACGGGAGCGCATACAGCAGGGGGGAACTAAAAGCTCGCGCTCCCATATGTGACCGTATGCGCTCCCGTATGTCATTCATTTCAATGAGCCGACCGGAGTGAAACGTTCGGTCCGGTCGGCTCATTTTTGCGCTGTATGCGCTTTTACAACCGGACCTAAAACCGTGGTTGACCACAGTTTTAGGTCCGGTTGTAAAAGCGCATACGGCGCAAAAATGAGCCGACCGGACCGAACGTTTCACTCCGGTCGGCTCATTGAAATGAATGGCATACGGGAGCGCATACGGTAACATACGGGAGCGCGAGCTTTTAGCTCCCCCCTGCCGTATGCGCTCCCGTATGGGACAAAACGTAGTGTGGACCCAGCCTAACTGCGATCCTTTTCTGAGAGAAATACTTCATTTTCTTGAAAAAAATCAGGGGTGCCAACAATTACGGCCCTGTGTGTATACTAGTTTTGTTGCTTATTGTATTTGGGGTACGCGTAGAACCTGTTTTTCGCAAACAAAACTTTTTCTAAAAGTTCTGCGATTCCAGCGAGCCGAACTATAGAAAACCTTGCTTAACTGTAATTAATATTTGTATTTATTTATTAATTATTATTTGTTTATTTATTATTATTATTATTATTATTATTATTAGTATTATTATTATTACAGCCTCCACACTCATTTAATATTATTATTATTATTATTACCACAGCCTCCATGCTCTCTATTTCAAGTAAGCTGTCAGGATTTTTATAAACTGTATCAAGTAGTTTAACTCTACTGTTTTACTGTAGTCACAAAACACTACGTAAGGCTAGGTTACGAGACAGGTTTCTTTGTGGCATTTTTTGGACAAGTGCCAATGCAGTTTTTGAGCCAAAGTGGATCAAGGAGAAAAGAGAAGTATATGTCCTTCCTTTATATTTCCTATTCCTTTTGAATACACTTTGTATCAAAAAACAGAGTGGCAGTTTTCCATAGTTCCAAGTTCTATAGTTCTATATTGATAAAAACACCAGTCATTCCAAAAATGGCAAAAAACTTAATGCTATGTTTGTATATATTCTTATATTTCACTAAAGAATTTAAACGGATATCTGTTTGCAGTCTTGTCAAAATAGCTCACCCTATAAAGACCACCAATAAGAATATAGAAGACCTAAAACTTAAAATGTATGACAAATCATTACTCAAAATACAATTCCACATGGAATAGTAACAGGGAACAGGGTATGATATATCTTGTTAGTCAGCGTTAGTCCTAAATAGGAGGTATAGTTACAAATGGACTGATGAGACCTGTCAGTTGTCAACAATGTGTCTGAATTCATAAAACCAATTTAACTTTTCTTCACATTTTTCTATGATAGGTAATCTATGATCAGTACAATGAATTTCAACTCGCTGTAGGGAACTGTGTAGCCACAGATCAGTCAGTCAACCTATGCTGACCCCATTCCACCTCCGAAAGGGCCTATTAAAGGCATACAAGCATTACAACTGCATATAGAGCATACGATCAGCTCGCCCCAAGCGTCTCAGACCGGATCGGACCTAGTTCCACACAGTGTATAGAAATGAGATGGTCCAGTGCTAGTTCGGTGAATGATGAGGATAATTTATTCAAGACATGCAGGTAAAAAAGATTGTGACACGTTTCGGACGCTTGTTTGCAGCCTTAGTCATTACAACTGGACCATGGAGCAGTGGGATGAGATGGCCTAGTCTAAATGTAAAAAACACAAAAAATAGAGACGTAAATCACTCAAAAAAAAAATTACAGAAAAAAGGCCACACTTACTGATTAAATGTATGTGGCCAATTTTTTATGTATTTTTTATTTCATTTTATTTCATTTTATTTTATAAAATTAAATGTTTTTGATTACCGTAAATGCCTGCGTATAAGACGACTGGGCGTATAAGACGACCCCCAACTTTTACAGTTAAAATATAGAGTTTGGGATATACTTGCCATATAAGACTACCCCTCCTACCGCAATGTACAGTACCTTGTAGTTCCCCCCATATTAAGTAGGCAGTATAGTTCCCCCACATTAGGTAGGCAGCATGTTCCCCCACAATAGTAGGCAGCTCTCCCACATTAGGTCAGCAGTTCCCACACATTAGGTCAGCAGTTCCCCCACATTAGGTCAGCAGCTCCCACATATTAGGTCAGCAGTTCCCCCACAATAGTAGGCAGCTCCCCCACATTAGGTCGGCAGCTCCCCCCCACAATAGTCGGCAGCTCCCCCCCACAATAGTAGGCAGCTCCCCCACACAATAGTAGGCACCCCCCCCCACAATAGTCGGCAGCTCCCCCCCACAATAGTAGGCAGCTTCCCCCCACACAATAGTAGGCAGCTCCCCCCCACACAATAGTAGGCAGCTCCCCCCCCACAATAGTAGGCAGCTCCCCCCCCCACAAAAGTAGGCAGCTCCCCCCACAGACATACAACTTCCAGCCATATAGAGTGTATGGCTGGAGGCTGTATGTCTGTGTACTGCCCCCCACAGTGTTCCGGTCACCGCTCCTCCGGCCCGGGGTCACAATCTACTGCTATGGCCTATGGACCATAGCAGCAGTCCCGGGATTGGAGGAGCGTTGATCGGAACACTGTAGATGATGCGACGCCGGTCACTCACCAGGCCCCGGTCACTGACGTCCCGTGCGTACAACCATAGAGAGGTGGAGAAGCGCAGAAGGACCGGAGGAAGACAGCAGGAGGACCGGGGGAGGACGCGTGGTGGTCGGGGAATGGTAAGTGACCTGCGGACATCCTTATGTTCCGAAAAGATTTTTCGGGACACAGGGATGTCCGGCATAGGAATACTTATGATTATCTTCCCAGCTCCTGTGTGCGGCTGCAGGCGGGGGCCGGCCAGAGCATGTAAAAACGAATTCATGTATACTAAAAACCAGGGTGCCTCCAGCTGTTGTGAAACTACAACTACCAGCATGCCCGGACAGCCTTTGCCGGTCCGGGCATGCTGGGGGTTGTAGTTTCACAACAGCTGGAGGCACCCTGGTTTTTAAGTATACTGTACAGTTATTAGTTTGTACATGCTCTGGCCGGCCCCCATCTGCAGCCGCACACAGAAGATAATCATAAGTATTCCTATGCCGGACCCCAATACCCAGCGTATAAGACGACCCCCAACTTTTCAGAAGAAAATTCGGGGTTAAAAAGTCATCTTAAACGCCGGGTTATACAGTACCCATTCTGGTTAGCATTGAGCTGGCGGTCCTCTGCCAGGCAAGATACCACCTGTTCCAGCACCTGCCTCTCAGCACCACCCTGTGAAAGTAGAAATGTTTCATTTCATTAGTTATGGGTCACTGTTATCGCCCCAATCTGTTTCATTGGATTCTTGTGATAATTCCACCGGTAATATGAAGTCAACGAACATAGGGCCTCAGTCTTGAAATTATTACATTGATTTTTTTAAATTTAAATTTAAGATTTATATTAGATTCCCAAGTTTAATGTCCTGGTGCTTATTTTGAACTAATAGTAAAAGACTACAAAACCCAATCTAACAAGAAGTCACATGGCGGCACAATGACAGAGCCTAGAGGTGGCAGCAGCATGAGGAGACCATAATCTGGCAGAATGACACAGCCTGGAATTGGCAGCAGCATCAGTAGGCAATATAGTGGCTGAATGACACAGCCAGGAGTTGGCAGCATCATGATGAGACCATAGGGCTTAACAATCCCTAAGATTAAAAGATTAATTTTCAAATTTAAATTGAAGATTTATGGTAGCTAAGGCTACCAATTTTTTTTTAGGTTATTTCCCAGGCCCAGCAGCATGAGTAAACCATATAGTGACTGAATGACACAGCCTGGAGGTGGCGGAAGCATGAGGAGACCATATAGCGGCTGAATGGTACAGCCTGAAGCTGGCGGCAGCTTGAGGAGACAATAGGGCTTCACAATCCCTAAGATTAAAAGATGAATTTTCAAATTTAAATTGAAGATTTATGGTAGCTAGTGCTACCATAAATTTTTTTAGGTAATGTCCCAGGCCCAGCCGCATGAATAACCCATATAAGGGCTGAATGAAACAGCCAGGAGGTAGCAAAAGCATGAGGAGACCATATAGTGTCTGAATGGCACAGCCTGGAGGTGGCAGAAGCATGAGGAGACCACATAGTGTCTGAATGGCACAGCCTGGAGTTGGCGGCAGCATGAGTAGAACATATAGTGGCTGAATGACACATTGTGGAGGTGGCCGCTGCATTAGGAGAACATATAGTGGCTTATGACAAAGCGTGGAGGTGGCGACAGCATGAGGAGAATACATAGTGGCTGAGTGGCCCAGCCTGGAGTTGGCGGCAGCATGAGAACATATAGTGGCTCAATGACAAAGCGTGGAGGTGACAGCAGCATGAGGAGACCATATAGTGGCTGAATGGCACAGCCTAGAGTTGGCTGCAGCATTAGTAGAACATTCGGTGGCAGAAAGAGACAGCCTGGAGGTTGCAGCAGCAGCATCAGGAGTTCTGAAAGTGAAACGGTGACAGAGTGGTGCGGTGGGTTGAAATACCAGTACCCTGTGACAAAGGTGGGGGAACAAAGGTCTGAGGTGGAGGAATGTTTGTAACTTGGGAGCAGCACCTTAAATCTATTTGGCACAATATATATTTATGAAGTGTTAGGAGGGCACCATGGTCAATCTACTCTGATGCAACAGGCATTGGTGGGTGGAAATCCATGCCTGATTCTGATTCATCTTCACAAAGGTCAGTCTCTCCAAATTTTCGTGGACAGATGAGTTCTCCTTGGGGTGACTATAGAACCCTGCCGCACTAAACACCCGCTCTGATGGCACAATACTGGCAGGGCAGGACAGCTTTTCCAGGGCAAACTTTGCTGCCCAGAAGTCCAGCGGATCTTAAAGGTGTGTTGGCATGGGCATGTTAAGGTATGCCACCACCTGTTGGTTCAGGTCCTGCTCCACGTCTACCTGCTGCTGATGAGTTGCTTCACTTTTTGGGTGAAGAAATGTACTCATCAGCGACTGTAGACACAGGCTGCTGCTGATGGAGCTGGTACTGCTCCTGCCCCCCCTCCCCAGCAGCCATGGTAGTGGAACGTGAGCGCAAAGGGTCCCCCGATTCTGACCTGCAAGAGCATGGAGGATTGGCCAACTGACTACATAGGATGCCTCTGTAGTAGGTCACTTTGTCCTCCATCTCAGTGGGTGTAAACAAGGCCCCGATTTTGTGCCGGTAGGGGGGCTCCAATAAGTTGGAGATACAGATGTCATCCCGCTGCCGAATGGTGACAATTCAGCTGTCACTATGCAAGCAAGTGAGCATGCATCGTGCCATTTGTGCAACTGACTCGGAGGGACTCCCTGCCTCCATCTCTACTGCATACCGCCACGGTGTGTCTGGGTCCTCTGTCTCACCTTCCCCATAACCCTCTAGCAACTCCTGCTTCTCCTCTCCTGTCAGATTACTCGAAAAACCGCCCATTTGGCGAAACCTAAACTGTGCTCCACTCTGCCCCTCCCCCTCCTCCTCCAGTTCGGCCCCCACAGGGCTCATGGGCCGTGAGATGTAAGTGCCACGTCTCCAGTGCCCTGACCAGCCATCGTTCCCAAGAAATGAAGCAGTGGAATGACGTTGTTCATCCCGTAAACCTGGTGACTTACTAATATTGTGGCTTCCTCAAAGGGCCTGAGCAAATGGCAGGTGTCACGTATGAGCTGCCAGTGGTTCTCATTGAAGTTACACAGGGGAGTCCCCCTATCCGCTTCGATCATCAAGAAATCGGTGATGGCTTTTCTCTGTTTGTACAGTCAGTCCAACATATGGAGGGTGGGATTCCAACGTGCGGCAATGTCACAAATCAGACTATGTTGGGGGATACCATTCTGACGCTGCAGCTCAAGGAGGGTGTGCTTTGCGGTGTATAAAGTGGCTGAAGTGCATGCAAAGTTTCCTTCCCTTTCTTATGATGTCTTGCAAAATGGGAGAAACACTTCATGAACTGCTTCACAACCAGATTGAACACGTGTGCCATGCACGGCGCATGGCTTAGGCTTCCCAGTCGCAGCGCAGCCAAGATGTTCTTCCCATTGTCAGTCACCATGGTTCCCATTTCCAGTTTTTGGGGTGTAAGCCATGCTCCGATTTCTTTACGAATGACTTTTAGCAGTTCCTCCCCTGTGTGACTCTTTTCGCCAAGGCAAACCATGTGAAGTACAGTGTGATACAGCCGTGCCCTGCACAATTGGTATGCTGAAGGGCCACTGAGACTTGTCTGGACAGTGGAGGCTGAGGACACGGTGGAGGATGAGGAGGTGGAGTTGCACACTGGCACAGGACCAACGGCCTGAGAGCATGGTGGAGGAAGCGGCATGACCTGTCCAAGTTGGTGTTGTGGCTGTGCAGGAACCACATTCACCCAGTGAGCCATACAGGACATGTATTGTCCCTGACCATAGTTACAGCTCCAGACGTCAGCGCTGCCATGCACTTTGGTACACAACATCAGGCTCAAGTACTGGCCCACCTTCTCTTTCACAAAATTGTGCCGGGCTGGTACTGCCTTCTTCGCAAAGAAATGATGTCTTGGCACTCTCCCCCTCGGCTCAGCACAAGCCATCAGTTCTCTGAAAGGTGCAGAGTTGACCACTTGAAAAGGGAGGGACTGCAGCACCAGCAACCTAGACAGGAGCACATTCAGCTTCTGTGCTGTTGGATGAGTGGGCACATAATGTTGTCTCTTGGACATGGCTTTGCCAATGGAGTGTTGGCCGAATGGCTGACTAAAAGTAGGAGAAGCAGGAGCATCTGGAGTGAAAGAAGGAGGGAATGACACACAGCTCCCTTTGGCTGAGATGGTGGAGCCTTGGCTGGCTGAAAGAGGGAGCGGCGTGCCACTGGGTGATGCAGCAGGCTGGACCACTACATTGGAGCCACGGTTCTCCCAGGCCACTTTATGGTGGCAAAGCATATGTTGATGCAGGGCCATGGTGCCAACATTGGGCCCCTGGCCACAGTTCACATTGTGCCAACATATCTTGCATGTGGCTATGTGAATCTCCTCTAGATGCCTGATGAAAAATTGCCACATCGCCGAGTAGCTGATTTTCCCACCAACAGTCCGCACTAATTGACTGCTACTGCTGCCGTCTCCAGGAACCCTTGTTCCACTACCTCCAAAGAAGGTAGTCTGCCGCGAAGCAGGTAGTCTCCCCCGGGCACATTTGGCTCCAGAATTTCCACTTCCGCCACCATGTTGACTGCCGACCATGCTACCACCTTGCAGCCTCAGCTGCTGCCTCACGGGCAACCTGCAACTCTCTTCTACTGATGATGATGATGATGATGATGAAGCTTCTTCTGCACCCTGCTCCCAATGGCGATTGGCTTCATCATCATCATCAACAAATGTCTGCACATCACTGATGTCCTCCTCAGGCTCCTCAACAATGTCTGCTTCAGGATCCTGAACCCTGGCAACACCGTCTCCTATGTCACTCTCCTCATCACTACTTGCCCGTCTAGCAGGGGAAGCGGCAGATGTCTCCTCCACTTATTTGCTGGGCAGTAGCTGCTGACTGTCCTCTATTAGATCATCCTCAGTGAATAGTAGAGCTGATCCCACAGCATAAAATACTTCTTTAGGGGAGGGGCCAGCATAGGACAGAAGCAATGGTAGGACAGGGACTGCTCCCGGGCCATGCCAACTGAGGTTTGTGTCTGAGGAACCCACCGACTGTTGACTGGGGTATCAGATGTCACTTGTGATGAAATGGATGACCGTGATAGCCAATGATGGCAGATGGGTTGCTGGTCGAGACACAGCCTCTAGCTGATACAGGGAGCTCAGGCCTCTCGCTGTGACTCCTGCTGCCACTCGACCCTAGTCTGCTGCGACCACTGCCTGATGAATTTAGACCTCTGCCACTCCTCTGTGCATGTCCTGGCACTTCTCTGCCTGACATACTTAATGCGTATACGAGGGGAGTACAATTTGCTTCACTACATTTAACCCCTTTAGGACCAGGCCATTTTACACCTCAGGACCAGAGCGTTTTTTGAACTTCTGACCACTGTCACTTTAAACATTAATAACTCTGGAATGCTTTTAGTTATCATTCTGATCCTGAGATTGTTTTTTGTGACATATTCTACTTTAACATGGTGACAAATTTTTGTGGTAGCTTGCATCCTTTCTTGGTGAAAAATCCCCAAATTTGATTAAAATTAAAAATTTTGCATTTTTCTAACTTTGAAGCCCTCTGCTTGTAAAGAAAATGGATATTCCAAATACATTTTTTTTATTCACATATACAATATGTCTAGTTTATGTTTGCATCATAAAATTGACAAGTTTTTACTTTTGGAAGACACCAGAGGGCTTCAAAGTTCAGCAGCAATTTTCCAATTTTTCACAAAATTTTCAAACTCACTATTTTTCAGGGACCAGTTCAGGTTTGAAGTGGATTTGAAGGGTCTTCATATTAGAAATACCCCATGAATGACCACAGTATAAAAACTGCACCCCCCAAAGTATTCAAAATGACATTCAGTAAGTGTTTTAATTCTGTTTCACAGGAAAAGTGTTTTAATCCTGTTTCATAGGAAAAGCAGCAAAGTGAAGGAGAAAATTCAAAATCTTCATTTTTTACACTGGCATGTTCTTGTAGACCCAATTTTTGAATTTTTACAAGGGGTAAAAGGAGAAAATGTATACTGGTATTTGTAGCCCAATTTCTCTCGAGTAAGCACATACCTTATATGTCTATGTAAAGTGTTCAGCTGGCGCAGTAGATGACTCAGAAGCGAAGGAGCGACAAGAGGATTTTGGAGAGTACGTTTTTCTGAAATGGTTTTTGGGGGGCATGTTGCATTTAGGAAGCCCCTATGGTGCCAGACCAGCAAAAAAAAACTCACATGGCATAACATTTTGGAAACTAGACCCCTTGAGGAACGTAACAAGGAATAAATTGAGCCTTAATACCCCACAGGGGTTTCACGACTTTTGCATATGTAAAAAAAAAAAACAATAAAATGTGTGTTTCCCCCCAAATTTCACATTTTTGCAAGGGTTAATAGCAAAAAATACCCCCAAAATTTGTAACCCCATTTCTTCTGAGTATGGAAATACCCCATGTGTGGACCTCAAATGCCCTGCGGACAAACTACAATGCTCAGAAGAGGAGGAGCGCCATTGAGCTTTTGAAGAGTGAATTTGTTTGGAATGGTAGTCAGGGGCCATGTGCGTTTACAAAGCCCCCCGTGGTGCCAGAACAGTGGACCCCCCCACATGTGACCCCATTTTGGAAAGTACACCCCTCACAGAATTTAATAAGGGGTGCAGTGAGTATTTACACCCCACTGGCATTTGACAGATCTTTGGAACAGTGGGCTGAGCAAATGAAAAATAAAATTTTTCATTTTCACGGACCACTCTTCCAAAAATCTGTCAGACACCTGTGGGGCCTAAATGCTCACTGCACCCCTTATTACATTATGTGAGGGGTGTAGTTTCCAAAATGGGGTCACATGTTGGGGGGTCCATTGTTCTGGCACTATGGGGGCTTTGTAAACACACGTGGCCTTCAATTCCGGACACATTTTCTCTTCAAAATCCCAATGGTGCTCCTTCTGTTCTGAGCATTGTAGTTCGCACGCCGAGCACTTTACATCCACATTTGGGGTATTTTCTTACTCAGAAGAAATGGCGTTACAAATTTTGTGGGGCTTTTTTCCTGTTTTCCCTTATGATAATCAAAAATTTAGGGTAACACCATCATTTTAGTGAAATAATTTTTTTTTTTCATTTTCCCATCCAACTTTAACGAAAATTTATCACCTGTGGGGTGTTAATGCTCACTATACCCCTTGTTACATTCCGTGAGGGGTGTAGTTTCCAAAATGGGGTCACATGTCGGTATTTATTTTTTTGCGTTTATGTCAGAACCGCTGTAAAATTCGCCACCCCTGTGCAAATCACCAATTTAGGCTTCAAATGTACATAGTGCGCTCTCACTCCTGAGCCTTGTTGTGCCTCCGCAGATCATTTTACGCCCACATCTGGGGTATTTCCGTACTCAGGAGAAATTGCATTACAAATTTTGGTGGTCTTTTTTTCCTTTTACCTCTTGTGAAAATAAAAAGTAAAGGGCAACACCAGCATGTTAGTGTAATTTTTTTTTTTTTTACACTAACAGGCTGGTGTAGACCCCAACTTTTCCTTTTCATAAGGGGTAAAAGGAGAAAAGCCTCCCAAAATTTGTAGTGTAATTTCTCCCGAGTACGGAGATACCCCATATGTGGCCCTAAACTGTTTCCTTGAAATATGACAGGGCTCCGAAGTGAGAGAGCGCCATGCGTATTTGAGGACTAAATTAGGGATTGCTTAAGGGTGGACATAGGGGTATTCTATGCCAGTGATTCCCAAACAGGGTGCCTCCAGCAGTTGCTAAACTCCCAGCATGCCTGGACAGTCAGTGGCTGTCCAGATATGCTGGGAGTTGTTGTTTTGCAACAGCTGGAGGCTCCGTTTTGGAAACACTGCCGTACAATACGTTTTTAATTTTTATTGGGGGGGACAGTGTAAGGGGGTGTATATGTAGTGTTTTACCCTTTATTATGTGTTAGTGTAGTGTAGTGTATTTAGGGTACATTCGCACTAGCGGAGGTTTACAGTGAGTTCCCTGCTAGGAGTTTGCGCTGCGGCAAAAAATTTGCCGCAGCTCATACTTGAAGCAGAAAACTTACTGAAAA
This sequence comes from Hyla sarda, assembly GCF_029499605.1. Taxonomy (NCBI): domain Eukaryota; kingdom Metazoa; phylum Chordata; class Amphibia; order Anura; family Hylidae; genus Hyla; species Hyla sarda. The sequence continues at coordinate 109,990,852 of NC_079191.1, forward strand.
CCTGCCCGTGTGAATGTAACCTGTACGTTTACATGGGGGGGCAAACCTCCAGCTGTTTCAAAACTACAACTCCCAGCATGTACTGACAGACCGTGCATGCTGAGAGTTGTACTTTTGCAACAGCTGGAGGCACACTGGTTGGAAAACCTTCAGTTAGGTTCTGTTATCTAACTCAATATTTTCCAACCAGTGTGCCTCCAGCTGTTGCAAAACTATAACTCCCAGCATGTACTGATCACCGAAGGGCATGCTGGGAGATGTAGTTATGCAACAGCTTAAGGGATCGCAACTAAAACTCCCAGCATGCTTTTACAACATCTGGAGAGCTACAGTATAGAGACCACTGCAAACTGTGGCCCTCCAGATGCTGCAAAACTACAAATTCTAGCTTGCCTGACAGCAAACAGTTGTGTGGGCATGCTAGGAGTTGTAGTTTTGCAAGATCTGGAGGGCTATAGTTCATAGACTACCATATAGTGGTCTCAAACTGTAGCCCCCCAGCTGTTGCAAAACTACAACTCCCAGCATGCCCAAACAGCTGTCTGGGCATGCTGGGAGTTGTAGTTTTGCAACAACTGGAGTGCTACAGTATAGAGACCACTATTTAGCTGTCTCGGACTGCAGCCCTCCAGATGTTGCTAGGCAACTTACTGGCTTCTGTCGGATCCAGGGAGCTTGGTGCATGACATCGCCGCCCGCCGAACTCGTCGCCCGCAGCCTCCGCAGATCGGTAAGTGGACTCCGGCGCTGGTCCTCTGTCGTGGGTGGGCAGAACAGGGAAAACGAAAGTTAACCCCCCCCGCTCCCGATCTGCTATTGATGGTCGCGTCTAGACCACCAATAGCAGGGATTGGAGGGGAGGCACCCATGCCACCTCACTCCTATCTCTTCAGGGGGATTGTGGGTGTCTTAGACACCCGCGATCCCCCCTTATATTTCGGGTCTCCAGGTCACCATAGACCCGTAATGACCCGGAATCGCGCAAATCGCAAGTGTGAATTCACTTGTGATTTGCGGCGATCGTCGACATGTGGGAGTCCCGGGACCCCCCTCGGGGTTTGCCTGGGACGCCTGCTGAATGATTTCAGCAGGCGTCCGGTTTCACAACCCGCCTGGCGCGCGGCGGGATGCAAATTCGCTGGGACGTATGAGTACGTCCCTGGGGTTAAAACAGTATCGGTCTAGAACAGCAGCAGGTGTGTACTTTTGACTGTCCTTTCACAGTATCTAGACTCTTGACAGATTAACAGGTACACAATAGTACACTGCTTAGATGTAGGTATGTGGTATGCACTTATGAGGGCAGAAAAATGTGGTACGCTACACTTAAAAAAAAAATATTTTACTTAACCCCTTAAGGACACATGACGTACTGGAGCGTCATAGCGGGTCGAGCCCGGGACCCGTGGCCGGGACCCGTGGCTAATAGTGCGCGGCATTGATCGTGGTGCCGCACGCTATTAACCCTTTAGACGAGGTGTTCAAAGTTGAACGCCGCTTCTAAAATGAAAGTGAAAGTATGCCGGTTAGCTCAGTGGGCTGTTCGGGATAGCCGCGGAGAAATTGCGGCATCCTGAACAGCTTACAGGACAGCAGGAGGGTCCCTACCTGCCTCCTCGCTCTCCGATCGCCGAATGACTGCTCAGTGCCTGAGATCCAGGCATGAGCAGTCAAGCGGCAGAATCATCGATCACTGGTTTCTTATGAGAAACCAGTGATCAATGTAAAAGATCAGTGTGTGCAGTGTTATAGGTCCCTATGGGAGCTATAACACTGCAAAAAAAGTGAAAAAAAAGTGAATAAAAATCATTTAACCCCTTCCCTATTCAAAGTTTGGATCATTCCCCTTTTCCCCTAAAAATTAAATAAAACACAGTGTAAATAAAAATAAAAATAAACATATATGGTATCGCCGCGTGCGGAAATGTCCGAGTTATAAAAATATATCGTTAATTAAACCGCACGGTCAATGGCGTACGCGCAAAAAAATTCCAAAGTCCAAAATAGTGCTTTTTTGGTCACTTTTTTTTATCATGAAAAATGAATAAAAAGCGATCAATAGGTCCTATCAATGCAAAAATGTACCGTTAAAAACTTCAGATCACGGTGCACAAAATTAGCCTTCATACCGCCCCATAAGCGCAAAAATAAAAACGTTATAGGGGTCAGAAGACGACAATTTTAAAGGTATTAATTTTCCTGCATGTAGTTATGATTTCTTCCAGAAGTACGACAAAATCAAACCTATATAAGTAGGGTATCATTTTAATCGTATGGAACTACAGAATAAAGATAAGGTGTCATTTTTACCGAGAAATATACTTCGTAGAAACGGAAGCCCCCAAAAGTTACAAAACAGCGTTTTTTTTTCCAATTTTGTCTCACAATGATTTTTTTTTTTGCCGTAGATTTTTGGGCAAAATGTCTGACATCATTACAAAGTAGAATTGGTGGTGCAAAAATAAGCCCTCATATGGATTTTTAGGTGCAAAATTGAAAGAGTTATGATTTTTTAAAGGCAAGGAGGAAAAAAGGAAAATGCAAAAACGGAAAAACCCTCGGTCCATAAAGGAGATGTCCGATGCTCACTTTTCTTATTTTATCCGTTCCGGGCTGAAAAATAAAAGAAAAACATTTTCTCTTACCTGCCTAGGCTCCCCCGATGCTTCAGTACTGGTGTTCGGTCCCTGGGCTGTATTCTTCTTACTTCCTGTTAGCCCGGCACGTCACACGGAGCTTCAACCTATCACCGACTGCAGCGATGTCCCGCCTCGGCCAGTGATAGGTTGAAGCTCCATGTGACGTGCCGTGCTAACAGGAAGTAAGAAGAATACAGCCCGGGGACCGAATGCCTGTACCGGAGCACCGGGGGAGCGTAGGCAGGCAAGAGAAAGCTTATTTTCTTTTTTTTTGCAGGCCGGAACGGATACAATAAGGAAAGTGAGCACCAGACATCTCCTTTAAGGGGTTAAACACCAGCCGGTGATTACTTTTGCCTGGACTTTCACAGTATCTAGACCCTTGACAGATTTATAGGTACAAAATAGTACACTACTTACTGTAGATGTAGGTATGTGGTATGCCCTTATGAGGGCAGAAAAATGCACTACAGTAATCTTAATAAACGTGTTGGAATGAAACACCAGCCGGTGATTACTTTTGGCTGTCCTTTCACAGTATGAAGTAGATTTGTGCAATTCGTTTCGGCACGAATGTCTAATTTACCGAATTTTACTGTTTTGGGGCATTCGGACCGATCCGAATGCAAGAAAACATATTTTGAACATTCCCGAATAGCCACGATAATACCAATAACAAAATAACGAATGCATTCATTATTTACCGAATGCATGTGGAAAATAACGAATGCATTCGTTATCCGTAAAAGAAAGTAAAGAATGAATTCTAATTTTTTTTATTGGTGCTTGCGCTAACACTGTTGTGCTACACACTGTTTCTGTTACTGTTACCAGGGTGCCTCCAGCTGTTGCAAAACTACAACACCCACCCAGCATGCCCTGACAGCCAAAGGCTGTCTGGGCATGCTGGAAGTTGCAGTTTTGCAACAGCTGGAGGCACATTTGGTAAACATGCGCAAAGCTTTTTAATTCATTTATAAATTCTGCTCGCTTTTTTCAGAAATGGGTTATAGTAGGTCAATGACATGCATAGTAATTGCCGTGGGAACATTTTTCATTCATAAAACCGCAGACTTAATTGGATAATTGCTGTGTAGAACGTTGGGACCCCAAACATTCTAAACGGCAATTATCCAATTAAGCCTGCGGTTTTATGAATGAAAAATGTTCCCAAAGCAATTACTATGCATGTCCTTGACCTACTAACCCATTTCTGAAAAAAGCAAGCGGAATTTGAAATGGATTAAAAAGCTTTGCGCATGTTTGCCAAAGTGTGCCTCCAGCTGTTGCAAAACTGTAACTCCCAACATGCCCAGACAGCCTTTGGCTGTCAGGGCATGCTGGGTGGGTGTTGTAGTTTTGCAACATCTGGAGGCACCCTGGTAACAGTAACAGTGTTAGCGCAAGTGACATGACATGTTATATATAAATCACCCGACAATCAAACACATCGATCAAACACATCAATCATTCATACAGCATTCATTCATTCATTCATTCATTTACTCATTCATTCAGCATTACATTATGTATTAATAATAAATCACATAAAATATATTATCTTACCTGTCTTCCAATGCTCCGATCTCTGCGGCTGCCCTCTTTTCCTGCACACACCCGCTCCCGATAATGGTCCCCTGCTTAAAAAAGATTTACCCGAATGTACCTGAATACCAAATGTATTCGAAAGAGAATAAAACCCTGAATACCGAATGTATCCAAAAAATCTAACCGAACACCTGAATACAGAATGTATCCGAAAAATCAAAACAAAAATTTTACCGAACCGAAAATTTTGTCCAAAACGAAAAAACGAAACAAAATGAATTTTTTTTCTTGTGCACAAGTATAGTATGTAGGCCCTTGACAGAATAACAGGCAGAAAAAAGTACACCAATGATATGTAGGTATGTGGTATGCACTTCTGAGGGCAGAAAAAATTGGTACAGTATGCTTAAAAAAACGCATTTTAGTAAAACACCAGCCGAGATGACTTTTGTTTCGACTTTCACAGTATCTAGGCCCTTGACAGATTAACAGGTACAAAATAGTGCACTACTTAGATGTAAGGATGTGGTATGCACTTATGAGGGAAGAAAAATGCACTACAGTACACTTAAAAAAGTATCTGAATAAAAACACAAGCCGTTGAGTACTTTTGCCTGGACTTTCACAGTATCTAGGCCCTTGACAGATTAACAGGTACAAAATAGTGCACTACTTAGATGTAGGTATGTGGTATGCACTTATGAGGGCAGAAAAATGTGGTACAGTACGCTTAAAAAAACATATTTTAGTAAAACACCAGCCGGTGATTACTTTTGCCTGGATGTTCTCAGTGTCTAGGCCCTTGACAGATTAACAGTACAAAATAGTACACTACTTAGATGTAGCTGTGTGGTATGCACTTATGAGGGCAGAAAAATGCTCTACAGTATGCTTCAAAAATTTTTTGAGTAAAACACCAGCCAGTGATTACTTTTAGCTGGACTTTCACAGTATGTAAGCCCTTGACAGATTAACAGGCACAAAATAGTACACCACTTAGATGTAGGTATGTGATATGCACTTATGAGGGCAGAAAAAATGCGGTACATTACGCTTGAAAAACATATTTTAGTAAAACACCAGCTGGTGATTACTTTTGCCTGGATGTTCACAGTGTCTAGGCCCTTGAAAAATTAGCAGGTTTAAAATAGTACACTACTTAGATGTAGGTATGTGGTATGCACTTACAGTATGAGGGCGCTTAATAAACGTATTGGAGTAAAACACCAGCCGGTATGTACTTCTGGATGTCGTTTCACAATATGTAGGCCCTTGACAGATTAACAGGTACGAAATAGTGCACTACTTGGATGTAGGTATGGGGTATGCACTTATGAGGGCAGAAAAATCCGCTACTGTTCGCTTCAAAAATTATTTGATTAAAACACCAGCCGGTGATTACTTTTCGCTGTCCTTTCACAGTATGTAGAGCCGTGACAGATTAACAGGCACAACTAGTACACCACTTAGATGTAGGTATGTGGTATGCACTTATGAGGGCAGAAAAATGTGGTACAGTACGCTTAAAAAAACATATTTTAGTAAAACACCAGCCGGTGATTACTTTTGCCTTGACATTCACAGTGTCTAGGCCCTTGATAGATTAACAGATAAAAAATAGTACACTACTTAGATGTAAGGATGTGGTATGCACTTATCAGGGCAGAAAAATGGGCTAAAGTACGCTTAAAAAAGTATCTGAGTAAAAACACAAGCCGTTGAGTACTTTTGCCTGGACGTTCACAGTATCTAGGCCCATGACAGATTAACAGGTTTAATATAGTACACTACTTAGATGTAGGTATGTGGTATGCACTTACAGTATGAGGGTGCTTAATAAACGTATTGGAGTAGAACACCAGCCGGTATGTACTTCTGGCTGTCTTTTCACAGTATGTAGGCCCTTGAAAGATTAACAGGTACAAAATAGTGCACTACTTAGATGTAGGTATGTGGTATGCACTTATGAGGGCAGAAAAATGCGCTACTGTATGCTTCAAAAATTATTTGAGTAAAACACCAGCCGGTGATTACTTTTGCCTGGACATTCACAGTGTCTAGGCCCTTGACAGATTAACAGGCACAAAATAGTACACCACTTAGATGTAAGTATGTGGTGTGCACTTATGAGGGCAGAAAAATGCGGTACAGTACGCTTAAAAAAAACACACTGCTCTCTGATCCTTTTTATAATAGAACACTGTAGACCTTGACTGGGAGGTGGATCGTTGCAGTAAGAAAGCTTTTCTGTGACGAAAAAAACTGCTCTTTGTCCAACAGAACGCTGACTTGACTAGGAGGTAAATCGCTGTTGGATAAAGCTTTTCTGTGTAACACACAGGGTTGTCTGTCCCTATCTATGTCTCTGCAGTGTAAGGATGAAGTGACTTACCGCTACATGGCTGCCGAATACATAGGGCTGTGACATCACAGGGTTAATTGGCTGCTGATAGTTTGCATCCTGCATCTGATTCAGGGTCATCCTTCCTACTCTAATTCCCGCCTTCCCAGGATTCCTTTCCCCATGTCCTCACATGTGGATCTGCCATTTTAGATGCCCTGGAGCCTGGACCGCACTAAATGGAGTTTAATGAAGCGATTGTGATTCGATTTTCTCATCTCTAGTAGTATTATGTCCCTGTCCCTTGAGTCCATGCCTCTTTTGATACATGACAATATCCTGCTGGCCTTAGAAGCGGCTGCCTGACATTGCATGCTATTCTGTAGTATATGATCTACAACTACACCCGGATCCTTCTCTACCAGTGACTCTCCCAATTTAACCCCCTAAAATATACAATGCATGCAGGTTTTAGGACCCAGATGCATTACTTTACATTTATCCACATTGAACCTCATTTGCCAAGTGGATGCCCAGAAACTTAGTCTATCCAAGTCATCTTGTAAGTTATGCAAATTCTCTATAGACTGTACCGTGCTACAAAGCTTGGTGTCATCTGCAAAGATAGAAAGAAAGCTGTAAATGCCATCCTCTATATCATTAATAAATAAATTAAACAAGCATGGGTCCAGTACTGAACCTTGGGGTACACCACTAATAACCGGGGACCAATCAGAGTACAAATCATTGACCACCACTCTCTGGGTACGATCCATGAGCCAGTGTTCAATCCAGTTACAAACTAAAGTTTCCAAACCCAAAGACCTTAACTTACCTGTCAGATGTCTATGAGGGACAGTATCATACATTTTAGCAAAATCCAAAAATACTATATCCACAGCCATCCCTCTGTCAAGGCTTCTTCCCACATCTTCATAAAAGCAAATTAGATTGGTTTGACAACTTCTATCCTTAGTAAACCCATGCTGGCTATCACTTATAATACTATTCCCCCCTATATATTCCTGTATGTAGTCCCTTATAAGTCCTTCATACAATTTACTTACAATGCACGTTAAACATATCGGTCTATAATTACCTGGGGAAGACCTAGAGCCCTTTTTGAAGATTGGTACCACATTCGCCTTGCGCCAGTCCCTCGGCACAATACCAGACACCAGAGAATCTCTAAATATTATGACCAAGGTTACAGAAATTACTGAATTTAGTTCTCTAAGAACTGTTGAGTGTAATCCATCCGGTCCTAGAGATTTGCTTACACTTACTTTACTTAAAGGGGACACTCCGGTGGGAAAATTTTTTTTTTAAATCAAATGGTGCAAGAAAGTTAAACAGAATTGTAAATCACCTCTATTTAACAATCTTAACCCTTCTAGTACTTATCAGCTGCTGCATACTACAGATATACTACATAGAAATTTGAGAAGTTATTTCCAGCCAGACAACTGTCCAGAGCAGGAGTGTTTTTTGATGGGGATATTATTCTAATATGGCTAGTTCCTGACATGGACAGACGTGTCAGCAGAAAGGACTGTTGTCAGACAGAGAAGAAATTTACAAATTTCTCTGTTTTATTCAGCAGCTGATAAGTACTAGAAGGATTAATATTTTTTAATACAAGTAATTTACAAATCTGTTTAACTTTCAGGCACCAGTTGATTTTAAAACATTTGTTTTCTACTTTTTCCCACCAGGGTTCCCCTTTAACCCCTTAACCTGTTCAGGACCCCTGGCATACCGGTACGTCCTGCCACCCTGGGTCTTAAGGACCCAGGTCATACATGTACATCCGTGGGGGGGGGGACTGGACCAGGGTGACTGCGGATATCGATCAGCAGGCACCCCGCACAAATGCCCAGGGGGGTCATCAGACCCCCCCCCATGTCAGCGATCAGCGCAAATCGCAAGTGAATTCACACTTGCGATTTGCGACTATTCCGGGTCAAACGGGTCTATGGTGACCCGGTGACCCGGAAAATAAGGGTTATCGCGGTTGTCCAAGACACCTACGATCCCCCTGAAGGGATAGGAGTGAGGTGGCGGGGGTGCGACCCCTCCTATCCCTGCTATTGGGCGTCAAAAGCGACGACCAATAACAGTTGGGGGGTGGGGGGGTTAACTTTCACTTTCCCCGCACTGCCCACCCACAATAGGCGGGGCAGGATGGGGAAACCGAATGGGACCGGGCGCCGAAGTCCACTTACCCATCGGTGGAGGCTGCGGGACGCGATCGGCTGCGGCACAGGGGTGGCTGATTTTACAGCGATTCTGATATAAATGCAAAAAAGAAATACCCACATGTGACCCCATTTTGGAAACTACGCCCCTCACGGAACGTAACAAGAGGTATAGTGAGCCTTAACACCCCACAGGTGTTTAATGAAAATTCTTCAAAGTTGGATGGAAAAATGAAAAAATGCTGGTGTCACCCTAAATTTTTCATTTCATAAGGGAAAATAGGAAAAAAGCCCCCCAAAATTTGTTACCCCATTTCTTCTGAGTAAGAACATACCCCATATGTGGATGTAAAGTGCTCTGCTGGCGCAATACAATGCTCCGAAGAGAAGGAGCACCATTAGGATTTTGAGGAGAAAATTTGTCCGGAATTGAAGGCCACGTGTGTTTATAAAGCCCCCATAGTGCCAGAACAATGGACCCCCCACATGTGATCCCATTTTGGAAATGACACCCCTCATGTAATGTAATAAGGGGTACAGTGAGCATTTACATCCCACAGGTGTCTGACAGATTTTTGGAACAGTGGTCCGTGAAAATGAAAAATGTAATTTTTCATTTGCACAGCCCACTGTTCCAAAGATCTGTCAAACGCCAGTGGGGTGTAAATACTCACTGCACCCCTTAATAAATTCTGTGAGGGGTGTAGTTTCCAAAATGAGGTCACATGTGGGGGGTCCACTGTTCTGGCACAACGGGGGGGGGGGGGCGTTGTAAATGCACATGGCCCCCGACTTCTATTCCAACCAAATTCTGTCTCCAAAAGCTCAATGGAGCTCCGCCTGTTCTGAGCATTGTAGTGCGCCAGCAGAGCACTTGGCATCCACATATTGGGTATTTCCATACTCAAAAGAAATGGGTTTACAAATGCTGGGGGTCATTTTCTCCTATTACCCCTTGAAAAAATGTAAAATTTGGGGAAAAAACTGTATTTTAGTGAAAAAAAAGGCGAGGTGTTAAGGCTCACTTTACCCCTTGTTGCGTTCATTGAGGGGTGTAGTTTCCAAAATAGTATGCCATGTGGTTTTTGTTTTGCTGAATGCTTTGCTTCCTAAATGGGACATGCCCCAAAAAACTATTTCAGTAAAATTCACTTTTCAAAAGCCAAATGTGACTCATTCTCTTCTGAGCATTGTAGTGCGCCAGCAGAGCACTTGACGTTCACATATGGGGTATTTCCATACTCAGAAGAGATGGGGTTACAAATTTTGGGGGGCATTTTGTCCTATTATCCCTTGTAAAAAATGTTAACTTGAGGGAAAACCAGCATTTTAGTGAAAAATAAAAATCATTTACGGATCCAACTTTAACAAAAAGTCGGCAAACATCTGTGGTGTGATAAGGCTCACTGGACCCCTTGTTACGTGCCTTGAGGGGTGTTGTTTACAACATAGTATGTCATGTGTTTTTCTTTTGTTGTTCTGGCCCCGTAGGGGCTTCCTAAATGTGACATGTCCCCCAAAAACCATTTCAGAAAAACTCACTCTCCAAAATCCCACTGTCGCTCCTTCCCTTCTGAGCCCTCTACTGTGCCCGATGAACACTTGACATACACATATGAGGTATTTCCTTACTCGAGAGAAATTGGGTTACACATTTTAGGAAGATTTCTCTCCTTTTACCCCTTGTAAAAATTCAATAACTGGGTCTACAAGAACATGCCAGTGTAAAAAATGAAGATTTTGAATTTTCTCCTTTAAATGGCTGCTATTCCTGTGAAATACCTAAAGGTTTAACAAACCTTTTGAATGTCATTTTGAATACTTTGAGGGGTGCAGTTTTTATAATGGGGGTAATTTATGGGGTATTTCGAATAAGAAGGCCCTTCAAATCCACTTCAAAACAGAACTGGTCCCTGAAAAATTTTGATTTTGAAAATTTTGTGAAAAATTGGAAAATTGCTGCCATACTTTGAAGCCCTCTGATGTCTTCCAAAATTAAAAACATGTCAACTTTATGATGCAAACATAAAGTAGACATATTGTATATGTGAATCAATATATAATGTATTTGTAATATTCATTTTCCTTGTAAGCAGAGAGCGTCAAAGTAAAAAAAAATGCTAAAAAGAAATGATGCAAGTATCGACAACATTTTACCCCTAACATAAAGTAGAATATGTCACAAAAAAACAATCTCGGAATCAGAATGAAAGGTAAAAGCATCCCAGAGTTATTAATGCTTAAAGTGACAGTTGTCAGATGGGCAAAAAATGTCTGGGTCCTACAGTGAAAATTAGCAGGGTCCTTGAGGGGTTATGGACCAGGGGTTTTTCCATTTTTGCACTTTCATTTTTTCCTCCTTACCTTTTAAAAATCATAACTCTTTAAATTTTGCACCTAAAAATCCATATTATTGCTTATTTTTTGTGCCACCAATTCTACTTTGTAATGACATCAGTCATTTTACCCAAAAATCTACGGTGAAATGGAAAAAAATAATAATTGTGAGACAAAATTGAAAAAAGAAAAAGGCCATTTTGTAACTTTTGGGGGCTTCTGTTTCTACGACGTACATTTTTTGGTATTAATGACACTTTTTCTTTATTCTGTATGTCCATACGATTAAAATGATGCCCTACTTATATAAGTTGGATTTTGTTGTACTTCTGAAAAAAATCATAACTACATGCAGGAAAATGTATTAGTTTAAAATTGTCATCTTCAGACCCCTATAACTTTTTTATGGGGTGGTATGAGGGCTAATTTTTTTGCGCTGTGATCTGAAGTTCTTAGCGGTACCATTTTTGTATTGATTGGACTTATTTTTTCATGATATAAAAAGTGACCAAAAAGACACTATTTTGGACTTTGGAATTTTTTTGCGCATACGCCATTGACCGTGCGGTTTAATTAATGATATATTTTTTATAATTCGGACATTTCTGCACGCGGTGATACCACATATGTTTATTTTTATTTACACAGTTTTTTTTTTTTTTAATGGGAAAAGGGGGATGATTCAAACTTTTATTAGGGGAGGGGTTAAATGATCTTTCTTCGCTCTTTTTTTTCTTTATTCACTTTTTTTGCAGTGTTATAGCTCCCATAGGGGGCTATAACACTGCGCACTGATCTTTTACATTGATCACTGGTTTCTAATAGGAAACCAGTGATCAATGATTCTGCCGCTTGACTGCTCATGCCTGGATCTCAGGCACTGAGCAGTCATTCGGCGATCGGACAGCTTGGAGGCAAGTAGGGATCCTCCGGCTGTCTTGTAAGCTGTTCAGGATGCTGCGATTTTGCCACGGCGATCCCGAACAGCTCCCTGAGCTGGTTTTACTTTCACTTTAGACGAGGCATTCAACTTTCAAGGGTTAATAGCGTGCGGCACCATGATCAGTGCTGCCCGCTATTAGCCACGGGTCCCAGCCAGGCCCGACCTGCTATGACGTAGGCCCATGCCGTGGCCCCGCGTTATAGAAAGGGAAAGGACTCAGGACGTACCGGTACGTCCTTGGTCCTTAAGGGGTTAATTTACCTTGCACCAGTTCTACATTAAGCCAGTTCAATACATTACATGATGTGTTACCAGCACTGGCCTGGCCTGCGTCAGCTCCACCCTCTTCCTTCATATATACAGAACTAAAAAACCCATTCAGTAGCTCCACCTTCTCTTGATCTCCAGTGACCACCTCCCCATGCTAGCTTACAACCTATTAGTGACGCCCATACTATTCGAACAGGCAGGTATAACCTGGATATGGCTCCAGGATATACTCAATGAAGAAGGCAAACCAGGGCAGGCTATTGGCAATATTCTGCTGGAAAACCTTGAAAGATATAATTCATTTGGGTGTGACTTTGGAACTTACCACTTCCCTAGACATTGTTGCAAATGACTTATCTTTTTCATTATTTTTTGTGATTTAATTTGGCCGAACCGGTACAGGAGCTCTACAATGAGTGGTGATGCTATGGATCAAACTTTACTTTCTACACTGAACAATGTATGTCTCCTGCTATTTTCATGTTTTTTTTTTTTTGTTTTTTTTTTTTACAGTGCCCTAGTGCATGGTGCCATAGAGACTATATAAAAGAGCTGGATCCCTTGGCATTCTGACAGAAGATCCTGGTACCTTACAGTAAGCAGTGATATGCTATATATAGCCGCTTACTGTCTGGTCCAAGGTGCCAGACTACTTTTAGTATACTTGCTGTGCGTGGCGCTGTGCACCTGGTACAGCAGTTGTACGATCAAATCCAAATAGGTGAACCATGGCCGACTGAAGTAAAACCACCTCCCTTTTTCTTTTTTTTTTGCTTGTGTGGGATAGAATGAACTTCATAAGATACATTTTTTTCACTAAATAGGTATGTACAGTATTTTAGATACAGTAGCAAGAGAGTTTTTTTTCTTTTTTTAAATTAAAAACATTATAAAGTGACATCTTTAATTTGTTTAATGTGTTGTAGAGATGAGCGAACTTACAGTAAATTCGATTCGTCACGAACTTCTCGGCTCGGCAGTTGATGACTTATCCTGCATAAATTAGTTCACCTTTCAGGCGCTCCCGTGGGCTGGAAAAGGTGGATACAGTCCTAGGAGAATCTTTCCTAGGACTGTATCCACCTTTTCCAGCCCACGGGAGCACCTGAAAGCTGAACTAATTTATGCAGGATAAGTCATCAACTGCCGAGCCGAGAAGTTAGTGACAAATCGAATTTACTGTAAGTTCGCTCATCTCTAATGTGTTGCCTTTTGTCTTATATATGAGAATAGGGGGTATTTGTGAATTGACTATATATGAGAAGATGCCAAATTATTCATAGGGATTTTACTCATCATCTTGGCCCATTATTTGCCACCAAAGACCTCGTTCTTGACTTCTTTGTGCCCACTTTGCCTTCAGTTCATTATAGCGATAAGCGACAGCCTCCAGCTATTTACAACATGATCATGCAAGTAATTAGCAAAATGTTTAATATAATATGGAAGCAATTAGGAGGTGATAACATGCAATTAAGATGTGTTTTTAGATTAGAGACTTTATAGAGCTCTCTTTCTTAAAAAGATAAAGTGCCTATCTCCAAATGTCAAACCTCTGTGATTTAATCTGAATTATTTTCAATTAATATGCATGTATTCCTGCACTGTGTTCACTGTTGTTATTGACATTGATAAATTAAGCTCATCTTGGCAGAATTTATCCTTGAGTTGCTGTATTTTTTTTGAATGTCAGCTCTTTATGCCTATTTTTTATACCCCTTCAAGCTGTGCATAATCTTACTCAAGGTCCCTGATTCATTTTCTGGATTCCGGAGAAGTGCCATCACTGCAAGATTAACAATTTAAAATAACATTTGTATTAAAAGAGTTTTAATCTACTTTTGTTTGTCAGGATATTTAATCTCACTAGTTGGTAAATGATTAGTGAAAGTTCATGTGGTATGCTTGCAGAAAGTGCTTTCTTATTCCGGATCGCGGGAAGAATTTTCCATCTTTTTTTTTCTAGTAAATCATTTTTACAATTTTTGAATTGTCATATTTGTACAGTAGTTTTCTTTCAATTTCTCTGCTCTATGTATATTATATAAATATGGATGACTTTTCTGTAGTAATATAAAATGTATGAATATTAGACCCATAGAAACATATGGGAAAGAGGGAAATTTAAAGAGTACCTGTCATGATCTTGTTTAATTTTATAATCCTTCCAGTTCACTGTACGCTTAATGATAAACCACCCCCTGCCTTTATTTTTATTATTTTTAGTTTTCTACCTTGATATTGTTCTGTATTTTCTGCTCAGTCTCACAGACAGGGAAGGGGCATTCCCCAGCAAGTGTGACATCATCTGAAGCCATACAGGGGAGAACTTCCTCCCTAACTCTGCTACACACAGCCCAGTGCAGTTCAGTATCAGATGAGATATGATTGGATAAGGCTGCACACACACCCCCAGCACTCCTAACTGCATTTCCTGATTTTGGACTTCTGCCAGGCCAGCAGGAGTCCAAAGTCTGTGCAAGAGATAGGGGGAAATGTGCTCTGGACAAGTAGGAAGACACCTAGTGGCTGTAATGTCCGTTTACGTTTTTTTGTATTTTTCTGTTTTGGTGTCTATTCAGACTTTAGGTTTGTGATGTACTGTTTTCTATGTTATTCTTTCTTGGGTTAGGAAGAGTTAACCCTCCAGCCCTAGGCCTCTTCAGGTGTTACCGGGGGCTGGTGATTAGTGCTATTCTGACCATGTCTGGTTTATCTTGCACCTTATATTAATATTGTGATATCTCTGTGTTTTAGCCATGGTTAATATGCCTGTTTTATGATACATTCTAGTCTCAAGTACATCTGTAGTTTTTTTAGGATTATGTATGTCCGTTCTGCTTTAACCTTGTGGTCCTAGTCTGTGTTAACACTGTGAGTCTTGCTTGTGTCTGTTCTCTCTTTTTTGGTATCCTGTTCTGTATTCCTCCATGTTTGGAGTTTGGTTTTATTCCTAAATAATACAAAGGGTTGTGGGTGACTTACACTCTAAAATACAATATATACTGAGGTCGCTGTGTTGCATGATACCCCTCCTGCCAAAGAACAAATGGTGAGTTTACACAAGTGGATACAGCCCTCTATATGCATATTTAGAGGGCTGTAACCAGTCATGTAAACCCTCCATTTGTATTATTCCTGTTTGATATCCTGATCTGCATTCCTCCATGTTTTGGAGTTTGGCTTTTGTGGAGTCTGTTCAGACTCATCCTGTTCTTAGTCTAGTTTGTTCAGTGTCCAGTGTGAACTGTGTTCTATGTTTCCTGATCTGTTTGGTGTTTTTCATTCAGTTTATCTGTTCATGCCCTGCACTTCCTGGTTTCTGCTGTATGCTTATTCCATACCTAGTCTTGTTCATATATTCATGTCTGCCGTTGATCTTGATTCTGGTTTCTGAACTGTATGTTGGTGCGCTATATCCTGCCCTATTTGTATATCCTGTCTGGTTTACCTGGTTGTTTGGTTGCGTGACTGTCTATTTACAGTAGGGATGCACCGAAAGGGAAATTTTGGGCCAAAACCGAAAATGTAGGTTGTGTTTGGCCAAAAACTGAAACCGAAAATGCATTGTCCCGCCCACTTTTTAAATATAGTTTTTATATACATTTTTATTTTACTGTATACAGGGATGTATAAGGGCTTATTTTTTGTTGTTTTCAGTGGTACCATTCTAGTTCTGATGTTTTTTTTTAAATACTTTGAATAATTTTTTTTCTTATAAAATTCCCTATTTTTGGACTTACATTTACGCCATTCACCGTATGGGATCATTAACATAATGTTTTTAAGAAACTAAAATTTACGCACCCGGCGATACCAAATATGTTTTATTTACATTTTTTTTTTTACACTTTTTTGTTTTTTTAAATAGGAAAAGAGGGGAATATTATTTTTAATTGGGGGACAGGCTTATTCACTTTTATTAAAACTTTTTAAAATATGTTATTCACTACTTTTTACTACAACCTCCACTATGCAGTGCAACAAGGCACTATAACTCCCAGTATGCAAAGGGATAATGCACTTCAACTCCCAGTATGTAGAGATACAATGCATTACAAGCCTTTTTATCTTATGTGCTGGAGGTTATGAACTTGTATTGCATTGTATCTCTACATATTGGTGGTTGTAGGGCTGTGTGTCCCTTACCATATTAGATTTACATACTGGGGGTTTTAGTGCTTTATCCCTTTGCATATAAGAATCTGTAGTACAGACTCCAATTTACAAAGAGACAAAGCACTACAACCCCCAGTATGTAAATGTACAAAGCACTACAATTGTTGATGTGCTTTGTACCTTTGTATACTGGAGGTCATACACAAATGAAAAACAGTTAACAGGACAGGCAGTAACTGCGGCTGATGAAGACTCCTCACTTCATGAAGGGCAGAAAGGTACATAGTCCTCCACGGTAATCCTGCTGTTACGCCGAGCGCTCCGGGTCCCCGCTCCTCCCCGGAGCGCTCGCTACACTCCTCTCACTGCAGCGCTCCGGTCGGTTCCACGGACCCGGGGCGCTGCGATACCGCCTCTGGCCGGGATGCGATTCGCGATGCGGGTAGCGCCCGCTCGCGATGCGCACCCCGGCTCCCGTACCTGACTCGCTCTCCGTCAGTTCTGTCCCGGCGCGCGCGGCCCCGCTCCCTAGGGCGCGCGCGCGCCGGGTCTTTGCGATTTAAAGGGCCACTGCGCCGCTGATTGGCGCAGTGGTTCCAATTAGTGTTTACACCTGTGCACTTCCCTATATCACCTCACTTCCCCTTCACTCCCTCGCCGGATCTTGTTGCCTTAGTGCCAGTGAAAGCGTTTCCTTGTGTGTTCCTAGCCTGTGTTCCAGACCTCCTGCCGTTGCCCCTGACTACGATCCTTGCTGCCTGCCCCGACCTTCTGCTACGTCCGACCTTGCTTCTGTCTACTCCCTTGTACCGCGCCTATCTTCAGCAGCCAGAGAGGTTGAGCCGTTGCTAGGGGATACAACCTGGTCACTACCGCCGCAGCAAGACCATCCCGCTTTGCGGCGGGCTCTGGTGAAAACCAGTAGTGACTTAGAACCGATCCTCTAGCACGGTCCACGCCAATCCCTCTCTGGCACAGAGGATCCACTACCTGCCAGCCGGCATCGTGACAGTAGATCCGGCCATGGATCCCGCTGAAGTTCCTCTGCCAGTTGTCGCTGACCTCACCACGGTGGTCGCCCAGCAGTCACAACAGATTGCGCAACAAGGCCAACAGCTGTCTCAACTGACTGTTATGCTACAACAGTTACTACCACAGCTCCAGCAACCATCTCCTCCGCCAGCTCCTGTACCTCCTCCGCAGCGAGTGGCCGCTTCTGGACTACGACTATCCTTGCCGGATAAATTTGATGGGGACTCTAAGTTTTGCCGTGGCTTCCTTTCCCAATGTTCATTACACTTGGAGATGATGTCGGACCAGTTCCCCACTGAAAGGTCTAAGGTGGCTTTCGTAGTCAGCCTGCTGTCTGGAAAAGCCCTGGCTTGGGCCACACCGCTCTGGGACCGCAATGACCCCGTCACTGCCTCTGTACACTCCTTCTTCTCGGAAATTCGAAGTGTCTTTGAGGAACCTGCCCGAGCCTCTTCTGCTGAGACTGCCCTGTTGAACCTGGTCCAGGGTAATTCTTCCGTTGGCGAGTATGCCGTACAATTCCGTACTCTTGCTTCTGAATTATCCTGGAACAATGAGGCCCTCTGCGCGACCTTTAAAAAAGGCCTATCCAGCAACATTAAAGATGTTCTGGCCGCACGAGAAATGCCTGCTAATCTTCATGAACTTATTCACCTAGCCACTCGCATTGACATGCGTTTTTCCGAAAGGCGTCAGGAGCTCCGCCAAGATATGGACTCTGTTCGCACGAGGCGTTTCTTCTCCTCGGCTCCTCTCTCCTCTGGTTCCCTGCAATCTGTTCCTGTGCCTCCCGCCGTGGAGGCTATGCAGGTCGACCGGTCTCGCCTGACATCTCAAGAGAGGACACGACGCCGCATGGAGAACCTCTGCCTGTACTGTGCTAGTACCGAACACTTCCTGAGGGATTGTCCTATCCGCCCTCCCCGCCTGGAAAGACGTACCCTGACTCCGCACAAAGGTGAGACAATCCTTGATGTCCACTCTGCTTCTCCACGTCTTACTGTGCCTGTGCGGATGTCTGCCTCTGCCTTCTCCTTCTCTTCTGTGGCCTTCTTGGACTCTGGATCTGCAGGAAATTTTATTTTGGCCTCTCTCGTCAACAGGTTCAACATCCCAGTGACCAGTCTCACCAGACCCCTTTACATAAATTGTATAAACAATGAAAGATTGGACTGTTCCATACGTTTCCGCACGGAGCCCCTTCTAATGAGCATCGGATCTCATCACGAGAGGATTGAACTTTTGGTCCTCCCCAATTGCACCTCGGAGATTCTCCTTGGACTTCCCTGGCTTCAACTTCATTCCCCAACCCTGGATTGGTCCACTGGGGAGATCAAGAGTTGGGGGCCCTCTTGTTCCAAGGACTGTCTAAAACCGGTTCCCAGTAACCCTTGCCGTAACTCTGTGCTTCCTCCAGTAACCGGTCTCCCTAAGGCCTATATGGACTTCGCGGATGTTTTCTGCAAAAAACAAGCGGAGACTCTACCTCCTCACAGGCCTTATGATTGTCCTATCGACCTCCTCCCGGGCACTACTCCACCCCGGGGCAGAATTTATCCTCTCTCTGTCCCAGAGACTCTTGCCATGTCTGAATACGTCCAGGAGAATCTAAAAAAGGGCTTTATCCGTAAATCCTCCTCTCCTGCCGGAGCCGGATTTTTCTTTGTGTCCAAAAAAGATGGCTCTCTACGTCCTTGCATTGACTACCGCGGACTTAATAAAATCACGGTTAAGAACCGCTACCCCTTACCCCTCATCTCTGAACTCTTTGATCGCCTCCAAGGTGCCCACATCTTTACTAAATTGGACTTAAGAGGCGCCTATAACCTCATCCGCATCAGAGAGGGGGATGAGTGGAAAACAGCATTTAACACCAGAGATGGACACTTTGAGTATCTGGTCATGCCCTTTGGCCTGTGCAACGCCCCTGCTGTCTTCCAAGACTTTGTTAATGAAATTTTTCGTGATCTGTTATACTCCTGTGTTGTTGTATATCTTGATGATATCCTAATTTTTTCGGCCAATCTAGAAGAACACCGCCAGCATGTCCGTATGGTTCTTCAGAGACTTCGTGACAATCAACTCTATGCTAAAATTGAGAAATGTCTGTTTG
Source organism: Hyla sarda (assembly GCF_029499605.1). Classification (NCBI taxonomy): domain Eukaryota; kingdom Metazoa; phylum Chordata; class Amphibia; order Anura; family Hylidae; genus Hyla; species Hyla sarda. The sequence goes on from NC_079191.1 coordinate 110,010,392, forward strand.
AATGCCAATCTCTTCCTTTTCTAGGATACTTGGTCTCTGGCCAGGGACTACAAATGGATCCAGATAAACTCTCTGCCGTCTTAGATTGGCCACGCCCCTCCGGACTCCGTGCCATCCAACGCTTTTTGGGGTTCGCCAATTATTACAGGCAATTTATTCCACATTTTTCTACCATTGTGGCTCCTATTGTGGCTTTAACCAAAAAAAATGCCGATCCCAAGTCTTGGCCTCCTCAAGCGGAAGACGCCTTTAAACGACTCAAGTCTGCCTTCTCTTCGGCTCCCGTGCTCTCCAGACCTGACCCATCTAAACCCTTCCTATTGGAGGTTGATGCCTCCTCAGTGGGAGCTGGAGCTGTCCTTCTACAAAAAAACTCTTCCGGGCATACTGTTACTTGTGGGTTTTTTTCTAGGACCTTCTCTCCGGCGGAGAGGAACTACTCCATCGGGGATCGAGAGCTTCTAGCCATTAAATTAGCACTTGAGGAATGGAGGCATCTGCTGGAGGGATCAAGATTTCCAGTTATTATTTACACCGATCACAAGAACCTCTCATACCTCGAGTCTGCCCAGCGGCTGAATCCTCGTCAGGCCAGGTGGTCTCTGTTCTTTGCCCGATTTAATTTTGAAATTCACTTTCGGCCTGCTGACAAGAACATTAGGGCCGATGCTCTCTCTCGTTCCTCAGATGCTTCTGAAATTGAACTCTCTCCTCAACACATCATTCCTCCTGACTGCCTGATTTCCACTTCTCCAGCCTCCATCAGGCAAACTCCTCCAGGAAAGACCTTTGTTTCTCCACGCCAACGCCTCGGAATCCTCAAATGGGGTCACTCCTCCCATCTCGCAGGTCATGCGGGCATCAAGAAATCTGTGCAACTCATCTCTCGCTTCTATTGGTGGCCGACTCTAGAGACTGATGTGGTGGACTTTGTGCGAGCCTGCACTATCTGTGCCCGGGATAAGACTCCTCGCCAGAAGCCCGCTGGTTTTCTTCTTCCTCTGCCTGTTCCCGAACAACCTTGGTCTCTGATTGGTATGGATTTTATTACTGACTTACCCCCATCCCATGGCAACACTGTTATTTGGGTGGTCGTTGATCGATTCTCCAAAATGGCACATTTCATCCCTCTTCCTGGTCTTCCTTCAGCGCCTCAGTTGGCTAAACAATTTTTTGTACACATTTTTCGTCTTCACGGGTTGCCTACGCAGATCGTCTCGGATAGAGGCGTCCAATTTGTGTCTAAATTCTGGAGGGCTCTCTGTAAACAACTCAAGATTAAATTAAATTTTTCTTCTGCATACCATCCTCAATCCAATGGACAAGTAGAAAGAATTAACCAGATCTTGGGTGACTATTTACGACATTTTGTTTCCTCCCGCCAGGATGACTGGGCAGATCTTCTACCTTGGGCCGAATTCTCGTATAATTTCAGAATCTCTGAATCTTCCTCCAAATCCCCGTTTTTCGTGGTGTACGGCCGTCACCCTCTTCCCCCCCTCCCTACCCCCTTGCCCTCTGGTCTGCCCGCTGTGGATGAAATTTCTCGTGATCTTTCCATCATATGGAGAGAGACCCAAAATTCTCTCTTACAGGCTTCTTCACGCATGAAGAGATTCGCGGATAAGAAAAGAAGAGCTCCTCCCATCTTTTCCCCTGGAGACAAGGTATGGCTCTCCGCCAAATATGTCCGCTTCCGTGTCCCTAGCTATAAGTTGGGACCACGCTATCTTGGTCCTTTCAAGATTTTGCGCCAGATTAATCCTGTCTCTTACAAACTTCTTCTTCCTCCTTCTCTTCGTATTCCTAATGCCTTTCATGTTTCTCTTCTTAAACCACTTATCATTAACCGTTTCTCTCCCAAATCTGTTCCCCCCACTCCTGTCTCCGGCTCCTCGGACATCTTCTCCGTCAGAGAAATTTTAGCATCGAAAAAGGTCAGAGGGAAAACCTTCTTTTTAGTGGATTGGGAGGGTTGTGGTCCAGAAGAGAGGTCCTGGGAACCTGAGGACAATATCCTGGACAAAAGTCTGGTCCTCAGGTTCTCAGGCTCCAAGAAGAGGGGGAGACCCAAGGGGGGGGGTACTGTTACGCCGAGCGCTCCGGGTCCCCGCTCCTCCCCGGAGCGCTCGCTACACTCCTCTCACTGCAGCGCTCCGGTCGGTTCCACGGACCCGGGGCGCTGCGATACCGCCTCTGGCCGGGATGCGATTCGCGATGCGGGTAGCGCCCGCTCGCGATGCGCACCCCGGCTCCCGTACCTGACTCGCTCTCCGTCAGTTCTGTCCCGGCGCGCGCGGCCCCGCTCCCTAGGGCGCGCGCGCGCCGGGTCTTTGCGATTTAAAGGGCCACTGCGCCGCTGATTGGCGCAGTGGTTCCAATTAGTGTTTACACCTGTGCACTTCCCTATATCACCTCACTTCCCCTTCACTCCCTCGCCGGATCTTGTTGCCTTAGTGCCAGTGAAAGCGTTTCCTTGTGTGTTCCTAGCCTGTGTTCCAGACCTCCTGCCGTTGCCCCTGACTACGATCGTTGCTGCCTGCCCCGACCTTCTGCTACGTCCGACCTTGCTTCTGTCTACTCCCTTGTACCGCGCCTATCTTCAGCAGCCAGAGAGGTTGAGCCGTTGCTAGGGGATACGACCTGGTCACTACCGCCGCAGCAAGACCATCCCGCTTTGCGGCGGGCTCTGGTGAAAACCAGTAGTGACTTAGAACCGATCCTCTAGCACGGTCCACGCCAATCCCTCTCTGGCACAGAGGATCCACTACCTGCCAGCCGGCATCGTGACACCTGCTGATGGGGTCATGTTACTAGGAAACGTGCGTGGGCCGCATGTTTGCTACCCCGGCAGCCCCTGCACTGTACCCTGCTGGTGATTGAGCCATCTTTGTTGGAGGGGGGTTAGAGGAGAGGCGGTGTTGCGCTGCTGCTACTTAGGCAGCACTGTGTGGAATGTGAGCCCACCCCGGAGGGGGGTATGGGTAGATAGATGATGCACTGTCGGGACTTTGGCAGTGCAGTAAAGTGGGTGTAGACTTCGTAGAGGGAAGGGAAGAAGCGGGGAGTACAGGCGTGTTCTGTTGCGCTAAACCCCCTGTGTCATTTAGGCCACCCCCCCCCCCCCCCCCAAATTTCCGGCACGAAAATGTATCAGCCGAAAATGCAGAAAGGGGCATTTTTGGCCGATAATTTTGGGCAGACAAAATTTTGGTGCATTGCTAATTTACAGTATTATTTGTTTTTACGCCCATTGCACTTTGGCGTAGGAAGGGACTGGCACTGTGGTTGTTGATCCACTGTTTAGGGTGGATGGGCAAGTAGGCAGTAGGTAGTGAGTATTATTAGAGACAGCTTAGGGCTCACTCTCCCTGTCCACCCTGCGGTAATGACAATGGTAGCTTTTTAAACACAAATAAAACAAAAAACTTTAAAAAAATAATTTTTTTTTTTAACAAAGTACATTAGAAAGATTTTTTTATTTTCCATAAGGAGTGTAATAGCAAAAAATGTTTTAATAACATTGCCCATTTAACGCGTTAGGATTCTACTGCAGAAATATGTGACATCAAAAGATACAAATATAGGCCACAGGTTATGGAATACTTTTGTAAATGATTGATCACTATGATTGCAGATTTGGTGCAGACATTTCTGTAAATAAAATATGGTTGTTTCTGTAGCATACTTACAAAGTTCTGCAAAACCTGTTCAGATATCTGATACAGTCACTCATACAAACTCCTTCCCCACTTCTCCCGGCCCTGGCCACTTATAAGCATGGAGCCCTGTAGGTCAAATGTGCAGCTCAAGCTTTGAGGGGGACATGCCACTGTAATTTAGTCAGAATTTAGAAAATAACACCGACAAATTGGGGCCACACTAAACAAAGATACCATATTTCCTATCTCTTAGTTATCTAACTGCTGGTGTCTCTATGTCCGTACTTTCTGCTCCCAGAAAGAGTAAAAGCAAAATGATAAGCCTGATATAAGGCAAGAAGTATTGTCTGCATGGATATGGGACACCGTCTCCTTAGACCAGAACCCAAATAGGCTTCCAGCTTGGTATACCCTAATTACATAACACAGCTGTTACGCCGAGCGCTCCGGGTCCCCGTTCCTCCCCGGAGCGCTCGCCTCATCCTCGTTGCTGCAGCGCCCCGGTCAGATCTCCTGACCGGGTGCGCTGCGGTACCGCCTCCAGCCGGGATGCAATTCGCGATGCGGGTGGCGCCCGCTCGCGATGCGCACCCCGGCTCCCGTACCTGACTCGCTCTCCGTCGGTCCTGTCCCGGCGGGCGCGGCCCCGCTCCCTAGGGCGCGCGCGCGCCGGGTCTCTGCGATTTAAAGGGCCAGTGCACCAATGATGGTGCCTGGTCCAATCTTCCAATTACCTTGATTAGTTTCCACCTGTGCACTCCCTACTTATACCTCACTTCCCCTGCACTCCCTGGCCGGATCTTGATGCCCTTGTGCCTAGTGAAAGCGTTCCCTTGTTTGTTCCTAGCCCGTGTTCCAGACCTCCTGCCGTTGCCCCTGACTACGATCCTTGCTGCCTGCCCCGACCTTCTGCTACGTCCGACCTTGCTTCTGTCTACTCCCTTGTACCGCGCCTATCTTCAGCAGTCAGAGAGGTTGAGCCGTTGCTAGTGGATACGACCTGGTCACTACCGCCGCAGCAAGACCATCCCGCTTTGCGGCGGGCTCTGGTGAAAACCAGTAGTGACTTAGAACCGGTCCACTAGCACGGTCCTCGCCAATCCCTCTCTGGCACAGAGAATCCACCTCCTACCAGCCGGGATCGTGACAGTAGATCCGGCCATGGATTCCGCTGAAGTTCCTCTGCCAGTTGTCGCCGACCTCCCCACACTGGTCGCCCAGCAAGCCCGACTGGTCGCCCAGCAAGCCCGACAGATTGCCCAACGTAATCACCAGCTGGCATACTTGACCACCGTGACACTGCAACTTCAGTCACAGATACAGCAGCTGCTGCCGCAGATACAGCAACTTCAGTCACCGACACAGCAGCTGCAACAACCATCTCCTCCGCCGGCTCCTGCAACTCCTCCGCAGCAACCGGCCGCTCCAAACCCCTGCTTGTCCCTGCCGGACAAATTTGATGAGGACTCTAGACTCTGCCGTGGTCTCCTTTCTGGAAAGGCCTTGTCTGGGGCCACACCACTCTGGGACCGCAATGATCCTGCCACAGCCACAGTCCAGTCCTTCTTCGCTGAGGTCCGTGGTGTCTTCGAGGAGCCTGCCCGAGCTTCTTCTGCCGAGACTGCCCTGCTGAACCTGGCCCAGGGTGTTTCTTCCGTTGGCGAGTACGCCATTCAGTTCCGTGCTCTTGCTTCCGAGTTGTCCTGGAATAGTGAGGCTCTCTGCGCGACCTTTAAAAAAGGCCTATCCAGCAACATTAAAGATGTTCTGGCCGCACGAGAAACTCCTGCTAACCTACATGAACTCATTCATCTTGCCACTCGCATTGACATGCGTTTTTCCGGATGGCGTCTGGAGCTCCGCCTGGATATGGACTTTGTTCGCACGAGGCGTTTTTTCTCCCCGGCTCCTCTCTCCTCTGGTCCTCTGCAAACCGTTCCTGTGCCTCCCGCCGTGGAGGCTATGCAAGTTGACCGGTCTCGCTTGACACCTCAAGAGAGGACACGACGCCGCATGGACAATCTTTGCCTGTACTATGCCGGTACCGAACACTTCCTGAAGGATTGTCCTATCCGTCCTCCCCGCCTGGAAAGACGTACGCTGACTCCGCACAAAGGTGACACAGTTCTTGATGTCAACTCTGCTTCTCCACGCCTTACTGTGCCTGTGCGGATATCTGCCTCTACCTTCTCCTTCTCTACTATGGCCTTCTTGGATTCCGGATCTGCAGGAATTTTTTTTTTGGCCTCTCTTATCAACAGGTTCAACATCCCTGTGACCAGTCTCGCCAGACCCCTCTACTTCAATTGTGTTAACAATGAAAGTTTGGACTGTGCCATGCGTTACCGCACGGAACCCCTCCTAATGTGCATCGGACCTCATCACGAAAGAATTGAGTTTTTGTTCCTCAGGTTCTTTGGACCCAAGAAGAGGGGGAGACCCAAGGGGGGGGGTACTGTTACGCCGAGCGCTCCGGGTCCCCGTTCCTCCCCGGAGCGCTCGCCTCATCCTCGTTGCTGCAGCGCCCCGGTCAGATCTCCTGACCGGGTGCGCTGCGGTACCGCCTCCAGCCGGGATGCGATTCGCGATGCGGGTGGCGCCCGCTCGCGATGCGCACCCCGGCTCCCGTACCTGACTCGCTCTCCGTCGGTCCTGTCCCGGCGGGCGCGGCCCCGCTCCCTAGGGCGCGCGCGCGCCGGGTCTCTGCGATTTAAAGGGCCAGTGCACCAATGATGGTGCCTGGTCCAATCTTCCAATTACCTTGATTAGTTTCCACCTGTGCACTCCCTACTTATACCTCACTTCCCCTGCACTCCCTGGCCGGATCTTGATGCCCTTGTGCCTAGTGAAAGCGTTCCCTTGTTTGTTCCTAGCCCGTGTTCCAGACCTCCTGCCGTTGCCCCTGACTACGATCCTTGCTGCCTGCCCCGACCTTCTGCTACGTCCGACCTTGCTTCTGTCTACTCCCTTGTACCGCGCCTATCTTCAGCAGTCAGAGAGGTTGAGCCGTTGCTAGTGGATACGACCTGGTCACTACCGCCGCAGCAAGACCATCCCGCTTTGCGGCGGGCTCTGGTGAAAACCAGTAGTGACTTAGAACCAGTCCACTAGCACGGTCCTCGCCAATCCCTCTCTGGCACAGAGAATCCACCTCCTACCAGCCGTGATCGTGACAACAGCCACTCCTGAGAAACGTGTGAAGAGTGTGCTGCTAAAGCTGCGGGGCACCCACGTCTTCACCATGAGGCAAACTCTAGGCACACAGAGGCACTTAGCACTGTGGCTAGGAGTGGACGGTCTATGATTGAACATCTAAGGGGTTAAATGTCGGGGAGTGGCAGGATCGCCGCTGCCTGGCATGAGCAGTAAGTGTGGCTTCAGGATCCAAGGCATACAGGTACGCCCTTAGTCCTTAAGTACCAGGACTCAAGGGTGAACCAGTACGCCCTTCGTCCTTAACCGGTTAAAGAAGATTGTAATGTGTGCTCTATGGACAGATTTGTTACTATTATTATATTCCTTTTTTAATCAATGTACCTATTATATCTCCCAAATGATTTCATCAATGAAAGTTGCTGAAGTTAAAATGACTATGAATAGAAACATAACTAGAGATGAGCGAACTTACAGTAAATTTGATTCGTCACAAACTTCTCGGCTCGGCAGTTGATGTCTTTTCCTGCGTAAATTAGTTCAGCCTTCAGGTGCTCCAGTGGGCTTTAAAAGGTGGATACATTCCTAGGAAAGAGTCTCCTAGGACTGTATCCACCTTTTCCAGCCCACCGGAGCACCGGAAAGCTGAACTAATTTATGCAGGAAAAGTCATCAACTGCCGAGCCGAGAAGTTCGTGACAAATCGAATTTACTGTAAGTTCGCTCATCTCTAAACATAACCTTACACTGAGACCACATTATTGCTTAGTTGTAGACTGTTTTGTGTGCAGTTCAGGTCTGCATCTATTATTTTATATTTCTGTTCTTGTCATGTTCCAGCCACAACAACTGCAACTAATAATACCTCAATAATGTCGTCCTCCAAATTCAAGCTGTCACATAAATCAATTATCATCCAAAGAGAAATAATTAATAATGTAATAAGCACTAATGAAAAAACCCTCCTATTCACATGGGAAATGAGAGATCTTAATATAAATGAGTTGTCAGTTGGTACAATATCTGATGTGTATAAAATCAAGAAAAAGTGGTGCATGTATGCATTTTTTTCAGATTTGTATCTCATTTATTAGAATGGCACATGTCAATATTTAGGTTCACTGAACCTGTAAATAAATGTGGGTAAATGGTGATATAAATTGAATTTTCAATTAACAAAGAACAATGGCAATAATGACAAAAATGAGCTATATATTTTTACTTGCTGGCATTCTAGTGGCAAATGAATGTATGTAATTTATTTCTTAATAATTGACAGTTGACGTTAGTCATGTATTATGTCAATGATGCAAAAAAAAATTGACAGAGGAAAATGTACTGCATTGTGACATTACAAAAAGACTAACATGTTATGCTTCAAGAGACTGTCCTCTTTTAACCTGCCATCTAGGAGATTCCCTTTTTGTCTGACAAAAACATTCTGAGTGGGGCTGGCAGGGCATCTACCCTAAATGCTGGATGCCAAGGGATACAAATAATCTATCCTGCTTTGGTGAAATAACTTGGACACAAGGTTAGGGTAGCAAGCCAAATCCTTGACCCAAAGGATAAGGAATCTAGCTATGATTGCTTTTTGAGTTGCAAATATAAAGGGGTAATCCGCCCCTGGACATCCTATCCCCTATCCAAAGCGTAGGGATAAGATGTCTGACTGTGAACGCTGGGTTGGTGCGGCCGTGCTCATGACATCACACGGTGCCCCCTCCATTCTTGTCTATGGTCACTCATTTTCCAGGTGGAGTACACCTTTAAGGACCATCCTTGGGAAAATAGGCAGGGTTTGGTTTGTCTAGATGTATAGCTTCTATATACTTTTTCAGCTACCACCACATGAGGCAGCTACATTTTATAAAAGTGGAACTCCTAACAACATAGAAGACTGATAATACCTTAAGCAAATGGTTGTATGGTGCTTATGGCCTGCTAGCGGCCTATACAGTGCCATTTGTTTTTGAATTGATAAATTTCATATATAATGTAATAATGGAGACTCTTAAAAGGTTAAAGGGGTGCTCCGGCCCTAAGACATGATATCCGGGGGTCCCGTCACATTGAAGGGGCGGGAAGTGACATCACAAGAGCGAACATCGCTCTGTGCAGCTGCCACAGGTGGGTGTCTGCATGAGAAATTGTGGGGGTCCCCAGACATCTTATGCCCTATCCTTTGGATAAGGGATAATATGTCTTAGAGCTGTACCCCTTTAAGGGAAAAAAGAGAAGGAGGGGATAGAAGAAATTGTGGATCCTGAATGAAGATGACGGTACAGATGCCATGTACTAAGTTGAAAGTGGATTTTGATTTGCAAATGAATTTATCTGAGAAGAATGGAGATTAAACTCCCCCTGGTTGAAAAAAAAAATGTTTTTTCCAGATTCCAAATTGAGATTTCTACCATATATGTTAATTTTTCTGGGTGGCATACTGGGGAAAGACATACTTGTAAAATTACTTATTTGGTCAGTACAGTATCTTTCTGTAACCCTTTGTGCTTTTGTATTTTGCAGGGTCCAGCCAGCCAAATGTACCCAAGTTGGGTCTAAAGGTGCAAAATTGGTTAAGATTCTGTAAAATCATATACTGTTTAACAGAACCTTTGGATGTGGGCACAGGACACATTTTGGCATCTACCATATTGTTTGAGTCCAACATATAAGACCAGCGTCAGTAGAATTATGGTCTGGTAACAATGAATTGTAGATGCAAATTAAGTTCTCTTGTGATGGTGTAATTCGAGAGACATGGTGCCATTTGTCAAGGGAAAAAAAAGTAATATAACCAATTTGATATAGCTATACGCCTGATTGTAGTTCAGAATGGGTTATCGGATATTTGGGTTTATGTGCCACTACAGATAGCTACGAATAGCTTACTAAGGTTGGAAAGTCACCATCCTGTGCCACTCAAGCAGGGTATCCCGAAAAAGCAATACCTACGCTTGAGGCAAAACTGTTCCAACACAGAGGACTTTGTTAAACAGGCTGATGACCTTCTAAATAGATTCTTGGAGAGAGGGTACCCTGATAGGGTACTCAGGAAAGCGTACAAATTTGCCCTTAAGAGTAATATATCGCATCTTTTGGTACCCAGAGTTAAGACATCATCATCAGTTAAGGATAAGCAAATTAGATTGATTGGAACATTTGATGAGAGATCAGACTGTGTGAAAGAGATCTTGGGCCACTATCGGGGGATTCTGAGGTCTGACCTACATCTAAAAGAGGTATTGACAGAATACCCCTCCATAACATATAGAAAGGGCAGATCTCTGCAAGACCGATTGGTACATAGCCATTACCAACCACCAGTTCCCCCTAAATCGTAGCTAAACAGAAAACCACCAGTTACTTTCAAATGTGGTGGTGATTGTATTGTCTGTCCACGTATAGATAGATCAAAAGTCTTTAAAAGTGATCACACAGGCACCGCTTATAAGATCAGGGATTTCTCTAACTGTAGGACTTCAAAGGTGGTCTATTTATGCAAGTGTCCCTGTCCCCTTGGCTATGTTGGTAAAACCGCACGCGAGTTGAGAAGTAGGATTGGTGAACATCTGGAGGATATAAGCCACCATCATGACACACCAGTGGTGAGACATGTCTAGGATAAACATAACGAAGATCCTAAAGTGTTAAAATTTCAGGTCATAGAGGTTATATGTACGGACATGAGGAGAGATGATGTGGACAGAAAAATTCTCAAAAAAGAAACAGAATGGATTTACAGGCTCAAAATGGTTAAAAGGGGTACGCCGGTGAAAAACTTTTTTTTTTTTTTAAACCAACTGGTGCCAGAAAGTTAAACAGATTTGTAAATTACTTCTATTAAAAAAGCTTAATCCTTCCTGTACTTATTAGCTGCTGAATACTACAGCAGAACTTCTTTTCTTTTTGAAATACAGAACTGTCTGCTGACATCACGAGTACAGTGCTCTCTGCTGATATCTCTGTCCATTTTATGAACTGTCCAGAACAGCTTATGTTTGCTATGGGGATTTCCTTTTACCCTGGATAGTTCTTAAAATGGACAGAGATTTCAGCAGAGAGCACTGTGCTCATGATGTCAGCAGACAGCTCTGTGTTTCAAACGGAAAAGAATTTCCACTGTAGTATTCAGCAGCTAATAAGTACAGGAAAGATTAAGATTTTTTAATAGAAGTAATTTACAAATCTGTTTAATACTTAATAACTACCCCCCTTCTAGGACTCTCACTTAGTGAGAGCAGGGAAAGGCACCATGGTTGAGGCCACCCTGTTAAGGAGGTGGGTCTCTCAAAAGGCAGGGAAAGAGGTGTGGGACCAGCTTTGTAGGGGGCACTACTGTCTCCTGCTTTTATTTTCTCTTTACTTGAACGCTAACTTACCCTGCCTGCCATCCTCTATAAAAGTGATTTCAAATCATCATAATGGGGTGAGGATCTACTAAGAGCATTGACATGTTAAGGACCCAGGGCATACCTGTACGTCCTGAGTCCGCTCCTGTTCTATAACAGGGGGCCACGGCTAATAGCGCGCGGCATTGATCGCGGTGCCACGCACTATTAACCCTTTAGACGCGGCGTTCAAAGTTGAACGCCACGTCTAAAATGAAAGTGAAACCATGCCGGTTAGCTCAGGGAGCTGCTCGTGATCGCCGCGGCGAAATCTCTGCATCCCGAACAGCTTACATGACAGCCGGAGGATCCCTACCTGCCTCCTCGCTGTCCGATCGCTGAATAACTGCTCAGTGCCTGAGATCTAGGCATGAGCAGTCAAGCGGCAGAATCATCGATCAGTGGTTTCTTATGAGAAACCACTGATCAATGTAAAAGATCAGTGTGTGCACTGTTACAGGTCCCTATGGGAGCTGTAACACTGCAAAAAAAACAGTGGGAAAAAAAGGGGAAAAAGATAATTTAACCCCTCCCCTAATAAAAGTTTGAATCACCCCCCTTTTCCCATAAAAAAAAACAGTGCAAATAAAAATAAACATATGTGGTATCGCCGCGTGCGGAAATGTCCGCAAAAAAATTCCGAAGTCCAAAATAGTGCATTTTTGGTCACTTTTTATATCATGAAAAAATGAATAAAAAGCAATCAATAAGTCCTATCAATTCAAAAATTGTACCGCTAAAAAGATCAGATCTTGGAGCAAAAAATGACCCTCATACTGCCCCATATGCAGAAAAATAAAAATGTTATAGGGGTCAGAAGATGATAATTTTAAACGTATACATTTTCCTGCATGTAGTTTAGATTTTTTCCAGAAGTACAACAAAATCAAACCTACATAAGTAGGGTATCATTTTAACCGTATGGACCGACAGAATAAAGAGAAGGTGTAATTTTTACCAAAAAATGTACTGCGTAGAAACGGAAGCCCCCAAAGTTACAAACTGGCGTTTTTTTTTTCAATTTAGTCTCACAATCATTTTTTTTCCATTTCGCCGTAGATTTTTCGGTAAAATGACTGACGTCATTACAAAGTAGAATTGGTTGCACAAAAAATAAGCCATCATATGGATTTTTAGGTGACAAATTGAAAGAGTTATGATTTGTTAAAGGTAAGGAGGAAAACATGAAAATGAAAAATTAGAATACAAGTTTCCTGAAAATGGTCATATATAAAAGAAAGTAATAGCTGTCATGTACATTGTGTGATGATAAACCATATAAATCTGCAAGTTTATATATAGTCTCATTAACCCCTTAAGGACCAGGCCATTTTACACCTTAGGACCGGAGCGTTTTTTGAACATCTGACCACTCTCACTTTAAACATTAATAACTCTGGAATGCTTTTACCTATCATTCTGATTCCGAGATTGTTTTTTCGTGACATATTCTACTTTATGTTATTGGTAAAATTTTGTCGATACTTGCATCGTTTCATAGTGAAAAATTTCAAAATTTGCAGAAAATTTTTTCGAACTTTGAAGCTCTCTGCTTGTAAGGAAAATGGATATTCCAAATAAAAAAATTTTTTATTCACCTATACAATATGTCTACTTTATGTTTGCATCATAAAATTAATGAGATTTTACTTTTGGAAGACACCAGAGGGCTTCAAAGTTCAGCAGCAATTTTCCAATTTTTCACAAAATTTTCAAACTCACTATTTTTCAGGGACCAGTTCAGGTTTGAAGTGGATTTTAAGGGTCTTCATCTTAGAAATACCCCATAAATGACCCCATTATAAAAACTGCACCCCCCAAAGTATTCAAAATGACATTCAGTCAGCGTTTTAACCCTTTAGGTGTTTCACAGGAATAGCAGCAAAGTGAAGGAGAAAATTCACCATCTTCATTTTTTACACTTGCATGTTCTTGTAGACCCAATTTTTGAATTTTTACAAGGGGTAAAAAGAGAAAATTTATACTTATATTTGTAGCCCAATTTCTCTCGAGTAAGCACAAACCTCATATGTCTATGTAAAGTGTTCGGCGGGCGCAGTAGAGGGCTCAGAAGCGAAGGAGCGACAAGGGAATTTTGGAGAGTACGTTTTTCTGAAATGGTTTTTGGGGGGCATGTTGCATTTAGGAAGCCCCTATGGTACCAGAACAGCAAAAAACCCTCACGTGGCATACCATTTTGGAAACTAGACCCCTTGAGGAACGTAACAAGGAATAAAGTGAGCCTTAATACCCCACAGGGGTTTCACGACTTTTGCATATGTAAAAAAATATATATTTTTTTTCACTAAAATGTGTGTTTCCCCCCAAATTTCACATTTTTGCAAGGGTTAATAGCAGAAAATACCCCCCAAAATTTGTAACCCCATCTCTTCTGAGTATGAAGGTACCCCATAAGTGGACCTGAAGTGCACTACGCGCGAACTACAATGCTCAGAAGAGAAGGAGTCATATTTGGCTTTTGGAGAGCAAATTTTGCTCGGGGGGCATGTCGCATTTAGGAAGCCCCTATGGTGCCAGGACAGCAAAATAACCCCCACATGGCATACCATTTTGGAAACTAGACCCCTTGAGGAATGTAACAAGGTGTACAGTGAGCATTTACCCTCCACTGGTGTCTGTCAGAACTTTGGAACAGTGGGCTGTACAAAATTTTTAATTTGCACAGCCCACTCTTCCAAAGATCTGTCAGACACCTATGGGGTGTAAATTCTCACTTCACCCCTCATTATATTCTGTGAGGGGTGTAGTTTCTAAAATGGGGTCACATGTGGTTTTTTTTTTTTTTTTGCGTTTGTCAAAACCGCTGTAACAATCAGCCACCCCTGTGCAAATCACCTCAAATGTACATGGTGCACTCTCCCTTCTGAGCCTTGTTGTGCGCCCCCAGAGCACTTTGCGCCCACATATGGGGTATCTCCGTACTCGGGAGAAATTGCATTACAAATTTTGGGGGGCGTTTTTCCCTTTTACCTCTTGTCAAAATGAAAAGTAAAGGGCAACACCAGCGTGTTAGTGTAAAAAATTAATTTTTTTACAATAACACGCTGTTGTAGACCCCAACTTCACCTTTTCATAAGGGGTTAAAGGAGAAAAATCCCCCCAAAATTTGTAACACAATTTCTCGCGAGTACGGCGATACCCCATATGTGACCCTAAACTGTTGCCTTGAAATACGACAGGGCTCCAAAGTGAGAGCGCCATTCGCATTTGAGGCCTGAATTAGGGACTTGCATAGGGGTGGACATAGGGGTATTCTACGCCAGTGATTCCCAAACAGGGTGCCTCCAGCTGTTGCAAAACTCCCAGCATGCTTGGACAGTCAACGGCTGTCCAGCAATACTGGGAGTTGTTGTTTTGCAACAGCTGGAGGCTCCATTTTGGAAACAGTGGCGTACCGGACGTTTTTCATTTTTAATGGGAGGGGAGGGGGGCTGTGTAGGGGTATGTGTATATGTAGTGTTTTTTACATTTTATTTTGTGGTAGTGTAGTGTAGTGTTTTTAGGGTACAGTCACATGGGCGGGGGATTACAGCGAGTTCCCGCTGCGAGTTTGAGCTGCCGCGCAAAATTTGCTGCATCACAAACTTGCAGCCTGATACTCACTGTAAGCCCTCTGCCCATGTGAATGTACCCTGTACATTCACAGGGGGGGGACCTCCAGCTGTTACAAAACTACAACTCCCAGCATGCACAGTTTATCAGTGCATGCTGGTAGTTATAGTTTTGCAACAGCTGGAGGCACACGGTTGGGAAACACTGAGTTAGGAAACAGACAATGTTTCCCAACCAGTGTGCCTCCAGTTGTTGCAAAACCACAACTCCCAAACATTCTCAGGCATGCTGGGAGTAGTAGTTCGGCAACATCTTTAGAGCCAGATGTTGCCGAACTACAACTCCCAGCATGCTGGGAGTTGTAGTTTTGCAACATCTGGAGGACTACAGTTTGCAGACCACTAATACAGTGGTTCCCAATCTGTGCCCTTCCAGATGTTGCAAAACTACAACTCCCAGTATGCCAAAACTGTCCAGGCATGCTGGGAGTTGTAGTTCTGCAACATCTGAAGGGCCAGATGTTACAGAACTACAACTCCCAGCATGCCTGGACAGTAAGGGCATGCTGAGGATGTGTAGTTTTGCAACATCTGGAAGGGCACAGTGGTCTCCAAACTGTGGACCTCCAGATGTTGCAAAACTGCAACTCCCAGCATGCCCAGACGCCAAGGGCTGTCTGGGCATGCTGGAAGTTGTAGTTTACAGGGTTCCAATACAGCAATGCATGTCGCTTTTCGGCGACGTGCATTGCTGTAAAGGGCCCGACCGCGGCTGAAGATCTACTCACCTGTCGCCGCCGCCTCCATCTTCCTCGCCGGGATCCGGATCTTCAGGGATGAGGTAAGTACCGGGGCTGGTCCCCAGCACTCCCCCGTCCCCCGCCGCGTCCTCCGGTCTTCCTCCTGTCCTCTCCGGACTTCAAGGGGCCGGGCAGGACGGGAGGAAGTAACCGCCCCCCCTCCTGCGATTGGTCGGTTAGTTAACCGACGGATCGCAGGGGATCGGAGGAGGTGGCAGGCTTGCCACCTCGCTCCGATACTTCAGCATGGTCCTGGCTGTCTGTGACAGCCGGGATCATGCGAAATTACCGGGCGGTCGGGTCCCAGAGACCCGATCAGCCCGGTATCGCCGCAGATCGCAAGGGCGATTTCCCTTGCGATTTGCGGCGATCGCCGACATGGGGGGCCTACATGGCCCCCCTCGACGTTTGCCCTGGATGCCTGCTGAAGGATTTCAGCAGGCATCCAGTTCCGATCTCTGCCCGGCGAGCGGCAGAGACCGGAAATACAACAGGACGTTCTCTAACGTCCTTGGGCATTAAAGCCCAGGTAGTGAGGACGTTAGAGAACGTCCTATGTCCTTAACAGGTTAATACCATATGTATATTCTCTAGACATATCTTTATCATTGTCATTACTAGTGATGCTCGTGAATATTCACAATTTGAATATTCGCTTTTTTTTGTTCACGGTACACATCACAGTGATCACCGATCATCCCTCTCTACTCTTCGCATATGCGTATATTCGCAAATATTGAGCCCTCCCTTCTTTAATGGTATAGGGAACTAATGGGCTAGTGCAGTGGTCTCCAACCTGCGGACCTCCAGATGTTGCAAAACTACAACTCCCAGCACTTCCGTGCATGCTGGGAGTTGCAGTTTTGCAACATATAGAGGTCCGCAGGTTGGAGACCACTGCACTAGTGCATTAACTCTGTGATTTTTTGCCTATTGAAACCAATAGGCCCATTGTCATCTATGGGGATGTCGTCTACAGTGGATGGGAGACCATGCAGTGGTTTGAGTTCTGGAGTGTTACAGTGTTGTGGTTTAACTTTTTTACTCGTGATTGACAAATGTAGGTCAATTGGTAATTAAGAAAGCCTTTGAACCGTGGGAACTAGGTCAATTGGCAATTTGATCTGTGGGAACTAGGTTAATGGGGTACCATATATAGGTATTGGGGTTAAATGAAACTGGATGTAATGTGTAAGGCTGGGTATTCATCAAAACCTGTCCAGAGAAAAAGTTTCTGAGTTGCCCATAGCAACCAATCAGATCGCTTCCTTCATTTTTCAGAGGCCTTTTCAAAAAAGGAAAGAAACAATCTGATTGGTTGCTATGGGCAACTCAGAAACTTTTCCTCTCGACAGGTTTTGCAGGAAAATCTGCTGAGTTGCCCATAGCAACCAATCAGATCACTTCTTTCATTTAGCAGAGGCCTTGTGAAAAATGAAAGAAGCGATCTGATTGGTTGCTATGGGCAACTCATCAGCTTTTCCAGGAAAGTAAAGTTTAACCACAACACTGTAAAACTCCGTCCCACCCCGGGGCTCGAACCACCGACAGTCTCCCATACAATGTACTGCTGAGACCCTCCTGCTTATCACACAGTTCTACATACCGTGAGATCCCCATAGACCACTACAGGCCTATTGGTTTAAACAGGCAAAAAAAAATCACAGAGTTAATGCACTAGCCCATAAGTTCCCTATAAAGAAGGGAGGGCTCAATATTCGCAAATATGCACATATGCGCAGAAATTTTGGCATATGCGCATATATTTTCGCATATGCGCATAAAAAAGTGAATATAACGAAAATGCGAATATATGACGAATTTTCGTCCATATATTTGTGAAATATCGCTAATTCGAATATGGCCTATGCAGCTCATCACTAATCATTACTGTGGCAGTTAGTTTTGTATGATCTTGTCACCATATACCTTCTGCCCTGGAGTTCATGCTCCTGCCTTGTATTCTCTAGAAATAACCCTGATTCGGCTCACCCTTACCCAATTCGACCTTCTGTAGCTTCACACCTGTATATCGGACAACATCTACCCCTGGTATTACAAGTAGTGATCATGTGACCGGTGGCTATGGATCGGTAGCCATGGTCACGGATATAAACAAAATAGAGATCATGTGATAAACGTATGGGAAGTGATGAAGTCATCGCGTATAGCGACGCAGTGACAGCGTGCGATGCGCAGCATTGCGATGATTACATTGCTGCAGTGATCGCGAGAACACGGTGATCCGGAAGTTATCATTCCGCCACCGGAAGTATGTTGCGACGTTCGCGGCGATACCTGAGATATAATGCTATTGGAGTCTTATATTATCCATGCACGGGTGCAGACGCACTGACAGATGCGGTCGTGCATCAGACGCCATTGAGTGCTTTCTTGGATGTCTTGACCATGGGGGTATGTTCAGATACTATTATTGCCTTTTGCTATTATAATATATTATACTTGGAACCACTTTTATTGGAGTGAAGTATCTTGAATGGGATTATGCTTTCCCATACAGGTGTGCCACAGGTGTATTTCTTACCAGCCTTGCTCGTTGACATCAGTCCCTATCTAAAGGACTAATCTACCCAGGTGTTCTTTGAGAAACCCCAATATTATAGGGGGAAACGTTTCGGAACGAGAGGGCACAAAACTGTAATGTTGCTTTTTATTATTCACTATTTCACATGAGGTGTATCTAAGTCAGTACCTTTGTGTCATGTAAGCATTTGGTAGCTCTGTTTACCAATAAGGGTGTATTTACTGTGGACATGAGAGGTCCTGTTAACCCCTTTCTTGACCATAAGGTAGAGATACTGGTGGACTTAAATATCTTGGCTAGACTGGAGGTCGTTGTCATCATACAGACCATCCAGTCACCACAATCTCAAGATCCCCCTTTTTTTCTTGGTTAACTTTTTCTGATTTTTCTTATATTTTTAGGTATTTAGGCATTAATTATAAGGTGTCACGAGTGTTTTTCACATGTGTAGTTATGATTATTATTTTTTAATGCATATCAATAAATGTCTTTTTAACTCCTTAACGACGCAGGATGTATGTTTACGTCCCCCACGATATAACACTGGTTCATGCGGTGGCATATCAGGTCGGTCCCGGCAGCCATCAACGGCTAATACAGGACAGCTTACAGGACACCGGGAGAATCCCTACCTGCCTCCTCGGTGTGCGATCAGCGAATGACTGCTCTGTGCCTGAGTTCCAGGCAGAAGCAGTCCAGCGTCCACAACACATGTTAATACATGCCAGTGCTCAGTGTAAAAGATCAGTGTGTGCAGTGTTATAGCCCCTTATGGGAGCTATAACACTGCAAAAAAAAGGGAAAGAAAGTTTTGATATACCGTATTTATCGGCGTATAACACACACTTTTTAGGCTAAAAATTTTAGCCTAAAGTCTACCTGCGTGTTATACGCCGATGAGCCGCTGCAGTTCAATGATTTAAAGCAGGCACTTTAAATCAATGAACTGCAGCGGCTTTACATGTGCAGAGACCTACCGTCACTGCCGGCTTCTCTGCCCCTGCCTGTCCTGGGGTCTAGAGCCATGCTGCCAGCCCTTCTCTCCCCCTGGCTATCGGTGCCACTGCCCGTTCTCTCCCCCTGGCTATCGGGGAAGCGGCGCCGACCGACAGGGGGAGCGGGGATGGCGCGGCGCAATTACGTCTCTCATCATTGCGCCGTGCCGTGCAGTGCATAGCAACGACGCAGGGGACGCACCACCGGAGGCCAGAAGCAGCGTGGACCCGACCCCGGCAACAGGTAATTATACAACCGGGGATGGGGGAGGCAACGGGCAATGGGTGCCGCTGCCCCTTCTCTCCCCCTGGCTATCAGTGCCGCTGCCCCATTGCCGGCGCCGCTTCTCTCCCCCTGGCTATCGGCGCCGGCAATGGGGCTCCGGCACCGATAGTCAGGGGGAGAGAACGGGCAGCGGCGTAAATAGCCAGCGGGAGAGAAGCGGCGGCAGCAGGGCTCTAGACCCCAGAAAAGGCAGGGGGAGAGAAGCGGGCAGCGACGGCCTCTCTCCTCCTGCCTTTCCCGGGGGTGTATCGGGGTATACGCATGCACATACACGCACCCTCATTTTACCAAGGATATTTGGGTAAAAAACTTTTTTTACCCAAATATACTTGGTAAAATGAGGGTGCATGTTATAGGCCGGTTCGTGGTATACCCCGATAAATATGGTATGTGATTTAACCCCTTCCCTAATAAAAGTTTGAATCACCCCCCTTTTCCCATAAAAAAAATGTAAATAAAAATAAACATATGTGATATCGCCGCGTGCGTAAATGTCCAAACTATAAAAATATATTGTTAATTCAACCCCACGGTCAATGGCGTACACATAAAAAAATTCCAAAGTCCAAAATAGAGTATTTTTTCTGGTCACTTTTTATACCATTAAAAAATGAATAAAAATAGGTTAAAAAGTCAGATCAAAACAAAAATTGTACCGATAAAAACTTCAGATCACGATGCAAAAAATGTGCCCTCAAACCACCCCATACGCAGAAAAATAAAAAAGTTATAGGGGTCAGAAGAGGACATTTTTAAACGTGTAAATTTTCCTGCATGTAGTTATGATTTTTTCTAAAAGTCCGACAAAACTAAACCTTTATAAGTAGGGTGTCATTTTAACCTTATGGACCTACACAATAAAGATAAGGTGTTATTTTTACCCAAAAATGTACTACGTAGAAATGGAAGCCCCAAAAATTTACAAAATGGTGTTTCTTCTTCAATTTTGTCGCACAAGGATTATTTTTTCCGTTTCACCATGGATGTTTGGGTAAAATGACTAATGTCATTACAAAGTAGAATATTATGGATTTTTAGGTGGAAAATTGAAACGATTATGATTTTTAAAAGGTAAGGAGGAAAAAACAAAAATGCTAACACTGAAAAACGCTTAAAAAAAAGTCCTTAACCCCTTAAGGACGGAGCCCATTTTCACCTCTAGGACGAAGCCCTTTTTTGCAAATATGACCACTGTCACTTTAAACATTAATGACTCTGAAATGCTTTTACTTATCATTCTGATTCTGAGATTGTTTTTTCGTGACATATTCTACTTTAACATCGTGGTAAATTTTTGTGGTAACTTGCATCCTTTCTTTGTGAAAAATCCCCAAATTTGATGAAATAATTTAAAATTTAGCATTTTTCTTACTTTGAAGCTCTCTGCTTGTAAGGAAAATGGATATTCCAAATAATTATTCGAGTTTTTACTTTTGGAAGACATCAGAGGGCTTCAAATTTCAGCAGCGATTTTCCAATTTTTCACAAAATTTTCTAACTTTTCCAATTTTTCAGGGACCAGTTCAGGTTTGAAGTGGATTTGAAGGGTCTTCATATTAGAAATACCCCACAAATGACCCCATTATAAAAACTACACCCCCCAAAGTATTCAAAATGACATTCAGTAAATGTTTTAACCCTTTAGGTGTTTCACAGGAAAAGCAGCAAAGTGAAGGAGAAAATTCAAAATCTTCATTTTTTACACTCGCTTGTTCTTGTAGACCCAATTTTAGAATTTTTACAAGGGGTAAAAGGAGAAAATGTAGACTGGTTTTTGTAGCCCAATTTCTCTCGAGTAAGGACATACCTCAAATGTCTATGTAAAGTGTTCGGTGGGCGCAGTAGAGAGCTCAGAAGCGAAGGAGCGACAAGGGGACTTTAGAGAGTACGTTTTTCTGAAATGGTTTTTGGGGGGCATGTCGCATTTAGGAAGCCCCTATGGTGCCAGAATAGCAAAAAAAAAACACATGGCATACCATTTTGGAAACTAGACCCCTTGAGGAACATAACAAGGAATAAAGTGAGCCTTAATACCCCACAGGTGTTTCAAGACTTTTGCATATGTAAAAAAAAAAATAATAATTTTCACTAAAATTTTTGTTTTCCCCCAAATTTCACATTTTTTAAAGGGTTAATAGCAGAAAAGACCCCCCAAAATTTGTAACCCCATCTCTTCTGAGTATGGAGGTACCCCATAAGTGGACCTGAAGTGCACTGCGGACGAACTACAATGCTCAGAAGAGAAGGAGTCATATTTGGCTTTTTGAGAGCAAATTTTGCTTGGGGGGCATGTTGCATTTAGGAAGCCCCTATAGTGCCAGGACAGCAGAAAAAAAAACACATGGCACTAGACCCCTCACAGAATGTAATGAGGGGTACAGTGAGCATTTACCCCCCACTGGTGTCTGACAGATCTTTGGAACAGTGGGCTGTGCAAAATTTTTCATTTTCACGGACCACTGTTCCAAAGATCCGTCAGACACCTTTGGGGTGTAAATTCTCACTGTACCCCTTATTACATTCCGTGAGGGGTGTAGTTTCCAAAATGGGGTCACATGTGGGTGTGTTTTTTTTGGCGTTTGTCAGAACCGCTGTAACAATCAGCCACCCCTGTGCAAATCACCTCAAATGTACATGGCGCACTCTCCCTTCTGGGCCTTGTTGTGCGCCCCCAGAGCACTTTGTGCCCACATATGGGGTATCTCCATACTCGGGAGAAATTGCATTACAAATTTTGGGGGGCATTTTCCCTTTTACCTCTTGTGAAAATGAAAAGTATAGGGCAACGCCAGCATGTTAGTGTAAAATTTTTCATTTTTTTACACTAACATGCTGGTGTAGACCCCAACTGTTCCTTTTCATAAGGGGTAAAAGGAGAAAAAGCCCCCCAAAATTTGTTTGGCAATTTCTCCCGAGTACGGCGATACCCCATATGTGACCCTATTCTGTTGCCTTGAAATACGACAGGGCTCCAAAGTGAGAGAGCGCCATGCGCATTTGAGGCCTGAATTAGGGACTTGCATAGGGGTGGACATAGGGTATTCTATGCCAGTGATTCCCAAACAGGGTGCCTCCAGCTGTTGCTAAACTCCCAGCATGCTTGGACAGTCAATTGCTGTCCAGAAATGCTGGGAGTTTTTGTTTTGCAACAGCTGGAGGCTCCATCTTAGAAACACTGCTGTACAATACGTTTTTAATTTTTATTGGGGAGGGGGGTGGTGGGGGGGGCTGCAGTGTACGTGTGTATATGTAGTGTTTTACTCTTTATTTTATGTTAGTGTAGTGTAGTGTTTTTAGGTTACATGCACACTGACGGCGGATTACACTGAGTCTCCCGCTAGGAGTTTGAGCTGCGGCGGAAAATTTGCAGCAGCTCAAATTTGTAGCGGGGAACTCACTGTAATCTGCCGCCAGTGTGAATGTAGCCTGTACATGCACATGGGAGGGGGAGTCAAAACTACAACTCCCAGCATGCACTGACAGACCATGCATGCTGGGAGTTGTAGTTTTGCAACAGCTGGAGGCACACTGGCTGGAAAATCTTGAGTTAGGTTCTATGACCTAACTCAGTATTTTCCAACCAGTGTGCCTCCAGCTGTTGCAAAACTACAACTCCCAGCATGTACTGATTGCGGAGGGGCATGCTGGGAGATGTAGTTATGCAATGGCTGGAGGCACGCAAGTACAACTACCAGCATGCCAAGACAGCCTTATGCTGTTCCTGAATGCTGGGAGTTGTAGTTGTGCAAGATTTAGAGGGGTTCAGGTTGTAAATCACTGTCCAGTGGTCTCAAAACTGTGGCCCTCCAGATGTTGCAAAACTACAACTCTCAGCATGCCCAGACAGCAAATTGCTGTCTGGGCATGCTGAGAGTTGTAGTTTTGCAACATCTGGAGCACTACAGTTTGAGACCACTTAGTGATCTACAACCTGAACCCCTCGGAGACGGTTACCGGAGGCCCCCGGGGGAGCGGAGGAAGGTATGTACATCTTTATTTTTTTTACTGCCGGCACTATGGGCGACAATTTTTATATTCCAGAGTTCTCCTTTAAGGGATTAAAAAAAATCACTGAAAATGAAAAGGACAGCTTATTGTGGCTAAAACTATTAGGACAGTGAACAGAAGAAGAATAGTTAGCTCATTAAAACTTAACTTTTTATAATGTATCAAGATAATTAGTCCTCAAATAAAATAGAAAATTAAATCAGGTATAGGTGTGATGGAAGAGGAGCTCAGACAGATAAATGGGGCTACAGGACCATCACTACAAAATAATCTTACAATGTGCAACCTGTGCAATTGTGCACTAAGAAGGCGTAATCAATCCCGAAGCGTCCCCCCCCCCTCCAAAAGCAGATAATGTGGAGCAATGACGCGCTGCCAGGAGAGAACCAGCCGTCATCCTCCGGCTACCCTGACAACTACTCCACGCTAAGGTCTGTACCACTGGGTCTGAGTGAGTGGTCCATATCGGACCGTATATCTTATTATAGCTGGCAGCTGTTATTGACCTGCTGTATCATTCTATGCGTGTCTTCCTATCTTTGATATACCCTGATGAACCCTGCATTGCTTCACATTATCTGCTTTTGGAGGAGAGGAAACGCGTCAGGATTGATTACGTCTTCTTAGTGCACAATTGCCCAGGTTGCACATTGTAGGATTATTTTGTTGTGATAGGTGATGGTACTGGAGCTTCATTTATCTGTCTGAGCTCCTCTTCCATCACACCTATACCTGATTTAATTTTCTATTTTATTTGAGACCACTTAGTGATCTACAACCTGAACCCCTCGGAGACGGTTACCGGAGGCCCCCGGGGGAGCGGAGGAAGGTATGTACATCTTTATTTTTTTTACTGCCGGCACTATGGGCGACAATTTTTATATTCCAGAGTTCTCCTTTAAGGGATTAAAAAAAATCACTGAAAATGAAAAGGACAGCTTATTGTGGCTAAAACTATTAGGACAGTGAACAGAAGAAGAATAGTTAGCTCATTAAAACTTAACTTTTTATAATGTATCAAGATAATTAGTCCTCAAATAAAATAGAAAATTAAATCAGGTATAGGTGTGATGGAAGAGGAGCTCAGACAGATAAATGGGGCTACAGGACCATCACTACAAAATAATCTTACAATGTGCAACCTGTGCAATTGTGCACTAAGAAGGCGTAATCAATCCCGAAGCGTCCCCCCCCCCTCCAAAAGCAGATAATGTGGAGCAATGACGCGCTGCCAGGAGAGAACCAGCCGTCATCCTCCGGCTACCCTGACAACTACTCCACGCTAAGGTCTGTACCACTGGGTCTGAGTGAGTGGTCCATATCGGACCGTATATCTTATTATAGCTGGCAGCTGTTATTGACCTGCTGTATCATTCTATGCGTATCTTCCTATCTTTGATATACCCTGATGAACCCTGCATTGCTTCACATTATCTGCTTTTGGAGGAGAGGAAACGCGTCAGGATTGATTACGTCTTCTTAGTGCACAATTGCCCAGGTTGCACATTGTAGGATTATTTTGTTGTGATAGGTGATGGTACTGGAGCTTCATTTATCTGTCTGAGCTCCTCTTCCATCACACCTATACCTGATTTAATTTTCTATTTTATTTGAGACCACTTAGTGATCTACAACCTGAACCCCTCGGAGACGGTTACCGGAGGCCCCCGGGGGAGCGGAGGAAGGTATGTACATCTTTATTTTTTTTACTGCCGGCACTATGGGCGACAATTTTTATATTCCAGAGTTCTCCTTTAAGGGATTAAAAAAAATCACTGAAAATGAAAAGGACAGCTTATTGTGGCTAAAACTATTAGGACAGTGAACAGAAGAAGAATAGTTAGCTCATTAAAACTTAACTTTTTATAATGTATCAAGATAATTAGTCCTCAAATAAAATAGAAAATTAAATCAGGTATAGGTGTGATGGAAGAGGAGCTCAGACAGATAAATGGGGCTACAGGACCATCACTACAAAATAATCTTACAATGTGCAACCTGTGCAATTGTGCACTAAGAAGGCGTAATCAATCCCGAAGCGTCCCCCCCCCCTCCAAAAGCAGATAATGTGGAGCAATGACGCGCTGCCAGGAGAGAACCAGCCGTCATCCTCCGGCTACCCTGACAACTACTCCACGCTAAGGTCTGTACCACTGGGTCTGAGTGAGTGGTCCATATCGGACCGTATATCTTATTATAGCTGGCAGCTGTTATTGACCTGCTGTATCATTCTATGCGTATCTTCCTATCTTTGATATACCCTGATGAACCCTGCATTGCTTCACATTATCTGCTTTTGGAGGAGAGGAAACGCGTCAGGATTGATTACGTCTTCTTAGTGCACAATTGCCCAGGTTGCACATTGTAGGATTATTTTGTTGTGATAGGTGATGGTACTGGAGCTTCATTTATCTGTCTGAGCTCCTCTTCCATCACACCTATACCTGATTTAATTTTCTATTTTATTTGAGGACTAATTATCTTATCCTGATACCTTAATGGGTTAAGGTATCTAAATAAGGGTGTCACGATGCCGGCTGGCAGGAGGTGGATCCTCTGTGCCAGAGAGGGATTGGCGTGGACCGTGCTAGTGGACCGGTTCTAAGTCACTACTGGTTTTCACCAGAGCCCGCCGCAAAGCGGGATGGTCTTGCTGCGGCGGTAGTGACCAGGTCGTATCCACTAGCAACGGCTCAACCTCTCTGACTGCTGAAGATAGGCGCGGTACAAGGGAGTAGACAGAAGCAAGGTCGGACGTAGCAGAAGGTCGGGGCAGGCAGCAAGGATCGTAGTCAGGGGCAACGGCAGGAGGTCTGGAACACAGGCTAGGAACACACAAGGGAACGCTTTCACTGGCACAATGGCAACAAGATCCGGCGAGGGAGTGCAGGGGAAGTGAGGTATAAATAGGGAGTGCACAGGTGAACACACTAATTAGAACCACTGCGCCAATCAGCGGCGCAGTGGCCCTTTAAATCGCAGAGACCCGGCGCGCGCGCGCCCTAGGGAGCGGGGCCGCGCGCGCCGAGACAGGACCGACGGAGAGCGAGTCAGGTACGGGAGCCGGGGTGCGCATCGCGAGCGGGCGCCACCCGCATCGCGAATCGCATCCCGGCTGGAGGCGGTATCGCAGCGCACCGGGTCAGAGGATCTGACCGGAGCGCTGCAGTAGCGAGAGTGTAGCGAGCGCTCCGGGGAGGAGCGGGGACCCGGAGCGCTCGGCGTAACAGTACCCCCCCCCCCTTGGGTCTCCCCCTCTTCTTAGAGCCTGAGAACCTGAGGAGCAGACTTTTGTCTAGGATATTGTCCTCAGGTTCCCAGGATCTCTCTTCAGGACCACAACCCTCCCAATCGACTAAAAAAAAGGTTTTCCCTCTGACCTTCTTGGAGGCCATTATCTCCTTTACGGAGAAGATGTCCGAGGAGCCGGAAACAGGAGTGGGAGAAACAAGTTTGGGAGAGAAACGGTTGATGATGAGTGGTTTAAGAAGAGAAACGTGAAAGGCATTAGGAATACGAAGAGAAGGAGGAAGAAGAAGTTTGTAAGAGACAGGATTAATCTGGCACAAAATTTTGAAAGGACCAAGATAGCGTGGTCCCAATTTGTAGCTAGGGACACGGAAGCGGACATATTTGGCGGAGAGCCATACCTTGTCTCCAGGAGAAAAAATGGGGGGAGCTCTTCTTTTTTTATCAGCAAACTTCTTCATGCGTGATGAAGCCTGTAAGAGAGAATTTTGGGTCTCTTTCCATATGGTGGAAAGATCACGAGATATTTCATCCACAGCGGGCAAACCAGAGGGCAAGGGAGTAGGGAGGGGGGGAAGAGGGTGACGGCCGTACACCACGAAAAATGGGGATTTGGAGGAAGATTCAGAGATTCTGAAGTTATACGAGAATTCGGCCCATGGTAGAAGATCTGCCCAGTCATCCTGGCGGGAGGAAACAAAATGCCGTAAATAATCACCCAAGACCTGGTTAATTCTTTCTACTTGCCCATTGGATTGAGGATGATATGCAGAAGAAAAGTTTAAATTAATCTTGAGTTGTTTACAGAGAGCCCTCCAGAATTTTGACACGAATTGGACGCCTCTATCCGAGACGATCTGCGTGGGCAACCCGTGAAGACGAAAAATGTGTACAAAAAATTGTTTTGCCAACTGAGGCGCAGAAGGAAGACCAGGAAGAGGGATGAAATGTGCCATTTTGGAGAATCGATCAACGACCACCCAAACAACAGTGTTGCCACGGGATGGGGGTAAGTCTGTAATAAAGTCCATACCAATCAGAGACCAAGGCTGTTCGGGGACAGGCAGAGGATGAAGAAGACCAGCGGGCTTCTGGCGAGGAGTCTTATCCCGGGCACAGACAGTGCAGGCTCGCACAAAATCCACGACATCCGTCTCCAGAGTCGGCCACCAATAGAAACGAGAGATGAGTTGCACGGATTTCTTGATGCCCGCATGACCTGCGAGATGGGAGGAGTGACCCCATTTGAGGATTCCGAGGCATTGGCGTGGAGAGACGAAGGTCTTCCCTGGAGGAGTTTGCCTGATGGAGGCTGGAGAAGTGGAGATCAGGCAGTCAGGAGGAATGATGTGTTGCGGAGAGAGCTCTACTTCCGAGGCATCCGAGGAACGAGAGAGAGCATCGGCCCTAATGTTCTTATCGGCAGGCCGAAAGTGAATTTCAAAATTAAATCGGGCAAAGAACAGAGACCACCTGGCCTGGCGAGGATTCAGCCGTTGGGCAGACTGGAGATAGGAGAGGTTCTTGTGATCGGTGTAAATAATAACTGGAAATCTTGATCCCTCCAGCAGATGCCTCCATTCCTCAAGTGCTAATTTAATGGCTAGAAGCTCTCGATCCCCGATGGAGTAGTTCCTCTCCGCCGGAGAGAAGGTCCTAGAAAAAAAACCACAAGTAACAGCATGCCCGGAAGAATTTTTTTGTAGAAGGACCGCTCCAGCTCCTACTGAGGAGGCATCAACCTCCAATAGGAAGGGTTTAGATGGGTCAGGTCTGGAGAGCACGGGAGCCGAAGAAAAGGCAGACTTGAGCTGTTTAAAGGCGTCTTCCGCTTGAGGAGGCCATGACTTAGGATTGGCATTCTTTTTGGTTAAAGCCACGATAGGAGCCACAATGGTAGAAAAATGTGGAATAAATTGTCTGTAATAATTGGCGAACCCCAAAAAACGTTGGATAGCACAGAGTCCGGAGGGGCGTGGCCAATCTAAGACGGCAGAGAGTTTGTCTGGATCCATTTGTAGTCCCTGGCCAGAGACCAAGTATCCTAGGAAAGGAAGAGATTGGCATTCAAACAGACATTTCTCCATCTTGGCATAAAGTTGATTGTCACGAAGTCTCTGAAGAACCATACGGACATGCTGGCGGTGTTCTTCTAGATTGGCAGAAAAAATCAGGATATCGTCCAGATATACAACAACACAGGAGTATAAGAGGTCACGAAAAATTTCATTAACAAAGTCTTGGAAGACGGCAGGGGCGTTGCACAGGCCAAAGGGCATGACCAGATACTCAAAGTGTCCATCTCTAGTGTTAAATGCCGTTTTCCATTCATCCCCCTCTCTGATGCGGATGAGATTATAAGCACCTCTTAAGTCCAGTTTGGTAAAGATGTGGGCACCTTGGAGGCGATCAAAGAGTTCAGAGATGAGAGGTAGGGGGTAGCGGTTCTTTACCGTGATTTTATTAAGACCGCGGTAGTCAATGCAAGGACGTAGGGAGCCATCTTTTTTGGACACAAAGAAAAATCCGGCTCCGGCAGGAGAGGAGGATTTGCGGATAAAGCCCTTTTTTAAATTTTCCTGGATGTACTCAGACATAGCAAGAGTCTCTGGGGCAGAGAGAGGATAAATTCTGCCCCGGGGTGGAGTAGTGCCCGGGAGGAGGTCAATAGGACAGTCATAAGGCCTGTGAGGAGGTAGAGTCTCAGCTTGTTTTTTGCAAAAAACATCCGCAAAGTCCATATAGGCCTTAGGGAGACCGGTTACAGGGGGAACCACAGAGTCACGGCAAGGAGTACTGGGAACCGGTTTAAGGCAGTCCTTGAAACAAGAGGGGCCCCAACTCTTGATCTCTCCAGTGGACCAATCCAGGGTTGGGGAATGGTGTTGAAGCCAGGGTAGTCCAAGGAGAATTTCGGAAGTGCAATTGGGGAGGACCAAAAACTCAATTTTCTCGTGATGAGGTCCGATGCACATTAGGAGGGGCTCCGTGCGGAGACGTATGGTACAGTCCAATCTTTCATTGTTAACACAATTGATGTAGAGGGGTCTGGCGAGACTGGTCACCGGGATGTTGAACCTGTTGATGAGAGAGGCCAGAATAAAATTTCCTGCAGATCCGGAATCCAAGAAGGCCATAGTAGAGAAGGAGAAGGTAGAGGCAGATATCCGCACAGGCACAGTAAGACATGGAGAAGCAGAGTTGACATCAAGGACTGTCTCACCTTTGTGCGGAGTCAGCGTACGTCTTTCCAGGCGGGGAGGACGGATAGGACAATCCTTCAGGAAGTGTTCGGTACCGGCACAGTACAGGCAGAGATTCTCCATGCGGCGTCGTGTCCTCTCTTGAGGTGTCAGGCGAGACCGGTCGACCTGCATAGCCTCCACGGCGGGAGGCACAGGAACGGATTGCAGGGGACCAGAGGAGAGAGGAGCCGGGGAGAGAAAACGCCTCGTGCGAACAAAGTCCATATCCTGGCGGAGCTCCTGACGGAAAAACGCATGTCAATGCGAGTGGCTAGATGAATGAGTTCATGTAGGTTAGCAGGGATTTTTCGTGCGGCCAGAACATCTTTAATGTTGCTGGATAGGCCTTTTTTAAAGGTCGCGCAGAGGGCCTCATTATTCCAGGATAGTTCTGAAGCAAGAGTACGGAATTGTACGGCGTACTCGCCAACGGAAGAATTACCCTGGACCAGGTTCAACAGGGCAGTCTCAGCAGAAGAGGCTCGGGCAGGTTCCTCAAAGACACTTCGAATTTCTGAGAAGAAGGAGTGTACAGAGGCAGTGACGGGGTCATTGCGGTCCCAGAGCGGTGTGGCCCATGACAGAGCTTTTCCAGACAGAAGGCTGACTACGAAAGCCACCTTAGACCTTTCAGTAGGAAACTGGTCCGACATCATCTCCAAGTGCAGGGAACATTGGGAAAGAAAACCACGGCAAAATTTAGAGTCCCCATCAAATTTATCCGGCAAGGATAGTCGTAGGCCTGGAGCGGCCACTCGCTGCGGAGGAGGTGCAGGAGCTGGCGGAGGAGATGATTGCTGAAGCTGTGGTAGTAGCTGCTGTAGCATCACGGTCAGTTGAGACAGCTGGTGGCCTTGTTGCGCTATCTGTTGTGACTGCTGGGCGACCACCGTGGTGAGGTCGGCGACAACTGGCAGAGGAACTTCAGCGGGATCCATGGCCGGATCTACTGTCACGATGCCGGCTGGCAGGAGGTGGATCCTCTGTGCCAGAGAGGGATTGGCGTGGACCGTGCTAGTGGACCGGTTCTAAGTCACTACTGGTTTTCACCAGAGCCCGCCGCAAAGCGGGATGGTCTTGCTGCGGCGGTAGTGACCAGGTCGTATCCACTAGCAACGGCTCAACCTCTCTGACTGCTGAAGATAGGCGCGGTACAAGGGAGTAGACAGAAGCAAGGTCGGACGTAGCAGAAGGTCGGGGCAGGCAGCAAGGATCGTAGTCAGGGGCAACGGCAGGAGGTCTGGAACACAGGCTAGGAACACACAAGGGAACGCTTTCACTGGCACAATGGCAACAAGATCCGGCGAGGGAGTGCAGGGGAAGTGAGGTATAAATAGGGAGTGCACAGGTGAACACACTAATTAGAACCACTGCGCCAATCAGCGGCGCAGTGGCCCTTTAAATCGCAGAGACCCGGCGCGCGCGCGCCCTAGGGAGCGGGGCCGCGCGCGCCGAGACAGGACCGACGGAGAGCGAGTCAGGTACGGGAGCCGGGGTGCGCATCGCGAGCGGGCGCCACCCGCATCGCGAATCGCATCCCGGCTGGAGGCGGTATCGCAGCGCACCGGGTCAGAGGATCTGACCGGAGCGCTGCAGTAGTGAGAGTGTAGCGAGCGCTCCGGGGAGGAGCGGGGACCCGGAGCGCTCGGCGTAACAAAGGGTCTTTAAGGGCTGTGAGATTATGTGCCAATGAGGCCAAAATACATCTTTCTCTCAAGAATTCAATGGAAATTCTTAACAAAGGAATAGTGACATGTTCCATCTCATTCAGAATTCTTTCTTAAAAACATTTCTTCTAGGTGGCTCATTTAGATCCTATGTGGCAGTATGCACATTATACTGCCTACAGCTCTATAATACAGACCTGTAGGTACTCTATGGGGGAGATTTATCAAAACCTGTGCAAAGGAAAAGTTGCCCATAGCAACCAATCAGATTGCTTTTTTCATTTTGCAGAGGCCTTGTTAAAAATGAAAGAAGTGATCTGATTGGTTGCTGTAGGCAACTGGGCAACTTTTCCTCTGGACAGGTTTTGATAAATCTCCCCCTATGTTTTAAGGCCTGCGCAGCTGGCCTGTATTTGTGGGAGGAGCCGGCTGCCTTTAAGAACTCACGGCCGCCTCACGTCCAGCCGCCGTGGGTTCTTCAGTCAAGGGTTTGTCACGTGATGTCAGCAGGAGGTGGTGTCACGTTCACACCGGTCAGCTGACTGCACGGGTCAGCTGACTGGAAGGTCGCTCCAGCCGGCATGGTGGTGGTGGTAAGAGGCCGTGGCTGACCGGGGGTAACGCTGGCTGTTCCCGGACTCCGGAGGTAAGCCGGAGTTCAGGGAAACCCTTGGTCAGCCCGGCCCCAGGTTATTGTATTACATACCGGCATTCAGCCTCCTGCACATGCATATCATTACCGCACTATGTGAACGGCTTGCTGCGCATGTGTGATTACTGCACTATGTGAACAGTCTCCTGCACATGCATATCATTACCGCACTATGTGAACTGCTTGCTACGCATGTATATGATTACTGCACTATGTGAACAGTCTCCTGCACATGCATATCATTACCGCACTATGTGATAGGCTTCTTGCGCATGTATATGATTACTGCACTATGTGAACAGTCTCCTGCACATGCATATCATTACCGCACTATGTGAACGGCTTGCTACGCATGTATATGATTCCTGCACTATGTGAACAGTCTCCTGCACATGCATATCATTACCGCACTATGTGAACGCTTCCTGCGCATGTATATGATTACTGCACTATGTGAACAGTCTCCTGCACATGCATATCATTACCGCACTATGTGATAGGCTTCTTGCACATGCATATCATTACCGCTCTATGTGAACAGCCTCCTGCACATATATATCATTATCGCATTTTGTAGTTCTGTGCTGCTGGGAGGTTCTATATGTGTCTCCGCATACTGAGACTTGCACACCTTTACACTCAATCGGACTCGCCGCTCCGCCCCACCCTGTGGGCTTATGCTTCACCCCCACAGCTGCCAATCTGGTCAGTCTAAGGCACGCTACATCAACAGCTGCGCTCACTTCCAACCTTTGTCTCTTAAACTAACTTCCTCACAGTTTTCTTTTCATTTATTTTATATTTATACTTCTGTGTTTCCGGGCAGCGTGCCTCCAGCTGTTGTGGAGCTACGATTCTCACTTATACTGCGGTCGATTAAACTGCAGGGGTGGACGGAGGCATGCTCTTAGCAGTGCTAATACTGTCTTCCTTCATCCTTCCCCCCCCCTTCCCCTGCAGTTACTTGCGTTTTCTCGGTGCGTTGCAAGTCGTCAGCAGTCAGGTATAATCATCTAAGTTAGAACTCCATTTCAGGAGGGGGTTCCATCCTTAATAACAGGAAGGCGTATTGTTTAGCTTTGGTGCCTGTCAGGTTACAAGAAAATTAAGTTTTCATGCATTTCGCTATCATAGAAAAAAACAAAAAAAAAAAAAAGCATTTTTTGTATATGCTCATATAGTTATGTTATGCACATATTCTTTATATATAGACAGGTCACGTGGTTGTGCCGGGCACACATATAGTTGTCAGTGTTCACACTCTTATAACTTAATTTACATAACATGTGGTCCGCGTACGTAGTTGGTCAGTATATACTCATATAATTTGTTTGCTCTTTCGGTCATATTCTTTGTTCCGGGTACATACCCTCATAGTTGTCATACACACATTCGTAACATTTATATCATACACACACTTATAGGAATCATGCCGTAGGATTCATGCTGTACACATCCTGGTAGGGTTCATGCCGTACATACGCTTGTAGGATTTAGGCTGTACATATGTTTGTATGGTTCATGCCGCATACACGCTCGTAGAATTTATGCCCTACACATGTTTTTAGGATCTATGCTGTACTTACGCTGGTTGGATTCGTGTCGTACACACGCTGGAAGGTCTTATGCTGTACACACGCTGGTAGGATTCATGCCGTACACACGTTTGTAGGTTTCATGCTGTACACACGCTTGCAGGGTTCAGGCCGTACACACGTTTTTAGGATTTATGCTGTACATACGTTGGTTGGATTTATGCCGTACACACGCTGGCAGCATTTATGCTCTACACACGTCTGTGGGATTTATGCTGTACACACACTGTAGATTCTCATTATTCATACTTGTAGGTTTCATACCATACACATGCTCATAGGATTCATGCGGTACTAGTAGGACATCCGCTTGTAGGGTCATGGTATACACACTCGTAGAGTCATACTGTATATACGCTTGTAAGGTTTTTACTGTACACAAGCTTGTAGAAATTAAACGATACACTCACTTGTAAGATTTATAACCATAAACTCGCTTGTAGGACTTATATTGTACTCACGCCCATGCACGTTGGTAGGATTCATGCTGGTAACATTTATACGCCACACACGCTTATAGGATTCATTCGTTCTCTACACGCTTGTAGTTTTATACCGTACACACGCTTTTAGGGTCATACTGTACACCCCCTTTGTAAGGTTTATACTGCACACACGCTTGTAAGATTCATACAGTACACACTTGTAGAGTTTTATGCCGTTTACTCGCCTATAGGCTTCATACTGTACACTCCCTTGTAGGATTATATTGTACATTCGCCCTTAGGATTCATGCTGTACACTTGCTTGTAGGATTCATACTGCACTCACGCTTGAGCATGTTTGTGGGGTGCATGCTTGTAGCATTTACTCTATACACATGCTTGTACATGCTTGTAGCATTATGCTGTGTACATACTTGTAAGATTCATGCTGTACACACCTGTAGGATTTTTTCTGCCGTACACACTGGTAGGATATGCTGTACACACGCTTGTTGGATTCTTACTTTACACATGTTAGGATTATGCAGTACATTCGCCGGTAGCATTTATACGGTACACTCGCTTGCATAATTTACAAAGTTCATACGGTACATACCATTGTAGCATCCATACCGTACACTTGCTCGTAGGTTTACGTGGTATACACGCTTGTACACGCTTACAGGGTTCATACTACACACGCTCTTGTAGGAGTCATGTTGTTCACACTCATAGGAATCATTCTATGTACACGCTCATACGAGACACACTGTACGCACGTTCATAGTATTACATGGTCCCCACGCTCGTAGGAATACTACTGAACATGCACTCATAAGGATTGTGCTGCACACCCGCTCGCAGGACTTGTATCACGCATGTTTGTAGGATTATATTACATGGGTGCACGCGGGAATCAGGCTGCGCGTGCACTCGTGGCATGTGTTCTGTACATGTACTTGCACTATTTGTGAAATTCGCACGCCCGCAGTTTTTGTGCAGCGCACATGCTCATACAGCACATGGGGTGTGGCCCCATACGCAGGTATGTGGTCGTAATAGTTACTACTTGCCGGCATATTCTCTGCCATCGGTCGTGGTTAGCTACAGGTGTGTCCGCTGGTGGTGTAGACGCATATATGGTTGGCCCGAGTATAGGTTCATCAAGTTGGTGGTACAGCCATGCATAGCGATTCACGACAGTTTCACACGTAATCGTTCTGCACGCATCTTTATATAGGCAGGGAGATACATGGCAGTTGTCGTTGCTGACACATCTTCAGAACGACAATTACACGACGCACAGGCGGTGCTTACCCATTAAACCGTTGCAGACGGGGTATGTTGCATTATCGTTGTTACTGACATGCCTTCTGAACGAAATTGACATTACGCATAGGTGGTGTTTACCTGTTAAGCCTGCCATGTTACAGAAAGGGTACATTGCATTATTGTTGTTGCTGACACGCTTTCAGCACAACAATAATATGACACATAGGTGGTGTATACCCATTATGCCTGCCTCGTCTGCAGGGGGGATACATTGCAGTTGTTGTTACTGACACGTCTCCAGAGCAACGACATTATGACACATAGGTGGCGTATACCTGTTATGCCTGCCACGCCTGCAGGAGGGGTACGTCGCATAATTGTTGTTACTGACACGCCTTCAGAACAGCAATAACACCACACATAGGTGATGTATACCCATCATACCTGCCACGTCAGCAGGGGGATACATTGCATATTTGTTGTTGTTGCTGACACTACTTCAGAGCAACAACATCACGACACATAAGTGGCGTATACCCATCATGCCTGCCACGCCTGCAGGAGGGGTACGTTGCATAATTGTTGTTACTGACACGCCTTCAGAACAGCAATAACACCACACATAGGTGATGTATACCCATCATACCTGCCACGTCAGCAGGGGGATACATTGCATATTTGTTGTTGTTGCTGACACTACTTCAGAGCAACAACATCACGACACATAAGTGGCGTATACCCATCATGCCTGCCACGCCTGCAGGAGGGGTACGTCGCATAATTGTTGTTACTGACACGCCTTCAGAACAGCAATAACACCACACATAGGTGATGTATACCCATCATGCCTGCCACGCCTGCAGGGGGGTACGTTGCACGGTTGTTACTGACACGCCTTCAGAGCAACAGCGTTATGACACATGCGAGGTGATATACTCATTATTCCTCACACATATAAAAAAAAATAATAAATAGAGAAAGATTAAATAAGTATAAATAGGTGTGTGTGTATATATATATATATATATGTGTGTATATATATATATATATATATATATATATATATATATATAAGTAGAGAGAGTGCCTCACATTAACACTTTCTAGTTATTGTACTGTGGGGTAGACACCGCATGTATAAAACCAGGTGTTGCTTCATATGTCAGTATTTCATGTTGTTGTATAGTGGTACTAGGCACATGTGTGGATTAGTCGTTCTGTGCATCTGGTCATATAGGTTGTTCAGTATATACACTCACCCATGCAGTTCGTTCCAGCCACACGTTCATAGTTTGTTCGGTACATACGCTCAAAGTTTATACATACACTCATGTTGTTGATCTAGACCAGTCACGTCTACAGGTCAGTCTGGTTACAACTTGAAAACAACTTGAAAAGACGCAGCGATAATGTCTTTGTATACATTGTATTCTTTCAGCAATCGGGTTATGCTACAGGGATAGCATGATGTTTCCATTGTTAATTGCCACGTCTTTAGGTATGTCATGGACACGACCTGTTTTGTTCAGGGCGACGGTCATTCGGTTAGTTACAGATTAGTTGAGTCTTTCACATTTCGGCCTATCACGTCTATAGGTCAGTTCAGTTGCGACCTGACACGTCTTCAGGTCGGCGGTAACGTCATCGCATGTCCATGTTTACTTAGCATCGGGGATATAGCTTGGTTCGGTGTGGTTGGTTTAGTTTGTCTTGGCCTAGATTGACGATGATAGTAGTCACATGTTGGGTGAGTCTCATTATCATGTTGCTGCACGAGGGGTCGCATTGCCGACATTGGTTTAGTTGGTGTTTACGTAGTCTTTGTGTATACACATGTTAGCACTCGGAGTTGTACATTCGGGCATAGGGTTATTCTCAGTCGAGGCTTTTCACGCCCTCATCTCACAGCGTACTTCCAACACGTAGCCGAGAATACTTATGTGATATTCATTGATACCTAGTGGATGTCTCACATGCCATTTCATTCTATTTGCATTCATCGGGTTTTGCCATTCTTCTTTGCATCCAGCATAGTACTATCGAAATATATCTGTCAGGTGTCCAGCATAACATCGCGTGGTTCCTCTGACAGGGCACCATTGTTTGCATTCCATTCCACGCCATCAAATCTACCTTGGAGAGCGCATGAAAAGGGAGGTTGCGAACCCTCTAGCAGCTGTCAGCTCTAGCAGCTGACCTGGTTAGTTGGTTGACTGGTGCTTAGGTAGTTCCCCATCAGGACAGCTCATCGTTAGAGGACGTGCTGGCTTTCAGTTGTCGTCATATCCAAGGTTAGGAGAATCACATGCAGAGGCATGGCCGTAGTTACAATGGCTTGTAGGGATTAAATAATCACAGGTTGAGAAGGGACGGCTATGCTTTCGAAACGTTGGTTTGTAAATGTACTTTCATGCAATTATAGGGTTTTGCCCTCTTTTCCCCCAGGCATATTCTATACGCAGCAGTTATGGCACACCTCAGACTGCTTGGTTAGTTAGGGATTGGTATTCAGCAGTAGTAGGGTAGGTAGGTACGGTTCTCGGGCAGAGGCGACGACCACAAGTTTTAAGGCCTGCACAGCTGGCCTGTATTTGTGGGAGGAGCCGGCTGCCTTCAAGAACTCACGGCCGCCTCACGTCCAGCCGCCGTGGGTTCTTCAGTCCCACCCACCCTCCCCTAATTTCCGTTTACTCAGTTACAGGGTATGCCCTCTTTTCCCCCAGGCATATTCTATACGCAGCAGTTATGGCACACCTCAGACTGCTTGGTTAGTTAGGGATTGGTATTCAGCAGTAGTAGGGTAGGTAGGTACGGTTCTCGGGCAGAGGCGACGACCACAAGTGCCCTATACTGAATCTATTATCATAGCATTGCTCTGTACATAAGCTCTAATCTGTACAAGCCTGCCAGTGAATGCTTTGACTCAACACTAAGGGTTCCTTTACACATACTATTTTGCAGAGCCATAAAGTTATACAAAAATGTTGTTTGAAACTTTTTATGTGAAACCAGCATAACAGTGTACTTTTTCCCATTTTTTTTGATTGCTCCCAAATTTCCCATAACTATCCCTATCCGCAGACACACTGAATGGTAACCCTTTGGAATACTTTTTGTATCTATCAATGATATTTGATTTATCAGAAGCTACATGTTGAGCAGCATAATCTGAATTATGTGATATTTCCATCATCATCTCTTTCTTTTACTTAAGAGCAATTACCCTCCCAACAACCCTCGCTAAGATGATGGGGATAAAATGATAATGTTGTTAAGGGGCTTGTTATAGGAAACATACCTTCTTTTTTATTGTTAGCCATTTCCAGAGATTAAATTCCCTTAAATTACATTCAGTTCCCGCTACTAATTATCCTGCTGACTAGTAACCCCGCACCAGCACTTGTAAGGATCACAAATAGGCGTATTGCATCATTTTTTTTCTAAACAATTTTATTTTGGGTAGAAAAGTAATTATAAAAATTACTAATGACAATCCTTTTTTTTTTTTTTTCCCAATGAAAAGTTGGCTAAAAATAAACCCTTTCATGTTCCAAGAATAAGAGCCAAATTTAAACATCCTATCCCAGGACTTTAATTTGAGAGAAAAACCTCTCAATAATACAAAGGGAATTATTGCCGGAGATTAAACTGGTTGATGCTATGTATTGTTCTTGGTGTAGTCAGGAGGGAATATTAATTGAGATGTGCCTTGAATTACAGTTTGCTTTACATAATGGCTCACATGTTTCCTGGTGGTCTTGCCAACAGGAATAGAACAAATGAGTCCAATAAGATGGATCATTTTAAACCTCAGTAGTGAATCCATTGTTCAGTATTGTTAAAAAAAAATAAAAAATAATAAGAAAAAAGTAATGCCTGGCTGGTTTGCTTTATGTCTGTGCTGTTCTGTTATCTTCCCGGTGCACCCTAATCTCTCCCATTTCCTTCCTGAGTCATCAGCTGCTGGACCCGGAGAGGCCACAGGAATTGGCTTTTGGTAAAAGTTGTAATGGCGCTATTAGTCAAATACAAATCCCTGGATTCCTGGCACAGATCATTATGGCACATCCACTTTTGAATGATGTTCTCTCTCTGGAAGTAACCAGAAAGACTAACTACTGTTATGTGCTCTCCATTGTTTAATGACAATGGCAGACTGTCTGTTTGGGAAACATAACAATACTTTGATCCTAATGCCAAATAATAATAACAACAGAGGAATCTGTACTAATTTATGTAAGCATTTAAATAAAGCTACAAACAACATTATTTATTTTCAAAAAATATTTTTTGTTTGATAAATTGTGAACTTCCTAATACATTTGAATACAAGACTCAAGTTTTTTATAAGCACATTCAATAATATTATGAATTATGAAAGGCATTTTATTATCCAAATGTGTGCTCCAGATAATTGTCATAGTGATAAAGGCCTGCAGACAAGAAGAAGCCATTACAGCAACATAACAACAATACAGCTTACAGACTGACAATATCATGTAAAGTAGCTTGTACAAGCAAGATATTCTGTTGAAGGAGAGGATGACATGACATTAGAAAGCAGAATAAATCACTCTTTAATATGTGATGGATAATTCCTTGGAACAAAAAAGGGACTTACTTCTACCTAGACCAGAAGGTCTTTGAAATTATGTGTCTCCATGGGGTGGCATTGTGGATTTTGTAAGCCCTGCACATTTGCTGAGCCAGACATTCATTCAGAATGATTTCTTTAGCATAGACAAGTGTTTTTTTCCATTTTTCTACTACAGAAGTAATTATTGGGTCTGGGCATAGTGGCTCAAATTAATCTGATCCTCCTCAACCTATGGTGTCGACATCTATCAAAAGCCTGGGGATTCAGACCAATGCTTGACAGGCCGAAATCTGTTGAACACCTTAGATTTGGGGAAAAATCATGATAATTACTGTTCTTACAGTATTTACTCAGTAAATGATAGGCACCAAGCCATACAGATGAGCATTTCAGTGGCATTAGATAAGAAGCAGGCA
The DNA here is from genome assembly GCF_029499605.1 of Hyla sarda. Taxonomy (NCBI): domain Eukaryota; kingdom Metazoa; phylum Chordata; class Amphibia; order Anura; family Hylidae; genus Hyla; species Hyla sarda. The sequence goes on from NC_079191.1 coordinate 110,050,922, forward strand.
GCCTAAGAAGTCATATTTGCTTTCAGCTTAGCAGATGGGAGTCTTTTTGCATTCATTATAGTTTGCTCCGAAGCATAGTTAAGCTGTGTAGCGTTGGTCAGTAATTTTATTTCATTACTTCTTCAGGTCCATTTTAGTGAGCATTTACAATATGTTGCTGCCGCATTTACAACTGAAAAAGAATATAAATTTTTTTTATATAAAACAGTTGAAGTAAAAAACATAATTTGACATGACCATTGACAATTAAAAGTACATGAACATGGCAGCTTATACTGTACACCAGAAGATTTTTCTATATGCTGAAAGTTCACCAAAGATGTAGTGCGAATTCTAGCCTTTCTTCAACAACTAAGAAATAATATATTCAGAATACTAACTGGAAACTAATAAAACGTTATGTTTAGAGATGAGGGAACTTTTCAAAAATTCGATTCGGCCGATTCGCCAAAATTTCCCGAAAAGTTTGTTTAGATCCGAATTTGTTTGCGGCAAATCAATATTAAAAAAAGGCTATTTCTAGCCTACATACAGCCTCTATAGGGGTATAGAACACTTTGCTGTGTTCTAAAAAGCATATGGAGTGTGCTGGGGTAGTGAAATAATACTGTTATTCAGAATAACATGCAGATTACCGGCATCGCTCTTAGAATCACTGCCGCACAGCAGCACAATGACAGAGCCTGGTGGTGGCATCAGTGTCAGGAGACCATATAGTGACAGAATGACATAGCGTGAAGGTGTTGGCAGCATGAGGACACCATATAGTGGCTGAATGGCACAGCGTGGAGGTGTTGGCAGCATGAGGATACCATATGGTGGCTGAATGACACAGCGTGGACATGTTGGCAGCAAGAGGAGACCATTTAGTGGCTGAATGGCACAGCGTGGAGTTGGCTGATGCATTAGTACACTACACACCAGGGCTTCACAATCTCCCCCCAAAAAAAACAACACAATATATGAAATTTTTGACAATGATTTCTCATATCCAAAAATTTGAAATTTCCAGACCCAGGCCCCACATCTGCGGCATCAGGAACCCGTATATTGCCTGGAGGACACAGCCTGAAGTTGACTGATGCACCAGTACACACTCGGGCTTCACAATCCCCTCCAAAAAACAACAACATTTTAGACATTTTTTAAAGAAATACCTTTGTGTAAGAACAAGCGCATACCCAACAGTTCACAAGACTCTATAATGCAGGATGGTGGACCACCCAAAGACATTCTTCTCAAAAATAATAAACCACACAGCACATCTGACTCCAAAAGATCAGATCACCAAAGGACTTTTTTCACCCAAAATGATGAAGCAGAGTTAATCCCTGTCCGTATTTTTTTATTTTATTTTTTTCATTAAAAAACTCACACGCAACAAGCGTTCCGTTGTGTAACGATTAGCATTCTGGAAAATTAAATTTTATTACCGATAAAATTATCAGTAAATAAAAAAAAAAAACACTACCCAAGCGTGTTTAAAGGGGTTCTCCGGTGAAAACCTTTTTTCTTTTAAATCAACTGGTGGCAGAAAGTTAAATATATTTGTAAATTACTTCTATTAAAAAATCTTAATCCTTCCAGTACTCATTAGCTGCTGAATGCTACAGAGGAAATTCCTTTTTTTTTGGAACACTGATGACATCACAAACACAGTGCTCTCTGCTGACATCTCTGTCCATTTTAGCAACCATGCATAGCAGATGTATGCTAAGGGCAGCATGGTGGCTCAGTGGTTAGCACAGCTGCCTTGCAGTGCTGGGGACTTGGGTTCAAATCCCACTAAGGACAACAATAAATAAGGCGCTATTATTATTATAATAACGTCAGCAGAGAGAACTGTGGTCGTGATGTCATCAGAAAGCATTCCAAAAAGAAAATAATTTCCTCTGTAGTATTCAGCAGCTAATAAGTACAGGAAGGATAAAGATTTTTTAATAGAAGTAATTTACAAATATGTTTAACTTTCTGCCACCAGTTGATTTAAAAGAAAAAAGGTTTTCACCGAAGTACCCCTTTAATTACCCCATACATTACACCAGGAGCAGTCAGGAGTAGGCCTCAGCAGTACCCAAGAGGCTTTGATAACCCCCTACCTTTGCACGATCAATTGCGAGATCGAGCAATACCAGGTGTGTTATGCCCTCAGATTTCCGGGGCCACTGAACGGATTAGCGTGTGTTTATCTTTCATCGACCGGAGCTGGTAACCTGCTAACTCCCGGAAAGGTAAGCTGCCGCGAAGCAGGTGGTCTCCCCCGGGCACGTTTGGCTCCCGAATTTCCACTACTGCCACACCACGCTGACTGCCAACCGTGCTACCACCTTGCTGTCTCAAGGGCAACCTGCAACTCTCTTCTCCTGATGATGAACCCCCCTTCTCCTGAGATCGAGCAATAACAGGTGTGTTATGCCCTCAGACGTCCGGGGCCGCAGGCGCGCTCCACTGAACGGATTAGGGTGTGTCCATCTTTTTTGGTAGCACCCGCAATCCAAAAATTTTAAATTCCCAGACCCAGGCCCCACCTCTGCGGCATCAGGAATCCATAGATTGCCTGAAAGACACAGCCTGGAGTTGGCTGATGCACGAGTACACACCCGGGCTTCACAATCCACCCCAAAAAAACGCAACATTTTATTGAAATTGTCTGACAAAATACCTGTTTATTAAAAACAAGCGCATATACAGCAGTTCAGAAGACTCTATAATGCAGGATGGTGGACCACCAAAAGACATTCTTCTCAAAAATAATAAACCACACAATGTTTGAAATTACATGTGTGTAAGTGCATCTGTCTCCAAAAGATCAGATCAAAAAAGGATTCTAATCGCCAAAAATGATTAAGCAGAGTTAATCCCTCTCCATATATATATATATATATATATATATATATATATATATATATATATATATTTTTTAGATATATATTTTTTTTCATAAAAAAATCACACGCAAAAGCGTTCCGTTGTGTAACGGTTAGCATTCTGCAAAATGCAATTTTATTACTGATAAAATTTTCAGTAAATTTAACAATAACACTACCCAAGAGTGTTTAATTACCCCATACATTGCACCAGGAGCAGAGTAGGCCTCAGCAGTACCCAAGAGGCTTCAATAACCCCTTACCTTGCCCGATCAATTCCGAGATCGAGCAATAACAGGTGTGTTATGGCCTCAGATGTCCTGGGCCGCACTAGCGCTCCACTGAACGGATTAGCGTGTCTCTATCTTTCAAGGACAGGTGCGTGTTGCACGCTGAAACCAGTTTGTGATAGGAATCTGGGGTTGCAATTATTTAACCTTAAAACGAGGAATTACCAGTAAGTGAGGGTCATAAGCTGGCGTTGATTAAGTCCCTGCCCTTTGTACACACCGCTCGTCGCTATAAGTGATTGGATTAGTTAGTGAGTTGGTTAGTGAGGTCCTTGGATCGGCCCAGGCGGGGTAGGAGAAGGCCCTGACAGAGCGCCGAGAATTTAACGATCATTGTTGAAATTTGCATTAAGCATGTATTTAGCTGCTGCTAAACATCCAAAATGTAAGGCTTAAGGCCAGAGGCACCAGGGAGGCAAGTAGTTCCTGAAAGACACAGAATGAGTCTGGAGCATGCATTTGCAGTACCCAAGAGGTTTTCATAACCCCTTACATTTAAAGATCAATGTTTACATTTGCATTAAGCATGCATTTAGCTACTGCTAGACTTCAAAAAATTATAGGCCCAAGGCCTGAGGTACCAGGGAGGCAAGTAGTTTGTGAAAGACACAGAATGAGTCTGGAGCAATCATTCACAGTACCCAAGAGGGTTTCATAACCCCTTACATTTAAAGATCAATGTTGACATTTGCATTAAGCATGTATTTAGCTACTGCTAAACTTCAAAAAAATTATAGGCCCAAGGCCAGAAGCATCAGTTTTCCCCATATTAGGAGCAAAGTTGTCCCCCAGATTAGGCAGCATAGATGTCACCCAGATTAGGAAGCATACATGTCCCCCAGATTAGGAGCATAGTTGTCCCCCAGATAAGGAGCATAGTTGTCAAACAGATTACGCAGCATAGATGTCCCCCAGATTAGGAGCATACTTGTCCCCCAGAGTAGGCAGCATAGATGTCCCCCGGATTAGGAGCATACTTGTCCCCCAGATTAGGCAGCATAGATGTCCCCCAGATTAGGCAGCATAGATGTCCCCCAGATTAGGCAGCATAGATGTCCCCCAGATTAGGAGCATACTTGTCCCCCAGAGTAGGCAGCATAGATGTCCCCCGGATTAGGAGCATACTTGTCCCCCAGATTAGGCAGTATAGATGTCCCCCAGATTAGGCAGCATAGATGTCACCCAAATTAGGCAGCATAGATGTCCCCCAGATTAGGCAGCATAGATGTCACCCAGATTAGGCAGCATAGATGTCCCCCAGATTAGGCAGCATAGATGTCCCCCAGATTAGGAGCATAGTTGTCCCCCAGATTAGGCAGCATAGATGTCCCCCAGATTAGGCAGCATAGTTGTCCCCCAGATTAGCAGCATAGTTGTCCCCAGATTAGGCAGCATAGTTGTCCCCCAATCAGCGCGGGCCGGTAAGAGCCAACCAAAGGGCCGTATGTGGCAAGCGGGCCATACAATGCCCAGGTCTGCCCCCAGAGGGTTTCATAACCAACCACAATAGAGAAAATTTAGTTGTAGGAGCATGGTCAATCTACTCAGACCCATCTGTCATTGGTGGCTGGAAATCCTGGCTGATCCATCCCTGATTCATCTTGACAAACATCAGTCTCTCCACATTTTTAGTGGACAGACGAGTTCACCTTGGAGTGACTATGGCCCGGCCGCACTAAACACCCGCTCTGATGGCACACTACTGGCCAGGCAGGACAGCTTTTCCAGGGCAAACTCCGCTAGTTGCGGCCATAAATCGAGTTTGGCTGCCCAGAAGTCCAGCGGATCTTCAACGGTTGTTGGCAGGGTCATGTCGAGGTAAGCCACCACCTACTGGTTCAGGTCCTGCTCCATGTCCACCTGCTGCTGATGAGTAGCTTCACTATGCGGCTGAAGGAAGCTACTCATCAGCGACTGTAGACTCAGGCTGCTGCTGATTGAGCCGGTACTGCTCCTGCCACCCTCCCCTCCCCAGCAGCCGTGGCAGTGAAAGGTGAGCGCAGAGGGCCCCCCGAGTCAGACCTGCGAGTGGATGGACCATGTGGCCGACTACGTAGAAGCTCCCTGAAGTAGGTCAGTTTGTCCTCCCTCTCAGTGGGTGTAAAAAAGGCCCCCATTCTGGGCCGGTAGCGAGGGTCTAATAAGGTGGAGATCCAGAAGTCATCACGCTGACGAATTTTGACAATTCGGGGGTCACTACGCAAGCAACTCAGCATGCATCGTGCCATTTATGACAGTGACTCGCTGGGACTACCTGCCTCCATCTCCACTGCATACTGCCACGTTGTCTGGGTCCTCTGTCTCGCCTCCCTCGTAATAACCCTCCAGCTCCTCTGGCTGCTCCTGCTCCTCCTCTCCTGTCCAATGACCAGAAACACCGGCCATCTCATCCACCGTAAACTGTGCTCCGCTCTGCCCCTCATCATCCTCCTCCAGTTCATCCCCCACAGGACTCATGTAGCCTTCTGATGTAGGTGCAACGTCTCCATTGCCGTGACCAGCCATGTTTTCAATCATTTTTTGGAGTAAATGTAGGAGTGGATTTATGTCATTCATGGTGTAATTCGAGCGACTAACAAAAAATGTGGCTTCCTCAAAGGGCTCCAGCAAACGGCAGGTGTCACGTATGAGCTGCCACTCGTTCACATTGAAGTTACACAGGGGAGTACTCCTATTTGCTCATCAAAAAATCTGTGATGGCTTTTCTTTGTTCGTATAGTCTGTCCAACATATGGAGGATGGAATTCCAACGTGTTGCAACGTCACAAATGAGACTATGTTGTGGGATACCGTTCTGACGCTGCAGCTCAAGCAAAGTGTGCTTGGCGGTGTACGAGTGGCTGAAGTGCATGCACAGTTTCCTTGCCATTGTCAGGACGTCTTGCAAATGGGGTGAAGACTTGATGAACTTCTTGACAACCAAATTCAACACGTGTGCCATGCAGGGCGAATGGTTAACACTTCCTTGTCGCAGCGCGGCCACAATGTTCTTCCCATTGTCGGTCACCATGGTTCCCATTTCCAGATTTCATGGAGTAAGCCATACTCGGATATCTTCCCTAATGAACTTTAGCGGTTCCTCCCCTGTGGTGCCGAGATCGGGACTCTGGCCACGCTTCACTTTCTGCCGACAGATTTTGCATGTGACTACGCGAAGGTCCTCCGGATTCTTTATGAAGAACAACCACACCGCAGAGTAGCTGATTTTCCCACCCGCAGTCTATTCCACTATTTCACTGATATTGGCGCCGTCTCCAGGAACCCCTGTTCCACTACCTCCCTGAATGGTAGCGTGCCGTGAAGTAGGTAGTTTCCCCCTTACACGTTTGGCTCCTGAATTTCCACTACTTCCACCTCCACGCTGATTGCCAACCGTGCTACCGCCTTGCTGCCTCATAGACAAAGAGCAGATCTCTTCTCCTGATGATGATGAAGCCCTGGCTTCTGCACCCGGCTCCCAATTGCGATCGGCTTCATCATCATCAAAAGATGTGTGCACGTCACTGATGTCCTCCTGGTGTTCCACAACAGTGTCTGCCTCAGGACCCTGAACAATTGAAACACCGCCTCCCACGTCACTCTCCGCATCACTATTTGGCCGCCTTGTGGAGCAAGCGACGCATGTCTCCTCACATTCTTGGCTGCCCATTAGCTGCTGACTGTCCTCTATTACATCGTCCTCACTAAAAAGTGGAGCTGAACCCAAAGCATGAGATACTTCTTTGGGGGAGGGAACAGCATAGGACAAAGGTAATGGGATTACGGGGACTGCTCCCGGGCCATGCCAACTGTGGGTTGTGTCTGAGGAACCCACCAACTCTTGACTGGGCTTGTCAGATGTCGCTTGTGATGATGGGGATGAGTGTGCAAACCAATTGACGAGGAGAGATGGGTCGACGACACGACCGCTGGGTGTTGACGGGAGCCCAGGTCTATTGCTGCGACTCCTGCTGCCACTCGCCCAAAGTCTGCTGCCAACTCTGCCTGACGTATGTAGGCCTCTGCCCCTTCTCAGTGCGTGTCCTGGCACTTCCCTGCCTGACATACTTTTATGCGTTTATGAGGGTATAGAACAGCAGCAGACGATTACTTACGGCTGTCCTTTCAAAGTATATAGGCCCTAGACAGAATAACAGTTACTAAATAGTACACTCCTTTGTTGTATGTATGCCCTTTGCAATGATGAGCGCACTGGTATGCATATTTCTACGCAGAAAAAACACTTATTTTTTTTAAAATACACCAGCAGGTGTATACTAATGTGTGGAATAGCACTGAATTTAGCACAGAGACAGAATAACAGGTAGTAAATAGTACACTACTTGGCTCTATGTATGCCCTTTGCAATGATGAGCGCACTGTTAAGCGTATTTATACGCATAAAAAAACTTTTTTTGTTGTTGTATACACCAGCCGGTGTATACTAATGTGTGGAATAGCACTGAATTTAGCACAGAGACAGAAATACAGGTACTAAATAGTACACTACTTGGTTGTATGTATGCCCTTTGCAATAATGAGCGCACTGTTAAGCGTATTTGTAAAACTTTTTTTTTCTTTCATACACCGGCAGGTGTATAATGTGTGGTATAACACTTAATTTAGCACAGAGACAGAAAAAAAGGTGGTATATGGTACGCTATTTGCTTGTATGTAGGCCCTTTGCAATGATAAGGCCACTGAAAAAGCGTATTTGGACGCAGGGAAAACTTTTTTTTCTTTCATACATTGGCAGGTGTATAACGTTTGGTATAACACTGAATTTAGCACAGAGACAGAGTAACAGGTGAAAAATGGTAAAAAGGCACTAAAGTCCACACTAATATGTCTTATTTCTGAACAGCAGAAGGACCCAACTGGGCAGCACCACAGATTTTTTTTTTTTTACAGGGATTAAACCCTAAATTGCACACAATTGTGAGAATCAGATTTGTGGAGCAACAGAAAAAAGTCAATTGGGCTGAAAAAAGAGGAGATTAATTGCTCCATACAGGTAAAACAGCTTTGAGATCTATGACGCAGGTGACCGCTATACAGCACCTCTATGCCTGCTATATGGAGTAAGGAGAATACAAGGTTTTGCTAGAATCGTTCTCGGTCAGAACTGCAGCAACACTGTGCCCTGTATCTTTCCCTAATGCTGATGTCACCGCTACTCATAGCGGTCGGATGCTATATAACGCCGTGCAGTCACTTCCTTTCCCTATCTCGTGTGGAGAAGATATGACCAGAGGGAAGATGGCATCACAGGGGTCAGTGAACACTGATAGGCTGCATCTGACACATGATTCAGGGTCAGCCCGCCTACCCTGATTCCCGCGCCAGCTTCCCGCCCTCCCATGGTGTTCCCATGGAACACAGGAAAATGGAGTTTAATAAAGCGATTTGTGCGATCGAATCGCGACGAAGTTCGTATTCGATCAGAATCGATTTTTTCCTGAAATTTGTAACAAATTCGGGTTCGTCAGATTCGACTCACTCATCTCTAGTTATGTTTCTCAAACTACATATATATATATATAAACAAAGGCTAAGTTGGCCAGCACTATTGATTCCAAACTATTATATGGACCTGGCTTACAGGTGCAAGCTGCTGGGCTAAATATACAGCAGCACCAAATTGCAAGCTAAGTACCTCACTATTTCATAACTTCATAATTTTATATTTCCATTTATTGCACTATAGCTGTATAGCTGTTCATGTTGTATCTATATACTCATGTTTTATCTATATCTTTGTGCTAGCAGTGTGCTGATGTATTTTTCTGTTGTAATATATATATATATATATATATATATATATATATATATATATATACATATATATACACATATATATGCCAAACGATGACTATTAGGCTTGGTTCACACTACGGAATTTCCGGCGTAAATTCTGCTTTGAAATTTCTGTCTGAAATTCTGCTTGCTAAAAAGTACATGTGAGTCAATGGGATTTCTGTTCACCTGTTCACACTTCTGATTTTTTTAATCAGAATTTGCGTGCGTAAATTCCACTTTAAAAATTCTGCATGAAGAATGGAGATGCTCTTCCTTCAGGCAGATTTCCGCCGCAGAATCCCATTGACTTCAATGGGACTCTCATTTTAAGCCGTATTTTTTCCGAACGCGGAATGTAGGCAGATTGAAAGCGAATGACAGGCGGAAATTCCGTACAGAGCTTAGACAGAAATTTTAATACAAATATAAATACGGCCCTTATCCAGTTTGGAATTTCCATTTTTCTTGTTTGTCTAGGAATTGTGCTTTTTCTGGTTGCTTGGTTTTTTGCTTCCTTGCAGCTTTAAAAAAAATAAATAAATAAATAAAATAAAATAAATAAATATATATATATATATATATATATATATAGATATATATATATATATATATATATATATATATAAAACCAAAAAAGGCCGAAGCAACTCCAAATAAGGTGCAGAAAAAAAGGTGCTTTATTCACACAATGTGAGGCGACGTTTCGGTTTGCTCACCAAACCATTTTCAAGCAACAAATGACATCACTGGTGTATATTTATGGTCACACAGTACCATTAACATAATTGATCAATAAAGTGCATAAATCATATACAAAGTGCAGATACATAAATAAAGTGCAAAGTGCAATGGCAGGGGGAATAGACACATATGATATCATAATCAATATATTATATAATCGTGTACATTATAGTTAAAAATTCATATTCCCATTAACTTGTTATTAAGTGCAGCTGTGCTTAATATCAGATGGGCGGGAGGGAGGATCCACTCACCATTCTTGTATGTAAACACTGTACTCCATGCGGACGCCAACTCGCGACGTTTCCGGTGCAAAACACCAAAGGTCGTAACTGTATTCAGAGTGAGGCCAGTCATGTGATTAAGTTGCCAGGCGACGCTTCAATGTAGGGCGTGCATGCGTCCTCTTGATGTTTGAAGCGTGACGCCATCTTGCTTGAGGGCAAATGTTCGCATAGGCTATACAGCAATCTCGCCGCGGTTACAATCTGCACAGGGCATATCGACGGAGAGGCAATTGAATGTCGCACACATCGAAGCCACACAGAGCTATCCGGTATGCAAAGGGACCATGTACCGCATCCTGAGAAGTAGAGCCATGTTACAACATACAATAATGCCTGCCTGGCAACTAAAATACTGTAAATGCATAGTATTGCTGTAAGATGTACAAGGAGCAGTGTTCTGTTGTTAGGTTGAGTGGTCCATTCCATCCACAACACCAACTGAAAAAAGAAAAAGAAAAAAGTGTTAGTGTATATAAAAATACATCATATAACATTTTTTGGTAAATTTTACAAAACATTTTTTTCTGATCAATACTGAGACTTAGTCACAACATTGTTAAGCTTTACAAATTTCATGCGTTATTTTAAAATCGACGTTAAGACCTTTTGACTTCAATGTATCAAGAGCATATATCCACCACAGCTCTCTTTTTTTGAGGGCTGCAGTGCGATTGCCCCCTCTTTTAAAAGGGGGTACGTGATCAATAATGGTAAAGGTAAGGTCCTTTTCACAGTGTCCCATTTCTAGAAAGTGACTAGGTACTGGCAAATCTGTTCTCTTTTTTCTGATAGAATATATATGTTGGTTAATCCTGGTCTTTACACTTAATGTAGTCTCTCCTACATATAAAAGGTTGCAAGGACATTTTAAAACATAGATCACATACTCGGTATCACAGGTTAAATAAAACTTGATTGTATACTTTCTTAAAGTGCAAGAGTGAATAAATTCTGTTGTTTTTTGCATAGGAACTATTTATGCAGGATAAGCACGGGTAGGATCCTTTGCTAACTGTAGTTAATGTCCTTTGTGTAGATTTTTTTTAGGGAAACGTCAGCTTTTACGATTTTATCGCGCAAATTAGGTGTTCCCCTATAGGACATTAAGGGAGGATTGGCAAACCCTGGAACATTTTCATGGCAATTGCCAAGAATATGCCAATGTCTCCTTAAAATAGATGTAATTTTATTGGAAGCTTCAGAGTACGTGGATACGAAGGCCATACGTTTATTTGATTGGTAATGTTCTTTAACAAAGTGGACCTCTGCAGTGGCAAAACTTTATTTTTACTTTCCCTAACTACCCTGTCTGGATAGCCTCGCTTGTTAAAGTCGCACATCATTTTGTTTAGGGCTGGTTCTACCTTATCATCCTCACTTATGATCCTCCTCATCTGACTGGTTGGTAAGCAGCGAATCATATTGCGAGGATGATAGATGTCATATCTGAGTGTGGAATTTACATCAGTTTTTTTGGTGTTTAAATTAGAGGTGTGTTCTGATTAATGGAAATAGTAGTGTCCAAAAATTGTATAGAGTGAAAAGAAGCTGTCAAAGTAAATTCAATGCCAGTCACCATCTTATTAAGATCTTCATGGAATTGGTTTAATTGTTCCATGGTACCTAGCCAAATTAGGAAGATATCAATATATCATCTATGTATCTCCACCACTTCAGCACAAGGCCGAAGTGGGGAGATACATAGATTGGCGTAGGTGGGCGCCACGTTCGTCCCCATGGCCGTTCCCACCTGTTGGACATAGAAAGTATCATTGAATGTAAAATAATTGTTATGCAACACAATTTTTAATAGATCAACAATGAATTCTTATTTAGATATTGAAAAATCATTTTTTATTGTCGACCTGACAGCCTGTACACCCCCATCGTGTGGGATGGAGGTGTACAGGCTGACAACGTCGAAAGAAGCCAGTATTGCACCCTCTGGGATAATTAAATTGTCTATCTTGGTTAGAAAATCACCTGTATCACGAATGTATGACTTTGCAGTATATACATAAGGCCTAAGGATATTGTCTAGAAAAATCGAGAAATGGCTGGTCAGAGATTCTCTACCAGACACAATTGGTCTTCCAGGTGGATTCACTAGGGTTTTGTGTATTTTATTAAGTAAATATAATTGGGGTGTAATTGGATATTTTACAACTAAATAATCCATGAGTGCCTTATCTATCAATTTTAATTCAAATGCGTTCTTCACCAATATCTCGATTTTTCGTGCAATATCCCATTTAGGGTCAGTCTAAAGTTGTCTATACGTGTGACCATCATGTAATTGTCTGTTGGCTTCCTGAATGTACTTTGATCGGTCCATGACCACAACCGCACCCCCTTTATTAGCGGGTTTGATGATTAGGTTGTGGTCATGGACAAGTACATTCAGGGCAGCCATTTGTTCACGTGTCATATTTGGATGTGACAAATTAGTAGTATTTTGTTTTAATCTTTCTATGTCATGTTTAACCAGAGAATGAAAAGTCTCAAGAATTGACATTAGGTACAAAATCACTAGCAGTTTTGATATTCGTGTCTGCTTAAGAAAAACTAGTGGATGACAATACATTAGATGCTACACTTGGTACAGAACTATCTTTATCTGAGAACCCCACTTTAAGTTTTAAAGTTCTTATAAATTGTAATGTATCCAATTCAATCTGGAACCAGTCGGCATGATGGCAGGGCAAAAATTCAACCCTTTAGATAATAACTGTTCCTGTATAGTGGAAAGTGGATAAGAAGAAATATTTACCACTAGTTTTTCTTCCTTGTAGTCACTTTTTTCTGCTGAACTGTGGTCTTGGCTGTTTTTGCTCTGGTGCGAACTTGGCCTTCTATGTCGACGCCCCCCTCACGGAGTGGGTTTCTTGCACTGGTTTCCTGTAGACCTAAAAAATCAGTGGTTGTTGTAATATTAGAGTCATGATTATTGATTATTAGCATTAGATTTCGGCCCGTTAGAACGTGGGTCCCTATATTTTTTGTTCCTTCTGGAAAGGTTGGAGGATCCCCATTGATACACTTGTTATTTGCATAATCATTATTGTCACGTGCCCATTTTTGCCTTTTTGTGTCTTCCTGTTCAACACGTTGTTTGCTTAAAAAATTATTCTGTTTATCAATTTTTCAACCTCCATAGAAGGCAAGGCACTTCTCAAGGCATTTTCTATTTCCTGTATTTTAGTTTTACACACAGCAATGTCTCTTTGCAAACATTCCAGTTGTAACAAGATCAGGTCTAGAGAATATTTATTAGATATGGCTTCATATTTTTGTCTGTAGTCATGGTCCTGAAGAAAGGAGTTATCATGGGGCTGCATTCTCACTCCCCGTGGAATGTGCTGAGCTCTAAAATATTCGCCCAATGTGATGGAGTGAAGTTCCATAGATAATAAATGTTTGGTCTCAGTCTCATATCTCCTTTGTAAGTCTATAATGGAGGGGGCATGGAGAAAAGAGGAGTCACCCCCCCCCCCCCATACCACTTAAAATCCTATTGACATCAGTCTCTGTATATGAAAACACATTGTTGTGAGTAGACATACCAGATGCAGTAGTTGTAGCGTTAGAGTCCATACTGTAATGATCCAAATTGGAGTGCACGCTCATAAACCAGATACAAAAGCCAAAAGAGAGCAGCATATCACAAAAAGACAGATGCACGGGTGCCGTCAGCTAGGAGCCCAGGTTCAGGAATCCAGTTGTAATGTATCCAATTCAAGCTGGAACCAGTCCGGCATGATGGCAGGACAAAAATTCAACCCTTTAGATAATAACTGTTCCTGTATAGGGGAAAGTGGATAAGAAGAAATATTTACCACTAGTTTTTCTTCCTTGTAGTCACTGTTTTCTGCTGAACTGTGGTCTTGGCTGTTTTTGCTCTGGTGCAAACTTGGCCTTCTATGTCGACGTCCTCCTTGCCGAGTGGGTTTCTTGCGCTGGTTTCATTTGCCCTCAAGCAAGATGGCGTCACGCTTCAAACATCAAGAGGACGCATGCGCGCCCTATATTGAAGCGTCGCCTGGCAACTTAATCACATGACTGGCCTCACTCTGAATACAGTTCCGACCTTTGCTGTTTTGCACCGGAAACGCAGCGAGTTGCTGTCTGCATGGAGTACAGTGTTTACATACAAGAATGATGAGTGGATCCTCCCTCCCGCCCATCTGATATTAAGCGCTGCTGCACTTAATAACAAGTTAATGGAAAATATGAATTTTTAACTATAATGTACACGATTATATAATATATTGATTATGATATCATATTTGTCTATTCCCCCTGCCATTGCACTTTGCACTTTATTTATGTATCTGCACTTTGTATAGGATTTATGCACTTTATTGATCAATTATGTTAATGGTACTGTGTGACCATAAATATACACCAGTGATGCAATTTGTTGCTTGAAAATGGTTTGGTGAGCAAACCAAAACATCGCCTCACATTGTGTGAATAAAGTACCTTTTTTTCTGCACCTTATTTGGAGTTGCTGCGGCCTTTTTTGGTTATATCTAACTGGATTCCTGAACCTGGGCTCCTAGCTGACGGCAACCGTGCATCTGTCTTTTTGTGATGTGCTGCTCTCTTTTGGCTTATATATATATAGTTAGGAGTAGCCGTATTAGTCCAGTGATGCAAAAAGCAAAATCATGGATAGTTGCAGTATCTTGTAATACCTTTTTATTGGACTAACAAGATTATGTAGAGACAAGCTTTCGGGATTCCTCCCTTTATCAAGTCATAAGCATTTCTGAGCTCACAAGTGTTTTCTCCTTGTGAGCTCAGAAATGCTTATGACTTGATAAAGGGAGGAATCCCGAAAGCTTGTCTCTACATAATCTTGTTAGTCCAATAAAAAAGGTATTACAAGATACTGCAACTACCGATGATTTTGCTTATATATATATATATATATATATATATATATATATATATATATATGTAAATACAGGTTGTTCCATTTATATGGATACACCTTAATAAAATGGGAATGGTTGGTGATATTAACTTCCTGTTTGTGGCACATTAGTATATGTGAGGGGGGAAACTTTTCAAGATGGGTGGTAACCATGGCATCCATTTTGAAGTCGACCATTTTGAATCCAACTTTTGTTTTTTCAATAGGAAGAGGGTCATGTGACACATCAAACTTATTGGGAATTTCACAAGAAAAACAATGATGTGCTTGGTTTTAATGTAACTTTATTCTTTCATGAGTTATTTACAAGTTTCTGACCACTCATAAAATGTGTTCAATGGGCTGCCCATTGTGTTTGATTTTCAATGCAACACTCTTCTACCTCTCTTCACACACTGGTAGCAACACCGCAGTAGAAATGCTAGCACAGGCTTCCAGTATTGTATCTTTACAGCATAGACAATTGCCTTTCCAGGAAACTGTTCATCTAGGAATGCTCGGACCTGACACCCATAATGTGGTGGTGCCCCATTTTGCTGGAAAAACACAGGGAACGTGCCAGGTCCAAGTATTCCTAGATGAACAGTTACCTGGAAAGTGTATTGTCATCGTGAGCCAGTTGAATGGCCCCCAAGGTCTCCCGATCTGACCCCCTTAGACTTTTATCTTTGGGGTCATCTGAAGGCAATTGTCTATGCTGTGAAGGTGTGAGATATGCAGCACCTGAAACTACGGATACTGGAAGCCTGTGCTAGCATTTCTCCTGCTGTATTGTTTCAGTGTGTAAAGAGTGGGAGAAGAGGGTTGCATTGACAATCCAACACAATTGGCAGCACATTGAATACATTTTATAAGTGATCAGAAACTTGTAAATAACTCATGAAAGAATAAAGTTATGTTAAAACCAAGCACATCATTGTTTTTCTTGTGAAATTCCCAATAAGTTTGATGTGTCACATGACCCTCTTCCTATTGAAAAAACAAAAGTTGGATTCAAAATGGCCGACATCAAAATGGCCGCCAAAGTCACCCCCCATCTTGAAAAGTTTCCCCCCTCACATGTACAAATGTGCCACAAACAGGAAGTTAATATCACCAACCATTCCCATTTTATTAAGGTGTATCCATATAAATGGCCCACCCTTTACATGCCACGAGATATCAATGGTCAATGCAATTATTTAGCTTATAGTCTAAAGTATTTTATGAGGTATTCCTTGATATTCCCAATGTAATTTTAGCCAAAACCTGCCACCTCCATTAAATTGCCATGTTGAATCACCTACACTTGACCACGGATATGTTGTTAGCTCAATATCACAAGATAAACACCAGAGCAAATTTGTAGACTCCGTACCTCCTTGGGGATCTTATTATGTTTTCATATAAATTAGTGGACAGACAACAATGTTTTTGAGGGTAATTTTAAATTTTTCTAACTAGCCTGAAAATCAGACTTTGTAAACATTTTCAAATTTAGAGCACCAATGGCTCCAAGAAATAAATTAACAACATAGATAGCTTGAGCAACAACATACAAACAAGGCAAAATGAAAATATGTTGACCAACTTAAAATATGCTCCAGAAAGAAATCACATATTGTGATATTTGGGTTTGGAAGAAAATGATTCCAAAGCAGATGAGGCAGAGTGGTTGGGGTGGATAATTTCACTGCTGGGGTATTGTGGGTGAAAGGAAGGATGGTAGAGTAAACCCCAGAAGAGGACAGAAAATGCTGGGTGTTGTAAGTACCCACATAAAAACCCTCGGTTTGGGTGCCAATATTTTGTGCAGGTGGTGGAGGGCTGGGGGCCCTGTGTCCAGCTGTCATGTGCAGATTTATTGAAGGGATGTTTGTGGATTCTTCCATCTCTTCAGTCTCACCAGCAGCTGGTGTATGTGTACTGCTGGGGATCTGATCAGTGCTAAGGTTAGACACATCCTCCTCTCCTTCCACATTTTGGTCAAAATATTCCAATGGATTGGAGCTTCAGATTCCAAAGGTGTGTCTGAAGGTACTGGGTCAGACCTTGCCTCTTCTGCATCTTGTTGTGTCCTGGATGTTGCTTGAAAGTTGCCCAAAGTTCTATGACAAAGAGATTTATAATTTTCTAGTTATTTATGTTTTAAAGGAGGAGTACAGTGGGATGAAGCTGCAAGCCAAAATTAAAAATGTACTTATGGTCTGAGAAGTCGGTTAGGACGTAAAAATTGTAGTTGGTCCTCATAGGGTATTTTTTTTCCTTTTGCCACTAGCTGATCCACTTTTTTCAGCTTTCTTGATCACCTTAACAAAATAGTCGCTCACAGATTTCCATCTGTTTCTGATGTCCTTTACTATATTTAGACAAATCATATACCATCAAACATTTGGATCACAAAAAAGATAACAAAACAAGATAAAGGAACACACCTTCAGGCAAACTCATCCGTTCACAAAATAACTGATGATTTGCTTGCAATATAAAAGCCTAAGATAAATGTACGTGTGTGCCAATTGAAGAAAAACACAAATATATATACACATAGGGGGAGATTTATCAAAACCTGTGCAGAGGAAAACTTGCCCAGTTGCCCATAGCAACCAATCAGATCCCTTCTTTCATTTTTATGAAGGCCTGTGAAAAATGAAAGAAGTGATCTGATTGGTTGCTATGGGCAACTGGGCAAGTTTTCCTCTGCACAGGTTTTGATAAATCTCCCCCCAGATCACAAAATTTATGGCAAATCCAACTATCAATAAAAAGGCCCCCAAAAAAAAGAAGTGTACATGAGGAATTTAAAGGACAAAGGTGTATTTTACATTAAAAAAGAACATTAGCATCATTGTAAAGTATGTGTACAAAAACAAAAAGGTTTTAAGGTCAAAAAGAAGAGAAAATTTGCAAAAGAAAACTTGATAATATCATTCTAAATTGAAGAAGACATTTTGTTAAAATTGTCAAATAATGCAATCTCATGCCATTCTTCTTCATGTCTGGTTCGATTAAAATATTCACCATAGCCCTTATCCCAAATCCAGGGACGAGACTCTACCTACACCAAAATATATACCATAAGCACACAATTTTACAAACAACATATGCTTTGCAAAATGCATATCTCCTCATGGCCACAATAAATGTTGTTACACACTATAGAGGCTCACATTTACAAACTGTGTGTATTTTGCACAATGTGCTTTACAAAATGCATATCTCCTCATGGCTACACTACAATGTACCTGCAAACACATATCCCTAGTTCTTTGACATATTTAACACCGAGCAATATACAAAGTGGACTTTTGGGCCAGCAAATTCTAGTTGACTTCAATGGGACTCTCATTTTAAGGCGGCTTTTTTTCCGAATGCGGAATGTAGGCAGATTGAAAGCGGATTACAGGTGGAAATTCCGTACAGAGTTTAGACAGAAATTTTTATTTGGTCAGCCCACTGGTTCTTTGACTAGCCCACATTCTTCCTATAAATACACCCCTTAGCCAGTTTGGAATCTCCCTTTTCCTTGTTTGTCAAGGAATTGTGCTTTTTCTGGTTGCTTGGTTTTTTGGTTTTTTGTTTCCTTCTCCTGCAATCCCTTATGCCTGAGGAACCATGAATTACGCACTTGCAACCCCTTGAGATGCGTGTTTTGATTAGCATTTTGGTTAATGTATTGCATCATCGTAACAATGTTTTTTCGCACTAATCTGTAAATTTGAGGATGTTTAAATCAACTTTAGATGTATTGGCCTAATGTGGCCTAATATATTTAATTTTGTATGTCGTTTCATGAAAAAATAAAAAATTTAGCATTTTTCTAACTTTGAAGTTTTCTGCTTGTAAGGAAAATAGAAATACCAAATAAATTATATATTTATTCACATATACTATATATCTTCTTTATGTTGACATAATAAAGTTGACATGTTTTTACTTTTTGAAGACATCAGAGGGCTTCAAAGTATAGCAGCAATTTTCCAATTTTTCAAGTAGATTTCAAAATCTGAATTTTTCAGGGACCAGTTCAGTTTTGAAGTGAATTTGAGGGTCTTTATTTTAGAAATACCCCATAATGGACCCCATTATGAATACTGCACCCCTCAAAGCATTCAAAATGACATTCAGAAAGTTTGATAACCCTTTAAGTGTTTCACAGGAAAAGCAGCAAAGTGGAGGCAAAAATTAAAAATCTTAATTTTATACACTAACATGTTCTTGTAGACCCATATTTTTTATTTTTACAAGGGGTAAAATGAGAAAAAGCACCACAAAATGTTTAACCCAATTCCTCTCGAGTAAGTAAATACCTCATATGTAGATGTAAAGTGCTTTGTGGGCGAACTAGAGGGCTCAGAAGGATTTTGGAGAGAGTATTTGGTTGGAATAAAAGTCGGGGGCCATGTGTGTTTAAAAAGCCTCCATGGTGTCAGAACAGTGGACCCCCCCCCCCACATGTGACCCCATTTTGGAAACTACTGCATCTAATGTGGGGGAATTGTACTGAAACTAATGTTGGGGAATTGCACTGCACCTAATGTGGGGGAACTGTACTGCATCTGATGTAGGGTAAATGTACTGCACCTAATGTGGGGGAACTGTACTGCACCTAATGTGGGGGAACTGTACTGCCAACCCTAATGTGGGGGAACTACAACCTAATGTGGGGGGATCTATACTGCCAACCTTATGTGGGAGGAACTGTGCTGCATACTTAAAGGGGTAGTCCACTAATAAGATGTATAAGTGTGCAAAGGAATTTGTTCATTTTTTTTTTAATCTATAGTCCAGCCCTCCAAAGGTCTGAGGGACCATGAACTGGTCCCCCGTTTAAAAAGTTTGAGGACCCCTGGCCTAGATACTGTGAAAGTCCAGGCAAAAGTAATCACAGGCTGGTGTTTTATTAAATATGTTTTTTTTAGGCGTACTGTAGCGAATTTTTCTGCCCTCATAAGTGCATACCACATACCTACACCTAAGTAGTGTACTATTTTGTACCTGTTAGTCTGTCAAGAGCCTATATACTGTGAAAGTAGAGGCCAAAGTACTCACCGACTGGTTTCGTACTCAGATCCTGTTACGCCGAGCGCTCCGGGTCCCCGCTCCTCCCCGGAGCGCTCGCAACATCCTCGCATTTGCAGCGCCCCGGTCAGACCTGCTGACCGGGTGCGCTGCAATACCTCTCTCAGCCGGGATGCGATTCGCGATGCGGGAGGCGCCCGCTCGTGATGCGCATCCCGGCTCCCGTACCTGACTCGCTCTCCGTCAGTCTTGTCCCGGCACGTGCAGCCCCGCTCCTTAGGGCGCGCGCGCGCCGGGTCTCTGCTATTTAAAGGGCCACTGCGCCACTGATTGGCGCAGCAGGCTTAATTAGTGTGTTCACCTGTGCACTCCCTATTTATACCTCACTTCCCCTGCACTCCCTCGCCGGATCTTGTTGCCATTGTGCCAGTGAAAGCGTTTCCTTGTGTGTTCCTAGCCTGCGTTCCAGACCTCCTGCCGTTGCCCCTGACTACGATCCTTGCTGCCTGCCCTGACCTTCTGCTACGTCCGACCTTGCTCTTGTCTACTCCCTTGTACCGCGCCTATCTTCAGCAGTCAGAGAGGTTGAGCCGTTGCTGGTGGATACGACCTGGTTGCTACCGCCGCTGGAAGACCATCCCGCTTTGCGGCGGGCTCTGGTGAATACCAGTATCAACTTAGAACCGGTCCACCAGCACGGTCCACGCCAATCCCTCTCTGGCACAGAGGATCCACCTCTAGCCAGCCGAATCGTGACAGATCCTTTTTTAAGTGTACTGAAGTGCATTTTTCTGCCCTCATATGAGCAAACCACATACGTACATCTAAGTAATATTTTGTACCTTTAAATCTGTCAAGGGCCTAGATACTGTGAAAGTCCAGGCAAAAGTAATCACGGTGCTTTACTAAAATATGTTTTTTAGCTTACTTTACCGGATTTTTCTGCATTCATTAGTGCATACCACATACCTACATCTAATTAGTGTACTATTTTGTACCTGTCAATCTGTCAAGGGCCTAGATACTTTGAAAGTCCATGCAAAAGTAATCACCAGCTGGTGTTTTACTCCAATAAGATTTTTAAGCGTACTGTAGTGCATTTTTCTGCCCTCTTTGTTCCACAACAAATGGTCTGCTGGTTATACTAGTCTGTAGACGGTATAATACATACCCAGCAGTCCATTCCTAATAGTCTGTGAGAGAGTGCAATTTTGTTTTTTTTTACACAGCGACTGTGTGCTGCAGCTCTGTTGTGTATTGCTGGTGTTGTGTAAAAATATGCTTTTTTTCCCCTTGGGGAACACCAAACCCCCCAAAGGGCATGCTTTTTTAAACTAACCATTTCACTTTTTAATTGCTGCTCAATAGATGATAAGGGTGCTGACTTCATTTTTCACTTACGTTTTCTAATACAAGAGAGCAAACACATAACAATTATTTAAATCACAAAATCTTTCAAATATAAATAACAATTACAAAACAACACAATCATATATTGTGACTTCTAACAAACAAATATATACAATAGTTATAGACACTTTAAGCAAGTGCCCTGAGGAAAACTCTTGTATAAAAAATGGAAAAATATATAAAAATAAGTATTTTGCTTATAAAAATGAAATACTGGAGAGACATGTTAACTTTAGGTAATATAATGCAAAAACATACAAAAAGGTTAGCATAGTTAAGAAATGTGCCAAAAACTACAAATGTCATTGGCATAAATAGTACTACTGCAAGTAATCAACTGCAAATTTTTGGAATTAAAAATTCAGATATAGAATCCAGAGATCATTGTCTTGTTTCATCTTTTATATCTTGTTTCATCTTCCATCCTGTTTTCTTCATTACTGCCAAGAACTCCATGGCCAGCCTTTATTTCCAGCAGAACTATAAGAGTATGGATTTGGCACTGGATTCTGATTTAAAGAAGAGGATGGATCTGCATAATTGCATGGCAAAGTGTCACCAAAGGGGCCGGAAACTGAATGCATCTGTGCTTGAATCTGTCCATTGAAATCAGAGTAAGGCTGGTTTGTATTATAGGAATTTGGCACTGCAAATGCAGATAACTGATTATAAGGATTGGTTGACTGTGTATTGTAGCAAACATGTGGGTATCCTTGAGTTACTCTCCCAGCATTATTGCTATGTTGATAACAGTAATAAAAGGAATATTGCCAAGGACTAGCAGAAACAGGGAACTGTGGATACTGACCACCGGCTGTTGGAATTGACTGACTGTCCCAGGTGGTAGATTTACCATTTTGAAGTTCCTCAGTTCCAGTAGGCTTTAAGTTGTTCATTCTTTGTTGTGGTTCTTCAGTTGCAGAATTAAGTTGCATCATGTTTTCCTGTTCCTCCGATGAGCTAATGCCACTGGAACACACAATTCTGATATTGTCATCTAATGAAGGATCCTTTTCTTCTAGAACGTATGTATCATTTTCTTATTTTGAATGTCAGGTGGTATTCTGACATTTTCTGATTATAAAGGAATTTTGGAATCTGGGACACTGGTAAAAATAAGTATTTTTAAGCGTACTGTAGCACATTGTTCTGCCCTCATAGGTGCATACAACATACCTACATCTAAGTAGTGTACTATTTTGTACCTGTTAATCTGTCAGGGGTCTATATACAGTGAAAGGACAGCCAATAGTACACAACTGCTGCTGTTCTAGACAAATACTTTTTTAAGCGTAGTGAAGCAATAAGTATGTCAGGCAGAGTAGAGCGAGGACGTGAACAGTGGAGTGGCAGAGGCCTAAATTAATCAGGCGCAGGCAGAGGTAGCAGCAGCAGCAGCAGACTAGGGGCATGTGGCAGCCGGAGTCGCAGAGAGAAGTCTGAGCTCCCGGTGTCAATTAGCAGTCGTGATTGATCGGTTAACTCAACAATCCACTTCGTCCCAAGTGACATCCAACACCCCCAATCAACAGTCAGTGGGTTCCTCAGACTCAACCCTAAGTTGGCATGGCCCTCATGCTGCTGCTGCCACCACAAGGCTCTCTCATTGTGCTGCCATGTGACATGTGACTCCTTGTTAAATTTGGTCCTGTGTATGCACACACTGGGGCCCGGGGCACTAAAACTTGGGAGTTAAAATTTCAATTTCAAAATCCTCAATTTCAATTTCAAAATCTTAAATTTCAATTTCAAAATCTTCGATTTCAATGGTCTCCTCATGCTTCAGCCACCACCAGGCTGTTTCATTCAGACACTATATGGTCTCATGATTCAGCAACCTCCAGGCTTTGTCATTCAGCCACTATATGGTCTCCTCATGCTGCCACAAACTCCAGGCAGTCATTCAGCCACTATATGGTCTCCTCATACTAATGCCATCTCCATGCTCTGTCATTGTGCCGCCATGGGACATGTGACTCCTTTTCGGGGCTTGGGGCACTAAAACATGGGAGTTAAAATTTCAATTTCAAAATCCTCAATTTCCATTTCAAAATCCTACATTTCTACTTAAAAATCTTTAATTTCAATGGTCTCCTCATGCTTCTTCCAACTCCAGGCTGTGCCATTCAGACACTATATTAACTCCTCATGCTCCAGCCACCTCCAGTCTGTGTCATTCAGACAATATATGGTTAACTGATGCTGCTGGGCATGGGCCTTGGCCTAAAAATGTTTTATGGTAGCAGAAGCTACCATAAATCTTCAATTTAAATTTAAAATTCATCTTTTAATCTTAGGGATTGTGAAGCCCTAGTGTCTACTCATGCTGCTGCCATCTCCAGGCTGTGCCATTCAGACACTATGTGGTCTCCTCATGCTTCAGTCAACTCCAGGCTGTGTCATTCAGCCACAATATGGTCTCCACATGCTTCAGCCACCTTCAGGCTGTGTCATTCAGCCAATATCTGGTTTACTGATGCTGCTGGGCCTGGGCCTTGGCCTAAACATTTTTATGGTAGCACTAGCTACCATAAATCTTCAATTTAAATTTCAAAATTCATCTTTTAATCTTAGGGATTGTGCAACCCTAGTGTCTACTCATGCTGCTGCCAGCTCCAGGCTGTGTCATTCAGCAACTGTATGGTCTCCTCATACTGATGCCATCTCCAGGCTCTGTCATTGTGCTGCCATGTGACATGTGATTCCGTGTTAGATTTGGTCCTTTGTACTCACACGCCGGGGCCCGGGACACTTAAACTTGGGAGTTAAAATTTGTATTTCAAAATCCTCAATTTCAATTAAAAAATCTTACATTTCTGTTTAAAAATCTTAAATTTCAATGGTCTCCTCATGCTTCTTCCAACCCCAGGCTGTACCATTCAGACACTATATGGTCTCCTCATGCTTCAGTCAACTCCAGGCTATGTCATTCAGCCACTATATGGTCTCCTCATGCTACAGCCACCTCCAGGCTGTGTCATTCAGCCAATATATGGTTTACTGAAGCAGCTGGGCCTGGGCCTGGGCCTAAACATTTTTATGGTAGCACTAGCTACCATAAATCTTTAGTTTAAATTTCAAAATTCATCTCTTATTCTTAGGGATTGTGAAGCCCTAGTGTCTACTCATGCTGCTGCCAGTTCGAGGATTTGTCATTCAGCAACTATATGGTCTCCTCATGCTGTCAACACCTCCATGCTGTGTCATTCAGCCACCATATGGTCTCCTCATGCTGCCAACACCTCCAAGCTGTGTCATTCAGTCACTATATGATCTCCTCATATTGATGCCACCTCCAGGCTCTGTCATTGTGTCACTCTGCGGCAGTAAAAGCGATGCCTGTATTCTGCATGTCATACTGAATAACAGTATTATTTCACTACCTCTGCACACTCCATATGCGTGTTAGATAGCAAAGTGTTCTACACCCCTATTGAGGCTCTCTGTAGTCCAGAAATAGCCGTTTTTAACAGATTCGCTGAGAATAAATTTGGATCAAACCAAATTTTTTTGAAAAATACAGCGAATCGTCCAAATCAAATTTTTCAAAAGTTTGCTCATCTCTAGAAACATGCCCCTTGATTTGGCAGTACATACAGCCAATTTCGCTGCCCAGTCCAACCCAGGAGAGATGGCATCAGGCAGCAGCAGACTTTCAGTCTGTTGCCCACTTCCCGAACTGCATAGGCACTGTCGATGGTAAGCATATTTGTGTACAGCAGCCACCGGGATCAGGATCCCGCTTCTACAATTACAAAAATGATTTTTATGTGGTCCTGATGGCAGTGGCTGATGTTCAGTACAAGTTTATTGCTATTAAAATTGGGGCCTATGGTAGTAGCAGGGACTCATGGGTGCTGATGTCTTCTGAATTTGGCCATAATGTACTGAAAAATCAAGTAACTCTGCCTCCATTGGGGCCTATGGTAGTAGCAGGGACTCATGGGTGCTGATGTCTTCTGAATTTGGCCATAATGTACTGCAAAATCAAGTAACTCTGCCTCCATTGGGGCCTATGGTAGTAGCAGGGACTCATGGGTGCTGATGTCTTCTGAATTTGGCCATAATGTACTGCAAAATCAAGTAACTCTGCCTCCACCAAAACCACTTCCGGGTACCATGCATCCACTTCCCTATGTTTTTGTCTCGGATGAGGCTTTTCCACTTATGCTGAACCTGCTACGCCCATACCCCAAAAAGGGACTTGATGACCGGAAGCGAGGAGTGCGCCTTTGGGATCATGGCTGGGAAGTGGAGGATCTTGACCACTGCCATTCAGATGGATGTTGACATAGTAGACTCTGTCATTAAAGCTGTGTGTGTTCTCCACAACTATATTCTGGACTATGCTAGTCCCAATATAGAAGTGGAGGAACATGTGTCATGGGGTGAGTCTGCTGGGTCATAGAGTTCGGAACACACATCTCAACATGAGCTAGCGGTTTGAGAAGCCTTCACTTCCTATATCATGTCTCCCGAAGGTGTCGTTCCCTGGACAAATTGACAGCCTTTTTTTGATCAACAGGTTGTCCATTGGAAGATGGCTTCAAGACCCAAAAAGATGTTCATTGTTGTGCCTTTTTATGTTTTATGTACTTTTGTTATAGATGAAGAACATCACCCTTTGTAAATTTTGTTTCATGCATTATTTTCACTCTTATATTTGTATAAATGGATGAGCAGTAAACTCAAAATGTTCTTGGCTCAAAGCCTTTGTTACAGCCCACGTTGCGTCCCGCTGCCCTGCACGGGGCCGCCTGCGGC
Organism: Hyla sarda; assembly: GCF_029499605.1. Taxonomy (NCBI): domain Eukaryota; kingdom Metazoa; phylum Chordata; class Amphibia; order Anura; family Hylidae; genus Hyla; species Hyla sarda. The sequence goes on from NC_079191.1 coordinate 110,076,999, forward strand.
TTCTCCCCTGCTTCTCTGTGCCGGTGAGTCGGCAGTCTCCTCCCCGCTGCTCCCATTTCTTGGTTACATCGTCTCTAGCCAAGGACTTTGTATGGACCCTAATAAGTTGTCTGCGGTTCTGAACTGGCCACAACCTTCTGGACTTAATGCCATCCAACGCTTCTTAGGCTTTGCAAACTATTATCGTCGGTTAATCCCACACTTTTCTACTCTGGTGGCACCTCTTGTGGCTTTAACCAAAAAGGGGCTGGACTCCAAGTCTTGGTCACCTCCTGCTATGGAAGCTTTCACCCGTCTCAAGTCTGCCTTTGCCTCTGCGTCGGTCCTGACCCGGACAAGCCTTTTTCCCTGGAAGTGGATGCCTCCTCCGTTGGAGCTGGAGCAGTCCTGACACAACAGTCCCCCAAGGGCAAAATGTTCACTTGCGGTTTCTTCTCGAAAACCTTTTCTCCTGATGAGAAGAACTACACCATAGGGGACCGGGAACTCTTGGCTATTAAATTAGCGTTGGAAGAGTGGCGGCACTGGTTGGAAGGGACTGTTCACCCTATTACTATCTATACTGATTACAAAAATCTTCTGTATTTACAATCTGCACAACGGTTGAACCCACGGCAAGCCAGATGGTCCTTGTTCTTCTGCCGATTTAACTTCCAAATCCGTTTTCGTCCAGCCCTCAAGAATCTCAGAGCCGATGCTCTCTCCAGAGTCTCTGATGTGACGGGTCAAGACTCGCAGCCTCAACATATCATCTCTCCTGATCGCCTAATTCCAGCAGCACCAGCCTCTCTCCTCCAGGTACCCACAGGAAAGACTTTTGTGCCCCCTCGCCTGAGAACCAAGATCTTGAATTGAGGTCACTCTTCCCTCTTAGCCGGTCATCCGGGAATCAAAAAATCCACCTCTCTCATCTCCCGTCATTATTGGTGGCCCAGTCTAGCCCATGATGTCTCCGATTTTGTTCGTTCTTGTGTGATCTGTGCCCGGGACAAAACATCTCGCCTGAAGCCCGCTGGTCTTCTGCAACCCCTCCCTATTCCGGAATCTCCTTGGACCCATATAGCCATGGATTTTATCACAGACTTACCTCCTTCTTCCTACTGCACGGTAATCTGGGTCGTTGTGGACCGTTTCTCAAAAATGGCTCACTTTGTCCCTCTGTCTTGTTTACCATCTGCTCCCCAGTTGGCTGGCCTATTCTTTCATCACATCTTCCGGCTCCATGGTCTTCCCCTTCATATTGTGTCTGATAGGGGGGTCCAATTTGTCTCCAAGTACTGGCGTGCCCTCTGTACCCGTCTAAAGATCAAGCTGGATTTCTCTTCCGCATACCACCCACAAACCAACGGTCAAGCAGAACAGGTGAACCAGGTCCTTGGAACCTATCTTCGCCATTTTGTCTCTGCTCGACAAGATGATAGGTCCTCACTCCTACCCTGGGCCGAATTTTCCTATAACCATCATGACTCTACTTCCACCGGCTGCTCTCCTTTCTTCATTGTCTATCTACAACATCCCCACCCGCCTCTCCTGCTGCCCGCTCTCTCCGAGGTTCCTGCAGTTGAATCTCTGGTTCGTGATTTCCAAACCATTTGGAAGGACGCTCAACAAGCTCTGGCCCGTGCCTCCTCTCGTGTGAAACATCAGGCAGATAAGAAGAGAAGACCTCCGCCAGTTTTTCTTCCAGGCGACAAGGTGTGGCTCTCCGCTAAATACGTCCGTCTTAAACAGCCTAGTTACAAACTTGGACCTCGTTTCTTGGGTCCCTTCAAAGTCCTACGTCGTGTCAACCCGGTGGCTTACAAGTTGCTCCTGCCTCGTTCTCTTCGGATCCCTAACACCGTTCATGTCTCTCTCCTTAAACCTAAATCGTTTTTCCACCAAGCCTGCTTCTCCTTCTCCAGTTTCTGGCACCTCTGACGTTTTTGAGGTACAACAAATCCTTGCCTCCAAACATTCCAAGGGAAGACGATTTTTTCTGGTCGACTGGAAGGGATTTGGTCTGGAGGAGAGGTCCTGGGAACCCGAAGAGAACATCATGGACAAGGACTTGATTCTGAAGTTCCTACGTCTCAAAAAGAAGAGGGGGCCAAATGGGGGGGGGGTACTGTTACGGCCCGCGCCGCGTCCCGCTGCCCTGCACGGGGCCGCCTGCGGCTTCTCCCCCACTTCCCCGTACCGGTGAGTCGGTGGTCTCCTCCCCGCTGCTCACCACGGGTCTTCAGTGTCGCTCCCCGGGGTTTCCCCTGTCTGCGGCTTCCTCCTGCTGTCAGTGTGTGAGCCGCATCCCTGCAGAGTTCCCTGCGCACCTCCCGTGCGTCCTCCACTGATGCTGCTGCGCGCGCGTCCTCCCCTTAGGGCGCGCGCGTCACTCACCTTGATTTAAAGGGACAGTGCCCTTTTTCCATTTTTCCCAGTTTTCTCCACCTCTATTAAAGGAAGTCACTTCCCATGGTTCCCTGCCGGATCTTTGTGCCCATAGCCTTAGAGAAAGCATACCCATAGTTACTGTTCCTGACCTACCTGTGTACCAGACCTTAGCTACGTTTCCTGACTGCGAATCTGTGCCGCCTGCCCCTGACCTTTGGCTTCTCCTGACTCCGAGTTATCTTCTCTGTCTGGCCGCCTGCTCTCTACCTGCATTCTTCACCTCCGTGCCAAGTACCACCTCGTCTACCCGCGTGGACGAGTCGTGCCAGAGGTTGCGACCTGGACGTCGCCTGCCGCAGCAAATCCATCCTGCTTTGCGGCGGGCTCTGGTGAAGAACAGCGGCGTCTTAGATTCCGCTCCCTGGTAAAAGCAGATGAAGCAGAGGGTTGGGGTGGATAATTCCACTGTAGGGTATTGTGGGTGAAAGGGAAGATGATAAGGGTAAACCCCAGAAAAAGACAGAGAAGGCTAGGTGTTGTAAGTACCCACATAAAAACCCTTGGTTTCGGTGCCAATATTGTGTGCATTTGGTGGAGGGCTGGAGGCCCTGTGTCCAGCTGTGATGTGCAGATTTTTTATCATATGCTCTAATGGAGGCAAGACCTGGGGGGAAACAAAGACTTGCGCAACAGCTTGAAAGTATGCTTTAAAATGGTTTTGATGGGTCTAAAGGCACCTTGTGGCAGCAATATGCCATTTCATACCAAAAATAAGAACTCTTATCACTGCTGTACACCCTCCGAATAAATGATAGAGCTTGAGTTTCAACCTCAAGCTGACTATCACTTATTCGGAGGGATCTACGGCTCCTCCTAGCAGTCGGTGTTCTGGTCATTGTTTGTGAAGAAGAAATGTTTGTGGCTTCTTCCATCTCTTCAGTCTCACCCACAGCTGGTGTAGGTGTACTGCTGGGGGGGCTGATCAGTGCTAAAGTTAGACACATCCTCCTCTTCTTCCACATGGAGGTCAAAATATTCCAACAGATTGGATGGGCCTGGTGGTTCCGATTCCAAAGGTCTGTCTGAACATACTTTGTCAGACCTTGCCTCTTCATCTTATTGTGTCCTGAATGGTGCCTGAAAGTTACCCGAAGTTCTATGACAAAGAGATTTATAATTTTCTAGTTATTTATGTTTTAAAGGGGGAGTATGGGGGGATGAAGCTGCAGGCCAAAATTAAAAATGTACTTACGATCTGAGAAGTCGGCTAGGGCATAAAAATTTAAGTTGGTCCTCATAGTGTATTTTTTTTTCCTTTTGCCACCAGCTGACCCACTTTTTTCAGCTTTCTTGATCCCCTTAACAAAATAGTTGCCGGCAGATTTCCATCTGTTTTTGATGTCCTTTACTATGTTTAGTTGATAAAAATACAAAAATATTAAAAAGATAGTAAACCATCAAACATTTTGATCACAAAAAAGATAACAAAGCAAGAAATAGGAACATACCTTCAAGCAAAGTCATCTGTTCACAAAATGACTGATGATTGGCTTGCAATATAAGAGGCTAAGATTAATCTACATGTTTTTGACAATTGAAGATAAACACCAATATAAATGTGGATCACAAAACTTATGGCAAATCCAACTAAAAGGCCAAAAAAAAGTGTACTCGAGGAATTTAAAGGACAAAGGTATATCTTACATTGAAAAAGAACATTTTTTTTAAAACATCATTTTAAAGCATGTGTCCAAAAAAAAAAGGTTTTAAGGATTTAAAAAGAATATAAAATTTGCAAAAGAAAACTGACTAATCTCATTCTGAACTGAAGAAGACATTTGGTCAAAATTGTCAAATAAGGCAACTTCAATCTCATGCCATACTTCTTCACATCTGGTTCGATTAAAATATTCGCCATGATCCTTATCCCAAATCCAGGGATGAGACTCTACCTACAACAAAATATTTTTGAAAAAAATACATAAAAAATAATATCATAAGCACAATTCTACAAACAACATGTGCTTTGCAAAATGCATATCTCCTCATGGCCACAATACATGTTGTTACACACTGTAGATGCTCACATTTGCAAATTGTGTGTCTTTCGCACAATGTTCTTTGCAAAATACACATCTCCTCATGGCCTCACTACACGGTACTAGTGATGAGCAGCAGGGGCCATATTTGAATATTTCAGTATATTATATGGGCATTCAAAAAATTAAGGAACTAGGATATCCTCTGTGGATGTTACTCTAAATGGAAAAGTAAGGGGAAGTAAATAAGTAAGAGGTAGAAAAGTTATAGTGAAAATTAGAGAGTGGTAGAACAGAGATACAGTCTCTAACCCATAGAATTTTGCATAAAGGTGATACCAGGATTAGGTGTCAAAGGCTTTTTATGTACTAACCTTTTGTGTGGAATAGTGCAAATACAAAAATACACAACATCCACAGACTTACTCAGGTTCAAATGTAAAACCGACATTGTCATACAAGCTGATCATCTTAGTCTGAAAGGGGAATCCCTCATAAACCTAATTTCTATGCTGTCTTAAAAGGTTATTTTTATTAAAGGGGTACCCCGCTGCACTCCAAAGGATAGAGGATAAGATGTTAGATTGTGAGGGTTCCGCCACTGGGCACCCATGTGATCTCCGGCACCCCTGTCATTCGGGTCACGGAGTAAACTCTGCTCCGTGCCCGATGATTGGCGATGCAGGCCGCTATGCCCTCTCCATACAAGTCTATGGGAGGAGCCGTCAGGCCCCCTCCTATAGGCATGAATGGAGGGGGCGTGGTATGGCGGGACCCCCAGGATCTAACATCTTATCCCCTATCCTTTGGATGTTTGCTGCAGAGTACCCTTTTAAGATACTTCAGTATCCCATCTTTGAGAAAACCAATAAATATTTTACCCACAAGAGATGTAAAATGTACAGGCTGCATTTTTTCCATTTTAACCCCTTAAGGACGCAGGACGTAAATGTACGTCCTGGTGAGGTGGTACTTAACGCACCAGGACGTACATTTACGTCCTAAGCATAACCGCGGGCATCGGAGCCCGTGATCCTTATCCCAAATCCAGGGATGAGACTCTACCTACAACAAAATATTTTTGAAAAAAATACATAAAAAATAATATCATAAGCACAATTCTACAAACAACATGTGCTTTGCAAAATGCATATCTCCTCATGGCCACAATACATGTTGTTACACACTGTAGATGCTCACATTTGCAAATTGTGTGTCTTTCGCACAATGTTCTTTGCAAAATACACATCTCCTCATGGCCTCACTACACGGTACTAGTGATGAGCAGCAGGGGCCATATTTGAATTTGCAATATTTTGCGAATGTCTTGACGATTATTCATCCTATGTTCGCAAAATTCGCATATTCGCAATGTTCATTCTTAATTTTTTCCATGCGATAATCGCATGAAAAAATTGCATAAACATTCGCATAAAAATGTGTATGTCAGAAAAACATGAAAAATTAGCATAACATTTGCATAAAAATTTGCATGTGAAAAAGAAAAACTAAAAACGAATATTCGTCATTACGAATATATAGCACTATATTCTAAATATTTGCGAAATCGAGAATTGTCAATATTTGCGATAAAAATTTGCATTGCAAATATTCGTATTCAACACTACACTGTACCTGCAAACATATTTTCCAACATTACTAACACCAAGCAATATACAAAGTGGACTTTTGGGCCAGCAAATACTAGTTGACATAGTTTTACCTCAGTGAGGACCTCCTCTGTGCTTATACACATTCTGGAATAGGCTTGCCAGCTCATGTCTGCATCTCAGCAGCTTCCTTCCCCAGTCAAGCATGAAAAAGTTGACTTACCTGGTTCGGGTCATTTGACCAAATGGTCCAAAATGGGCATAACTTGGCTCCTTAGTGCACTCCCACTGTTTTCTGCTTCAAATTTACAATTGCAATTGGGGGCGAAATTTCCGTTCGGCATAGTGGCAGATTACTTGCGGAAATGACAAAATTCTGCATGAAACTCAAAAACGCCTTTGGAGGTGGAAATTACTCTAGCCTAAGTGTTGTGCTGATGGACAGGATACACTTGTGGTGGCCCAGTACAGGATGGTGTTTCCCTGTACTTCTCCTGCCTTGTCAGGCAGAGTCTCTCCATGTAACCAGGGCCCCCTTTATGTATTATCTCCTGTGCATATAAGTTGTGATATTAATAATGTACCGTTTATTTAATTGTTAAACCATGTGATTGTTACCCAGGAGGCACTAATGACCAGGTGACCCCCCAAGTGACCTATGGGCTCCTTGCACAGCCTCCTATATAACCAGGGGAGGGGCTGCAATCTCTCTCTTAGTTCCTGAGGTCCAGTGCAGTCAAGTCGTCTCAGTGTATGTGTCCAGAGCATTGGAGGCCTCAAGCCTAAAGTCTGCAGCCACCTTTCAATTGAAAGTAAACCAAAGTCATCTAATTTTCATCAAGTCAGTCAAGTCAAGTCTACTGTTTAGTCACCATGGCCTGGACCAAAGTCTGTCTAACTACTGCAAGTCCCAGCAAGCCTGCGAGGTCCGCCTGTGTCACTGGTCCCCTTCTTGGGATATTGGCTGTACTGTATAGACTGTGTCATCTGTCTACCCTCAATAAAGCTACCATTTGTCCGTAACTTGGCGTCGGTGTCTTCATTGCCCCGTGGCAAACCCAGGACCAGTGGTATTACCTTCGGGTGATTATGACTAAACCACCATGACATGAAGGGGTTAATAACATCTGCCCCTTGGGTTATAACATCTATGCTGCACCTCACACTCTGACACCACCCACTGTACACTGTAAAGTATTTCAGTATATTATATGGGCATTCAAAAAATTAAGGAACTAGGATATCCTCTGTGGATGTTACTCTAAATGGAAAAGTAAGGGGAAGTAAATAAGTAAGAGGTAGAAAAGTTATAGTGAAAATTAGAGAGTGGTAGAACAGAGATACAGTCTCTAACCCATAGAATTTTGCATAAAGGTGATACCAGGATTAGGTGTCAAAGGCTTTTTATGTACTAACCTTTTGTGTGGAATAGTGCAAATACAAAAATACACAACATCCACAGACTTACTCAGGTTCAAATGTAAAACCGACATTGTCATACAAGCTGATCATCTTAGTCTGAAAGGGGAATCCCTCATAAACCTAATTTCTATGCTGTCTTAAAAGGTTATTTTTATTAAAGGGGTACCCCGCTGCACTCCAAAGGATAGAGGATAAGATGTTAGATTGTGAGGGTTCCGCCACTGGGCACCCATGTGATCTCCGGCACCCCTGTCATTCGGGTCACGGAGTAAACTCTGCTCCGTGCCCGATGATTGGCGATGCAGGCCGCTATGCCCTCTCCATACAAGTCTATGGGAGGAGCCGTCAGGCCCCCTCCTATAGGCATGAATGGAGGGGGCGTGGTATGGCGGGACCCCCAGGATCTAACATCTTATCCCCTATCCTTTGGATGTTTGCTGCAGAGTACCCTTTTAAGATACTTCAGTATCTCATCTTTGAGAAAACCAATAAATATTTTACCCACAAGAGATGTAAAATGTACAGGCTGCATTTTTTCCATTTTAACCCCTTAAGGACGCAGGACGTAAATGTACGTCCTGGTGAGGTGGTACTTAACGCACCAGGACGTACATTTACGTCCTAAGCATAACCGCGGGCATCGGAGCGATGCCCGTGTCATGCGCGGCTGATCCCGGCTGCTGATCGCAGCCAGGGACCCGCTGGCAATGGCCGACACCCGCGATCTCGCGGGCGTCCGCCATTAACCCCTCAGGTGCCGGGATCAATACAGATCCCGGCATCTGCGGCAGTTCACGATTTAAATGAACGATCGGATCGCCCGCAGCGCTGCTGCGGGGATCCGATCATTCATAACGCCGCACGGAGGTCCCCTCTCCTTCCCCCGTGCGGCTCCCGGCATCTCCTGCTCTGGTCTGAGATCGAGCAGACCAGAGCAGGAGATGACCGATAATACTGATCTGTTCTATGTCCTATACATAGAACAGATCAGTATTAGCAATCATCGTATTGCTATGAATAGTCCCCTATGGACTATTCAAGTGTAAAAAAAAATGTAAAAAAATGTAAAAGTAAAAAAAAAGTGAAAAATCCCCTCCCCCAATAAAAAAGTAAAACGTACGTTTTTTCCTATTTTACCCCCAAAAAGCGTAAAAAACATTTTTTATAGACATATTTGGTATCGCCGCGTGCGTAAATGTCCGAACTATTAAAATAAAATTTTAATGATCCCGTACGGTGAACGGCGTGAACGAAAAAAAAAATCCAAAATTCCTACTTTTTTAATACATTTTATTAAAAAAAAATTATAAAAAATGTATTAAAAGTTTTTTATATGCAAATGTGGTATCAAAAAAAAGTACAAATCATGGTGCAAAAAATGAGCCCCCATACCGCCACTTATACGGAAAAATAAAAAAGTTAGAGGTCATCAAAATAAAGGGATTATAAACGTACTAATTTGGTTAAAAAGTTTGTGATGTTTTTTTAAGCGCAACAAGAATATAAAAGTATGTAATAATGGGTATCATTTTAATTGTATTGACCCTCAGAATAAAGAACACATGTCATTTTTACCATAAATTGTACGGTGTGAAAACAAAACCTTCCAAAATTAGCAAAATTGCGTTTTTCGTTTTAATTTCCCCACAAAAATAGTGTTTTTTGGTTGTGCCATACATTTTATGATATAATGAGTGATGTCATTACAAAGGACAACTGGTCGCGCAAAAAACAAGCCCTCATACTAGTCTGTGGATGAAAATATAAAAGAGTTATGATTTTTAGAAGGCGAGGAGGAAAAAATGAAAACGTAAAAATTAAATTGTCTGAGTCCTTAAGGCCAAAATGGGCTGAGTCCTTAAGGGGTTAATTGATAAAAATACATTTTAGTCATAGAGTGCTGATTTGGAGGCTATGACGTACTGCTTTTGGCCACCAACTCTATCCAAACATAAACCAACAATTACTTACCTTTTCTATCTTATCTACATTATTCATTCTCTATGTCTTGCAACAGAATATTTGTGTAAATTATATCAGGTATCATGCTTAGCTAGGTTAACTCCTCCCAGGAAAATTATAACAACAACAGAAAAAAATTAAAAGGCAGTATTGTAAAACTTAAGTTATATGTACTATAATAAAAAACACCTAATCAATGTGATAAATAGTCCAAAAGAAGACATTGTATTCAGCATGGCTTGGGCAATAGCTAATAGTCTAAACTAGTCCAGAGATTGTCCCAACCTGGAAACCAAAAAACATGCTATAGAAATGGTCATCATTATACTATTTTAAAGGGAATGACCGTCCTCTGAATTATCACAATAGAGAAGAAAGACAGATGTACTTTCCCTTCGATATTTAAACTCCAAATGTGGTTCTGTCACCCGGCTTGGGGCATCATCAGGGGAGAAATGACGGGAGGAGGTGGCATTAGTAACAATATTAGTGCTTCTAAGAAGCAATCATAATCCTCTTGTAAACCAATCATATGGAATCATGTGGGAATGTTATGCTGTTACAGAGAAGTGAGTCCATGGAACTACAATTAACACCAGTCACATTTCCATCTTATCTTGTGAAGTAAAGAATATCTTCATGATCTTGGTATATTTTATAATTCTCCCAGTTCACTTCCCCATCATGATAAACCACCTCCTGCCTTTATTTTTATTATTTTTTTTGTTTTCTACCTTGATATTGTGCTATATGACTCGGAATGGAGCAGGCTGTGATATCACCTGAAGCCCTGCCGGGAGAGAACTTTCCCCCTCACTCTGCTATGCACATCCAAGAGCAGTTCAGTGTGAGATGGGTTGTGATTGGCTGAGACCTCATACACCCTTCTCATCTCTCTGAACTCAACTGTACACTCTATAAACTGTGCTGAGCTGACTTTTGTCTCTGCCAGGCTGCTACTGGAGATAATCTACAAGCAGTAGATTTTTTTGGAGTTTATTTAACACATAAAGTTACAAAATTGTATTAAGACGTATATTAGAAAGGTAATTCAAATAGGCACATTCATAAGATATACATTTTTATTACTAATAACAGGTACCAAAGTTTAATACATTTTGGATATTTTTTATGCATTGATTGGTATTGTGACCATTTAGAACTGTGGATTATGCCACTTATTCGGCACTGCAGTGTTGCAGATACACATTTTTTCCATCCATATTCATTTTTATCTACTGTGTTCTATTATTGCATTTATGTATTATTATTAGTTAATTAATATTAGCCTTTCATTTGTTTGCATAGTACATAGCCCGGTCCTTATTTCTGCATTAACCCCTTAAGGACCGAGCCATTTTTCATTTTTGCACTTCCATTATTTCCTCCTCACCTTTTAAAATCATAACACTTTCAATTTTGCACCTACAGACCCATTTTTTTTTTTTGCACCACCAATTTCGCTTTGTAATGACATCAATCGTTTCACCACAAAATCTATGGCAAAAGAAAAAAATATTTGTGGGGTAAACCTGAAAAAAAAAAAATAAAGACATTTAGTAAATTTTGGGGGCTTCCAATTCTATGCAGTGCACTTTTCGAAAAATTACACCTTATCTTTATACTGTAGGTCCATACTGTTACAAGAATACCTAACTTATATAGCTATTATTTTACTACCTAAAAAAATGATAACTGCATGCACTAATATTTGCATGTTTAAAATTGTCCTCTTCTGACCCCTATAACTTTTTTATTTTTCCACATACGGGGTGTGTGAGGGTTCCTTTTTGCGCCGTCATCTGAAGTTTTTATCGTTACCATTTTAGTTTTGATGGGACTTTTGATCGCTTTTTATAAAAAAATTTAAGGAATAAAAAAGGGACCAAAAATACGCAATTTTGATATTTGGTAAATGCCGTTGACCGTGCGGTTTAATTAACATTATATTTTTATAGTTTGGACATTTGTGCACACATTGATACAACATATGTTTAATTTGATAATGTTTACATATTTTTATATAGAATTTGGGAAAATGAGCAAGATTCAAACTTTTATTATGGAAGGGGTTAATGGGTAAATCTTTTTATTCAACTTTTTTTTTTACACTTTTCGTCACCTTAGAGGACTTTTAGGATGAATCAGTAGATTCCTCATACAGATCAATGTAGTTCCATAGAACTACATTGATCTGTGTGTTCTGTCCAATGAGACAAAGTTACACCGGCAGCTCCACCACTAGTCTTCACACTATTCCCTGAATGGATAGCCAGAAAACTTCCCATCTCCCCTGGATACGGTAGTGCACAGTGCTTATACAAAGTAGATAATGTTCATATTAGAAAAACAGAACAGTAGCCAGCACTCACCATCCAGGGGTCTCTTTATTAGACGATACAGGGCATATTCAGACACACAGTGGGCAGGGTGTAGAGGGTGGGGGTATCAGGACAGCACTGGTTCGCGCTTCACCTGCGCTTCCACAAGCCGATACATTGGCTTGGACGCACGCACTGAACTTAAGGGCGTGGAACACGTCATTGAGGTTGTCATGGGAACACCTAAACAAAGGATCATTACAATGGACTACAAAAATCAAAACAGTATATACAGGTGATGTATATTTATCAATTGTGTCTAAGGCAATTCCTATATTTCTATTGTTATATAAATTGTTTCAAGTCAAAAATGGAAGCAGTTCGTTGCGATCGTTCAAACTCAGATTACCAGTAGCATCTAGGCGAACGATCCAACACACTTCTCTCTGTAGGGGGAGGTTGCCTTGATCTCCTACATATTTTGGTGGATCAACTCTCTCCAAAGCAGCGAATTTTAGGCATGAAGGATCATTGTTATGTACATTCTGAATGTGATATGTGTACATATCAATTTGTATACAACATGAGTTGTACGACATGTAATAAGCTGATCTACAAGGTGGGTGTAACCTCCCAATATTAATATTATATTAATATTCTAATCGCAAAAAGAGCAATTGCTGCACCTATAGTTACCTCTGGGGGTATATTTTGTTAGCCAGGTAGATTTTATATTTTCTTTGTCTCTTATATTTTTATGATGGGTTTTAGGGCTGCGGTGGCTTTTAAATTGTTATCAGCTTCTAGCATATGCCAATGTTTATGAATTGCTTTGGTGACAATGTGATTCAAATGTTTTTGTTTGGTGTTAAGTCTAGGTTTAGTTTTTAATAATTCGGATCTGTCAATTTTTGTACTTTTTCTAGGCGATCTTCTATGACTGTTAGGGGATATTGTCTTTCAATGAGACGTTGTTTTAATTCTTCAGCTTTTTGTTGAAATATTTCAGATTTGCTGTTGATTCTTTTCAAACACAGAAATTGTGAATATGGTATGCTGTTCTTTACGAGTACTCGGTGGGAAATTTTATAGTGAAGTAGGGAATTCCGGGCTATAGATTTGCGGTAACCCATAGTAACCAATGAGTTGTTTTCGATTTTTAATTTTACATCTAGGAAATCTAGTACATTCCCACCAAATACACTAGTGAACAGCATATTTTCTGTGTTACAGTGATTTAGATATTGGACAAATTCTTCAAAAAGGGACTGTGGACCGTCCCACACAACTAGCACATCGTCCACAAATCGTACAAGTAACTTTATGCATTTAACATATGTATTTGAATCACAAAAAATGAAGCGTCGTTCGAAGATTGACAGGAACAGGTTAGCATAGGTACAGGAGATCGGGGTCCCCATTGCGGTCCCGGTCACCTGCCTATACCACCTGTTCCCTTCCCTGAATTAGTTATGGGATATAACGTAATTGTAAAGCTTCAACCACAAACAATATGAATTCAGGGAATTTATTGGTTTCGTTGAGGACTTCCTTTATAGCCTGTACACCGGCATCGCAGGGGATGCGGGTGTACAGGCTCTCAATGGAAGCTAGTTGTTAACACTCCTGCCAGTGAAAACCATCTACGTGTTCTAATAAATCTGTTGTGTCCCTAATATATGTTGGGGGTCTCTTTTAAGAGTGGTTTTAAGAGCCACTCAAGGTATTCAGACAAGGCCTCGGTCGCAGAGCCAATCCCCGCAACGATAGGTCTACCTGGGGGTCGGCTCTGCGACTTGTGAACCTTAGGTAAAAAATACCATTTAGCAAATTTAGGGCAATTGGGTAATATCTTTTCAGCAGTACGTTGTGAAATAAGACCTCGTTCACATTGAGACCTCAGGAATGAACGTAAGGATGTTAAAGTTTTTGGAATTGGATTGAAGGACAGTGGCTCGTAGGTGGTTCTGTCAACCAGTAGGCACTTGGTTTCTTTTAAATAATATTGTTCAGTCATAACGACTCTACTGCCGCCTTTGTCGGCTCTTGAAGCCTTCAGGTCTGGGCTGGAGGCCAGCTATCTAAGAGCTCTCTCCTCACTAACAGTTAAATTGTTATTAGGTTTAGGGTATAGTAATACCTTGACCTCTTGTCGGACAGCTCTATTAAATAAAGCAAATGCACTGCCTGCTGGGATGGGGGAGAAATTTTGGATGGATTGCCACCTTTAAACGGGAGTACCTCAATCTCACTAACACCAGGAGTAGTGGGTTCTGCCTCTGATAAATTGCACAATGTATACAAACACTCCCTATCTTTAGGGTCTAGGGCATTAATAGGTGAAAAACCCAGTGGACCTATAATAACCGGAGTCTCTCCTTCTTTTGGTTGATCACGAGTGACAGACTTTTCTGTGTTGCTGACTATTTTGTGTAAATTTATTTTTTGAGTTGCTTTGTACATATCAATTTCAAACTGTGCGAAGTCAAATGCCTCGCACAGTCCGAAATTGAGACCATTTGATAGAAGTGAGACACAGTCCTTAGACAGGGGCACTTCTGTAATATTAATGACGCCGTCCTTCGTGGTTGGAGGTGGTAGATCGATCAAAATGGGGTCAGTCCCTGATGATGTAGTTAGTCCTTCCATGATACCCCTTTTCTCTTTTGTGCTATCGTGCCTACTTTTCCTCCCTCATCCCCTCCTAGTTTAATGCCTAAAGGGGCAGAGCCTGGGTTTGAGGAGGTAGAATTCGATGTTGTGCGGTGTGTGGACTCATCCGACTGTGTGGCGTCAGAGTCCGTCGTCCATCGATCAAAAGATGATCTTCTTGAATTGTTCAATCTTTTGTATGTTTGGCCTCTGCAGTCACGTCTCATAGGTGGTTTTTGGCATTCCAAGTGAAGACCTGGTGAGAATCATAGTCGGATTTGTCCCTAATGATTTTTCTCTCTTTTTTACCTTAATTTCAGCCTGAGTCACAGTCATTTTCTTCTCAAGTTTTTTGAAAAACGCGTCAGCTGTTGCTTCGCTGACTCTGGTTCGATATTCTGTTTTTGTGCGGCATAGGTCTGCTGTGATATTGTTCTTGACGAAGAATGATGTTGGTTAATTTTGCAGCATGTTCCTGATGGGCTTGTTCCCCTTCATACATAAATTTGCTGTCATCAGTAAATTGGGATTTTGTAGATCCTAAGACCTTTCGGGGTACTGGAGCTGCTTTCATATGCTTGGAGGAAGTTTATCGTCCAAAAAAGACAACACTCCTTGTCTGCAAGGGAGATGATTTTATGTTCTAGGGCTCTTACTCCAAGAACGGTGAGTGGATCCATTTTGTTGCATGATAAAAAGTCATCCCCTGCCTCTGCCCTGCCCGCTTGAAGTGTAGTTTCTGAAGCCGGACTGGCATTGTTGGTTTTCGTTTCCATATGGGTTACGTGAACAAATTCTCTAGTGAGTGCTCAGGTGTATAAGAAAGCAGCAGTGATAAGTCCAATGAGACAAAGTTACACCGGCAGCTCCACTACTAGTCTTCACACTATTCCCTGAATGGATAGCCAGAAAACTTCACACCTCCCCTGATTGCGGTAGTGCACAGTGCTTATACAAAGTAGATAGTGTTCATATGAGAAAAAATGAACAGTAGCCAGCACTCACCATCCAGGGGTCTCTTTATTAGATGATACGGTGTATATTCAGACACACAGCAGGCAGGGTGTAGAGGGTGGGGGTATCAGGACAGCACTGTTTTGCGCTTCACCTGCACTTCCACGAGCCGATACATTGGCGTGGACGCACACACTGAACTTAAGGGCGTGGAACAAGTCATCGAAGTTGTCATGGGAGCACATAAACAAAGGATCATTACAATGGACTAAAAAAACTAACTAAAAACTTTTTGTAGTCCATTGTAATGATCCTTTATTTATGTGTTCCCATGTCAACCTCGATGACGTGTCCCACGCCCTTAAGTTCAGTACGTGCGTCTACGCCAACGCATCGGCTCATGGAAGCGCAGTTGAAGCGCAAAACAGTGCTGTCCTGATACCCCCACCCTCTACACCCTGCCCGCTGTGTGTCTGAATATGCATTGTATCGTCTAATAAAGAGACCCCTGGATGGTGAGTGCTGGCTACTGTTCTGTTTTTCTCATATAAACACTATCTACTTTGTATAAGCACTGTGCACTACCGGAATCAGGGGAGGTGTGAAGTTTTCTGGCTATCCATTCAGGGAATAGTGTGAAGACTACTAGTGGAGCTGCCTGTGGAGCACTCACTAGAGAATTTGTTCACGTAACCCATATTGAAAAGGAAACCAACAATGCCAGTCCGGCTTCAGAAACTTCACTTCAAGCGGGCAGAGCAGAGGCAGGGGATTACTTTTCATCATGCAACACTATGGTTCCATTCACCGTTCTTGGTGTAAGAGCCCTAGAACATAAAATCATCTCACTTGCAGACAAGGAGTGTCGTCTTTTTTGGACGATAAACTCCCTCCAAGCATATGAAAGCAGCTCCAGAACCCAAGAGGTCTTAGGATCTACAAATATCCATCCCAATTTACTGATGACAGCAAATTAATGTATGAATGAGAACAAGCCCATCGGGAACATGCTGCAAAATTAACCAACATCGTTCTTCGCCAAAACCATAAAAAATATAACAATATTACAGCAGACTTATGCCGCACAAAAACAGAATATCGTACCAGAGTCAGCAAAGCCACAGCTGGCACGTTTTTCAAAAAACTTGAGAAGAAAATGACTGTGACTCAGGCGGAAATTATGGAAAAAAAGAGAGAAAAATTTGCTAGGGACAAATCAGACTATGATTCTCGCCAGGTCTTCACTTGGAATGCAAAAAAAAAAACCTATGACCAACTGCAGAGGCCAAACATACAAAAGATGGAACAATTCAAGAAGATCATCTTTCGATCGATGGACGACGGACTCTGACACCACACAGTGGGACGAGTCCACATACCGTGCGACATCGAATCCTACCTTCTCAAACCCAGGTTCTACCCCTTTAGGTGAAAAATTAGGAGGTGCCGAGGGAGGAAAAGAAGGCACAATAGCACAAAAGAGAAAATGGGTATCATGGAAGGACTAACAACATCATCAGGGACCACCTCCAACCACGAAGGACAGCGTCATTCATATTACAGATGTCCCCCTGTCTAAAGACTGTGTCTCACTTCTATCGAAGGGTCTCAATTTCGGACTGTGCGAGGCATTTGACTTCGCACAGTTTGAAATTGATATGTACAAAGCAACTCGAAAAATAAATTTACACAAAATATTCAGCAAAACAGAAAAGTCTGTCACTCGTGATCAACCAAAAGAAGGAGAGACTCCGGTTATTATAGGTCCACTGGGTTTTTCACCTATTAATGCCCTAGACCCTAAAGATAGGGAGTGTTTGTATACATTGTGCAATTTATCAGAGGCAGAACCCACTACTCCTGGTGTTAGTGAGATTGAGGTACTCCCGTTTAAAGGTGGCAATCCATCCAAAATTTCTCCCCCATCCCAGCAGGCAGTGCATTTGATTTATTTAATAGAGCTGTCCGACAAGAGGTCAAGGTATTACTATACCCTAAACCTAATAACAATTTAACTGTTAGTGAGGAGAGAACTCTTAAATGGCTGGCCTCCAGAACAGACCTGAAGGTTTCAGAGCCGACAAAGGCGGCAGTACAGTCGTTATGACTGAACAATATTATATAGAAGAAACCAAGTGCCTACTGGTTGACAGAACCACCTACGAGCCACTGTCCTCCAATCCTATTCCAAAACTTTGCAGTGGCAAGGAAGAAAAAAAACCTTTTCAAAGGGCGCTGCTGTTGTCCTGGTGACATGAAGATGAAAAGTCCGAGGCAGAAGTATTTTGCAAGATATAGCTTCTTTATTGGTGTAGAATCATAGCAAGCAGGGATACAGGCTAGATAACGCGTTTCGGGGGACAGCATATTTATCCAGGACTGGCTAGTCCTGTCCTGTACCCTGGGCTTAGCAGCTGCATCCGTTGGACTATTATCCATACCACTAACCCCACTGTGGGTCTACATGCGAGTTTTTTGCTCGCTCAAGGTGAGCACCCATTATCTACTCTTCGACTAACCCCTCCCACCTGTCATCAACGGTATCACACTAGGCGCCTTCCCGTCGGTCTTTCCTTCTTTTGCTCTTTTCAGATGTTCCAAAACTTTAACATCCTTACGTTCATTCCTGAGGTCTCAATGTGAACAAGGTTTCACAACGTACTGCTGAAAAGATATTACCCAGTTGCCCTAAATTTGCTAAAATGGTATTTTTTACCTAAGGTTCACAAGTCGCAGAGCCGACCCCCAGTTAGACCTATCATCGCAGGATTGGCTCTGCGACCGAGCCCTTGATTGAATACCTTTAGTGGCTCTTAAAACCACTCTTAAAAGAGACCCCAACATATATTAGGGACACAACAGATTTATTAGAACACCTAGATAGTTTTCAATGGCAGGAGTGTTACCAACTAGCTTCCATAGACGTTGAGAGCCTGTACACCCACATCCCCTGCGATGCAGGTGTACAGCTATAAAGGAAGTCCTCAACAAAACCAATAAATCCCTTGAATTTATATCGTTTGTGGGTGAAGCTTTACAA
Source organism: Hyla sarda (assembly GCF_029499605.1). Classification (NCBI taxonomy): domain Eukaryota; kingdom Metazoa; phylum Chordata; class Amphibia; order Anura; family Hylidae; genus Hyla; species Hyla sarda. The sequence goes on from NC_079191.1 coordinate 110,095,369, forward strand.
TTTGTGCTATCCCATAACGAATTCAGGGAAGGGAACAGGTGGTATAGGCAGGTGACCGGGACTGCGATGGGAACCCCGGTCTCTGTACCTATGCTAACCTGTTCCTGTCAATCTTCGAATGACGCTAAATTTTTTATGGTTCAAATCCATATGTTAAATACAGAAAGTTACTTGTACGATTTGTGGACAATATGCTAGTTGTGTGGGACGGTCCACAGTCCCTTTTTGAATAATTTGTCCAATATCTAAATGACAGTAACACAGAAAATATACTGTTCACTAGTGTATTTGGTGGGAATGAACTAGATTTTCTAGATATAAAAGTAAAAATCGAAAACAACTCATTGGTTTTTATGGGTTATCGCATATCTATAGCCCAGAATTCACTACTTCACTATAAAAGTTCCAACCAAATACATGTAAATAACAGCTTACCATATTCACAATTTCTGCGTTTGAAAAGCAAATCTGAAATATTTCACAAACCTAGACATAACACCAAATACGTTTTACTTTTTCTCTAAATAATTCTAACTTGAATCACATTGTCACCAAAGCAATTCATAAACATTGGTATATGCTAGAAGCTGATAACGATTTAAAGGCCACCGCAGCCCTAAAACCCCTCATAACTTTTAGAAAGAACATCCCTATAGGTTACAAGTTGAAAAAGATGAAAAATATAAGAGACAAAGAAAATATAAAATCAACCTGGCTAACGAAATTTACCCCTCGAGGTAACTATAATTGCGGAAATTGCTCTTTTTGCATTTATAATATTGCAAGTAGACAAGTAATATTGGGAGGTTACACCCACATTGTAGATCAGCTTATTACATGTCATACAACTCACGTTGTATACACATTGATATGTACATGTAGAAAATTTTATGTGGGAAAAACTATTAGACCGCTTTTTGTTTGGATCCTAAATTAATCTTCCGCATTCAGGATGTACATAACAATGATCCTTCATGCCTAAAATTTGCTGCTTTGGAGAGAGTTGATCCACCAAAATATGGAGGAGATCGAGGCAACCACGCCAACGTATTGGCTCGTGGAAGCGCAGGTGAAGCGCGAAACAGTGCTGTCCTGATACCCCCGCCCTCTGCACCCTGCCCGCTGTGTGTCTGAATATGCACCGTATTGTCTAATAAAGAGACCCCTGGATGGTGAGTGCTGGCTACTGTTCTGTTTTTCTCATATGAACACTCTGTGTGCTCTTTGCCTGATTGATAAAGCCGAGACCAGCGCCAGAGGACAGGTAAGTCCCCCAGCTACCTTAGCAGTGCCACGCCCCCCCTGCCCCAATCCACTCCACTGGACCACCAGGGACTGGTTAAAGGTCTCTTTAGACCCCACTTTCAACTAGACGCATGTCGGCTATTAACGGCAGCCCCCAGGTACAAGAATCAGCTTTGGGCCAGCCGGTATGACACGGGCTCAAGTCAGCCATATATCGCTTGCCACTGTAGGACGACCAGGCTCGTCCTTAGAGGACGACCGATTAAGGAGCATCTTGATAACGCTTATCAACTGCTATATTCAGGTTTTCAGATTGTGTGTTTTAAATCTATATATATATGTGTATGTTCCAGCATCACTTCCAAACTGCTAAAGATATTAACATGAAACCTGGTACACATGTTACTAATATGTCAGCTGCAAACATAGGACAGGTAAATTAACCCTTATCCACCCCCATTTGCGAGGGTCATTATTTATTTTTATTTTTTTTTTAAGTCCCATACAAGTCTATGGGAAACATTTGTGCAAGTTTATGGGAAATATATGTTGGGAAGTTATCTGCATAAATTCCAAACAGCTGGAGATTTTGATAATACTTGGTCACGTTAATTATATGTCCACTAAAAATATAGGATAGTTAATTTAACCCTAACCAATCCCCATTTGCGTGGGTCGGAGTTTTGTTTAAAGCCCCATGCAAATTTATGGGAAATGTATGTTCCAGCATAACTTCAGTACGGCTGGAGATATTTCGATAACACTTGGTACACATATTACATATATGTCAAATAAAAATATAGGATAGTTAAATTAACCTTAACCTACCCCTTTGTGTGAAGAATGGGGATTTTGTTTCAAGTCCAATGCAAGTATATGGGACTTTGGGTACCTTGCTCCACAAGCCCCGCTCTGCATCCCCTGGTAAATGCATTAGTCCGGCTTGGAAGCCACACCCTCCCGTATGCCACAGCCCATATTTTGAGCCACAGCCACAATTTAAGCCACACCCCTTTTATTTTCTACCCTTTTGTGCATTGGACTGGCTTGCAAATCCTGCCCACTCCCACAATGCCACGCCCCCTTCTATTTTCGGCTTACAATATCTTCATCACAACTCAGCCCCACCTGAGGACGGGATATGAGGAGTAGATATGAGGAACAGATATGAGGACGGGATTTGAGGTCAGGATATGAGGTCAGGACATGAGAACAGGATATGAGATTTAGACATGAGGATGGGATATGTGGTTGAGATATGTGGATGCGATATGAGGTCGGGATACGAGGACAGGATATAAGGTCGGAATATGAGGAATGGATTTGGGGTAGGCATAAATAGAGGAGATTTGGGGTCGGGGTATGAGTAGGGGATTTGGGGTAGGGATATGAAAAGGAGATTTGGGGTCAGGATATGAGGAGGGAATTTGGGGTCAGGATATGAGGAGGGCATAGGAGGACTAAAGCTTCCTCCTTTGTGACTTTTCCTCACCCACAAGGATTAGGTAGGAAAAACTGGGCTATGCTGGGAACTCAGCTAGTGATAAATGTATTTTTGTCTGGCCTTGTTTGCCTTATACATGTATAATATAAGTTGTCTACATGTCTTTACGTATATTGGCAGTTGTGCACTTTTTTCAATGTCACATTGAATGGTCTAAGGCTGGAATCCCATATGTCCGGCATCTGGCATAGGTGAACTCAGCCTAAATCTCAGTGCAACTGATGCTGCAATAGATGACAACGTGCATCAGTTTTCATCAGTTGTATGGCATCCGGGACCCATTGTTTCCAGCACCGGACAGGGGAATGCAGCAAGCTTTTTTCCCCTGTCCGGTTCTGTCCAATGTGTCCAACCATCTGGCGTCAAAATTGGGATGCTGGATGATTGTGAACTGTCCCATTCAAATGAATGGGATCCGTTCTAGCATCAGTTTCCCTCCGGTGCACCGGAGGGAAACTATGCAGGACAACTGATAAATATGAACCTAGCCTAAATTGTCTATTCACCTCTCCCCTGATGATGCCGCTAGGGGGGGGGGGGGCACAAAACATGTTGGAGGTTTAAATATAGAGGGGGAGGTACATCTGCCTGAAGTTTGTGGTGATTTTGCTAATTCAGTATACTGTTATTCCCTTTGAAATAGTGGAATATTGACAATGCACGTTGCCAGGTTGGGACAATCTCTAATCTACTGGTTTAGCTAATTTGTTATTGCCCAAGCTGTAGTGTATATGTTGTTTTATTTTGTTATTTGTATTGGGATATCACATAGATTTGTTGGTTTTTATTTGGGTACATTAAAATATGTTTTATGGCACCTCCTTTATACACTTTTCCGCAGTCTTTATAACTTGTAACATGAATTTACACAAAACTTTAAACAAGCAAGTGGGAATCAACCATTTCAGCTGGACAATGCACAAATTCTCTATTATTTTTTCTTTACCTTTGTGCTTTGAGATAGAAATGAACCATTAGATGAGTTGCTTTTTATCTCTGCAATTGCATTGACTCAAATCTTATTTTTGCAAACAAATCAGTGGAAATCTTAAAATCACAAATTGGTTTATTTAAATACATGGGCTGAAGCAGTATGAACAGGATCATTTTCTCAATACCAATAGCACTTACATGAAAAGTATTTTCAGTCTGATCATGGATTATGGAGAGGAACACATTTTATCAATTTGCTTCTTTTCTGGTTCTCAGAAATAAAAACAAAAGCTGCTTTGTATAAATTACATATTTCAGACATGTATTGATTCACAACAAGTAACAGATGTAGAAAATACATCTATAACAAGTTCTGTTATTTACTTTTTAATACTGTGAAGCCAAATTTTTAATATAAACTTAACCCCAAGAGGACACACAATGTACGTAGGGGCAAAAAAGTATTTAGTCAGCCACCAATTGTGCAAATTCTCCCACTTAAAAAATGAGAGAGGCCTGTTATTTCCATCATAGGTATATCTCAACTATGAGAGACATAATAAGAAAAAAAAAATCATAAAATCTCCTTGTCTGATTTTTAAAGAATTTATTTGCAAATGATGGTGGAATATAAGTATTTGGTCAGTAACAAAAGTTCATCTCAATACTTTGTTATATACCCTTTGTTGGCAATGACCCTTTGAGGTCAAACGTTTTCTGTAAGTCTTCACAAGATTTTCACACACTGTTGCTGGTATTTTGTCCCATTCCTCCATGCAGACCTCCTCTAGAGCAGTGATATTTTGGGGCTGTCACTGGGCAACACGGACTTTCAACTCCCTCCAAAGGTTTTCTATGGGGTTGAGATCTGGAGACTGGCTAGGCCACTCCAGAACCTTGAAGTGCTTCTTAGAAAGCCACTCCTTTGTTTCCTGGGTGGTGTGTTTGGGATAATTGTCATGCTGAAAGACCCAGCCACATTTAATCTTCAATGCCCTTGCTGATGGAAGGAGGTGTTCACTCAAAATATCACGATACATGGCCCCATTCATTCTTTCCTTTACACGGATCAGTTGTCCTGGTCCCTTAGGAGAAAAAAACAGCCCCAAAGCATGATGTTTCCACCCATATGCTTCACAGTAGGTATGGCATTCTTTGGATGCAACTCAGCATTCTTTCTCCTTCAAACACGAAAAGTTGGTTTCATCTGACCAAATGACATTCTCCCAATACTCTTCTGGATCATCCAAATGCTCTCTAGCAAACTTCAGATGGGCCCGGACATGTACTGGCTTAAGCAGGGGGACACGTCTGGCACTGCATGATAGTGTGTTACTGATGGTAGCCTTTGTTACTTTGGTCCCATCTCTCCGCAGGTCATTCACTAGGTCCCCCTGTGTGGTTCTGGGATTTTTGCTCACCATTCTTGTGATAATTTTAACATCACTAGGTGAGATCTTGCGTTGAGCCCCAGATCAAGGGAGATTATCAGTGGTCTAGTATGTTTTCCATTTTGTAATAATTGCTCCCACAGTTGATTTCTTCACACCAAGCTGCTTGCCTTTTGCAGATTCAGTCTTCCCAGCCTGGTGCAGGTCTACCATTTTTTTTCTGGTGTCCTTCGACAGCTCTTTGGTGTTGGCCATAGTGGAGTTTGGAGTGTGACTGTTTGAGGTTGTGGACAGGTGTCTGTTATACTGATAAGTTCAAACAGTTGCCATTAATACAGGTAACAAGTGGAGGATGTAGGAGACTCTTAAAGAAGTTACACGTCTGTGACAGCCAGAAATCTTGCTTGTTTATGACCAAATACTTATTTTCCACTATCATTTGCAAATACATTCTTTAAAAATCATACAATAGTACTCATTTACTAAGAGTGGAGTGTAGATTTCTTTGTGGGTTTTAATTCCCTACAATTTATTTTCCATGGTATTTACTAAGGTTTCCCTACATTTTCCACTTTCCCTACACTTTGCTTTTTTTTACACATGCTCGGATCTGTAGGGTTTTCCTCAGTTCAAATCCACCACATTTTATGTGGAAACCTTAGTAAATATGTTGTTTTTTTGTGAAAATGTCGGGGACACGCCCCTTTTCAGAGACCACACCCCCTTTTGCTGGCAACCACGCCCCTTTTTCGGATTTTCTTAGCAAAATGGAGAGTTAGTTAGGGTTTTTTCAATTCTGGCGCAAAATCTGGCGCAGACAGAATTTCTGTCGCAATGCAACAGAATCTGGTGCACAACCCGACAAAACATGTCAGTTTGCAATAGTAAATGAGGGCCAATGTGTTTTTTATGGATTTTTTTTTCTCATTATGTCTCTCATAGTTGAGGTATACCGATGATGAAAATTTTGCCCCACTGTAGCACTGAACAAAAATAGCAATAAATAAATTGCTATAAATAGTTCACAATGGGGACTTAAAAAAGGTAAATAAGCCCCTTTCCAAATAAAAAAAAATGTCCCTTTTTTCCATCTTACTAATAAAAAAAGTAAAAAATTAAATAACTAAATAAACATATTTGTTATTTCCGTATGTAGAAATGTGTCAACTATAAAATATAATGTCAAAGGGGTATTCCAGGAAAAAACTTTTTTTTTTTATATCAACTGGCTCCAGAAAGTTAAACAGATTTGTAAATTACTTCTATTAAAATTTTTTAATCCTTTCAATAATTATCAGCTACTGAAGTTGAGTGGTTGTTTTCTGTCTGGCAACAGTGCTCTCTGCTGACATATCTGCTTGTCTCGGGAACTGCACAGAGTAGAATAGGTTTGCTATGGGGATTTGCTTCTAAACTGGGCGGTTCCCAAGAACTTAGACAGAAAAGAAAAACTCAACTTCATCAGCTCATAAGTACAGAAAGGATTAAGATTTTTTAATAGAAATAATTTACAAATCTGTTTAACTTTCTGGAGCCAGTTGATATGTAAAAAAAAGTTTTTTCCTGGATAACCCCTTTAGTGCTCTCATACGGTAAATGTAAAAAAATACAAGAATACAAAATTGCTGATTTTTGGACACATCAAATTATCACAAAAAAAGTAATAAAAAACTATGAAAAAGATGCAATACGATACAGATACAAATTATAGCATAAAAAAGGAGTCCTTGTACAGCAATGTGTAAGCAAAAAAAGTTATAGATGGTCAGAAGAGTTTTAAACATACTGTATATATATATATATATGTATATATATATATATATATATATACATATGTTCTATCTGAATTTATTTGCTGTGAATCCCTATTAAAAACGTCTATTTACGGGCTACAGAGAGCCTTTACCTTGCTGTTACACGCATAGGGTGTGGGCTGGATTAGTGAAATAATACTGTTATTCAGTATGACATGCAGATTCTTTTAGAAATGTCCTTCATGCCATGAGAATGTAGTGCCAAAATTACCTTCCATTCTGGACTTCTTACCTGGCTTTTATGGATCAAAATTATTTATTTCAATTCTATTAAATTGTATTTCAAAATTCAAATTCAAAAGTCACTTTTCATGAATTAAAAAAAGTCTTTAAACAAAGTCTGCAAACAACAAGGTGATCAGATAAGTGCTAAACATTGTTACATACACATTACAGCTAGCTAGCTAGATAGCTCTTTTTGCTCCATCCAGGACATCATGGAACCTACAACACAAACATATTAGTATTAGGCCCTGTACTTTTCCAGCATTATCTTCCCCTTTTCCCTACAAATGACTCCAGCCTCCTCCAAACACAATGCCGCCAGCCTTCCCATAATGCACAAGGGGGGAGATTTATCAAAACCTGGGCAGAGGAAAAGTTGCCCATAGCAACCAATCAGCTTGCTTCTTTCAAGCACTTTGCATAAGAAATGTGATTGTCTGCTGTGGGCAACTGGGTAACTTTTCCTTTGCACAGGTTTTGATAAATCTCCCCCAATGCTTCCAGACCCCCCCCACCCACCCACAAGCACACACAATGCCTCCTGCATTACTCCACACAGAGGGGTGTACATGGGTGACAGAGGGGCATACAGGGGTGACAGAGGGGTATAGAGGGGTGACAGAGAGGTGTATGGGGTAACTGTCGGGTGTACAGGGGTGGCAGAGGGGTTAAGAGGGGTGACAGAAGGGTGTACGGGAAAACAGAGGGGTGTCCAGGGGTTACAGAGATGTTACGAGGGGTGACAGAGAGGTGTAAAGGAGTGAAAGAAGGGTGGGGGTGGACTACCTGAAGCTAAGTAGGCCTCTGTCAGCACTGCCCCTGCTCCTTCCCTCCATCCACATCATTCTGCTGAGGGACCAGGGAGAATCCAGAGCTGCTCCACAGGAGTGGGATTGATACACAAGGATTGGAGCTGCAGCATCACCCATCCCGGCACTGCACACAGATTTCTCTCCCACCTGGCCTGCATGCCTGTGACTTACAGGTGTGCAGGCCTGGGCAGAAAAAAAAAATGGTAGCACCATATTTCCCACCAGAGTAACCTGACACCCTGGCTGGGAATCAATGCCTCAGTGTAATGTGTGCTGGACCCCCCTTGTGCCCCCTTGCAACAGTGCACCTGAGGCTATCGCCTCACTCGCCTCATCAGAGCTACAGCCCTGATTACAGAACATACACGTGCAAAAAACGCAAACTTCAAAAAACTTCACAAAAATACAGATCACCACATCTACGGCAGTGCATACTTTGAATGGATGATCGGAGCGCCCGCAGCGCTGCCGCGGGGATCCAATCATCCAGCATGGCAGCCGAAGGTTCCCTCACCTGTCTCCGTCTGTCTCCGGGGGTCTTCTGCTCTGGTCTGAGATCGAGCAGACCAGAGCAGAAGATCACAGATAACACTGATAGCACTGAACAGTATTAGCAATCAAATGATTGCTATAAATAATCCCCTATGGGGACTATTAAAGTGTAAAATAAAAAAGTAAAAAAATTTAAAATAAAAAAGTAAAAAAATTTGAAAAATCCACTTCCCCAATAAAAAAGGAAAATGTCAATTTTCCCCCATTTTACCTCCCAAAAAGCGTAAAAAATTAATTAATACACATATTTGGTATCACTGCGTGCATAAAAGTCTGAAATATTAAAATATGTTGTTAACCATCCCGTACGGTGAATGGCGTAAACGTAAAAAAATTAAAAAGTCCAAAATTGCTGCTTTTTTGTCACATTTTATTAAAAAAAAATAATAATTTATAAAAAATTTATAAAAAGTAAAACCTAAGCAAAAGTGGTACTGATAAAAACTACAGATCATGGCACAAAAAAATTAGCCCTCATACCGCCCCATATATGAAAAAATGAGAACGTTATAGGTGGTCAAAATAGGGCAATTTCAAACAAACTAATTTTGTTGAAATGGTTTGAGATTTTTTTTTAAGCGTACAATTATAGAATAAGCATATAACATGGGTATCATTTTAATCGTATTGACCCACAGAATTAAGAAAACATTTCATTTTTACAGGAAATTGTACATCGTGAAAACAAAACCTTCCAAAATTTGTTAAATTGCATTTTTCTTTTCAATTTTCCCACATAAATAATGTGTTTGGTTGTGCCGTACTTTTTATGGTAAAATAAGTGATGTAATTACAAAGTAAAATTTGTGATTAAAAAAACAAGCCCTCATATGGGTCTTTGGATGGAAATATGAAAGAGTTATGATTTTTAGAAGGCGAAGAGGAAAAGATGAAAATGCAAAAGTAAAATTGGTCTGGTCCTTAAGGCCAAAATGGGCCTAGTCCTTAAGGGGTTAAAGTGGGCCACCAGTACTGTTGGGAGATGAGCTGCAAGGATTTACAAATTCCGGCAAGACCAGCTAGAAGAGAGGAATTACCCCATTTAAGGACTTGGAGTCTTAAACGAGGAGGTACGTAAGTCTTACCAGGAGGCAAGTGCTGAAGACATGCTGGTGCTGCAGAGATGAGACGATCAGGAGGAATAATATGTTGAGGATGGGACTCCTGGTTTTGTACATCTGAGGATCTGGACAGAGCGTCAGCATGCAGATTCTTCTCAGCAGGGCAAAAGTGGATAAAGAAATCAAATCTGGAGAAGAACAGAGACCAACCAGCCTGTCAGGGGTTGAAACGATGGGCAGACTGGAGATAGAGCAAGTGCTTGTAGTCTGAATAAATAGTTAGCGTATGTAAAGAGCATTCCAAGAGGTGACACCATTCTTCTAAGGCCAACTTTAAGGGCCAAGAGCTCACGATCTTCGATAGTATAATTTTTCTCCGCATGGGAGAAGGTCTTCAAGAAGAATCCTTAGGTTACAGTTCTTCCCTTACAAGATTTTTGCATTAAAACTGCACCTGCTCCAACCAAAGAAGCATCTACTTCTAAGATAAATGGACCTCTAGGATCGGGTGTAAATAAAACAGGAGCAGAAGCGAAGGTGGACTTTAACTGTTTGAAAGCTTCTTCAGCCTCTGGAGTCCAGACCCTAGGATTAGCAGTCTTCTTGGTAAGTGAAACGATGGGAGCAACCATTGTGGAAAAGTGAGGAATAAACTGCCGATAGTAATTAGCAAAGCCAAGGAAGCGCTGAATAGCTTTCAAACCAATGGGGCGTGGCCAATCCAGAACTGTGGACAACTTGTTGGGATCCATTTGAAGACCTTGACTGCTGCAAATATACCCCAGGAATGGAAGTATGCTTTTTTTCAAAGGTACACTTCTCAAGTTTAGCATGGGGATGATTTTCTCGGAGATGCTGTAATACTTGGTGGAGATGAAGGCAATGAGACTGGACATTGGACACATAGATAAGTATGTCGTCCAAGTAGACAACGACAGAGTATAGAAGGTCACCAAATATGTCATTGACAAACTCCTGGAAGACTGCTGGAGCATTACAAAGCCCGAATGGCATGATAAGATACTCAAAATGTCCATCATGAGTATTGAACGCAGTCTTCCATTCATCCCCTTTACGGATGTGAATCAAGTTATAGGACCCTCGTAGGTTGAGTTTGGAGAAGATCCTAGCGCCACGTAGACGACCAAATAACTCAGAGATCAATGGAAGTGGATAGCGTTTTTTTAAAGTAATTTTATTCAGTTTGCGGTAGTCGTTGCAAGGTCGCAAGGATCGGTCTTTTTTCTCGACAAAGAAGAATCCGGCTCCAGCAGGAGAGGATGACTTTCTGATAAAATCTTTCTTTAGATTTTCTTGTATATAGTTAGACATGGCCTAAGCATCTGGCACAGATCAGGGGTAAATTATGCCCCGAGGAGGTGTGGTTCCAGGCAATAAGTCGATAGGACAATCGTAAGGATGATGTTGAGGTAAAACCTCAGCTTGTTTCTCGCTGAAGACATCAGCAAAATCCTGAAGAAAAGACGGCAGACCGAGCAGAGGGGTGGAAAGAGACACCAACTTGGACGGAAGGGTATGGAAACAGTTGTTATAGCAGTAAGTTCCCCAATTAAGTACTTCTCCAGTCTTCCAGTAAAGATGCGGGGCATGTAGTTGTAACCAGGAAAGGCCTAGTAGAAGAGAGAAGGTACAATTTGGCACATAGAAGGACTATTTTTTCTTATGCAGAACTCCAACTTGCATAGACAAGGATTCTGTGCGGAATAATATAGTACAGTACAGATTTTCTCAGTTGACCGAAGAGATGTTCAAAGGCTTCAGAAGGTGGGTTACTGGCAGACGATACCTATGCACTAATGAGTCATCGATAAAGTTCCCTGCAGAACCAGAGTCCAGGAAGGCCAGAATAGAGATAGTCTCTTTGGAGGGTAGAGACAGCTGGATCATCATATTCAAGCATGGAGAGGAGGTATTCAAACCTAGGGAGACCTCTCCTACAAACTCTAGGTGCAAGCGTTTCCCTGTGACTGTGGACGCAGAGGACAATCTCTGAGGAAATGATCTGCACTGGCGCAGTATAGGTAGATGTTCTCAGCTCATCTGAGGCTTCTTTACTGCAGGGTCAGGCGAGACCGATCCACCTGCAAAGCCTCCACAGCTGGAGGCATCGTAGAAGGTTGCGGTGGTTGCTGGAAAACGGGTGCCAGATGAGGAAAACGCAGAGGTCGTGCAGACTCCCTTTTTGGCAAAGTTCCTCATGTCATTCAGAGAAACAGATATCTATCCGAGATGCTAACGGTTGTGACTGGACCACCATGATAGAAAAGAGATCCGGATTGTCTGACAGAGGAACCCCAGCGGGATTCATGGCCGGATCTTGCTGTTACGATGCTAGATGTGGATCCTACTAACCTGTGTGGGGATGACTCGGACCGTATCAGGGAGCAGAGTCTAAGGTGCCACTGGTCTTGACCAGAGCCCGCTGCAGGGCAGGATGGGCTTGCTGCGGCAGGTGACACCCAGGTTGCTACTCCCGACATGGCTCGACCACACAGGTAGCTGGGCAAGATGAGGTACCAGAGGATGAGACCGAAGCATAGCAGGAGGTCAAGGCAGACGGCAAAGGTGTGTAGTCAAATAACATAGCAGGAAGGTCTGGATACACAGAAAGAGGCAAACAGGCAAAAAGAACTCTTAATCTCAGGCTAGGGGCACTGAATATCCGGAAGGGAAGTGGGGGAGGAGCTGGCATAAATAACATATGGGATGGACCAGACACCAATTAGTGGTGCACTGGCCCTTCAAATCTAGGGCGCGCGTGGGGGGAAGCATAAAGCCGGGCAGCAGGAGGTAAGCAACGGGCCGCAATTTGCATGCGGCCGCGTGCTGCGATGCGAATCGCGGTCCCAGCTGGAGCGGGAGACGGCAGGAGCTCACGGTCGGGGTGCGGGATCGGAGCACTTGCTGTGACACTTCACAGTGCTTATAGGCAGGATTTGTGCTTGAGCTGAATCGCTGCTGTTCTGTGCAACACACTATGCAACACACTGCTCTTTGTCCCTCTTTGTAATAAAACGCTGTAGTGACTGGGAGGTGAATCGCTACAGTAAGAATGCTTTTCTGTGCAACACACACTTCTCTCTGTCCCACTGTGCAACATAATGCTGATGTGACTAGGAGGTGAATCACTGCTGGAAAAAAGCTTTTCTGGCCAACACACACCGCTGTCTGTCCCTATCTATCTCTCTGCAATGAAAGGCTGAAGTGACTGGCAGCAATATTGCTGCCGATTATATAGGGCTGTGACATCACAGGCGTGACTGGCTGCTGATAGGCTGCATGCTGCATGTGATTCAGGGTCATCCTGCCTGCCCTTGTTTCCGCCTTCCCAGGATTTCTTGCCCTATGTCCTCACATGTGGATCTGTCATTTTAGATGCCCTGGAGCCTGGACCGCACTAAATGGCGTTTAATAAAGCAATTTCCACAATCGAATGGCGCCGATATTCACATTTGTTACTAATCGAATTTTTCTTGAAATTCGTAGCAAATATGGCTTCGTCAGATTTGATTCGCTGATCCCTAATATATATATATATATATATATATATATATATATGTACCGTATTTATCGGCGTATAACACGCACTTTTAAAACTTAAATTCAAGGCAAAAAGTCTGCCTGCGTGTTATACACCGATAAATCTTTTTGTCACTGATTTAAAGTGGCCGCAGCAGCGGCTGCTTGTTAAGGATTAGCAGCCTGGCCGCGGCCACTTTAAATCAGTGACCAGCGCGCGGTTCCCCCTTTGTTTTTTTTTACATTTTCCTTCTTTTCCCCTCTGCTTTTTATTGTATTGTTTTTTTTTATCTTCGTTACCTAGCGGCGCTCGGCAGGCCAGGTCCGGTGTCGGCTGCGGTCAGTGAAGCCGGATGAGTGATGTCCTCTGCTAGCTCCGCTGCACAAGATCAGGGACGTCCCTCATTCAATGCTGCGGCCGCTGTGACTATTCTAAGGTGGCTGCGGTTAGGCTGCCAGCGGCGACCACACTGACCAGCGGCGGATGCAGCGAATGATGAGTGACGTCCCTGATGCTGTGCAGCCGGTAGAGTACGTCACTCATCCAGCTTCACTGACCGCAGCCCGCAAGACCCGACACCGGACCTGGCCTGCCGAGCGTGGCTAAGTAAGGAAGATGGGAAAAATGTATATATCAAAAACGGAGGGAAAGGGGATGATGAAAAGGGGGCATGATGTGAGGGGGGCATGGTGAGAAGGGGGCATGATGAGAAGGGGGCATGATGAGAAGGGGCATGATGAGAAAGGGGCAAGATGAGAAAGGGGCAAGATGAGAGGGGGCATGGTGAGAGGGGGCATGGTGAGAGGGGGCATGGTGAGAAGGGGGCATGATGAGAAGGGGGCATGGTGAGAGGGGGCATGGTGAGAAGGGGCATGGTGAGAAGGGGGCATGGTGAGAAGAGGGCATGATGAGAAGGGGGCATGATGAGAAGGGGGCATGGTGAGAAGGGGGCATGGTGAGAGGGGGCATGGTGAGAGGGGGCATGGTGAGAGGGGGGCATGGTGAGAGGGGGGCATGGTGAGAGGGGGCATGGTGAGAAGGGGGCATGGTGAGAAGGGGGCATGGTGAGAAGGGGGCATGGTGAGAAGGGGGCATGGTGAGAGGGGGGCATGATGAGAGGGGGCATGATAAGAGAGGGGTGGGGGAATGATAAGACAGTGGGGAATGATGAGAGGGTAAGGGGGGGGTGTAAATGTGGCACACGGGCTGATAAAAGGGGAGGAATTATGTGGCACTGGAAGGGGGGACCAAACTGAAGTTCAGGCAAAATCAAAGTTAGAGGGATGATATGGCATTTAGTCTTTCATTTATCTTATATGTATTTTTTTTTTTACTTAAATTTCCCTATTAAAAAGGGGGTGCATGTTATACGCCAGTGCATGTTATACGCCGATAAATAATTTGAAATGACATCAATCATTTCACCATAAAATCAGACAAATCAGAAAAAATACATATTTGTGAAGCAAAACTGAAAAAAAAAAAAAAAACATTTTTTTTAAAACTTTTTGGGGCTTTCTATATGAGGATGTGTGAGGGCACATTTTTTGCCCCATGATCAGTAGTTTTTGTGTTGTTTTTGTTCTGATAGGATTTTATTATCTCTTTTTATGGTATATGGCGTGACCAAACATTTTATTATTTTACATTCTTTTTACTATTTTTTAGCCACATAGTGTACTATTGCATGCAATCTTACATGCCCTCCTGTCATCCTGCCAGCTGATCAGGACACTGTGATTTCAATGCAGAGGTCCTGATCTGCTTAACCCCTTAATGTAGTACTCCTGGTGGAAAACATTTTTTTTTTTTTTTTTAACTTTCTGGCACCAGTTGATTTTCCACAGAGAAGCTCTTTAAGGACCAAGCCCTTTATGACCTTAAAGAGTACCTATAACCATCTAAACTTTCCCTAATCCCCCTCCCCATCTGTCCCTGACCCTGACTAACTATATCCCTGCATTTATTTTGCTTTAAAACCCACTAAAAATACCTCTTTTCTATGCTCTCCAGTAGCTCAATTCAAAGGACAATGCACAGGAGGTTGTCATAGCAACGGCAAGTCCATGGAGAGAGCAGATAAGCAGTGCATATATAATTAGCCATGTGGAATGTGGATAGAGGGGAGAGGAACTGAGAAAAAGAGAAGAGGGAATGTATTGTCTCTGTTTGCCCCCTGCTTGTGTATGAGCTGAGTGCTCCCCCTTCCTCCTGCCTGTCGGACTGACAGGCTGGGAGCTCTACAGAGCAGATTTCAGACTCACTCACTGAGTCGGAAATGCTTGCTGACAGGATTGCTCGGGAGACCCCTAGTGGAGAAGTTTTTAAAGTAAAAAAAAAACATAAAAGGAGGAACAATTTTTAATAAAAGCAATTAAAAAGTTATTCAGTAGGGTTTTATCTTTAATATTTAAAAAGTTTGTTTCATGAGAGGTACACATTAAAGGGGTACTCTGGCGCTTATACATCTTATCCCCTATCCAAAGCATAGGGGATAAGATGCCTGATCACGGGGGTCCCGTCGCTGGGGACCCCCGTGATCTTGCACGCATACCCCAGTTAAAATCAGTCCCCGGAGCATGTTCGCTCCGGGTCTGATTACCGGTGGCCCCCGTGTGACGCCACGCTCCGCCCCTCAATGCAAGCTGTCATGCCCCCTCCCATAGGCTTGCATTTAGGGGCAGAGCGTGATGTCACACCGGGGCAGAGGCGTGATGTCAAACGCCGCCCGCCCTGTGGTCGCCAGTAATCAGACCCGGAGCGAACATGCTTCGGGGACTGATTTTAACTGGGGTGCTGCGTGCAAGATCACGGGGGTCCTCAGCAGCGGGACCCCGCAATCAGGCATCTTGTCCCCTATCCTTTGGTTAGGGGATAAGATGTCTAAGTGCCGGAGTACCCCTTTAAAGATGCAGCCGTTTTTTGCAAATCTGACCTGTGTCACTTTAGGCATTAATAACTCTGAGATGCTTTAACTTATGAATTTGATTACGAGTTTGTTTATTCATAACATATTCTACAATTTTCGTTGATACATGCATCATTTCTTGGTGAAAAATTCCAAAATTTCATGAAAAATTCCACATTTTTCTTTCTAACTTTGAAACTTTCTGTTTGTAAGGAAAATGGACATTCCAAAGACATTATATATTGATTCACATATACAATATGTCTACTTTATGTTGGCATCATAAAGTTGACATGTTTTTTTTCTTTTTGAATCCATTAGAGGGCTTCAAAGTATAGCAGCAATTTTTCAAACTTTCCCAAAAAATTCTAAATCTGAAATTTTTAGGGGCTAGTTCAGTTTGAAGTGGATTTGAGGGTCCTTTCTGTGAAAAATCCCCCACAATTTGTAATCCAATTTCTCTCAAGTAGGGAAATACCTCATATGTGGATGTAAAGTGCTCTACGAGCGCACTACAGGGCTCATAAGGGAAGGAGCGACAATGGGCTTTTGGAGAGTGAATTTTGCTGAAATGGTTTTTGGTGGGCATGTCACATTTAGGAAGCCCCCAG
Source organism: Hyla sarda (assembly GCF_029499605.1). Lineage (NCBI taxonomy): Eukaryota > Metazoa > Chordata > Amphibia > Anura > Hylidae > Hyla > Hyla sarda. The sequence goes on from NC_079191.1 coordinate 110,111,966, forward strand.
GGTGCCAGAACTGCAAAGAACTCCCCACATGGCACACTATTTTGGAAATAAACCCCTTAAGGAATGAAACAAGGGATACAGTGAGCCTTAAAGGGTACCTCTCATCAAATAAGCTTTTGATATATTTTAGATTAATGAATGTTGAATAACTTTCCAATAGCATGTTAATGAAAAATATGCTTCTTTCTATTGTATTTTTCCCGATCAGCCCTGTCAGCAAGCATTTCTGACTCATGGTGGAGTCCTAAACACTCAGAGCTGCCAGCCTGCTTTGTTCACAGCCAAACAGGCTGTGAACAAAGCAGGCTGGCAGCTCTGAGTGTTCTCCTTTGTGAACAAAGCAGACTGGCAGCTCGTAGTGTTTAGGACTCCAGCATGAGTCTGAAATGCTTGCTGCCAGGACTGGTAGGGAGACCCCTAGTGGTCATTTCTTCAAAGTGGAAAATTAAATAGAAAGAAGCATATTTTTTAATAACATGCAATTGTGAAGTTATTCTGCATACATTAATCTCGAATATATCAAAAGTTTTTTTGATGAGAGGTACCCTTTAACACCGCTCAGGTGCTTGACAAATTTTCATTAAAGTGGGACGTGAAAATGAAGAATTAGATTTTTTTGCTGGTGTTACCCTAAATTTTTCATTTTCACAAGGGGTAATAGGAGAAAATGCCCACAAAAAAATTGTAACCCCATTTCTTCTGAGTATATACTCCATATGTGGATGTAAAGTGCCCTGCAAGTGCACTACAATGCTCAGAAGAGAAGGAACAACATTTGGCTTTAAGAGAGAGAATTTTGCTGAAACTGTATTTTGGGGGCATGTCACATTTTGGAAGCCTCCATGGTGCCATAATAGCATAATAATTATTTTGGAAACTACACCCTGCAAGGAACATATGAAGGGGTACAATGATCTTTAACACCCCACACCATTTTTGTGAAAGTTGGACGTGAAAATGAGAAATTAGATTTTTTTTTTACAAAAATGCTGGTATTGCCCTAAAATTTTATGTTCACAAGGAGTAAGAGGAAAAACAGACCCCCAAAATGTGTAACCTCATTTCTTCTGAGTATGGAAATACCCTATATGTGGATGTAAAGTGCTCTGCGGCCGCACTACAGGGCTCAGAAGAGAAGGAGCGCAATACGTTTTTGGAAAGAGAACTGGCTGGAATTGAAGTCGGGGGCCAAAGCCCCCATGGTACTAGAACAGTGGACCCCCCCCATGTGACCCCATATTAGAAACTAAGCCCCTCACGGAATGTAATAAGGGGCTGCTGTGAACATTTACACTCCACTGGCGTGTGAGAGACTTTTAGAACACGGACCACTTTTTCTAAAATCTGTCAGACACCTGTGGGGTGTAGATGCTCACTGCACCCCCTGTTACATTCTGTGAGGGGTGTAGTTTCTAAAATAGGGTCACATTTTTATTTTTATTTGCGTTTGTCAGAAACATGCTGGTGCTGCCCCATACATTTAATTTTCACAAGAGGTAAAAGTAAAATTAAATTTGTAATGCAATTTCTCCTATGTACAGAAATAACCCATATGTTAACTTAAAGTGATCTGCAGGCGCACAGCAGGGCTCAGGACTGAGAGAGCACCATCCATATTTGAGGCCTAAATTGGCAATTTGCACAGGGGTGACTGACAGTTGCAGCAGTTATGACATAAGTGCAAAAAAAAAAAAAAATCCCCATTTTGGAAACTACACCCCTTAAGTAATGTAACAAGGGGTGCAGTGAGCTGTTACGCTATGTGCTTCTGCCTAACACGCTGGCCGTGAGCGCATGGTCCCCTTACCTTCTGCTGCCGACGGGGCTGGGGCTAGAATTGCGGGACACACCCGCATGCGAGCCCCAGTCTGTCTCTCTCCGGGTGTTTCCCCTGCCTCTGCTTCCGCCTCTCTGCTCCCTGTGTCCCCGTCCCTTAGGGTGTGCGCGCGCCGGAGCTTTACGATTTAAAGTGCCAGTACGCTCATTAGTGTAACCACCTGTGTCTTGTTGATAAATTCCTCCACCCTCCTCAATTCTCTGCCGGATCTTTGTTGCCTTGTGCCCTAGTGAAAACATTCATTTGTATTGCCTTGCCGTGTACCAGATCTCCTGCTCTTGTGACCTTGACCTTGCTTCTCTGCCGATGGCCTACTGTAATTCTGCTACGTCCCGACTACACTACTGTGCCGCCTGCCCTGACCTACAGCTATCCTGACTACGAGTTGTCTCATCCCTTCTATGCTTCGCATCTCCTCAGCCGCCTGTGTGGTTGAGCCGTTGCCGGGGGTTGCGACCTGGGTGTCGCCTGCAGCTGCAAGCCCATTCTGCTTTGCAGCGGGCTCTGGTGAAGACCAGCTGCACCTTAGACTCCGCTCCCTGGCACGGTCCGAGTCATCTGCCACACAGGTCCAGCGGATCCACATACACCGGAGTTCCTGTCTTCAGAAACGTGAGTGTTACAGTAAGATCCGGCCATGGATCCCGCTGAGGAACCCGTGCCTAAAGTTGTGGATCTTTTCTCCGTTGTGATACGTCACTCACAGCAGTTGTCCCGACAGGCGCAGCAATTTTCTCAACTTGCAGCCATGATGCAACAGCTTTTGGCCTTGCAACAGCAGCAGGTACCACAGTCTGGCCCACTCTCTCCTCCAGCTCCTGCAGTGTCTCCTGGCTCCCAGCTGCACCTGCCTTTGCCTTCCAAGTATGATGGGGATTCCAAGTCATGCAGAGGCTTTGTTACACAGTACTCCATGCATTTGGAGCTCATGTCTGAACTGTTTCCGACTGAAAGTAGTAAGGTGGCCTTTGTCATTAGTCTACATTCTGGAAAAGCCCTGGCTTGGGCTACACCCTTTTGGGACTGTGGTGATCCAGTATCCTCCAATTTGTCTGCATTTTTGGCCGAATTTCGCAGTGTCTTTGAGGAACCCGCACGTGCCTCTTCAGCTGAGACGGCGTTGCTGAATCTCTGTCAAGGAGATTCTACTGTTGGTTCAGTTCCGCATTCTAGCCTCTGAACTCGCATGGAATGAAGAGGCCTTGTGTGCCACATTTAAAAAAGGACTGTCAAGCAGGATTAAAGATGCCCTTGCAGCACAAGAAAAGCAATCTTCTCCTCCATCTTCTTTGTCTGAACTTATACACTTGGCCACACGAATTGAAGTGCGTTTTGCCGAAAGGCAGGAGAAATTAATCTGCTCGCCTGACACCTGTGATCCCAACGTTCTCCTCTTCTGTCTCTTGCGCCTCTTGCCAAAGAGGTTATACAAGGAGATCATCCTCATCTTACGCAGCAGGAGAGGTCACGACGACGCAATGAGAATTTGTGTTTGTACTGTGCTAGCCTGGAGCACTTTCTCAAGGACTGTACCATTCGTCCGCACCTAGGGTATGTGGGAGAGGCATCCCTGGGTGTGAATACTACCTCTCCATGCTTAAAGGGGTTCTCCGGTGCTTACACATCTTATCCCCTATCCAAAGGATAGCTATCACGCCCCCTCCCGTAGGCTTGCATTGAGGGGCGGAGCGTGATGTCACACGGGGGTGGAGGCGCGATGTACACGCCGCTGGCCCAGTGGTTGCCCATAATCAGACCCGGAGCGAACACGCTCCAGGGACTGATTACAAACGGGGTGCCGCTTGCATGATCACGGGCATCCACAGCTGCGGGACTCCTGCGATCAGGCATCTTATCCCCTATCCAAAGGATAGGGGATAAGATGCGTAAGCACCGGAGAACCCCTTTAACTATTCCTGTACAAGTTTTCGCTTCAGCCAAGTCTTCCTTCAGCGCTACAGCATTTTTGGACTCCGGATCTTCAGGTGACTTCATTGTTGCGGCTGTTACGTCGAGCGCCCCGGGTCCCTGCTCCTCCCCGGAGCGCTCGCGACATTCTTCTCAGTGCAGTGCCCCGGTCAGACCCGCTGACCGGGAGCGCTGCACTGGTATCTTCGGCGGGGAAGCGATCCGCGTAGCGGGATGCGCCCGCCCGCAGGTCGCATCCCAATCTCCTCACCTGCCCCGTCCTCTTGCTGCTCTGTCCCGGCGCGCGCGGCCCCGCTCTCTAGGGCGCGCGCGTGCCGGCTCTTTGAAATTTAAAGGGCCAGTGCACCATTAATTGGTGCCTGGCCCAATCAGTACCTACACCTGCACTATGTATATATAAACTCACTTCCCCTTCCTGTTCTTGCTGGATCTTGTTGCCTAGTGCCCTGTGAAAGCGTTTAGTGTGTTCCCAAGCCTGTGTACCCAGACCTTCTGCTGTTGCCCCTGACTACGACTCTTGCTGCCTGCCCTGACCTTCTGTTACGTCCGACCTTGCTCTTGCCTTGTCCCTGTGTACCGCGCCTGTCTCAGCTGTCAGCTGGGGTTGAGTCGCTATTGGGTGGAACGACCTGGGGAATTGAAAAATGTCTCTTTGAATGCAACAGTCTTCCTTTCCTAGGTTACCTAGTCTCTGGCCAAGTGCTTCAAATGGATCCAGATAAACTGTGAGCGGTTTTGGATTGGCCACGCCCTTCAGGACTCCGCGCTATCCAAAGCTTCCTAGGATTTGCCAACTATTACCGACAGTTTATTCCCCACTTCTCCACCATTGTGGCCCCTATTGTTGCCCTGACCAGGAAGAATGCTAATCCTAAATCATGGCCTCCTCAAGCAGATGAGGCCTTCAATCATCTCAAAACTGCCTTCGCTTCTGCACCAGTGCTGTCCAGACCTGATCCATTGAAGCCATTCTTCCTGGAAGTTGACGCTTCCTCAGTCGGAGCCGGAGCCATACTTTCTCTCCGGCAGAAAAGAATTACTCGATTGGAGATCGTGAACTTCTGGCCATCAAGTTAGCATTCAAGGAGTGGAGGCATCTATTGGAGGGTTCCAAACACCCCATTGTCATTTACACTGACCACAAGAATCTCTCGTACCTCCGACCTGCTCAGTGTCTGAATCCTCGCCAGGCTAGATGGTAGTTGTTTTTTGCCCGCTTTAACTTCGAGATACACTTCCGTCCCGCAGACAAAAATGTCAGAGCTGACGCCCTTTCTCGTTCCTCTGATGCCACTGAATCTGAAACCCCTCTGCAGCATATCGTACTGCCTGAGTGCCTGGTCTCCTCTGCTCCAGCCTCACTGGGACAAACCCCCCCTGGAAAGACTTTTGTTCCTCCACGCCTTCGCCTCAAGATCCTCAAATGGGGGCATTCCTCTCACCTAGCTGGCCATGCTGGCATTAAAAAGTCCATCCAGCTCATTTCCCATCTGTATTGGTGGTCTTCACTAGAGGGTGACGTTACTGATTTCGTTCGGGCCTGTACTATTTGTGCCCGGGATAAAACCCATCGCCAGAAGCCTGCTGGACTCCTCCTTCCTTTGCCCGTCCCTGAGAAACCATGGTCCCAAATTGCCATGGATTTCATTACTGATCTGCCCGTATCCCATGGCAACACCGTCATCTGGGTGGTCGTTGATCGTTTTTCCAAAATGGCTCACTTCATTCCGCTTCCAGGTCTTCCTTCTGCGCCACAGTTGGCGAAGCAATTTTTTCTGCATATTTTTCGCCTTCACGGGCTTCCCACGCATATCGTCTCGGATAGAGGCGTTCAATTTGTGTCGAAATTTTGGAGAGCTCTCTGTAACCAATTAAAAATCAAATTAAATTTCTCGTCCTCCTATCACCCCCAATCCAATGGACAAGTAGAGAGAGTAAACCAGATTCTTGGTGACTACTTGCGACATTTTGTTTCCTCCCGCCAAGACGATTGGGTCGACCTTCTGCCCTGGGCTGAATTCTCGTACAACTTCAAAAATTTGGAATCCTCTGACAAATCCCCATTCTTTGTGGTGTACGGCCGTCACCCTCTAACCCCCCCCCTCCCCATTCCCACTTCTTCTGGAGTTCCTGCTGTAGATGAAGTAACCCGGGATTTCTGTTATCTGGAAGGAGACACAAAAGTCGCTCCTACTGGCCTCTTCTCATATGAAGAGACATGCAGATAAGAAGAGAAGAACTCCTCCTGTGTTCGCTCCTGGGGACAAAGTGTGGCTCTCTGCCAAATATATCCAGTTTCATGTTCCTAGCTACAAGCTGGGTCCACGTTACCTTGGGCCATTTAAAGTCAAAAGTCAAATCAATTCTGTCTCCTACAAACTTCATCTTCCTCCTTCTCTTCGTATTTCTAACTCCTTTCATGTTTCCCTTCTCAAACCTCTCGCTCGTAACCGCTTTTCTCCCAAGGTCACCACTCCTGCTCCTGTCTCTGGCTCCTCTGATGTCTTAATGGTAAAAGAAATCCTCGCCTCCAAGGTGGTCAGAGGTAAAAAATAATAATTTCTCGTTGACTGGGAGAATTGTGGCCCCGAAGAGAGGTCTTGGGAGCCCGAGGACAATATCCTCGACAAGGAACTCATCCATAGGTTCTTGGGCTCCAAAAAGAGGGGGAGACCTAAGGGGGGGGGGTACTGTTACGCCGAGCGCTCCGGGTCCCTGCTCCTCCCTGGAGCGCTCGCGGCGTTCTTCTTAGTGCAGCGCCCCGGTCAGACCCGCTGACCGGGAGCGCTGCACTGGTATCTCCGGCGGGGATGCGATCCGCGTAGCGGGACGCGCCCGCCCGTGGGTCGCATCCCAATCTCCTCACCTGCCCCGTCCTCTTGCTGCTCTGTCCCGGCTCGCGTGGCCCCGCTCTCTAGGAAATTTAAAGGCCAGTGCACCATTTATTGGTGCCTGGCCCAATCAGTACCTACACCTGCGCTATGTATATATAAACTCACTTCCCTTTCCTGTCCTTGCCGGATCTTGTTGCCTTGTGCCCTGTGAAAAAGTTTAGTGTGTTCCCAAGCCTGTGTACCCAGACCTTCTGCTATTGCCCCGGACTACGACTCTTGCTGCCTGCCCTGACCTTCTGCTACGTCCGACCTTGCTCTTGCCTTGTCCCTGTGTACCGCGCCTGTCTCAGCTGTCAGCTGGGGTTGAGTCGCTATCGGGTGGAACGACCTTGGGGTTACCTGCCGCTGCAAGTCCATCCCGCTTTGAGGTGGGCTCTGGTGAAAACCAGTAACCCCTTAGATTCCGTTCCCCTGGTACGGCCCACGCCATCACCCCACTGACACAGAGGATCCACCACCAGTGTCCTCGCTGCATACCAGTCCGGATCCTGACAGCGGCTTTAGTCCACAAGTATCAACTTCCTCTTACTTGGCTTGCCAAGCCCTTGTTCATCTCCTCTGTAAATGGACAAAATCTGGACTGTAAGGTTCACTTCCAAATTAAATCTCTCGTCATGCAAGTGGGAGTATCGCATAGAGAAGAGAAGATTGAATTCTATGTTCTGCCACACTGTACTTCCGAGATTCTTCTTGGTCTTCCTTGGCTGCAACGCCATTACCCGCAACTGGATTGGAGAACTGGAGAAATAATTTGCTGGGGAAATCCTGTCAAAATTTTTGCCTCCAACCTGTTCTGCGTAAAGTTGTTTCTTGTCTTCCACCTTTAGCTGGCCTGCCGCCACCTTACCAAGATTTCTCGGATGTCTTCTGCAAGAAACAGGCTGAATCTCTGCCTCCACACCGTCCTTATGACTGCCCTATTGATCTTCTGCCTGGTACCACTCCTGCTCGTGGGAGGATATATCCTCTTTCAGTTCCTGAGACCAAAGCAATGGCTGAGTATATCCAGGAGATTCTCCAAAAGGGATTTATCCGTAAGTCCTCTTCTCCTGATGGAGCAGGTTTCTTCTTTGTAGGGAGGAAGGATGGCTCACTGAGTCCATGCATTGACTACAGGGGACTTAACAAAATCACGGTCAAGAACCGTTACCCTCTAACTCTTATCTCAGAATTTTTTGACCGTTTACGTTGTGCCAAGGTCTTCTCCAAGCTGTGCGTATAACCTCACACGGTGCGTATAACCTCATTCGTATCCGCAAGGGAGATGAATGGAAAACAGCCTTCAATACTCGTGACGGACATTTTGAGTATCTTGTTATGCCTTTTGATCTCTGCAATGCTCCAGCCGTTTTCCAAGAGTTCGTTAATGATATCTTCCGTGATCTTCTTTACACCTGTTGTCGTATACCTTGATGACATCCGGATCTTCTCTTCCAACTTAGAGGAGCATCGTGCTCATGTTCATCTGGTTCTTCAGAGACTACGGAAAAATCATCTCTACGCCAAATTGGAGAAATGCCTGTTCGAAAAGTCTAGTCTTCTGTTTCTTGGCTACATTGTCTCTCATCAGGGCCTGCAGATGGATCCAGATAAGTTATCTGCAGTTTTGGATTGGCCCCGTCCCTTGGGCCTACGTGTAATTCAAAGCTTTCTGGGATTCACTAACTATTATTGTCAGTTTATCCCACATTTTTCATCCTTGGTTGCTCCTATTGTAGATCTCTCTTAAAAAGCATCCAATCCTAAGTCTTGGCCTCGAGAGGCTGAAGAGGCCTTCTACAGTTTAAAGTCTGCATTTGCCTCAGCTCCCGTGCTTACAAGATCTGATCCAGAGAGGCCCTTTGTGTTGGAGGTTGATGCCTATTGGAGCGGGTGCCATCCTCACACAGAAAAACTCCAAGGGCAAGAGTTTAACTTGTGGGTTCTTCTCCAAGACTTTCTCTCCTGCTGAGAGGAATTACTCCATTGTAGATCGTCAACTCCTTCGCCATTAAGCTAGCTTTGGAGGCGACATTTACTGGAAGGTTCTTCTCATCAGGTCAGCATCTACTCCGATCATAAGAATCTTCTATACCTTCAGTCTGCTCAGCGTTTGAACCCCTGCCAGGCAAGATGGTCACTGTTCTTTTCCCGTTTCAACTTCTTCATTCACTTCCGTCCTGCAGACAAGAACATCAGGGCTGATGCACTCTCCAGGTCCTCTGACATCATTGGTTTGGACTCCACGCCTAGGCACATTATTCCTCCTGACTGTTTTATTCCTGCCGCTTCTGCCGAGATTCAGCAAGTTCCTCCGGGAAAATCCTTTGTGCCCACCAGATTGAGACGCAAGGTCTTGAAATGGGGTCATTCTTCCTTGACAGCAGGACATCCTGGAATACGCAAGACCCTACTTCTTATTTCCCAACACTACTGGTGGCCCCATCTTGAACGTGATGTTTCTGATTTTGTTCGGTCCTGTGTAACTTGTGCCCGTGACAAAACTCCTCGGCAAAGACCTGCAGGCCTCTTACTGCTTTACCCATTCCAGAGACTCCCTGGTCCCATATCGCCATGGATTTCATCACCGATCTGCCACCTTCTCATAATAACACCGTCATCTGGGTCGTGGTAGATCGGTTTTCATCTACCAGGTCTTCCTTCTGCTCTGCAGCTGGCGAAGTACTTCTTGTTGCATGTCTATCGTTTACAGGTCTTCCACAGCATATCGTTTCGGATCGAGGTGTGCAGTTTGTCTCTAAGTTCTGGTGAGCCCTTTGTAACCATCTGTATATCAATCTGGACTTCTCCTCGGCCTACCACCCTCAGTCCAACGGTCAGGTGGAAAGGGTCAATCAAATCCTTGAGACATATCTTCGGCATTTTGTTTCAGCTCGCCAAGATGATTGGGTCGACCTTCTCCCCTGGGCTGAATTCTCATATAATCATAAGGATTCCGAGTCCACGAGGTCGTCCCCCTTTTTTGTTGTCTATCTTCATCTCCGTCCTCCTCATCCTCTCCCAGTCTCCTCCGGTGTGCCTGCTGTTGATGAGCTGGTCCGTAACTTCTCCACCATCTGGCAACAGACCCGACAATCATTGTCCCAGGCTTCTTCACACATCAAGGCGCAAGCTGATAAAGGTAGAAGACCTCCTCTGTCCTTCTCTCCTGGTGACAATGGTGTTGCTTTCATCCAAATACATCCGCTTCAAGATCCCCTATTACAAGCTCGGTCCCCGCTACCTTGGTCCCTTCCAGATTCTACAAAAGATCAATCCTGTCTCCTACAAACTCTGCCTACCTGCTACGTTACGTATTCCCAATTTCTTCCACTTCTTTCTCCTCAAGCCTCTTGTTGTAAACCAGTTTTCTCAGAAGAATCCTCTCCCAACACCTGTCTCTGGCTCCTCTGATGTCTACAAAGTTAAACAGATCCTTTCTGCAAAAACTGTGAGAGGTAAACTATTTTTTTTTTTTTTGTCGACTGGGAGGGTTACGGTCCTGAGGAGAGATCTTGGGAACCTGAGGAGAATATCCTGGACCGTGACCTTCTCAGGAGTTTCCTCTCTCGTAAAAGGATGGGGAGACCGAATGGGGGGGGCACTGTTACGCTATGCACTCCTGCCTCACACACTGGCCATGAGCGCATGGTCCCCTTACCTTCTGCTGCCGACGGGGCTGGGACTCGCATTGCGGGATGTACCTGCATGCAAGCCCCAGTCTGTCGCTCTCTTGGTGTTTCCCCTGCCTCTGCTTCCGCCTTTTTGCTCCAGCGCATGTGTCCCCATCCCTTAGAGCGTGCGAGCGCCGGAGCTTTAAGATTTAAAGGGCCATTACGCTCATTAGTGTAACCACCTGTGTCATGTTGATAAATTCCTCCACCCTTCTCAGTTCTCTGCCGGATCTTTGTTGCCTTGTGCCCTAGTGAAAGTGTTCCTTTGTATTCCCTTGCCGTGTACCAGATCTCCTGCTCTTGTGACCTTGCTTCTCTGCCGCCTGCCTACTGTACTTCTGCCACATCCCGACTACGCTACTGTGCCGCCTGCTCTGACTTACAGCTATCCTGACTACGAGTTGTCTCATCCCTTCTGTGCTTCGCTTCTCCTCAGCCGCCTGTGTGGTCGAGCCGTTGCTGGGGGTTGCGACCTGGGTGTCGCCTGCAGCTGCAAGCCCATCCTGCTTTGCGGCGGGTTCTGGTGAAGACCAGCGGCACCTTAGACTCCACTCCCTGGCATGGTCCGAGTCATCTGCCACACAGGTCCAGCAGATCCACATACACCGGAGTTCCTGTCTTCAGAAACGTGAATGTTACATGAGCATTAACACCCCACAGGCGTTTGAACGATTTGCGGGACATTTGTGCATATAAAAAAAAAAAAATTTTTCATTTTCACGGACCACTGTTCCAAAAATCTTTCAGACACCTGTGAGGTGTTAAGGCTCACTGCACCCCTTATTACATTCTTTTTTTGTGTGTGTTTATGTCAGAACCGCTGGAAGTATAAGCCACCCCTGTGCACATCACCAACTTAGGCCTCAAATTTACATGGTGCGCTGTCACTCCTGAGCCCTCTTGTGCACCCACAGAGCACTTGAAGTCCACATATGGAGTATTTCCATACTTGGGAGAAATTGTGTTAAAAATTTTGGGGATCTTTTTCTCCTTTTACCTGTGAATGAATGAAAAGTATGGGGCTACACCAGCATGTTAGTGTAGTAAATGTAATTTTTTTAAACTAACATGCTGGTGGGGCCCCCAACTTTTCTTTTTCATACGGTGTAAAAGGGGAAAAAAAAAAAAAAAACATTTGTAAACCAATTTCTCCCGAGTACGGAAATATCCCATATGTGGCCCTAAACTGTTGCCTTGAAATACGACAGGGCTCCACAGTGAGAGAGCGCCATGCGCATTTGAGGCCTACATTAAGGATTTGCATATCCTATGGCAGTGTTTTCCAAACAGGGTGCCTCCAGCTGTTGTGAAACTACAACTCTCAGCTTGCCCGGACAGTGAATGGCTGTTTGTGCATGCTGGGAGTGGTTATTTAGCAACAACTGGAGGCTCTGTTTAGGAAACAGTGCCATACAAGGCATTCTTCATTTTTATGGTGGGGGGTGGGGGTGGAGTAACTGTGTAAGGGTGTGTGATTATGCAGTGTTTTACTCTTTTTTTGTGTAAGTGTAGGTGTAGTGTTTTGTGGTGTTTGGTGCTTTTACAGTATGTACATATGGTCAGGTTTAAAATAAGTTTCCCGCTACAAGATTGAGTGATGGCGGATTTTCCAACTCAAACTTGGAGCAAGAAACTTACTGTAAACCCGCCGTGTACTCTAACTACAACTCCTAGCAAGCCCTGAGGGTATGTTGGGAGTTGTAGTTATGCAACAGCTGGAGGCACACTTTTTTTTATGGAAAAGAAGTGCCTCTAGTGGTTGCATAACTACAACTCCCAGCATACACAAACAGCCAAATGGCATGCTTGAAGTTGCAGTTATGTGCCTCCAGCTGTTGCATGACTACTACTCCCAGCATGCCCTTTAGCTGTTGTTCTAATGCAACAGCAGGTGGCACGCAGGCTTCACCTGCTGTTGTCTCCGGATCCCACCACTGCTGCTGCCGGACGTGCCGCCGCTGTTGCCTGGGGACCCGCAGTAGCTGCCGCCAGACCCGCCACAGCTGCCATCTCAAACAACACAATCACCCTTCTTTTTCCAGGTCACCAGAAATTGGGACCACCTAGGCGATATGCCGGGGTGGCTGCTGTTAGATAACAACAGCCATCCTAGCCCGATCATCGTGTCCGGAGGCACGGTGATCACAGGACGCAGCACCATAAATGTACGGCACTGTGTGCTCAGTAGTGCTTGGCAGCGCCGTACATTTACAGCGCTCGTCCTTATGAGGTTAACTGAGCAGACGGATACATTTTTTTCTAAAAACTTAATGTTGGGCATCACCCTGATTGGGGATGTCTAGCTTTAGCCAAGGGTCCTTGCTGTTGATAGCTGCCAGGTCCATCCCGCTATGATGCGCACTCAGCTCCTGGGGGTACATTATAGATGGTGAGTGGCCACAGGGTGAGCATTTACACCCTCCGCGTCGTTAAGGTGATAAATATATGTATCATTTTCATCCTATTGACCTACAGAACAAAGAGTCAGTATTACCATAAATTTGCTTTGCATCATACATTTTATGGTAAAAGGGAAGGTATCATTACTACAATTGGTCACACAAATTACAAGTCCTTATATGTGTCTGTGAATGGAAAAGTAAAAGAGTTATGTCTCTTGAAAGGCGAGGAGGAAAACACCAAAAGGAGAAAATTAAAATTGTCCTCAAGGTCAAAAATAGGCTGTGGCCTTATGGGGTTAAAAGGCCCCTACAAACATAAAAGAAAAATCAGTGAAATATATTTTCACACCTGGGAAAAGCTTTTTCCCTCAGTTTGTGTTCCTTTGCTCTCGTGCACATTTATTGTACCGATATGTAATACAATGCGAATTGGCTGCTATGGATTTAAATAGCATTTTTTTAAATACTTTTATGCACACAGAGGCCTCATGTACTGTTAAAGTTTCAGTAAAAATGTGTGGAAAAATGCATTTAACATTATTTAGTGAACCAAAAGTTCCCTTTTTCCACACATTTTGTCTAAGTTTCCACTTAGTTTTTTTTCAGGCAGTTTTTGGAATACTTCCACTGCAGTTTTTGAGCCAAACTCAGAAATAGATCCATAAGGCTAAGTTTCTACTTGTTTTTTTGGGGGGAAAACGCCAAGAAAAACGCCAACTCTGCCACAGGCGTTTTTTTGCCAAAAAACGCTTCGGCCAGATGTTAGCTGTAAATCAATGAGAAATCGCAAAATTCTTATTCCACTTGGTGTTTTCCACTTTGGCGTCTTTTTAATCCTTTTGGCATTTTTCACTCTTTTTTGGCGTTTTTCAGCTCCTTGGCGGTTTTCCAAAATCGCAACACGTTGAGCCACTGGCAATTTTTTTTGTCAAAATTGTGTCGTTTTTCTATGGTGAAAAATGCCAAGAAAAACAATATGTGGGTTTTAACTTTCACATTTTTGCAGGCGGTTTTTATTCTTTTTTGCACTCAAAAAATTGATGGAGATACATTTTTTAGTAAAATTTTGTAGGGTACCATTAAAAAACAGAAACGCACTGACGTGTATATATATACACCTATTCATATTTCCCGCAGAGAGCTGTGATTGGCCAGATGGTTCCAGCCAATTACAACTGTCTGTGGGAAATAGGAATATGTGTATATATACGGCCGGCCACATCTATGCATAATACAGGAGGATCACAGTGAGTGTCAGGAGAGACAACCACTGTGATCTTTCCTTACCTGCAGGTACAACTACTCCCAATAAGGATCATACTCTGTTCCATGCTGGGAGCTGTAATACCTACATTAATAGACAGATCGCAACAGGTATCAGAAGTTACACTCACTGAGATCTGTCTATTAATGCAGGTACTACAGCTCCCAGCATGGAGCAGAGTGTGCTCCATGTTGGGAGTAGTAGTACCAACAGGTATGAACAGATCACAGCAGGTATCACTACTGACACCGGCTGTGATCATCCTGTCTATTGCAGAGATGCAGACTGGCTTTCTCCTGCGCTTGAATCTCTGCACTATACTCCGGCTGGCCACTCACTCATTCATATTTCCCTCTGAGAGCAGTGATTGGCTGCAACCATCCGGCCAATCACCACCTTGGGTGGAAAATATGAATGAGTGATATTCTATTCACATCACTAGCCAGAGTATAGTGCAGAGATGCGAGCACTGTATAGAGCCGCTCTGCATCTCTGCTATATTATGGATGATCGCATCGGGTGTCAGGACTGACACCCAGGGCGATATGTCTATTAGTACATGTACTACTACTCCCATCATGGAACAGTCTGTCTACCTAAAAAAATGTAAAAAGTAGAGAAAAAAGATAAACGCACACACTTTATAAATTTTGGGTACCAAAAAAACACTACCAAGGTGCAATTTCCACACAAATGAAAAAACAGCAGAAAAAAGACCAGACGCAGGAAATTGCACTGGCGTCTTTTCAGACATTTTTTCAGGCATTTTATTCCAACCCAAAAAACGCAGGACAAAAACGTAGAAACTTAGCCGAAGGGAGGAGAAGTGTAAGTCCTTCCTTTATATGTCCCATTCCTTTTGAATATACTTCTGGCTTTAGCTCAAAAACTGCAGTGGCAGTTTTCCAAAAACTGCCAGAAAAAATATCAAGTAGAAACTTAGCCTTCCAGTTTTTTCACAATTGAAGTGATTCATAAAATGGTACACCCTGTTTTTGATGTCTTTAACAAAGATGTTGAAGCGCAACTGTCATGAACTCTGGGCCATATAACCTACACACAGCCTTTGTACTGTGTAGTGTGCAGGTGGTGTATACAGCACCATTTTTTCCTTATTTCTGCCGGCTTTTCTCACCCCAAAAAATGCTTTTGATCGCAGCCACACACAGTTGGATAGGCGTGGTGCAAGGTACACTATGCCCTGCTGCCGCCACGCCTACCTCCCCATAGGTCAGCACTGGGGCCGCTGTGGGATTGACACACAGGTCCCAGTGCATGTGCCCCTCAGCTCAGTTAACGTGCGAGCTAAAAACAAGTTTATTCAGAAATGCACCTTTTATAATTTATGTACTGTACTCCGTGCCTGCTATCCTCTTGCTTCTTCTTTGTTCTCTCCTGCTAACACGAGCAGACAGTTCCCGTTACTAGAGGCAGGGAGGACATGCGATCTCTGCCTCTAGCACTGCACAGGTGCACTGAGGAGGCAGGCAGCCGGAGTGAGCGCTTGCCTGGATACCATACGCTGCAGTGCTTCTTAGCTAAGCTGAGGGGCGCATGAGCTGGGACCTGGGTGTCAATCACACAGCGGCCCCAGTGCTGATGTACAGGGGTGGGCATGGCGGTGGCGGGGCATAGCCTACCTCACGCAATTCCTATCCGACTGTGTGTGGCTGCAATCAAAAAGCATTTTTTTGGGTGATAAAAGCCGGTAGAAATAAGGTAAAAATGGTGCTGTACACATCATCTGCACACAGTACAAAGGCTGTGTGTAGGTTAACCCCTTAAGGACGCAGGGTTTTTCCGTTTTTGCATTTTCATTTTTTCCTCATCAACTTCTAAAAATCATAATGCTTTCAATTTTGCACATAAAATTCCATATGATGGCTTATTTTTTGCACCACCAATTCTACTTTGCAGTGACATTAGTAATTTTACCCAAAAATCCACGGCGAAGCGGAAAAAAAAATCATTTTGTGACAAAATTGAAGAAAAAATTTCACTTTGTAACTTTTCGGGGCTTCCGTTTCTACGCAGTACATTTTTCGGTAAAAATAACACCTTATCTTATTCTTTAGGTCCAAATGGTTAAAATGATACCTTACTTACGGTACATAGGTTGGATTTTGTCGTACTTCAGAAAAAAAATCATAACTACATGCAGGAAAATGTATATGTTAAAAATTCTCATCATCTAACCCCTATAACTACAATTTAGCCTTGTTGGGGTGTCTACTGGTACTGTAAAGAGACCATGCAACTTATATTTCTATAAATAGTTAGTAAGAGTAGGTGAGTATTTCACTTTAGACCTAGGGGACCCATCAAGCAAAATACTCATATAAAGGGAAGGGAAGCAACAGGGAAATAAACTAATGTCCCATAGGGCATTATGCTAGACTGATTTCCTCAATTTGAGTATAGGGAATGATCTTGGAGGCCAGGTAGAATTTTTAGTTTCTAAAACAAACTTGTGTAAAAAACATCCAATAATACAAAAGGTGAAGTTGTCCACCTAAACAAAGAAAAAAACATCTAGTAAAGCAGCCTTAGATAACCTATTAGGCCTTTGTAATGTAGGCAGTTTTAACTTAGGTCTTAAATTACCCAAAATGAAAGGGGACATCATAGAATTTAGTGATTTAAAGCCAGAGCCCTGTGTTGCAAAACGTACAATGACTCAGGTAAAAATATAATCTAAATGAAATCAATGGCCAGAGACTGACATTGGCACTTCACCCCTCAGAGTAAATTTAACCTGAGTAAACTCCAGCAGCTAAGAGGTATCTTCGATGATAATGACATCAGTGCAGATTTACCCAGTTGATTGTGAGACCCAAGTATGTGTCAAAGTCAGCTACCATCTTGACAACATGAAGTAATGTAGAAGTGACTTGTATAAGAAATATTACTATGTTGTTTGCAAACAACCTAACTGTGTCCACTCTGTCTACAAAGGCCAGTAAATAGAAACAAATATTAACAGCTGAATCCTCGGCAGCGGAAACATTGACAACATAAACCCTTGATGAAAAACCTGATGGGAGGGATATGGTAGAAGAAAAGAGATAATTTAAAGGAGTTGTACACGATTAGAAAAATGTTGGTTCTTTCTTACAGAAACAGCACCATTCCTATCCACAGGTTGTGTCAGGTATTGCAGCTTGACTCCGTTGAAGTGAATGAGGCTGAGCTGCAGTACCACATAAAATCTGTTTACGTTTTCGAAAAAATAAAATAAAATCATCAGTTTACTAATCCTGGACAAACCCTTTAAGGCTAGGTTCACATTGCAGTTCGCATCCGACCCATTAAAGGGTAGCTCCCATCATCCTATTTATTTTTTTTTTGCTAGCCAATTCCCCCCCCCCCCCCCGCGCTACGACACTAGCCCATTCCTTCCTCCCCCGCCCCGCATACCCCGTTCCCTCATTACACTTGCAGTTACTGCAGAGTCCGGCAGCGGGCGTGCAGGGACAGCGGTGGCAACGAGGAAGCCGGGAAGCCAATGCGCTCGCTCCCGCCTGTCTGATTGACAGGCAGGGAGCGAGTGCAGCCTAACTGAAAAAGGACTGATTGCCACTCCAAAATCAGTCCTTTTTCAGTAGCCGTTTTTTAAATGTAAATTAAACCTTTTTAATGAAAAAAAAAAATAAAAGTATATTAGACATATGTTGTAGTACATAAGTACTACAACATATCAAAAAATAAAGTTGGTGACAGTGCCCATTTAAGGGTCCAAATGGCTCTTTTTATTTTTTTACCCTAAAATGGGTCGACTGCAAACGGCTACTTTTATTCACTTGCATGGGGTCTGTCGGTGATCTGGAAATTTTACAGGAATTCAGCGGAGAAAAAAAATTGTGCTTGCACTATTTTTTCTCCACTAAACTCTTGTCCTTCTAGCCTGATTGCCAACGGAACTCCTAAGGCTAAGTCTCCACTTGGTTTTTTGCACTGCGTTTTTAGGGATTAAAAAAATGCCTGAAAAATAGCCAGTGCATCATGCGTTTTTTATTGCATCTTTTCTGGCGTTTTTCCAGCGTTTTTTTATTTTTATTTGTGTGGAAATAGCATTTTTTTGAACGTGGCAGTTTTTCCTGCTTTTCCAAGTTCTATTTCGTGCACAGCTAAAAGGGATTAATATTAATGGAAGTTATCTGCCCCCTCCTGATGTCATTTCCTTTGTAGAGTTCTACTTAAATCCGCACCGGAGGATGCATTTTTGGTCTTTTAGTGGTTTCGAAGGCATTGTTGATTGCGAATGTCTGATCCCCCTGGAAGATTGGCCCCCAATGATGCTGAAAATGGTTTGCTGTTGCTTTTGGTACGCAGGATCCAGTTGATGCCTCGGGTTTGTGTATTTTTTTTTAGATTTTTTTTGTGAAATGTTTTTGAACTGTCAAATTGGATTTTTTAGTTTTTTTTGTTTGTTTGTTTTTTTTGGTTAGTATGAAGCAATACTAATTTTAATTTTTTTTTTTTTTTTATAGGGATTACCAGAAAAAAAAAAAAAGAAACACTGGACACAGAAGTTTGTTTAAATATTTTTTTTTTCAAATAAAATTAACACCATACTGGTCAAGAAATAGCCAAATAAGGGACAAAATTAAGCAAAACAGACCCTCAGGGTCTTAAATAAACCAAGAAAAACATAACATAAAGTGTGTTTAACATTCTATACAACATAACAATGTGAACATTGTAATAAATTAAAAAAAAACTAGTCCTGTGTGGACCGAAGGGAAACGGTGAAGTCAGAGTAAACTTCACTATGTTGCTGGTGAGGAGGTGGAACTGGAGTGTTTGTTTGCTGGTATTGTGGTGGTGGATAGCTCTGAGGATATGACCCATACATCTGAGCTTCGTTCCTAATACCATACTGTGAAGCATCTGATGAATAATAAAACGGAGGTCTTGTAGGGGGTAACATAGTGTGCTCCACGTGATGCGACAATGTTTGCGTACCACAGTCCCTGCGAGCAGGTTCTTCACCTCTCGTGTTTTGAGCTGATGGAGTGCACTTGGTCATCATGTGAAGCAGTAAGTTTGGTGCAGAAGGGGATGGTATGGTGGCACAAAATACTCGGTGCAGATTAGTATAAAGGTCATGCATCGTGTTCTAGTAGGTAAATCCAGTAGGTCAATCTCTGTGCTAGCGCCCTACCAAATGTGTCACTATCATCCTCCGTCCCCTGAGGGTGTACCAGAGATATGATTTCATTATTTAACTCCTGATCAGGATGGAGTCTGCGATGCATACTTGTGCGTTGGTATGGCCTTCTTGTTGCAGGTAAAGTAACACGCACAATAGGGGATGTTGCCCTGGGGACTTGGCTTTCACTGTGCCCTGCAACCTCACCGTCTTCCCCTACATCTGTTGAATCCAACAACACTGGTAGTGGCATGGGCTCATTTTCTTCCAAATTGATGGATGGTTCTTGTTCCTCAGGAGTTAAGTGGACCTCATCGTAGTGGTTTGTGTGCCCTGTTCATCATGGGTTTCTTGTGTGGCAGGCAAACCCTCTTCCTCGGACACAAAATCCATGTTGCTCTCTGTTCTACAATGTAAAATAAAAAGGATTAGCGATTATTTAAATTTTTCAGAACACTGACACACTTCTTTTTTTGTTTATTTTTTTTTCTTTCATGGATGATTAACCTTGTATTGACAGGTACTTACTATCTGAGCTCTCTGGCCAGGGCGAGAAACATCAGCTGCTGGAAATATTTGTAATTTGCGGCCGTTGGTGCTCCACTCCTCCCACTAGCTACATGCTTGTTATATTCCTCACGGCAGTGGCGTACCAATATGGGGGCGGCCCGCCCCGGGTGCCACTCTCAAGGAGAATGCCAGGGGCAGACTGACCCGCCGCCGCCGCCGCTGCTGAGGTCCGTGTATCGGAAGCTCACACAGAGGAGACGTGACCTCCGCCCCCACACAGCATGCAGTACAGGCGCCGGTGACGTCACTCATCCGGCGCCTGTACTGTGGAGGGGAGAAGACGCGGGCCCCTGCTGAGGAGATCACTGCGTGGGATATCAGGTGAGAATCCTTTTTTTTTTGTTTTCGTTTTTTTGCTCTGCATACACCTATGGGGAAGGGGGGAGAAGGAGGTGGGGTGCTCTGCATTTACCTATAGGGAAGGGGGGGAGAGGGGGGTGCTCTGCATGTATCTATAGGGAAGGGGGGAGAGGGGGGTGCTCTGCATTTACCTATAGGGAAGGGGGGGAGAGGGAGGGGGTGCTTTGCATTTACCTATAGGAAGAGGGGGGTGCTCTGCATTTACCTATAGGGAATGGGGGGAGAGGGGGGGTGCTCTGCATTTACCTTTAGGGAAGGGGGGAGGGAGGGGGGGGTGCTCTGCATTTGCCTATAGGGAAGGGGGGGAGAGGGGGGGTGCTCTGCATTTACCTATAGGGAAGGGGGAGAGGGGGGTGCTCTGCATTTACCTATAGGGATGGGGGGAGAGGGAGGGGGGTGGTCTGCTTTTACCTATAGGGAAGGGGGGAGAGGGGGGTGCTCTACATTTACCTATAGGGAAGGGGGGTGCTCTGCATTTACCTATAGGGAATGGGGGGTGCTCTGCATTTACCTATAGGGGAGAGGGGGGGTGCTCTGCATTTACCTATAGGGAAGGGGGGAGAGGGGGGTGCTCTGCATTTACCAATAGGGAAGGAGGGAGAGGGAGAGGGGGTGCTCTGCATTTACCTATAGGGAATGGGGGAGGGGGGTGCTCTGCATATACCTATAGGGAATGGGGGGAGAGGGGGGGTGCTTTGCATATACCTATAGGGAAGGGGGGAGGGGTGTGTGCTCTGCATATACCTATAGGGAAGGGGGGAGAGGGGGGGGTGCTCTGCATTTACCCAAAGGGAAGGGGGTGCTCTGCATTTACCTATAGGGGAGAGGAGGGGGGTGCTCTGCATTTACCTATAGGGAAGGGGGAGGGGGGGTGTTGTGCATATACCTTTGGCTGGGCGGTATGACCATATATGTGTATCATGGTATTTTTTTAACTTACGGCGGTTCCACGGTATATAACGGTATTCCCCCCCCCCAAAATCATGTGACCTGCCAGCGCTGTTCTGCCCCCCCCCCAAAATCATGTGACCCGCCAGCACTGTTCTTCTCCCCCCAATTAATGATCAGCCCAGCGGGGTACTACTCACATATGTCAAGCACTGCCCTCCTCCTCTTTGTTGGGGGCCGCCGGCGATGGAACTGTACGCCAGTGGTCTCCAACCTGCGGACCTCCAGTTGTTGCAAAACTACAACTCCCAGCATGCCCGGACAGCCAACGGCTGGAGTTGTAGTTTTGCAACAGCTGGAGGTCCGCAGGTTTGAGACCACTGCTGTACGCTATATACCTAGGCCCGGGCTGCAAAAGATACAGAAAATAAACTTAACTCACCCACATAGGCCGCACGCTGGGGACGGGAACGCCGAACAGCCGTCAGCCTATCACCGGCCTGAGTGATGCCCCGCCCCTGCCAGTGATAGGGTGAGCCCACTGTCATGTAAGAAGCCGGCTTCATACATGACAGTGGGCTCAGCCTATCACTGGCCAAGGCGGGGCATCGCTCTGGCCGGTGATAGGCTGACGGCTGTCCGGCGTTACCGTCCCCAGCGTGCGGCCGACGTGGGTGAGTTAAGTTTATTTCCTGTATCGTTTGCAGCCCGGGCCTAGGTATACAGCGTACAGCAGTGGTCTCAAACCTGCGGACCTCCAGCTGTTGCAAAACTACAACTCCCAGCATGCCCGGACAGCCGTTTTCTGTCCGGGCATGCTGGGAGTTGTAGTTTTGCAACAATTGGAGGTCCGCAGGTTGGAGACCACTGGCGTACAGAGAGTTCCATCGCCGGCTGCCCGGGCATGTTGGGAGTTGTAGTTTTGCAACATCTGGAGGTCTGCAGGTTGGAGACCACTGGCGTACAGTATAGAGTTCCTGCGCCCGGCAGCCCCCAACAAAGAGGAGGAGGGCAGTGCTTGACATATGTGAGTAGTACCCAGCTGGGCTGATCATTAATTGGGGGGAGAAGAACAGTGCTGGCGGGTAACATAGGATTAGTTCCCCAATGTGGGGACAGCGCTGTGCTAGGCTGATAATACATTCCCGACGGGGAGGGGCCCAACCGGTATTGCAGTATGGGGAAAAATTCATATCGTGTAGCCCCAAAAATTTGGTATACGGTATGAACCGGTATACCGCCCAGCCCTAGATATACCTATGGGAAAGAGAGGGGGTGCAGCTCTGCATATACCTATGGGGAAGAGGGGATGGGGGGTTTAGCTCTGCATATACCTATGGGAAAGAGGGGGGGTGTAACTCTGCATATACCTAAGGGAAAGAGGGGGGGGGGGTGTAGCGTAGTTCTGCATATACCTATGGGAAAGAGAGGGGGGTGTAACTCTGCATATACCTATGGGAAAGAGGGGGGGTTGTAACTCTGCATATACCTATGGGAAAGAGGGGGTTACCTGGCTACCGACCTACCTGCCCTTTTACTGTGCAGGACACCAAGGAGGGCATTATTACAGTTTGTGGGCCTATAGATGGGAAGATTGTGTAGAGGAGGGGACTGAATTTATGCAGAGTCTGAGATGTTTTTCCTGCAGATGTTAAGAGATCCACATGGCGGTCTTATCCAGATGGAGAAGAAAAGGAAAGAGGACGCCGCTGATCAGAAAAGACGTAATTGTGAGTCCCAAAATGTAATTGTAATCACTTATATGGTGAACACATCCTGTGTACAGCTGATATCTACCACCATATGGTCCTGTATATAATCACTTATATTGTATACAGATCCTGTATAGTATACTGGTCTGTGTATAGTGGTTTTATTCAGTACAGTATGGCGGTATTATGCAATTATTGTGTGGTGGTATATATTTACTCCTTGTATACCAGTATTATTGGTCATGGAACTTTATTTACGTTAAAGTGTTTCTTACATATATAAATTTTAGTTTATTGTGTGTGGGATTTGGGTGGAATAGGAGCGTGGCAGAAGATTGACGAGCTGCAGGGGCCCTTGCTTTTTTTTTTGGTCCGGGGGCCCCGAGTGTTGTCAGTCCGCCCCTGGGGGGAGGGGAGGGAGGGGGTGTAATTAAGGGGGGGTGCATGTGTGTGTGTGTGGGGGGGGGGGGTGCCAAATAAAGGGTCTGCCCCGGGTGCCAAATGCTCTAGGTACGCCCCTGCCTTACGGAATCGATCACACAGGGACCGCCATCTTTTAGTGACAGTTTCCTCTACAAAGATAAAATTACAAACAATTGGACACATGTTTGTGCAATATTTAATGAATTATCTATTGCATATCAAGTGAGGAAAACAAAATACAAGGCTCTGGATTTTATAATGACTAATAAGGTCTTCTTCAGATTTGGAATGCTACTTAAAAAAAAAAAGGGAAAACCAAACTTGCATTTTTGTCATCATTACGCACATGCCAGGACCACCATAAGGTACATCATCCTGGGACAGGTTAATGGGGCCACAACAAACTGTATTCACATTACTCACACTCAAGACACCAGATACGTTACTGCCTTTTAACATTGTATTAGGTAGGAACAATGTCATATGCAATGTTCAACTTTTTTCTGTAATATTTTTGGGATCCAATGTGTAAAAATCACAAACCAAATTAGATTTTTGTTACATCATTAATTTCTAGACGTATTGCGATTTGTAGATTTCAGGATCACATTCACTATTCAAAATAGTGTCCTAAATATTACAATTTAATAAAATAATATGTGTATGTATAGAATATAACTAATGGACTGATGTCAGACACAATCAGATTGTTTAATTCATTATGTAGAGACAATATTCGGCAAAAAAATGCAAGCTAATTGGTTGCTATGGGCAACAGTCTACTTGACTTCTAACAATGTTGGGATAAATGTGATGTTAAAATATTAAAGTATAGAACACGAACCGATTGCCCCTTGCTCCCTGGAAGTTTTGCTGTCCCATGTGGCAAAAATACCCTTGAATACCTCGGTCCATGCCTCCTCCTTCAAAAAACGATCCTTGTGTGACTCATGGGACTTGTCCCATAAAATGGAATGTGCTTCCACCTATAATTTGTGTAAGTAATCCATTTTAAAATTTATGAAACAACGCAAGAATTATGAGAAGTAAAACACACATTAGCAACATTGCTTTGGTAAAGAGCACACACAAATATACCTAACTGTAATGTTCACACAGTCTCAAAATAAGACCAACGCACATAACATTATAAAAGAAAGAATATTGTCATGTGTGTACTTTACAAACCAAGAAGAAAAACACATTGGGATGAGCCTTTGTAGCTTTGCTTTTAGTAAAAGTTACCACAAAAGCGCTGGGTAAATCAATATACATTAAGGTAACTATTTTGCAACGTAAAAATTTTCAAGAATATATAAAGAACCACTTTACCTTACCCACCACACACACACAAAACAAAAAAAAAACAAAAAACACATGCTAACACACACACTTAATATACTAATGGTTGGAAATAACAAAGTCACACATATAGAAATAAGTATACTTACAAGCTGAATAAGCTTGTCTACATTAAATGAGATGCGCGGTGGCCTGCTGCTCAGAAATATACACCCAACCAATAATGTTCAGCCTCTGAATAAAACTTTTGGCTGACTAAAGAGAAAATGGCTGCTGTTCCTCTTCCTGGGAACAGCCCCTTTTTTTTCTCTGGTTAAAGAACGCCAAGAAAAACGCCAAATGCAAAACTAACTGCGTTTTTCTGGGCGTTTTCGCACTCCCATAGACTTCGAATGGAGCAAGACGCCACAATTTTGACAAAAAACGCCGGTTTGAGGGAACTACAGCATTTTTTTCAAAATGCCAAAGAGCTGAAAAAAACGCAGAAAAAGTGCAAAAAACGCCAAAAGGATAAAAAAAACGCCAAAGTGAAAAAACGCCAAGTGGAATTCGAAATTTGCGATTTCTCATTGATTTACAGCTAACATCTGGTCGCAGCGTTTTTTGACCCAAAAAAAAACGCCATGTGGCAGAATTGGCGTTTTTCTTTGTGTTTTGCAAAAAAAAACAAAAAAAAAAAAAACAAGTGGAGACTTAGCCTAACAGCGGAGTCACACAGCAGTGTGGACAAGTTCCCTATACATTACATGCATCTTTTTGACTGGTCCCCTAAATAAACTTTAGAACTTATAAACTGTTAATAACCCCTTAAGGACACAGCCCACTTGGACCTTGAGAACAAAGACAATTTGAATGTTTGAGGTTTTGTTTTTGAGGTTGTTTGATTTTTTCCTCCTCGCCTTCATAACTCTTTTTTTTTTTCCCACACACAGAACATACAAGGGCTTGCATTTTTTGCACTACCAATTAAACTTTGTAATGACACCTTTGATTTTACCATAAAATGTTTGGAGCAACAAAAAAAAAAAAAAAAAAAAAACTGAAATTTTGAAAATTTTGAGGGTTTCATTTTTAAGCATTCCAATTTACGGTAAAACTGCCATGTGTGGAGAGATTTATCAAAAACTGTGCAGAGGAAAAGTTGCCCTGTTGCCCATAGCAACCAATCAGATCGCTTCTTTCATTTTTCAATTTATAAAAATTTAAGAAGCGAACCGATTGGTTGCTATGTGCAATTGGTCAACTTTTCTTCTACACAGGTTTTGATATATCTACCCATATGCTTCACACCATATGGTTACCGTTCAGAACCACTGATCTCACCCTTTTTATTGTTCTCTCGCCATTAGGACATACTCACCCATCCCGATTCCTTCATCCAATCCCTCCCATTTCTCCGGGAATACATAATCTGGACATCATCCTCCTTCCTAAACTCCCCTCTGGGGGCCCCCAGACCGGACTATATCACGCACCTGTGGGATCCCATCATCAGGTACGACCTATACCTACCTCTACGTACCCCATCACTTAACCATCTCCACCCACCCCCCCCCTTTACTCTCTCCTCCCTTCCTGTTCCCCCACTATCCCTTCCTCCCCCCTCCTCCCTCCTCTCCTCCCCCCCCTCTCCTGCCCCCTATTCCCACCCTCCTCATCGCATATTATTTATACCTAGACCCTGTCGCTCCCGGATGACGATCATCCTCGAAATCTAACCCTATCAAACGGGCATACCCATGCAAAAGGTAACATATGCTTACTACTATCTATCCCCTCTTCCCTCCCCCCCCTCCTCCTCCTCCTCTCTCCCCTCTCTCTCTCCTTCCCCCCCCCCACCTCTCAGCCAAAACCTACTAAATAAACTATTTAATCTAGACACCCGGTTATTGTTTTCGATCCTATCTACTTATTCTACGTCGGAGTGGAGACTCCCCTCACCACATAGACAGGTGTCATCAAGCACCCGGACTTAAGGTAATCTCTATCTTTCAGCAGTTCCCCCCCATATACCTACAAATTGTAGTAAGTAGACAGACATAACACCTTCCTATGTATCTTCTATTCTAGATTGCCACCTGTACGCAGCTGTCCAGAGCAGTGTGTCACTTTAAATATATCATCATATGAGTATATCCACTGTACATTGCTTCATTTACATGTGATTATGCACTTTTACCCCATGTGTGGTCCCTCATGACCCTATGTTTACAGTATTCGCTAACTATAATCCCTGATGAGCTATCTGTAGCCACACTGATTAGCGAAACGCGTTGGATTAATGCTATCTCTGCCAAATGCATATTTGTACCTGCAGTTATCCAACACATATAACTGTGGGTCTGTAAAGTGAATACTTCTATGTACCCCTGGATACAACCCTCGGGTCTAGATGCTGTACTGTATTTTACCACATGTATGTCTAATTCTGTATGTATCATATGGGATATGAGCCAAGCTCAACTGTTCCTTAGCGATACAGTACTAGGACTGATTGTCCCCTTTGCAACCTAGGGTCACTAGGAGGTTCCAGTGTAGGCCCAGGTCACAAGGACAGGGGACCTGCAGTACCGCTAGGCAGGGCCACTATATAGGGAAAGACTAGTCTTCCCCTGGCCATCCGTGATCCCATCTACACTATCTTTCTATGTATATGTAAACACCACTGGCCCCTAACAGTTGTTATACCAAACTTATGTTTTACTTGAATAAATATATTTGCATATGAAATATGTTGTCCTTGATTTAAATCTACCCACAGTCAGACTTCCCTCATTCACTCACTGCTATCCAAAAAGGGATGTGACTCCCCGAAACGCGTCTAGCCTGAGAAGTCACCTACCATCACCCCCACTGTGGACACATGGAAGGACTTATACCCTAGGAGCCTCTGATTAGAGAAACACGCTCCATCAGGAACTCTTTCTGCTCCGCTGACCAGCCGCAGCTAGGACGACTGCATCCAGCCCACGATCAGCATAGCCAGTAAGAGGCACACAGTGCCAAACTCACATTGCGCTCGGAGCCTCGTATACCTGTCCCTCGTATAACTGTGGACAATCAGCTACAACCCCCGATGAGTTTGAAGCCACTCATACTGTAGCCCTGGGCAGTCAGGGTAGAGTGGGCTCCAAACAGGGGGCATCTAGCACTGCCAAACACTGCGACAAAATATTATCTACTGCTAACTAACTTATTTCAGCACGGTGCCATCCCTGCCAAGCTATTGACTATACACAATTCATCTCCAGTTGCGGAGGAGATGTCCATATTTTCAGCACTTGTAGCGCCTAATATAGCGCAAAGACTTTCCTATTTCCATGTCCAGTTCTAATTATATTTAAAAGGGGTATTATTATCCAGTGTTGTTTTTATATATACCTTCAGTACAGTTTTCATAGTATATCTATATTTTATATCTCGTGAATAGTCCGAAGCAAGGGCCCTGCTAAGGACCTCACTCCACTAAATTGATTTAAATAAATGCTATTTTAATTTGGAAACTCTCTCTCTTGTTTTCTTTTTAATTTATTTTATTACAGTTTTTTTTTGTCTTTCTCTTATTTCTCACCCCTAGCCTAGTGTCTCTCTCTCTCTCGAGATATATATATATATATATTATTTTAAATTTTTTAACCCCTTCCCTCCCCAGGACATATGGGTATGTCTTGAGAAGGGGGGAGCAGCTACAGAGCGGGATTGTGACGTCATCCAGCTTTGTACCACACGATCCCCCAGCTCGAATCAACAGCCAGGGGGTGCAGCTAATAGCCTGCAGCAGTGATCAACAATGTGAGGCTATTAACCCTTTAGATACCGCAATCAAAGCTGATTGTGGGACCTAAAGCCGGCAACTCGATGTTGCCAGCATGTTGCTATGTGTGATTGGGACCACCATGGGACAGCTGCGCAGTCGGAATTTTTTTGCCATTGACTTCTATTGGATTCTGCTCGCAGATTCCGCTTGAAGAATGAACATGTTCTTTCTTAAAGCGGAAAGGCATTCAGCGTTGGAATTCAGCTAGTGGAATTTCCGCAGTGTGAACAGGACAGTGGAAAAAACATTAAAGTCAATGGGCAGAGGAGATGTGCATTAATTTGGAGCAGAGAATTCAAGAGGAATTACTCAAGTAAATTCCTCTTGAATTAATCAGTGTGAACGGGCCCAAAATGATGGCCAGAGGGTCCCTACCTTCCTCTATGCCTTCTGATCTTCTTTGTGTTGCTCTAGCCTGCTTTGACAGGCTAGAGCAGCAGAGTGCAGGTAACACTGATCAATGCTGTGTAATAGCCCAGCATTGATTAGTGATAAGAATCGAGACATTCAATGTAAAAGACCTATATGGGGAGTAAAGTAACAATGTAAAAAATAATTTAAAAAAAAGTAATAAATGTGTAAAACCCTTCATGACCCTTTTATTTTCCCACATACAGAACACATAAGAGCTTGCTTTTTTTGCACCACCAATTAACCTCTTCAGGACACAGGGCGTATGGATACGCCCTGCATTCTGAGTCCTTAAGGACCGAGGGCGTATACATACGCCCATGGGAAATCCGGTCCCCCCCCGCTAGCCGATTGGGGACTAGAGCCGGATGCCTGCTGAAATCATTCAGCAGGCACCCCGTCACATCGCCAAGGGTCGTCCTGAGACCCCCCCATGTCGGCGACCTGAGAAAATCGCATGTCAATTCAAACATGCAATTTTCTCCAATTCCGGGCTGATCGGGTCTCTGGTGACCCGATCACCCGGAAAATAGGGCTGATTGGAGTTGACAGTATCAGCCCCGATCAGCCAAAGCGATAGGAGTGAGGTCGCAGAGCTGCGATCTCCTCCTATCCCCTGCCATTAGTCAGAACGGACCAATGGCAGCGCAGGACAGAGGGTTGACATGGCAACCCCCCGTTCTGCCCGCCCCTGGATGTCGAGGGGATCTGGGAAGAAGATGGAGGCCGTACCTGCAGGAAAAGATGCCTGGGGACCCGGGATCTTTGTTGGAGCCTGCTGGATACTTGCTCAGGTAGGGAATCGACGGTGGGGGGGGGGGGGGGAGAATTTATGAAGAAAAATTTAATTTATTGTGAATATCCATTTTCCTTACAAGTAGAGAGCTTCAAAGTTAGAAAAATGCAAAATTTTCTAACTTTTCATGAAATTTTGGGATTTTTCACCAAAAAAGGATGCAAGTAACGCCGAAAATTTACCACCAAAATAAAGTAGAATATGTCATGAAAAAACTGTCTCAGAATCAGAATATTCGGTAAAAGCATTTTCACGTTATTAATTTGTAAAGTGACGGTGGTCAGAATTGCGAAAAAGGGCTCAGTCCTTAAGGTGAAAAAGGGCTGCGTCCTTAAGGGGGTTAAACTTTGTAATGACACCTTTGATTTTACCATAAAATGTTTGGAGCAGCAAAATAAATAAATAAATAAATCAGCAATTTTGCAAATTTTGGGGTTTTCATTTTTATGCATGCTAATTCACAGTAAAACTGCCTTGTGTGGAGAGCTTTATCAAAACCTGTGCAGAGGAAAAGTTGCCCAGTTGCCCATAGAAACCAATCAGCTCACTTCTTTCATTTTTCAATTTATAAAAATTTAAGAAGCACACTGATTGGTTGCTATGGGCAATTGGTCAACTTTTTTTCTGCACAGGTGTTGATAAATCTACCCCATTATCTTTATTTTTGTGGGTCAATACAATTAACCCCTTAAGGACTGAGCCCTTTTTCACCTTAAAGCGTACCTGTGAGATCCAATAAAAAATTTATTTTCTTAAATATATCACTCAGTACCTAATCCTGACCATGTACATCTAATTTTTATTTGTCTAGCACCTTTATTTATTTTGTATTACACTTTTAATTTAGCTCGCTAGTCTGAATTCCTCTCAAAGGGAGGGGGCATGGGCTCATTGTGCAGGTCTCTGCCCCCTCCCTTAGTATGCTGTCTGCTCAGATTTTTCCCTAGCATTAGCAAAACTACAACTCCCAGCTTGTCCTCACTGACAGAAGCGGGACACAAGCTGACAGTGGGAGTATTTTTCCTCCAGCTGTGAGTCCTGCACTCACAGCTGTCAATCAAGGAAGTGTGTCCATGATATAGGTGATGATGCATGGACACAGCAGGACTAGTATGTGTCCAAGCAGGCAGGGGGAGGGGTGTTGTTTGACTGGCTTTTTCAGCATGAAATACTGAAAATGTTCTAATGAAAGCAATTGCAAAATATATTGGTTTTGCATGCTTTACAACATATCAAAAATTTTTTTGTATCTGACCATGCCCATTTAAGGACTGAACGCTTTTTTGCTATTCTGACCACTGTCACTTTATGCATACTCTGTGATGCTTTTGCCGTTTATTCTGATTCTGAGACAGTTTTTTCGTGATATATTCTGCTTTAACAAAGTGGTACATTTTCATCGTTGCTTGCATCCTTTCTTGGTGAAAAATCCCAAAATGTCATGAAAATTTTAAAAAATTTAGCATTTTTCTAACTTTGAAACTCTCTGCTTGTAAGGAAAATGGATATTCCAAATTTTTTTTTATATTGATTCACAAATGCAATATTTCTAATTTATGATGGCATCAGAAAGCTGACATGTTTTTGCTTTTTGAAGACGTTAGAGGGCTTCAAGGTATAGCAGCAATTTTCAACATTTTCACAAAAATTTCTAAATCTGAATTTTTCAGGGACCAGTTAAGTTTAAGGTGGATATGAGGGGCCTTTCTGTGAGAAATACCCCATAAATGACATCCCTCAAAGTATTCAAAATGTAATTCAGAAAGTTTGTTAACCCTTTAGGTGTTTCACAAGAATAGCAGCAAAGTGGAGGAGAAAAATCTAAATCTGCATTCTTGTAGCCCCATGATAAATGGAGAAAAAAAAACAACATTTGTAGCCCAGTACCTAATATGTTGTTGACATAAAGTGCTCTGCAGGCTCACAACATGGCTCAAGAGGGAAAGAGAAACTGTGGGATTTTTTAAAACAAATTTTGCTGTCATAGTTTTTGGGGGCCATGTTGCATTTAGGATGCCTTTCATAGTGCCAGAACAGCAAAATAACCCCCACATGACATACTATTTTGAAAACTTCACCACTCAAGGAACGTAACAAGGGGTATATTGAGCTTTAACAGCTCACAGGTGTTTGATGACTTTGTGTTGAAGTTGGACGTGAAAATGGAAAATTAGATTTTTAACACTAAAATGGTGCTGTTGCCCCAAATTTTTCTTTTTCACAAGAGGTAATAGGAGAAATTGGACCACAAAATTTGAAGCCCAATTTCTCACGATTAAGAAAATGCTCCATATGTGGACGTTAAGTGCTCTGCTGGCGCACTACAGGTCTCAGAACAGAGCGCCATTGGACTTTTGGAGAGAGACTTTTGCTGAAATTGAAGTCGGGGGCCATGTGCATTTACAAGCTCCCATGGTGCCCAAATAGCAGAACCCCCCCCCCCCCCCCACATGGGATACCATTTAGGAAACTACACCCCTTACATAATTTCATGGGGAGCAGTGAGCATTTAAAAATTACATTTTTCATTTTCACGGACCACTGTTCAAAAAATCTGTCAGACACCTGTGGGGTATAAATGCTCACTGCACCCCTTATTACATTACACCAGGGGTGTAGTTTCCAAAATGAGGTTACATGTGAGGGGGGGCACTCTTCTGGCACCACATGGGGGCTTTGTAAACACACATGGCCTTCAATTCCAGGCACGTTCTCTCTCCAAAAGCCCAATGGCGCTCCTTTTCTTCTGAGAATTGTAATTCACCCACAGAGCACTTTGCAAACCTCCAGCTTTTGCAAAACTACAACTCCCAGCATGCTCTTTGGCAATACACTGAGAGTTTGTTACGTAACTCAAAATTTTGCAACCAGTGTGCCTCCAACTGTTGCAAAAGTACAACTCCCAGCATGTACAGACAGCCAAAGGGCATGCTGGGAGTTGTAGTTTGCAACAGCTGGAGGTACACTGGTTACGAAACACTGAGTTAGGTACCAAACTCTGTGTTTCGCAACCAGTGTGCCTTCAGCTGTTGCAAAAACTACAACTCTCATCATGTAGTCACAGCTGAAGGGCCTGCTGGGTCTTATGCAACAGCTGGAGGCATACTACTACAACATTCAAGCATGCCTTTTGGCTGTCCGTGCATGCTAGGGGTTGTAGTTATGCAACAGCTGGAGGCACACTGGTTTAAAAAAACTGAGAGTTTGTTACTTAACTCAGTGTTTCCCAACCTGTGTGCCTCAACTGTTGCAAAACTACAACTCCCAGCATGACCAGGAAGCCGAAGGGCATGTTGGGATTTGTAGTTATGCAAAAACTGAAGAAGAACAGTTTGGAGACCACTGTGTAGTAATGTCCAAACTGTAGCACTCCAGATGTTGCAAAACTACATCTCCAAGCATGCACAGACTGCCCAGGCATGCTGGAAGTTGTAGTTCAGCAACATCTGAAGGGCCAGATGTTGCCGTACTATAACTGCCAGCATGCCTGGGCAGTCTGGGCATGCTTGGAGTTGTAGTTTTGCAACATCTGGAGCACTACAGTTTGGACACCACTGTATAGTGGTCTCCAAACTGTGCTCTTCCAGATGTTGCAAATACAACTCCCAGCATGCTGAGACTGTCCAGGCATGCTGGGAGTTGTATTTCAGAAACATCTGAACAGCCAGATGTTACATAACTTCAACTCCCAGCATGCCTGGGCAGTCTGGGCATGCTTGCAGTTGTAGTTTTGCAACATCTGGAGGGCTACAGCTTGGGCACCACTGTATAGTGGTCTCCAAACTGTGGCCCTCCGGATGTTGCAAAACTACAACACTCAGCATGCCCAGACAGCCTTTGGCTGTCTGGACATGCTGGGAGTTGTACTTTGACAACACCTAGAAGGCAGCAGTGAAGATCACTTACCACTGATCTTCACTGCTTCCTCCACCGCTACCTCCGTCGCCACCTCCTTACTGCCACCGATCCCGCCCCTGCCCACTGCGATCGCCAGTCCCGCCGCCTCCTCGTGGACTCTGGTACACACCGCCATCTTCTCCCCGCTCTGCCTCGACATCCAAGGGCAGGCAGGGTGGGGATTTCAACTTTAACCCCCCCCCCGCCCCCAACTGCCAATGTCAGGGGATTGGAGGAGGTGACACCATTGCCACTTCCCTCCTATCCTTCAGGATGATTGGGGATGTCTCTGACATCTCTGATCATTCCAATATTCCGGGTTATCGGGTCATCAGAGACCCGATCAGCCCGGAATTGGCACAAATCGTCGATCTGAATTGATCGGCGATTTGCGGCTATCACCGACATGGGGAGGTCTCATGACACCCTCAGGCATTGTCAAGGGATGTCTGCTGAATGATTTCAGCAAGCATCCCAGTTCGGTCCCCGGCGCGGACCGTAATTCCTTAAGGACTCTAAGATGGTGGCGTATGGGTACGCCCTCATTCCTTAAGGGGTTAAACCATCACCCTTGTTAATGTGCCTTACAATTATTGTACTGCTTTTAAAAATGTCAAACTTTTTTAAAACAAAATAGATATAGTTACAATTGCCTTCGGGAATTCAGGAATGTGATGTGACCAAAAACTTTTTAATTTTGGTATATTTTTTTTACTCTGTTCACCGTATGGGATCATCAACATTGTAATTGAATAATTTGGCAGTATCCGCTAATGTCAATACTAAATATGTTTGTTTATATTATAATATGTTTATTGTTTTTGTTTTGTAAAATTCGGAAAAGGGGATGGTTTAAATTTTTATTAGGAGACGGATTTACTTATAAATCTCCATGCAGAACTATTATTAGCAATCTTTTGATTACTACTGTTCAGTACTATGCAATGGCGCAGTAAATGTATGCCATGGTGCATTAAGCACCAGGCAGCCAGGGGAGACATTTATGCCCTGTATCCTCTAGGGGTTAAAGAAAACCTATTAGGCCCAAAGGACTTCACACACAAGCCTAGACAGGTGAAGTGAACAATGATCCAAAGGGTTTTAGGAACTGGCTTTAATAGAATATTTAATTTTTGTAAAAGATTAATTAAATGTACATAAATGTATTTGTAGGGCAAATGGTTGAAATATAATGAAAAAAAAAAATATTATTTATATATATATATATATATATATATATATATATATATATATATATATATATTATACATATATATATACATACATACATATACATAAAATATAATAAATATATATCTAAGTTTTTTATCCCCTACCCTACCCCAGAACATATGGGTATGTCTTGAGAAGGGGGGGAGCAGCTACAGAGCGGGATTGTGATATCATCCTGCTCCGTACCACACGGCCCCCAGCTCGAATCAACAGCCAGGAGCAACAGCTAATAGCCTGCAGCAGTGATCAACACTGCAAGGCTATTAACCCTTTAGATACCACAATCAAAGCTGATCGTGGGACCTAAAGCCGGCAACTCAATGTTTCCAGCTGGTTGCTATTGGTGATCAGGATCACCACGGGACAGTTGCACAGTCCCAATCACCTTAAATGATGGCCGAAGGGTCCCTACCTTCCTCTGTGCCTTCTGATCTTCTTTTTGTTGCTCTAGCCTGCTTTGACAGGCAAGAGCAACAGATCACAGATAACACTGATCAATGCTGTGTAATAGCCCAGCATTGATTAGTGTTAAGAATCGAAAGATTCAATGTAAGTCCCCTATGGGGAGTAAAAAACAATGTAAAACATAATTTAAAAACAGTAATAAATGTCATAGGGGTCCGAAGAGGACAGTATCAAGCCTAAAAATTTTCTTACGAAAGTAATTTTTTTTTTTACTAGCAAAATAAAACAAAACCTATATAACTTGGGATTCATTCTAATTGTATGGACCTACAGGACTATGTAGAAATGCAACCCCCTAAGACTAAGTCTCCACTTGTTTTTTTTTTTGCAAAACGCAAAGAAAAACGCAAATTCTGCCGCATGGCGTTTTTTTGGTCAAAAAACGCTGCGGCCAGATGTTAGCTGTAAGTCAATGAGAAATTGCAAATTTCAAATTCCACTTTGCGTTTTTTCACTTTGGTGCTTTTTTAATCCTTTTGGCGTTTTTTTCACTTTTCTGCGTTTTTTTCCGCTTTTTGGCGTTTTGAAAAATAGGCTGTAGTTCCCTCAAACCGGCGTTTTTGTCAAAATCGTGGCGTTTTGCTCCAATAGAAGTCTATGGGAGTGAGAAAACGCCAAAGAAAAAGCCAAGAAAAACGCTATGAGGATTTTAACTTTGGCATTTTTGCAGGCAGTTTTTAATCTTTTTTGGACTTTAGCGATCCAAAAAAGTGATTATAGATAGCTGTTTTTAATAAAATTTCGTGGGGTACCATTAACATTTTATATACAAATATACAGTAGTGAAGGAAAAAATTGTATCTAACGAAATGTCTATTATTGAAAAAAAAAAAAAACTATTACTTTTTAAACAGGGATCAATTTATGTGTGCGGGGAAATAAAAATGTAGCCGACAATTATAAAAGTGTATTGTGTGTGTGTTTTTCACTTTTTTGCTTTATTTTTTATTTTTTTTTAGTTAGTACTACTACTCCCAGCATAGAACACACTGTTCCATGATGGGAGTAGTACTACCTGTACAAATAGACAGATCGCCCGCTGCGATCTTTCTGTATAATATATAGATGCGGCGGCCACTCTTCTATGGTCCCCTGCCCTGAAGTATATTTACACTTATTCATATTTCCCGCAGAGCTGTGATTGGCCAGATGGTTCCAGCCAATCACAGCTCTCTGTGAGAAATAGGAACATGTGTATATATACGGCCGTGCAGGGGACCATAGGAGAGTGGCCGCCGCATCTATACATTATAAAGGAGGATCACAGAAGTGATACCCGCTGTGATCTTTCCATAACTGCAGGTAATACTACTCCCAACATGGAGCACACTCTGCCTCATGCTGGGAGCTGTAGTACCTGCATTCATAGACAGATCGAAGCGGGTGTCAGAAGTTACACTTGCTGTGATCTGTCTATTAATACAGTTACTACAGCTCCCAGCATGGAGCAGAGTGTGCTCCATGTTAGGAGTAGTAGTGTCTGCTTAAGGACACATCACAGTGGATGTCACTACTGACACCCTCTGTGATCGTCCTGTCTATAACAGAGATGGAGCGACTGTGTACATCGCTCACATCCCTGCTCTGCACTATACTCCAGGCTGGCCACTCATTCATTCATCTTTTCCTCAGAGCTGTGATTGGCTGCAACTATCCGGCCAATCACAGCTCTGGGTGGGAAATTTCTGTTAACATCAGTGGCCGGAGTATAGTGCAGAGAGGCGAGCGATGTATAGACCCGCTCGCTTCTCTGCCATATTATGGACGATATATGTCTATAGTACAGGTACTATCACTCCCAGCATGGAACAGTCTGTTCCATGCTGGGAGTAGTAGTACTACATAACATTTTTTAAAAATGTATAAAAAAAAAGTGAAACACACACTTTATTAAAAAATAATAAAAATTGGGTTATAAAATATATACATTGCGTTTAATAGAAAAATTTCCATCACTGCTGCATCCTTTTTTTTTCTTTTTTTGGTACCCAAGAAATTTTGGGTACAAAAAAAAACCGCTAAAGTGCAATTTCCACACAAATGAAAAAAACGCCGGAAAAAACGCCAGAAAAAAACACAAGAAAAAACGCATGATGACGTCACTTGCACTGGCGATTTTTCAGACGTTTTTTTTAATCCCTAAAAACGCAGTGCAAAAAACCAAGTGGAGACTTACCGTATATACTCGAGTACAAGCCGAGTTTTTCAGCACGATTTTTTGTGCTGAAAACACCCCCCTCGGCTTATACTCGAGTGAACTCTCCACCCGCAGTGGTCTTCAACCTGCGGACCTCCAGAGGTTTCAAAACTACAACTCCCAGCAAGCCCGGGCAGCCATCGGCTGTCCGGGCTTGCTGGGAGTTGTAGTTTTGAAACCTCCGGAGGTCCGCAGGTTGAAGACCACTGCGGCCTTCGACATCATCCAGCCCCCTCTCACCCCCTTTAGTTCTGTACAGTACTCGCCTCCGCTCGGCGCTGGTCCGGTGCTGCAGGGCTGTCCGGAGAGGAGGTCGTCCGGTGAGATAGTGGTTCCGGGCTGCTATCTTCACCGGGGAGGCCTCTTCTAAGCGCTTCGGGCCCGGCCCCAGAATAGTCACGTTGCCTTGACGACGACGCAGAGGTACGTTCATTACCAACGTACTTCTGCGTCATCGTCCAGGCAACGCCTCTATTCCGCGCCCGCAGCGCGGAGAAGAGGTGCCCCCAGTGAAGATAGCAGCCCGGAACCACTATCCCACCGGACGACCTCCTCTCCGGACAGCCATCGGCTGTCCGGGCTTGCTGGGAGTTGTAGTTTTGAAACCTCCGGAGGTCCGCAGGTTGAAAACCACTGAGGGCGGATGATGACAAGAGGATGATGAAGGGGGTGTGTGGGATGATGAAGGGGGGTGGGGATGATGACAAGGGAATGATGAAGGGGGGGTGTGGGATGATTACAAGGGGATGATGAAGGGGGTGTGTGGGATGATTACAAGGGGATGATGAAGGGGGGTGTGTGGGATGATTACAAGGGGATGATGAAGGGGGGTTGGGATGATGACAAGGGGATGATGAAGGGGGGGTGTGGGATGATTACAAGGGGATGATGAAGGGGGGTGGGGATGATGACAAGGGGATGATGAAGGAAGGGGGGGGTATGATGACAAGGGGATGATGACAGGTGATGATGATAAGGGTCTGGATGATGACAGGCGGTGATGATGACGAGGATGTTAATGACGGGGGTCTGGATGATGACAGGGGGGATGATGTATTTCCCACCCTAGGCTTATACTCGAGTCAATAACTTTTCCTGGGATTTTGGGTTGAAATTAGGGGCCTCGGCTTATACTCGGGTCGGCTTATACTCGCGTATATACGGTAGCCTAAAAGTTGCAAAATGGCGGTTTCTTTTCAATTTTGCAACTGAAAAGGCAACTGAAAATGAATGCTATTTTTCATATATGTGTGTGTGTGTGTCTTTTTTCTCTGATTTGTAATGAAAAGTGTTTGCAAGATTTGTTAAATGGTGTGAAAACAATGGATTTAATAATAGTTCTAAAGTTCACTGACTTGCTCATTAGAAGCAATTTAGCTCAAACTGGCAATATAAAGCTGGCCAAGATTAATTGCAAGTTTTTTCTATCTGGTTGTTGTACAATATGATTCACTGTCTGAGAATGCACCTAATCTGACTGATACAATTCAATTTTTGAATAGTAAAGAAATGTTTTCTTCCTATTCAAATTAAAAGGTTTTGTACGGTTTCAATAGCTCTCCCAACAGGGAAAACAACTGTCTTGAAATTGGACTCTGGAAGAACACAAAGACAAATGTTATCAAATCAGCTGGTGCCAGGAAGTTAAACAGATTTGTAAATTACTTCTATGTAAAATTCTTAATCCTTCCAGTACTTATCAGCTGCTGTATGCTACAGAGCAAGTTGTGTTGATCTTTCCAGTCTGACCACAGTGCTCTCTGCTGACATCTCTATCCATGTGAGGAACTGTCCAGAGCAGGAGAAAATCCCCCATAACTATTCTGCTCTGGACAGTTCCTGACACAGACAAAATTTTCAATACTTTATTGATCCATTTTAAAAATCCAGAATTTCACTGATGCGTTTTCAGAAACATGTTTAATTTGTAATCCAGATATTTGCACTGGACCAATAGCAGACGACTAGATCTGCCTATAAGATTATAAAATCTTATAGGCAGATTTAGTCATCTGCTATTTAGTCATTTTCTTTGTGTTTTTTTAATAATTCATCTAATATAAATCTATAATACAAAATGAAATAAAAACAGATTCAGAACTGTTCAATGCTTTATCTACTTACTGTACAAACCACAGTAATACTGTATTACAAATAACAAGTATAAAAATTAGGGAGCCACTTTCACACAAAAAAAAAAGCATTAGGCTATGTTCATACAGCATATTTTCAGACATATTTTAATAAAAAATGTGTCTACAATTGTGGAGAAATGCGTTGATTTTTTTTTGGAAAATGAATGTGCCCTTTGTATGTCTAAGGAAAAGAGAGCGGTAGCCTGTGTCTACACAGTGTATAAAAAGTGGTAATATTTTTTACAACTCTAAAAATTAATTATTTTTTTTACTAAATCAATTTAAATAATAAACTGCCTCTCCCAATAGGGTGTTAATAGGAACAGAAGGAATTTGCGCTTTGACTTTATAATGATGTAGGTATGTCTAATTAGCCAGGGGGGAAGGTATATGCATAACTCAAAAAAAAATAAAAAAAATACCCAAAATGTAAAGTAATCTAAGTCAAAAATGCTGACAAAGTTCAAAAAGGTTGTAAAAAAAGAAGAAAAAAAATACACAATAACT
The DNA here is from genome assembly GCF_029499605.1 of Hyla sarda. Classification (NCBI taxonomy): domain Eukaryota; kingdom Metazoa; phylum Chordata; class Amphibia; order Anura; family Hylidae; genus Hyla; species Hyla sarda. Next base: position 110,151,810 of record NC_079191.1, read on the forward strand.
ATTAATAATTACTTTACACCACAGAATTTCGCCAGGATGTTGATTGAACATTGCTTCACAGTTTTGTGGTATTAGTCAAGAAATGTAGTTTGGACCAAGTGGCTACTTGGATTGAGACAGTTTATTCACACTTCCATTTACTAAATAAGGCTATGTTCACACATAAGTTTCCCCATCTTATGTAACAAAAAAATAGCCATTATTTGACCGTATTACTGCAAAAACTGTGTGTGAACGTGGCCTCATTTTCTTGCTTTCTACATTGAAAGTAACTGTGCCAATACATTTAGATGCATGGAGGTTGTTTTTATGCAAATATTTTTTTTCAGTATTCAGCATGTTCCAATGGATCTTTGTTGATACCATTCATAGCCCATGGAAATCAATGGGTTAATTAAAAAATGAATGTGCCCTTTTTGTAAAGTTTACAGATTTTGGAAGGTTACAGAGTAAATATACAGAATGTGTAATTTCCCATATATTTCACAACACAATACAAACAAAAGCAGTTAAAAAAGAAACAATCCATGTTCCATATCCTCAACTGACCCATATTAGAATTCAGTAGTAGGAATCAGCTCTGAGATGTACCTTAGGAAAGTATTTTGTATGTTAAGTTGTGCAATACAACTTTCTGTTGGTTTAAATGCAATCTTGCAAATGGTTTAGGTTGCACATTCAGGTTTTCAATTGCAATATTTAAATACAAAGACAAGAACAGATCGTAAGTGGAAGACACGTATAAGGAAACAACTAGACCATTGCATTTTTTTTTAGTACCTGTTATCAAAAACTTTTTTATATAATGTAGATAATCCCATTAGATGTATATTTGTAAAATATAAATTGGTTAAAACGTGGATATTTTTGTCAGCCTACAGTTATTGCCTGTGTGTCTCTGTGAGGAGACCAAATACAGGAAGTGAGGTCAGGACAAGCAGGGCATTGTACAGGCTCCTGTCTTGTCAACTATCTTGATGTGTGAGCCCATAACATGTCACAAAGCCTCAGTGTACAGAGCCCTGCTTGTCCTCAATGTACAGAGCCCTGCTTGTCCTCAGTGTACAGAGTGTTTCTTGTGCTTAGTGTACAGAGGCCTGCTTGTCCTCAGTGCACAGAGTCCTGCTTGTCCTCAGTGTACAGAGTCCTGCTTGTCCACAGTGTATAGAGGCCTGCTTGTCCTCAGTGTACAGAGCCCTGCTTGTCCATAGTGTGAAGAGTCTTGCTTGTGCTTAGTGTACAGAGGCTTGCTTGTCCTCGGTGCACAGAGTTCTGCTTGTTCACAGGACATAGAGCCTTGCTTGTCCTCAGTGTACAGAGTCCTGCTTGTCCTCAGTGTAGAGAGCCCTGCTTGTCCTCAGTGCACAGAACCCTGCTTGTTCTCAAACTCACATGGGGCAAGTGACAAGTGGCAATATAAAAATCACACCTGAAAGCAGATAAAAAGGAGAGACATTCACTTAGACTTTGCATTGTTTGTGCCACACTAAGCATGGACAACAGAAAGAGGAGAAGAGAACTTTCTCAGGACTTGAGAACAGAATATGTGGAAAAATATCAACAATCTCAAGGTTACAAGTCCATCTCCAGGCATCTAGATTTGCCTTTGTCCACAGTGCACAACATTATCTAGAAGTTTGCAACCCATGGCACTGTAGCTAATCTCCCTGGGTGTGGACAAAAAAGAAAATTGGATGAAAGGTGTCAACACAGGATAGTCCGGATGGTGGATAAGCAACCTCAAACAAGTTCCAAACATATTCAAGCTGTCCTGCAGGCTCAGGGAGCATCAGTGTCAGAACAAACTATCCATCAACATTTAACTGAAGTGAAATGCTATGGCAGGAGACCCAGGAGGACCCCACTGCTGACAGAGAGACATAAAAAAGCAAGACTACATTTTGCAAAAATGAACTTGAGTAAGCCAAAATCCTTCTGGCAAAATGTCTTGTAGACAGATGAGACCAAGATAGAGCTTTTTGGGAAAGCACATCATTCTACTGTTAACCGAAAACAGAATGAGGCCCACAAAGAAAAGAACACAGTACCTACAGTGAAATATTGTGGAGGTTCAATGATGTTTTGGGGTTGTTTTGCTGCCTTGAATTTGTGCAAGGCATCATGAAATCTGATGATTATCAACGGATTTTGGGTGGCACTGTACAGCCCAGTGTCAGAAAGCTGGGTATGCGTCCGAGATCTTGGGTTTTCCAGCAGGACAATGACCCCAAACATATGTCAAAAAGCACCCGAAAATGGATGGCAGCAAATAGAGTTCTGAAGTGGCCAGAAATGAGTCCAGATTTAAATCCCATTGAACATCTGTGGAGAGATCTTAAAATTGCTGTTGGAAAAAGGCACCCTTCCAATAAAAGAGACCAGGAGAAGTTTTCAAAGGAAGAGTGATCCAACATTCCGGCTAAGAGGTGTAAGAAGCCCATTTTTGGAGTTTGGTGTGACATAATGTCCAATTAGCTTTTTATCCTCCTTTTTTTTTTGTTTAGTTCCAATACACATAAAGGGAATAAACATGTGTATAGCAAAACATGTGTTACTGCAATCATTTTCTGTGAGAAATTCTTCATTTTCTTGAAAAATGTTAGGGGTGCCAACATTTATGGCCATGACCATATACAGGGTGGGCCATTTATATGGATACACCTTAATTAAATTAAATGGTTGGTTACATTAACTTCCTGTTTGTGGCACATTAGTATATGTGAGGGGGAAAACTTTTCAAGATGGGTGGCAATGGTGACAATGGTGGCAATTTTGAAGTCGGACATTTTGAATCCAACTTTAGTCTTTTCAATAGGAAGAGGGTCATGTGACACATCAAACTTATTGGGAATTTCACAAGAACAACAATGATGTGCTTGGTTTTAACATAACTTTATTCTTTCATGAGTTATTTACAAGTTTCTGACCACTTATAAAATGTGTTCATTGTGCTGCCCATTGTGTTGGATTGTCAATGCAACCCTCTTCTCCCACTCTTCACACACTGATAGCAACACCGCAGGAGAATTGCTAGCACAGGCTTCCAGTATCCGTAGTTTCAGGTGCTGCACATCTCGTATCTTCACAGCATAGACAATTGCATTCAGATGACCCCGAAGATAAAAGTCTAAGGGGGTCAGATCGGGAGACCTTGGGTGCCATTCAACTGGCCCACGACGACCAATCCACTTTCCAGGAAACTGTTCATCTAGGAATGCTCGGACCTGAAATCCATAATGTGGTGGTGCACCATCTTGCTGGAAAAACTCAGGGAACGTGCCAGCTTCAGTGCATAAAGAGGGAAACACATCATCATGTAGCAATTTTGCATATCCAGTGGCCTTGAGGTTTCCATCGATGAAGAATGGCCCCACTATCTTTGTACCCCATATACCACACCATACCATCAATTTTTGTGTTCCAACAGTCTTGGAGGGATCTATCCAATGTGGGTTAGTGTCAGACCATGTCGGTGGTTTTGTTTGTTAACTTCACCATTCGCATAAAAGTTTGCCTCATCACTGAACAAAATCTTCTGCGTAAACTGAGGGTCCTGTTACAATTTTTGTTTTGCCCCGATCAGGGTCATCCTCGTTGAGATGCTGCAGTAGCTGGAGTTTGTAAGGGTGCCATTTGTGAGTAGCTAATATCCGCCGAAGGGATGTTCGACTAATGCCACTCTCCAGTGACATCCGGCGAGTGCTACGCTGTGGGCTCTTGCTGAATGAAGCTAGGATAGCCACTGATGTGTCTTCATTAGTGACAGATTTCATGTGTCCACATTTTGGCAAATCCAACACGGAACCAGTTTCACGAAACTTAGCAAGCAGTTTGCTAACTGTAGCATGGGAGATGGGTGGTCTCGTAGGGTGTCTTGCATTGAATTCTGCTGCAATGACCCAGTTACTGCGTTCACCAGACATCAACACAATTTCTATTCGCTCCTCACCTATTAACCTCGATGACATGTCAATCGCTGTAAAAAAGAGAAACTAGTAAATAACTCATGAAAGAATAAAGTCACGTTAAAACCAAGCACATCATTGTTTTTCTTGTGAAATTTGATGTGTCACATGACCCTGTTCCTATTGAAAAAGCAAAAATTGGATTCAAAATGGCTAACTTCAAAATGTTCGCCATGGTCACCACCCATCTTGAAAAGTTTCCACCCTAACATATACTAATGTGCCACAAATTGGAAGTTAATATCACCAACCATTCCCATTTTATTAAGGTATATCCATATAAATGGCACACCCTGTACATTGGTTAAAATGTGTATATTTTTTGTCACCCTACAGTTATTGCCTGTGTGTCATTGTGAGGAGTCCAAATACAGGATGTGAGGGCAGAACAAGCAGGGCTATGTGCAGGCTATGTGCTGTGTGAGCCAGGAGCGTGTCACAGAACTTCACTGCACAGAGCCCTGCTTGTCCTCAGTGTACAGAGCCATGCTTGTCTTCAGTGTACAGAGCCCTGCTTGTCCTCAGTGTACAGAGTCCTGATGTTTTAGAGTCCTACCAATCTTCAATGGGATGTAAATGAAAATATGGTACTGTGAAACAAAACCACTTTGCATTTTTGCTATGTTGTCCAGTAGATGAGCGAACTGTTGAAAAACTTCGATTTGGACGATTCGCCAAATTTTTCAAAAAAATTAGTTTCTGACCGAATTTAGGAGAATTGCTATTAAAAATGGCTATTTCTGGCCCACAGAGAGCCTCAATAGGAGTGTAGAGCACTTTGCCTTGTCCAAACACGTATAGGAAGTGTGTTGTGTTAGTAAAATAATACTGTTATTCAGTATGACATGCAGATTACAGGCATTGCTGTTAGAATCACTGCTGCAGAGCGTCGATGTGGCAGCAGGGAGATCATATGGTTTCAAAATTGACGAGAATAAAGAGATTTTTTTAATGTAATTTGAATTTAATTTAATTAGAATTTATAAAAAAAAAATTGAGTACCCATTCTGGTGAGCATCAAGCTGGCAGTCCTCCACCAGGCAAGATACCACCTGTTTCACCTGTTATGGTTCATTGTATTCGCTCCAAGCTGTTTCATTGGATTCTTGTGATACTTCCACAGGTAATATGACATGGAGGACCGTAGGGCTTAAGTCTAGAAAAGGTTACATTGATTGTATTAAATTTAAATTTACGATTTCTATTAGATTCCCAAGTTTAATGTCCCGGTGTTTACTTTGAAATAATTCTGTATGACCACAAAACCCAATCTAACAAGGAGTCAAATGGCAGCACAATCACAGAGCCTAGAGGTGGCAGCAGCATGAGGAAACCATAATCTGGCAGAATAACATAGCCTGGAATTGGTGGCAGCAAGAGGAGACCATATAGTGGCATAACGACCCAGTCTGGAGATGGCAACAGCCTGACAAGACCATAAGGCCTCACAATAGAATAGTTTAAAGATATTTTTGAAATTTTATATTGAAGATTTTAGATATATTAAAATGTAAAAAGTTTAATTTTAGGGGCCAACAGCATAAGGAGACCATATGGTGGCACAATGACAGCCTGGAGCTGGCGGCAGCATGAGTAGACAATAGGGCTTCACAATCCCTAAGATTAAAAGATGAATTTTAAAATTTTAAATTGAAGATTTATGGTAGCTAGTACTACCATAAAATATTTTTAGGTTATGTCCCAAGCCCAGTAGCATCAGTAAACCATATAGTGGCTGAATGGCACAAGCTGGAGATGGCGGAAGCATGAGTAAACAATAGGGCTTCACAATCCCTAAGATTAAAGATGAATTTAAAAATGTAAATGGAAGATTTATGGTAGCTAGTGCTACCACAAAATATGTTCAGGTAATGTCCCAGGCCCAGCAGCATCAGTAAACCATATAGTGGCTGAATGGCACAGCCTGAAGCTGGCGGCAGCATGAGTAAACAATAGGGCTTCACAATCTCTAAGATTAAAAGAGGAATTTTAATGTCCAAGACCCAACAGCATCATTAAACTATATAGTGGCTGAATGGCACAGCCTGGAGCTGAGGGCAGCAAGAGTAGACAAAGGGGCTTTAAAAGATTAAAAGATGATTTTAAAATTGAAATTGAAGATTTTGAAATTGAAATAAAAAATTACACTCCCAAGTTTTTATGTCCCGGGCACCGGCGTGTGGTTACAAAGGACAAAATCCAACAAGGAGTCACATGTCACATTGCGGCACAATGACAGAGCCAGGAGGTGGCATCAGTATAAGGAGACCATGTAGTGGCTGAATGACAGCCTGGAGTTTGTGGCAGCATGAGGAGACAATATAGTGTCTGAATGGCACAGCCTGGAGTTGGCGGTAGCATGATTAGAACACATAGTGGCTGAATGGCACAGCCTGCAGTTTGTGGCAGCATGAGGAGACCATAAAGTGTCTGAATGGCATAGTCTGGAGGTGGCTGAAGCATGAGGAGACCATATAGTGTTTAAATGGCACATCCTGGAGGTGGTGAAGTATGAGGAGACCATATAGTGCCTGACTGGCACAGCCTGGAGGTGGTGAAGCATGAGGAGACCATATAGTGTCTGAATGGCACAGCCTGAAGGTGGCTAAAGCATGAGGAGACCATATAGTTGCTGAATGGCAAAGCCTGGAGTTTGTGGCAGCATGAGGAGACCATGTAGTGTCTGAATGGCACAGCCTAGAGGTGGCTGAAGCAAGAGGAGACCATATTGTGGCTGAATGGCACATCCTGGAGTTTGTGGCAGCATGAGGAGACCATGTAGTGTCTGAGTGGCACAGCCTGGAAGTGGCTGAAGCATGAGGAGACCATATTGTGGCTGAATGGCACAGCCCGGAGTTGGCTGAAGCATGTGGAGACCAAATAGTAGCTAAACGGCACAGCCTGGAGGTGGCTGAACTATGATGAGACCATATAGTGGCCGAATGGCACAGCTTGGAGTTGGCTGAAGCATAAGGAGACGATATAGTGGCTGAAGGAGACAGCCTGGAGGGGACAGCAGTAGTATCAGGAGTCCTGAAAGTGACTCGGTGACAGAGAGGTGCGGTGAGTGGCAATACCAGTACCTGGTGACGAAGGAAGGTGAAAAAAGAACTGATGCGGTGAAATGTTAGTAACTGAGGAGCAGTGCCTTAAATCTGTTTGTCACTATCCATATTTGTGAAGTGTTGGTGTGGCACCATGGCCAATCTACTCTGATGCATCAGGCATTGGTGGGTGGAAATCCTGGCTGATCCATGCCTGATTTATCTTCACAATGGTCAGTCTCTCCACATTTTTAGTGGACAGATGAGCTCTCCTTGGGGTGACTATGGCCCCCACCGCTCTAAACACCTGCTCTGATGGCACACTACTGGCCGGGCAGGGAAAACTCTGAGAGCCACAAATCAAGTTTGGCTGCCCAGAAGTCCAGCAGATCTTTAAGGTGTGTTGGCATGGGCATGTCAAGGTATGCCACTACCTGCAGGTTCAGGTCCTGCTCCAGGTCTACCTGCTGATGATGAGTTGTTTCACTATGCGGGTAAAGAATTTTTTTATTGGAGTAAAACATTAGCCGGTGATTACTTTTAGCTGTCTTTTTACATGACCTAGGACCTTGACAGATTAATAGGTACAAAATAGTACACTACGTAGATATAGGTATGTGGTATGCACTTATGAGGGCAGAAAAATGCGCTACAGTATGCTTAAAAATACATATTTATGAACAACACCAGCAGTACACAACAGTGCTTCAGCACACAGTCGCTGTGTACTAAACCTTATGAGGACAGAAAAATGCAGCAGAAAAATGCACTACAACTTAAACTCCAGTAACCCGTAGTTTAAGTTGTATTTTTTGGCAAAGAACCTCCAAAATATTGGACAGGGGTGGAGTGAAGCAATTTGGGGGGATTTATTTGTGCATTATAGAGGGCACTATGGGAGATTTTTTTTTAATTTGTTGAAGCTGGTCTTCCAGTGAGGAAGGAATTAGAGCACATTTCACTGTTAGGATTATTTAGGAAAACCTGTCAAGGAGTTAAAAAAAAGATGTGACATGGAAGGAAGTATAAGTAACTCGATATTATGGGATAATATTCACTTTGAACAATTTAAAGGGTTAGGGAGTGACTTTTGGAAAAGTAAAGGGGTTAAGTATGTGGCACAGCTCTTCCAGAATGGAGAAATTAGGTAGTTCTGTAGGTTACTTCTCCAAACTGTCTCTCTTAATTTTCAGGAAAATAAAAAAAAGGAGGCACAATGGATGCGGACCTAATCCATTTGTTATGGGTATGTCCAAAGCTCAAAGAATTCTGGGCTATGGTATTTCAGATGATTGGAAATAAATTAAAAGAAAGGAAAGATTGGTTGGGTATAGAGGTTATTCTTGGAGACCTTAGTAATGTTAAGAAAAGCCGAGAACTATTGACTCGCAACTTTATGCTAGCTAAGGTGGTGATCTTGAGAGGGCTTTATTGTAATAGTGGTCCTAATGTAACTGAATGGGAGAGGTTAGTTCAAAAAATTCGGAAGTATGAAGAATGGAGAGCTGGCAGATCTAGGAAAAGATTTCAGATTTCAGATCGATATGGGCAGAGTGGGAAGAGTGAGATAGGTATTTAACCTTTCCTTTTTTTTTTTTTTTCTTCCCTTCTGGCAGTGGTGTGGGGGTGGGTAGAGGGAGGGGGGAATATGGGAATGTACTGTTTGAGGATAAAAAAAAAAAAAGAAAAATGCACTACAGTACGCTTAGAAAAACATATTTTTGCACAACACCAACAGTACAGTGCTGGAGCACATAAAAGCTGTGTACTTAACCCAAAATTGCACTCTGTCAAAGACTATTAGGAATGGACTGCTGGGTATTATACTATCTATAGACTAGTATAACCAGCAGATGATTTGTTGTGGATTCGCCATTTTAGATCCCCTGGAGCCTGGATCGCACTAAATGAAGTTTAATGAAGCTATTTGCGCAATAGAAATGCAACGATATTCGCATTCGTTGCAAATTAAATTTTTTCATGAAATTCAGTTTTGATGCTCTCTTTAGTCCATTGTAGAAGCAGTCTAAACATTGGCCAAGGAAAAGAATAAGCCCTCTTGCCTGTATCTATGTGGCAAGATGCAATGCTCTGACACTTTTCTATTATAGCTAACTATAACTTTAAGCAATTTGTGCTACAGTGCGGAATCATGTACCAATGACACTGTCAACAATTCTTAGTATTTTTGGAGTTGTAAAAGTATAGATAGAATTCCAAAGCAAGCAGCTGTGCTTTCACGTCAGGGCATAAACTCTTTCCAGTGCTGGGATTTCCTTATCTGAAGACAACATCTGTTATATCAGGCAGCATGATGTATAAGGGGTTAGCAAACAAAGAAAAAATATCTTCCAGTGAGTTTTAAGTATTATTTTCTTAAAAAGTATATGTAGCAGATAACTTTCTAGAGTGTCCTTGGCATCTGAATGAGAATTGTAGAAATTCATGCACATGATCTAGAAAAATATACAAATAAGATTTTTCAGTTGAATTTTTTTAAGCAAATGCTTCATATATTTCATCCTTTTCAGACCCATGACACATTTATGGGATGAGTCCGGTGAGGGAGTATTGCCGGCACTGAGGAGCTTGGCCCGCGTCATACCTAGCAGGCTATCGGCAGTTGACACTAGCCAATAATGATGAACATCAGAGATCATTCATACACTGGTTGTTTAACTGTTTAAATGCACGACATAGTGATTGCAGCATTTGTATGGTTTTTGGAGTAAAAGTATAAAATTCCAAATGCCAAGATTGCTGATTTTTTGTCACATCCCATGCCACAAAAAAATGTATAAAAAGTGATCAAAAAGTTTAAAACTATGAAAAAGTTGCACTGGTAAAGACTACAGTTTACTGTGCAATAAAATTAGCCCTCTTAAAGCTTTGTAGGTGAGAAAATAGAAAAAGTTTTTAATAGCAAAACAAAAGAAAAAATATCCAAGTTTAGTATCATTTGAATCATGTTGAGCCTTAGAATAAATTTAGCATGTCAGTTTTACTCTGAAAAAAATATTACCTCTCAATTTCATATTTTTTTTTTTTTACAATTTTGCCCTACAATTTTTTTCTGACTTTGTAATAAATTATATGGCAAGATAAAAGATCATAGTGGAAAATTGGCATGCATAAATTAAGCATTAATACATCTTTGTTTGTGGGAAAAATAAACATTATGGATCTTAGAAGGTGTGGAAAAAGAAAATGTAAGCCAAAATCAAACATTGTGAGGTCAGAAATAGGTTAAAGAGTAAATCTCAAAGTAGTATTACCAAATATCTTTACAATTTACTGCAGTCTTACTTTCCATCTTTATTCACAAAGCTGTATCCAATTATACTTTTTTTTTGTATATTATCAGTAAGCTTGAGTAGCCAACATGAATTGAACTCAAAAAGTGGGCATTTTCCAAAGTCTTTGTCTGTTTCTGTATGTTGTGCTCTTATAAACTAATTTTCCCAGAATAAATTATTACCTAAGTAGCAAATCTGCGCAATTTTATTCTGGCGTTCTACTACATTGAACAAGCAATGCGTGTTCTACACCAGATAAATAAAACTACCACTTTTCCCTGATTATTGTATTAAATTCCAAGCTGAATACCTATGTTTGAAATGAACAATTTCACATTTGGCTGTTACTTAGCAATGCAGTAAGATGCCCAATTTTGGCATGTTAAAACAAAAAAGCCTGCCTCTTGCATCCATATGTGCATGAGTCCATCTGGTGTGAGATGAGTTTTATTTGTTTGTGTTGCCAGTCCGTAAGAGCAGCCAAACAGCAGCCAGTCATCCCAAACATATGTGGTCTGATTCGCACATCTAGTGAATAAGTCTAACATAAGGCCCTAGTAAAATAAAAATGATGCCAGGAAACCTAAATTACTTCCAGAATGAAGTGGCAGATTGGACTCAAATGAATGGACAATGACTTCATATCTAACAAAAATTACTATATCTATGAACAGGTGTAGGCCTATTTTAGATAACCTTTACAAAGGCACATTTTAGTGTTAGTGTTACGTCCACGACACCCAGGCTTTCTGCCGTTCAACTGAATCCAACAGATTATGGCAGGGTTGTGGGTCATGTAAGTATATTTCCCCTACTGGTCTTCTTGAGTTCTAAAATGTGACCAAATTAACCCCTAGAGGACATTCACCATACATGTATGTCGCGATGCCCTAGGACTTAGCGCACAGTGAAGTACATGTATGATGCACAGTTCCGTGATCACCGCGTAGCCTATCACAATGATTGGAACAAACTGGCTTCTGTTATCAGCATCTGGGACCTCATGGGTGATGGCAGACATTAACCCTTCAGAACCTGTGATCAATGCTGATCTTGGCATCTGAAGTATAGCGGAGGTTTAGACAAACACATTGGACCACCCGTGGCAATATCACAGTGGTCTGAAGTGTTAATATGGCCAGCGAAGCTTCACTCATTTGATGTGACTGGCTGCTGCAGTCTTCTTTTCTGGTCTGCCTTCTAGCAGGCCAGAGAAGTAGATCACAGTAACATTGATCAGTGCTATGCATGTGCATTGCACTGTTTAATATTCACAATCCAAAGATTGCAATAAATAGTCCCTGTGGGGACAAAAAAAAGTGGGAAATAGTTTTTAATAAAAGGAATAAGCCCTTCCCTAATGAAAAAAAACGTAATTTCCATCTTTTCCCATTTTATCATACAAAATGCAAGCAAAAAAAGAAAAAAAATTCACATATTTGGTATCACCGTGTGCGTAAATATCCAAACTATTAAAATAAAATGTTAATGGTCCTGTATGGTGAACACCATAAACGTAAATGTATGTCACGCCCCCTCTCAGACTTGCATTGAGGGGGTGTGACCATGACATGGCACTAAGGGCGTGGCCGACCCCCGCATGCGCGAAAACAGCGCTAGTAACATTTAGTTCCAAATGCTGGCCAGTGGAGTACCCCTTTAAGAGGTTAAAAGAAAAAACATTAAAATAAAAGCAACTTTGTTTTTCTTCTTGATAAATATTATTGTAACTTTTCCAATCTGGGATTTATAACAAAGCTTTACTGGAAAACCAAGTAATACGGAAGGTCTTTCATAGTCATAAAGATTTTTAATAGATTAAGTGTTGTAAATTTTTAGTTTGCTGTCTGTAAGCAATTTCAGGATTTAAGTGGTTGTAAATTTTATTTCCTTGTAATACTGTGTGTGTGTTCGCCAAAGGCCATAAACTGGTTACTTAAACAGTGAGCTGTGGGAATTGGAAAAAAATATGGGCAATTAAATTATTTTTACATTTGAAAAAGTCACTTTACTATGGAAACTTGGAGCGTAAATCCATGGGAAAGATATTGTGTGGTGATATTGTGCATTCTAAATCTGAATGAAGGTTTGGGTCTTCTTGACACATGTGGATACAACTATTGTGCTTTAAAAATTTAGTTCTTGAATTACTTTTGAAGTAGGAAATGTAATCACAGTAGAAGATCTTACCTGGTTTGTCTCAACCAAATAGCTATCATACTTCTGAGGTGTTGCTCTCTACCATGGCTATGGTCTGTGGTTGATTCAGATGTCTAAATTTCACCCCACATTAGAAATACAGTGTAGATCCTTGTGGGGCTACCTACTATTTTTTCGCAACAGATCTTGCACACTTCCAAAATGTTGGGAAGGAAGTTGGTTCAGACTTACTTGCAATGCTTTAGGTAACCCTTGTAGAAACAGTGGGCTCAGCAGACAGTCTAAGCGACAACTCAAAACTGTTAAACAGTAACTGGGTAACTTAAACCCTAAAGGACACTGCCCATTTTGGCCTTAATGGGGTACTCCATTGCTAGACATGTTATCTCCTATCCATAGAATAGGGGATAAGATGTCTTATCGCGGGGCTCCCGCCGCTGGGACCCCCGCAATCTCCGTGCAGACAACCAACATCCTGAACATTTTGTGTCACAGTCTTTAAAGAGAATGTGTCATTATAAAATGACCTTTTGTTTAAATCAAGTTTTTAAGTTAAATATATTGTAAGGATGTTTGGTGATGTTTTATAAAAAAAATTCCATTTTACCATCTATATTATAAAATAATCCTGATATCTTGCAGCTTTCATTCTGGCCAGTAGGCCTAGTTACAGTGGAATGGGATACCAGTGTATAGATAAGACAATAGATAATGTTCACAGCTCAGCCTCCTCCCTGTAAAAAGGTCACAGAGCACACCCAGAAATTATTCCCTTTTTCATCAATGGGATAGCTCCAGTCTATTGTTGCCTATGAGTGAGCTTACATATGTGTATATTTTTAAAATTTGGGTGAATAATCTTTTAGACTTACTTATCTAACATGGCAATGTTCTGTAGGGATCTTATAAAGTATTTGTCATTGTTTGCTTGATCGTAGAATTGATTTGATGCAGGTTTGTAAGATGTAAGTCCTAGCATTTCACCACAATCATTCAGTTGTGTTCTCATGTAATAGTTGTGTTTTGATACATTATTTATAATGCATTACAATGCATTAGTGCAAACAATCGCCTACTCAGTTAATAATGTTCTCTTTCCATACAGACTATCACAGAAGCATGTTTTTCACCTGTATTATGTGGATTTTTTTTGAGTTCATAATAAAGAGCTAATGTTAATCTATAGGTATTATCAAGAGAATAAATGGGCGGCACTCACTTGTAAAATCCAACACACTTTTATTTCTTGTGGAGCAACGGGTTACAGTTAAATATTTTCAGCAACAGATGTAGGGGACAAATGATTTGCGCTTAATGTTCCTCTTCCTGGCCCACTAATACAACGTCACTTTCTAGCGCTTGAAATACATAATTCTGATGCGTAGCATGATTGTATCACTACATTTCACACATTGGTTACTAAGCAACCTTGGACACTATTACCGTGCTGGCTGACAGAGCTCCCCTGCCATCAATGCGCTGAGCCACTTTTATGGCAATGACTAAACAAGCTGCATCCAGAGTGCGGCAGCGGAACTCCTCCCCTCCACTTAGCACTTACGAAACTATGGCCGAGGACAACCTATATCTAAATACACACTCTGCACATGATGTACTATTCAAAATCTCCTCCATATAAAATCACTAATCTTTATTACACCACACATATAATAGTGAAAATAAAACTATAAATATACAAAATAACGATAGAGAGTCCTGACACATTTTCATGTAAATTGCAAAAATGCACTCATGTTGTTTTTATCATTTAACCTTGAGGGTCCTAAAGCTTCAGTTCTCAATATCCACCTTGCGTCTAGTTGAAGGAGCAACCTGTTTCGGTCTCCGCCATTTGGGGGAATGTTCTGTATTTCAAGTCCTGCAAATTTTAACCCATTTTCATTACCTTGATGTGCATTTCTGATGCAGGCAATGAGGCGTGGGCAACCTACTCCATTCTGCATAGATTTACAGTGTTCATGTATTCTGACATATAGGCACCGAATGGTCTTGCCTACATAGAACCGGTCACATGGGCACATTATTACGTAGGAGGTATTTTGATTTGCATGTGATGAAATCTCTTACTAACCATTCTCTACTTCCTAAACGTATGTACTTGGCTTCTGAATTTAGATTACACACTGTCCAGCAATAATTTCCCATTACCCATTTAAATTTGTTAGTACCCAGGATGCTTTGTCCGGTTTTTCCAACGCTACAAAGCGCTACAAATTTCTTAGACTCAGGCTCATTAACAATGACATTGAAACATTTAACCAGCAGGTACGCAACTTATCTGACCACCTTATAGAAAGGGGGTATCCCTCTAATTTAGTGAGTAAAGCCTTGACTAGAGCACAGAAAATATAAAGGGAAACAAGGTAAGAAAAAGAGAGGGGATTACTGTTTATGTTTTCCTTTCTTCACTCACCAGCTGGTAGGTTGGTCCAACTTTTTTTGAAGAGGTTCCCACAAATCAGAATAACAAACTAGAGACTGAAAAAACAACAAAACTGTTATTACCTTTTAATTCACATCATCTACAGATAGAGAGAACAATCAAAAAATATTGGCCGATCATCCTCGAAGATAAAACCCTGGCACAATTACTACCCAAACATCGACCTATAGTATACACAAAGGCCCCAAATATACATATCAAGGTAGCCCCCACAGTGAAGAATATTTTGAAAAATAGTAATACACAAATCCGTGCCACATGGTTAGACATGAAAGTTTTGTTTTTTTATGTGGCATGTCCAGAGGTTGTAAAGCGAAATCTTTTGACAAAAATACGATGGAGATAAAATCTAATAGTAATACATATTCTATAGAATAAAATAATTTTAACATGAAAAAGCCCCTCCGTCATATACATAATCACATGCCCATGCAAACGACACTATATAAGAAGAACTTGTCACTCTCTTCATAAACTCATAGCAAAACACATACTCAATATAAGGATTTGTTTTGGAAAGAACACATTATCTCTTCACTTTAAAACAGTGCACAACCAGTAGTGTTGAGCAGCATAGGCCATATTCGAATTTGCAATATTTTGCGAATATATGGACGAATATTTGTCATATATTCGCTAAATTCGCATATTCGTAATAGTTGCAATTTATTTCCGCATATACGAAAATTTGCATATGCAAAATTTTGCATATGCGCAAATTAGCATATGCGCAAATTGGCATATAACAAAATTAGCATATGTGCAAATCCGCATATGCTAATTTTTGCATATGCGAATATTCGCATATACGAAAATTTGCATGCCAGTCTCACACAGTAGTGTTAGAGCCTTCTTTACACCACACAAGCTGGAAGCAGAGAGGGATGATCACTGTGATGTGTACTGTAAAAAAATTAAAAAAACAATATTCGTAATAGCGAATATATAGTGCTATATTCGCGAATTCGGGAATATGCGATTTTCACAAATAAAATTTGCATTGCGAATATTCGCGAGCAACACCAACAACCAGGACACAACAAGGAATAAATTTGCAGCTTTGCACACGGTACAAAAAGATTGGATAGGAGGCGACCATTAACTGAAAATGTCCCGCAGTCCCGGAAGATCTTCGAATTAGACACCCTGCTGCCGCAAGGTCTTAATGCAGACTTAGACATTTTTGGGTTTCTGTAACACTTCCTGTTTAGAATTTGGGTATGGGCATATTCACATTTTTTTTCCCCCTCACATTACTTTTATACACTATCTGGGTTCTGATAACGGAACTAAGTAAACTTGCCATCACATTGTGCTTATGTCCCACATCACTCCGGAGCCTATTTCCTAGTAAAACTTACATCAAGTGTGTTGATTACTCATTCATTCATTTTCCAAAAAAGCATACATTTTAAATCCACAGTAGCAAGCAGACGTGTTATCATTTGAACTCTATACCATTGTATATCCTAACATTGTATTAACTCGATATTATTACGTTTTTATCATGTGTTATGATCCATAACTGGCCTTCCCTCCCTACCTGTGAGGCCATTATATGCTACATCTGCCAAGACTTGACTGAATCACTGGGCTATAAATATCCAACATCCAAGTTAGGGACTAGTGATGAGCGACATAGGCCATATTCGAATTTGCGAAATTTTGCTAATATATGGACGAATATTTGTCATATATTCGCAAAATTCGCATATTCGTTATATTTGGGTTTTTTCGCATATGCGAAATTATATTTGCGAATATTGAGCCCTCCCTTCTTTAACCCCTTAAGGACCGGAGGTTTTTCCGTTTTTGCTTTTTTGTTTTTTGCTCCTTGCCTTTAAAAAATCATAACTCTTTCAAATTTACACCTAAAAATCCATATGATGGCTTATTTTTTGCACCACCAATTCTAATTTGTAATGACGTCAGTCATTTTGCCCAAAAATCTATGGTGAAGCGGGAAAAAAAATCATTGTGCGACAAAATTGAAAAAAAAACGCTGTTTTGTAACTTTTGGGGGCTTCCGTTTCTACGTAGTACATTTTTCGGTAAAAATGACACCTGATATGTATTCTGTAGGTCCATACGATTAAAATAATAACCTACTTATATAGGTTTGATTTTGTCGGACTTCTGGAAAAAATCATAACTACATGCAGGAAAATTAATATGTTTAAAATTGTCATCTTCTGACCCCTATAACTTTTTTATTTTTCCGTGTATGGGGCGGTATGAGGGCTCATTTTTTGCGACGTGATCTGAAGTTTTTAACGGTACCATTTTTGCATTGATAGGACTTATCGATCACTTTTTATTCATTTTTAAATGATATAAAAAGTGACCAAAAATGCACAATTTTGGACTTTGGAATTTTTTTGCGCGCACGCCATTGACCGAGCGGTTTAATTAATGATATATTTTTATAATTCGGACATTTCCACACGCGGTGATACCACATATGTTTATTTTTATTTTTATTTACACTGTGTTTTTTTTTTTATTGGAAAAGGGGGGTGATTCAAACTTTTAATAGGGGAGGAGTTAAATGATCTTTATTCACTTTTTTTTTTCACTTTTTTTTGCAGTGTTATAGGTCCCATAGGGACCTATAACACTGCACACACTGATCTTCTATGTTGATCACTGGTTTCTCATAAGAAACCAGTGATCAACGATTCTGCCGGATGACTGCTCATGCCTGGATCTCAGGCACTGAGCAGTCATTCGGCGATTAGCCGCGGCTATCCCGAACAGCCCGACTGAGCTAGCCGGGAACTTTCACTTTTAGCCGCGCGGCTCAGCTTTGAGCGCGCGGCTAAAGTGTTAATAGCGCGTGGCGCCGCGATCGGCGCTGCGCGCTATTAGAGGCGGGTCCCGGCTTCACTATGACGCCGGGCCCGCCATGATATGACGCCGGGTTACTGTGTAACCCCGCGTTATATCAGAAGAGCAGGACCAAGGACGTACCGGTACGTCCTTGGTCCTTAAGGGGTTAATGGTATAGGGAACTGTGACTAGTGCATCAACTCTGTGTTTTTCACCCATTGAAACCAATAGGCCCAGTGTGGTCTATGGGGATCTCACAGCATTTAAAACAGTAAGCTAAGCAGGACCGTCTTTGCAGCACAGTGGAGGGGAGACCACCATGGGTTTGAGTCCTGGAGTGGGACAGAGTGTTAGAGTGTTGTGGTTTAACTTTACTGGAAAAGCTGCTGAGTTGCCCATAGCAACCAACCAGATTGCTTCTTTCATTTTTAACAAGGCCTCTGCAAAATGAAAGAAGCGATCAGATTGGTTGCTATGGGCAAATCAGCAGCTTTTCCTGGAAGTTTCTGATTTGCCCATAGCAACCAGATTGCTTCCTTCATTTTTCAGAAGCCTTTTAAAAAATGAAGGAAGCAATCTGGTTGGTTGCTATGGGCAACTGCACAACTCTTCCTCTACACTGGTTTTGATGAATCTCCCCCATAGAGGGAGATTTATCAAAACTTGTCCAGAGGAAAAGTTTCTGAGTTGCCCATAGCAACCAATCAGATCGCTTCTTTCATTTTTAGAGGCCTTTTCAAAAATGAAGTAAGCAATCTGATTGGTTGCTATGGGCAACTGCACAACTCTTCCTCTACACTGGTTTTCCGCATATGCGCATATTCGCAAATATTGAGTCCTCCCTTATTCAATGGTACAGGGAACTATGACTGGTGCATTAACTCTGTGATTTTTTTGCCCATCGAATCCAATAGGCCATTGTGGTCTATGGAGATCTCACAGCATGTAAAACAGTAAGCTAAGCAGGACTGTCTTGGCAGCACAGTGGATGGGAGACCAACATGGGTTTGAGTCCCGGGGTGGGACAGAGTTTTACAGTGTTGTGGTTTAACTTTACTTTCCTGGAAAAGTTGCCCATAGCAACCAATCAGATCGCTTCTTTCATTTTTCACAAGGCCTCTGCAAAATGAAGGAAGCTATCTGATTGGTTGCTATGGGCAACTCAGAAACTTTTCCTTTGGACAGGTTTTGATTAATCTCCCTCTATGGGGGAGATTCATCAAAACCACTGTAGTGGAAGAGTTGTGCAGTTGCCCATAGCAACCAATCAGATTGTTTCCTTCATTTTTGAAACTCAGCAGCATTTTTGGGCAACTCAGCAGCTTTTCCAGGAAAGTAAAGTTAAACCAAAACACTGGAAAACTCTGTCCCACCCCAGGACTTGACCCCATGGTGGTCTCCCATCCACTGTGCTGCCAAGACAGTCCTGCTTAGCTTACTGATTTAATTGCTGTGAGATCCCCATAGTCCACAATGGGCCTATCGGTTTAAATGGGCGAAAAAATCACAGAGTTAATGCACTAGGCACAGTTCCCTATACCATAAATAAAGGAGGACTCAATATTCGCGAATATGCGCATATATTTTCGCATATGCGGAAAAAAAACGAATATTCGTAATTACGAATATATAGTGCTATATTCGCGAATTCGCGAATATGCGAATAAAATTCGAATTGCGAATATCCGCGAGCAAAACAATTAGGGACTACTACTGTTGAAAAAGAGGTGGAAACGCACTCAGTGTCCCGCTTCTCCACTGTGGAATCTTGCTGGATGATTGGTATACATTGCTTATGTAAGCTATCGGTAAGGACTGCTTTGCTCCATCAGACTGCTGGATACCTTTCACTTGCTGATTACAACAGCTGAATGACTACAGGGCACAGCATACCAAAGGAACTGAGAGCCTGTATGCGCAGACAGCAGGACACTAGGATCACGGAATTTACCCCTGCTGCGCTCTGCGTGCATATGGCCTCTGACTGGGTGACATCCTGGATCCACTATCAATTAAAAAACCTCCAGTGAAAAAAGGGAGGTGTGCATGGCTAGAGAGGGTGCCACTCCCCCTAAATTGCACAGCAAAAACAATAAGAAACATAGCCAGCACAACTACTTAATACACGGGTGCACGCTGATGTGGCAAATACAGTGCATAAAAAAAAAAGGTTGCAGATGCACTCTTGGTCAAAACATGGAGGCTCATAGTGCACCTTTTGATTAAAACGTGTCTCCCATCTACCACGCGGAGGTGGCCTCATTTCGAATGGGACCCTACCACTCATTTCACTCTGCTGGGCATATGGCCTCTGACTGGGTGACATGCTGGATCCACTATCAATTTAAAAACCTCCGGTGAAGAAGGGGAGGGGTAATGGCTAGAGAGGGTGCCACTCCCCCTAAATTGCACAGAAAAAAAAAAAAAACATTTTATTTTTACTGACACTATTTCTGAGATATAGGTTGTGGGTAGAGATGAGCGAACTTTTGAAAAATTCGATTCAGCCGATTCGCAGAATCTTTAAAAAAAATGTGGTGCGATACAAATTTATTTGCGGCAAATCTATATTAAAAATGGCTATTTCTGGACTACAGAGAGCCTCAATAGGGGTGTAGAACACTTCGCTTTGTTGTAACACAAATCTAATGTGTGCTGGGGTAGTGAAATAATACTGTTATTCAGTATGACATGCCGATTACAGGCATTGCTTTTAGAATCACTGCCGCATAGCGGCACAATGACAGAGCCTGGAGGTGATATCAGTATGAGGAGACCATATAGTGACTGAATAACATAGCGTGGATGTGTTGGCAGCATGAGGAGACCATATACTGGCTAAATGACACAGCCTGGAGGCATTGGCAGCATGGGTAGAGCATGTAGTGGCTGAATGACACAGTGTGGAGGTGTTGGCAGCATGAGGATGCCGTATAGTGGCTGAATGACTCAGCGTGGAGGTGTTGGCAGCATGAGGATACCATATAGTGGCTGAATGATCAAACAACAACAAAAAACGTGGTCTCAAATGGCTGGAGGTGCTCAACCCCAAATGCGGTTGTGCATTTATACTGGGGGAGTAGATCCTGCCCTTGTAGTCCGTTGCTAGGGGCGAACCCCAGCATAAAAATGCATACAATGTAGGATGCCTGCAGTGGACTACAAGTGCCACAATAGAATCCTACATCTGATAAACGGTGTGGATGTGTAACAATTAGAATAATACAAAACAGAAATTTAGGTGCACTACTGTGGTAGATGTATACAATGACATTGGCTAATCCCTCAACACTGATGTTAAAATTGAGACATTCGCCAGTGTATCCTTATATTAAGGACACACCAGAGCCCGCACACCAACGCCAAGGTTTTTCAGATGGCACAGGACCTAACGCTTACCTACCTGTGCGTGAAAAGCAAAAACCAGGGGCCAGTGGGCAATTACAGCAGCACTAGGCCGACATGCAGCCTGCTCCCAGTTTCCTCCAGCGTGACTGAGCACACATACAATGGGAGGAGGGAGAGAGGCTACAAGCCCCACCCAAGTTGGCTGATATAGGTGCATGGCCTCACAGGTGCAACCCTAATGCTGCCTGGAAAATGTTCAAGGCGCATTAACATATGGAGTTTACACACCTCCAAGTATAAATTTTCAAACAACAACAAAAAACGTGGTCTCAAATGGCTGGAGGTGCTCAACCCCAAATGCGGTTGTGCATTTATACTGGGGGAGTAGATCCTGCCCTTGTAGTCCGTTGCTATTATTCTAGTGGCTGAATGACACAGATTGGATGTGGATGAAGCATTAGGAGACCATATAGTGGCTGAATGACACAGCGTGGAGGTGTTGGCAGCAGGAGGAGACCATATCGTGTCTGAATGGAAAAGCCTGGGGTAGCTGAAGCATGAGGAGACCATATAGTGGCTGAATTGCACAGCCTGGAGGTGGCTGAAGCATGATGAGACCATACAGTGTCTGAATGGCACAGCCTGGAGGTGAAGAAGCATGAGGAGACCATATAGTGTCTGAATGGAAAAGCCTGGAGGTAGCTGAAGCATGAGAAGACCATATAGTGGCTGAATGGCACAGCCTGGAGTTGGCTGAAGCAAGAGGAGACCATATAGTGCCTGAATGGTACACCCTGGAGTTGGCTTAAGCATAAGGAGACCATATAGCGGCTGAAATGCTCAGCCTGGAGTTGGTTAAAGCATGAGTAGAACATACAGTGTCTGAATGGCACAGCCTGGAGGTAGTGAAGAATGATGAGACCATATAGTGTCTGAATGGCACAGCATGGAGTTGGCTGAAGCATGGATAGGACATATATAATGGCTGAATGGCACAGCCTGGAATTGGCTAAAGCATGAGGAGACCATATAGTGGATGAATGGCACAGCCTGGAAGTGGCTGAAGCATGAGAAGACCATAAAGTGGCTGTATTGCACAGCCTGAAGTTGGCTAAAGCTTGAGGAGACCATATAGTGGCTGAAGGGCACACCCTTGAGTTGGTGGCAGCATGAGTGGAACATACAGTGGCTGAATGGCACATCCTGGAGGTGGTGAAGCATGAGGAGACCATATAGTGTCTGAATGGCACAGCCTGGAGTTGGCTTAAGCATGAGGAGACCATATAGCGGCTGAATGGCACCGACTTGAGGTGGTGAAGCTTGAGGAGACCATATAGTGGCTGAAGGGCACACCCTGGAGTTGGTGGCAGCATGAGTGGAACATACAGTGGCTGAATGGCACAGCCTGGAGGTGGTGAAGCATGAGGAGACCATATAGTGTCTGAATGGCACAGCCTGGAGGTGGCTGAAGCATGAGAAGGCCATATAGTGGCTGAATGGCACAGCCTGGAGTTGGCTGAAGCATGAAGAGACCATATAGTTTCTGACTGGCACAGCCCAAAGTTGGCTGAAGAATGAGGAGAATATATAATGTCTGAATGGCACAGCCTTGAGTTGGCTGAAGCATGAGGAGATCATATAGTTGCTGAATGGCACAGCCTGGAGTTGGCTGAAGCGTGAGATAACCTTATAGTGGCTGAATTGCACAGCCTGGAGTTGGCAGCAGCATGAGAAGAACAGATAATGTCTGAATGGCACAGCCTTGAGGGGGTGAAGCATGAGGATACCATATAGTGTCTGAATGGCACAGCCTGGAGGTGAAGAAGCATGAGGAGACCATATAGTGTCTGAATGGAAAAGCCTGGAGGTAGCTGAAGCATGAGAAGACCATATAGTGGCTGAATGGCACAGCCTGGAGTTTGCTGAAGCAAGAGGAGACCATATAGTGCCTGAATGTTACACCCTGGAGTTGGCTTAAGCTTAAGGAGACCATATAGCGGCTGAAATGCTCAGCCTGGAGTTGGCTAAAGCATGAGTAGAACATACAGTGTCTGAATGGCACAGCCTGGAGGTGGTGAAGCATGATGAGACCACATAGTGTCTGAATGGCACAGCCTGGAGTTGGCTGAAGCATGGGTAGAACATATATAATGGCTGAATGGCACAGCCTGGAGTTGGCTAAAGCATGAGGAGACCATATAGTGGATGAATGGCACAGCTTGGAGGTGGCTGAAGCATGAGAAGACCATAAAGTGGCTGTATTGCACAGCCTGGAGTTGGCTAAAGCATGAGGAGACCATATAGTGGCTGAAGGGCACACCGTGGAGTTCGCGGCAGCATGAGTGGAACATACAGTGGCTGAATGGCACATCCTGGAGGTGGTGAAGCATGGGGAGACCATATAGTGTCTGAATGGCACAGCCTGGAGTTGGCTGAAGCATGAGGAGACCATATAGCGGCTTAATGGCACCGCCTTGAGGTGGTGAAGCTTGAGGAGACCATATAGTGGCTGAAGGGCACACCCTGGAGTTGGTGGCAGCATGAGTGAAACATACAGTGGCTGAATGGCACAGCCTGGAGGTGGTGAAGCATGAGGAGACCATCTAGTGTCTGAATGGCACAGCCTGGAGGTGGCTGAAGCATGAGGAGACCATATAGTGTCTGAATGGCACAGCCTGGAGGTGGCCAAAGCATGAGAAGACCATATAGTGGCTGAATGGCATAGCCTGGAGTTGGCTGAAGCATGAAGAGACCATATAGTGTCTGACTGGCACAGCCCGAAGTTGGCTGAAGAATGAGAAGAACAGATAGTGTCTGGATGGCACAGCCTTGAGGGGGTGAAGCATGAGGATACCATATAGTGGCTGAATGGCACAGCCTGGAGTTGGCTGAAGCATGAAGAGACTATATAGTGGCTGAATGGCACAGCCTGGAGTTGGCTGAAGCATGAAGAGACCATATAGTGTCTAAATGGCACAGCCTGGAGTTGGCTGAAGAATGAGGAGACCAAATAGTGTCTAAATGGCACAGCCTTGAGTTGGCTGAAGCATGATGAGACCATAGAGTGGCTGAATGGCACAGCCTGGAGTTGGCTAAAGCATGAAGAGACCATATGGTGTCTAAATGGCACAGCCTGGAGTTGGCTGAAGAATGAGGAGACCATATAGTGTCTGAATGGCACAGCCTTGAGTTGGCTGAAGCATGAGGAGATCATATAGTGGCTGAATGGCACAGCTTGGAGTAGGCTGAAGCATGAGGTGACCATTAGTGATGAGCGGCATAGGCCATATTCGAATCCGCAATATTTCGCGAATATATGAACAAATATTCGCATATTCGTTATATTCGTTTTTTTTTTGCGCATATGCAAAAATATATGTGCATATGCGAAAATATATGCGCATATTTGCAAATATTGAGCCCTTTCTTCTTTATTGGTATAAAGAACTAGGACTAGTGCATTAACTCTGTGATTTTTTGCCCATTGAAACCGATAGGCCCAGTGTGGTCTATGGGGATCTCACGGCATGAAAAACAGTAAGATAAACAGGACTGTCTTGGCAGCACAGTGGGATGGGAAACCACCTCTGGTTCAAGTCCTGGGGTGGGACAGAGTGTTACAGTGTTGTGGTTAAACTTTACTTTCCTGGAAAAGCTGCTGAGCTGCCCATAGCAACCAATCAGATTGCTTTCATTTTTCACAAGGCCTCTGCAAAATGAATGAAGCGATCTGATTGGTTGCTATGGGCAACTCAGCAGCTTTTCCTGGAAAAGTTTCTTAGTTGCCCATATCAACCAATCAGATTGCTTCCTTAATTTTTCAAAGGCCTTTTCAAAAAAAATGAAAGAAGCAATCTGATTGGTTGCTATGGGCAACTGCACAACTCTTCCTCTACACTGGTTTTGATGAATCTCCCCCATAGAGGGAGATTTATCAAAACCTCTCCAGAGGAAAAGTTTCTGAATTGCCCATAGCAACCAATCAGATTGCTTCCTTCAATTTTCAGAGGCCTTTTCAAAAATTAAAGATGCAATCTGATTGGTTGCTATGGGCAACTGAACAACTCTTCCTCCACACTGGTTTTCCGCATATGCGCATAGTCGCGAATATTGAGCTCTCCCTTCTTTAATGGTATAGGGGACTTTCACTTGTGCATTAACTCTGTGATTTTTTTGCCCATCAAATTCCATAGGCCCACTGTGGTCAATGGGGATATCATGGTATATAAAACAGTAAGATAAACAGGACCATCTTGGCAGAACAGTGGAATGGGAGACCACCACTGGTTTGGGTCCCTGGGTGGGACCAAGTGTTACAGTGTTGTGGTTAAACTTTACTTTCCTGGAAAAGCTGCTGAGTTGCCCATAGCAACCAATCAGATTACTTCTTTCATTTTTCACAAGGCCTCTGCAAAATGAAGGAAGCAATCTGATTGATTGCTATGGGCAACTCAGAAACTTTTCCTTTGGACAGGTTTTGATAAATCTCCCTCTATGGGGGAAATTCATCAAAACCAGCGTAGAGAAATAGTTGTGCAGTTGCCCATAGCAACCAATCAGATTGCTTCTTTCATTTTTTGAAAAAGGCCTCTGAAAAATGAAGCAAGCAATCTGGTTGCTATGGGCAACTCAGAAACTTTTCCAAGAAAAGCTGCTGAGTTGCCCATAGCAACCAATCAGATCGCTTCTTTCATTTTGCAGAGGCCTTGTGAAAAATGAAAGAAGCAATCTGATTGGTTGCTATGGGCAACTCAGCAGCTTTTCCAGGAAAATAAAGTTTAACCACAACACTGTAACAATCTGTCCCACCCCGGGACTCGAACAAGTGGTGGTCTCCCATTCCACTGTGCTGCCGAGACAGTCCTGCTTAGACCACAATGGGCCTCTTGGTTTCAATGGTCAAAAAATCACAGACGGAATGCACTAGTCATAGTTCCCTATACCCTAAATGAAGGGAGGGCTCAATATTCGCGAATATGCACATATGTGCATACATTTTCGCATATGCGGGGGGGAAAAACGAATATTCGTAATTACGAATATATAGTGCTATATTCGCAATATTCGCAAATTCGCGAATATGCAATATTTGCGATGAAAATTCAAATTGCGAATATTCATGAGCAACACTAGTGACCATATAGTGGCTGCATTGTACAGCCTGGAGTTAGATGAAGAATAAGGAGACCATATAATGTCTGAGTGGTACAGC
This sequence comes from Hyla sarda, assembly GCF_029499605.1. NCBI lineage: Eukaryota > Metazoa > Chordata > Amphibia > Anura > Hylidae > Hyla > Hyla sarda. Next base: position 110,178,128 of record NC_079191.1, read on the forward strand.
CTGGAGTTGGCTGAAGCATGAGGAGACCATATAGGGGGCTGAATTGCACAGCCTGGAGTTGGTGGCAGCATGAGAAGAACAGATAATGTCTGAATGGCACAGCCTGGAGGTGGTGAAGCATGAGGAGACCATTGAGTGTCTGAATGGCACAGCCTAAAGTTGGCTGAAGCAGGAGGAGACCATCTAGTGGCTGAATGGCACAGCCTTGAGGTGGTGAAGCATGAAGAGACCATATAGTGGAGGAATGGCACAGCCTGGAGTTGGCTGAAGCATGAGGAGACCATATAGTGGCTGAATGGCACAGACCGGAGTTGGCTGAAGAATGAGGAGACCATATAGGGGGGGGGAATTTCACAGCCTGGAGTTGGTGGAAGCATGGGAAGAACATATAGTGTCTGAATGGCACAGCCTGGAGGTTGTGAAGCATAAGGAGACCATGTAGTGTCTGAATGGCACAGCCTGAAGTTGTCTGAAGCATGAGGAGACCATGTAGTGGCTGAATGACACAGCCTGGAGGTGGTGAAGCATGAAGAGACCATATAGTGGCTGAATGGCACAGCCTGGAGGTGGCAGCAGCAGCTTCAGGAGTCCTGAAAGTGACCCAATGATAGAGTGGTGCGGTGAGTAGCAATACCAGTACCCAGTGATTAAGGTGTTTGAAAAAAGGTCTGATGCGGTGGAATATTTGTAACTGGGGAGCAGCGCCTTAAATCTCTTTGGCACTATACATATTTGTGAAGTGTTGGTGTGGCACCATAATCAATCTACTCTCATGCATCAGACATTGGTGGGGGGAAATCCTGGCTGATCCCTGCCTGATTCATTTTCGTGGACAGATGAGTTCTCCTGGGGGTGACCCCACCACACTAAACACCCGTTCTGATGGCACACTGCTGGACGGGCAGGACAGTTTTTCCAGGGCAAACTCTGCTAGTTGCGGCCACAAATCAAGTTGCCTGAAGGTGGTAAAGCATGTGGAGACCATATAGTGTCTGAAAGGCACAGCCTGGAGTTGGCTAAAGCATGAGTAGAACATTCAATGGCTTAATGGCACAGCCTGGAGGTGGTGAAGCATGATGAGACCACATAGTGTCTGAATGGCATAGCCTGGAGTTGGCTGAAGCATGAGGAGACCATATAGTGGCTGAATGGCAAAGCCTGCAGTTGGTTGAAGCATGAGTAGACCATATAGTGGCTGAATGGCACAGCCTGGAGCTGGTTGAAGCATGAGGAGACTATATAGTGGCTAAATGGCACAGCCAGGAGTTGGCTGAAAAATGAGGAGACCATGTAGTGTCTGAATGGCACAGCCCGGAGGTGGCTGAAGCATGAGGAGACCATATAGTGTCTGAATGGCACAGCCTGGAGGTGGCCAAAGCATGAGAAGACCATATAGTGGCTGAATGGCATAGCCTGGAGTTGGCTGAAGCATGAAGAGACCATATAGTGTCTGACTGGCACAGCCCGAAGTTGGCTGAAGAATGAGAAGAACAGATAGTGTCTGGATGGCACAGCCTTGAGGGGGTGAAGCATGAGGATACCATATAGTGGCTGAATGGCACAGCCTGGAGTTGGCTGAAGCATGAAGAGACTATATAGTGGCTGAATGGCACAGCCTGGAGTTGGCTGAAGCATGAAGAGACCATATAGTGTCTAAATGGCACAGCCTGGAGTTGGCTGAAGAATGAGGAGACCAAATAGTGTCTAAATGGCACAGCCTTGAGTTGGCTGAAGCATGATGAGACCATAGAGTGGCTGAATGGCACAGCCTGGAGTTGGCTAAAGCATGAAGAGACCATATGGTGTCTAAATGGCACAGCCTGGAGTTGGCTGAAGAATGAGGAGACCATATAGTGTCTGAATGGCACAGCCTTGAGTTGGCTGAAGCATGAGGAGATCATATAGTGGCTGAATGGCACAGCTTGGAGTAGGCTGAAGCATGAGGTGACCATTAGTGATGAGCGGCATAGGCCATATTCGAATCCGCAATATTTCGCGAATATATGAACAAATATTCGCATATTCGTTATATTCGTTTTTTTTTTGCGCATATGCAAAAATATATGTGCATATGCGAAAATATATGCGCATATTTGCAAATATTGAGCCCTTTCTTCTTTAATGGTATAAAGAACTAGGACTAGTGCATTAACTCTGTGATTTTTTGCCCATGGAAACCGATAGGCCCAGTGTGGTCTATGGGGATCTCACGGCATGAAAAACAGTAAGATAAACAGGACTCTCTTGGCAGCACAGTGGGATGGGAAACCACCTCTGGTTCAAGTCCTGGGGTGGGACAGAGTGTTACAGTGTTGTGGTTAAACTTTACTTTCCTGGAAAAGCTGCTGAGCTGCCCATAGCAACCAATCAGATTGCTTTCATTTTTCACAAGGCCTCTGCAAAATGAATGAAGCGATCTGATTGGTTGCTATGGGCAACTCAGCAGCTTTTCCTGGAAAAGTTTCTTAGTTGCCCATATCAACCAATCAGATTGCTTCCTTAATTTTTCAAAGGCCTTTTCAAAAAAAATGAAAGAAGCAATCTGATTGGTTGCTATGGGCAACTGCACAACTCTTCCTCTACACTGGTTTTGATGAATCTCCCCCATAGAGGGAGATTTATCAAAACCTCTCCAGAGGAAAAGTTTCTGAATTGCCCATAGCAACCAATCAGATTGCTTCCTTCAATTTTCAGAGGCCTTTTCAAAAATTAAAGATGCAATCTGATTGGTTGCTATGGGCAACTGAACAACTCTTCCTCCACACTGGTTTTCCGCATATGCGCATAGTCGCGAATATTGAGCTCTCCCTTCTTTAATGGTATAGGGGACTTTCACTTGTGCATTAACTCTGTGATTTTTTTGCCCATCAAATTCCATAGGCCCACTGTGGTCAATGGGGATATCATGGTATATAAAACAGTAAGATAAACAGGACCATCTTGGCAGAACAGTGGAATGGGAGACCACCACTGGTTTGGGTCCCTGGGTGGGACCAAGTGTTACAGTGTTGTGGTTAAACTTTACTTTCCTGGAAAAGCTGCTGAGTTGCCCATAGCAACCAATCAGATTACTTCTTTCATTTTTCACAAGGCCTCTGCAAAATGAAGGAAGCAATCTGATTGATTGCTATGGGCAACTCAGAAACTTTTCCTTTGGACAGGTTTTGATAAATCTCCCTCTATGGGGGAAATTCATCAAAACCAGCGTAGAGAAATAGTTGTGCAGTTGCCCATAGCAACCAATCAGATTGCTTCTTTCATTTTTGAAAAAGGCCTCTGAAAAATGAAGCAAGCAATCTGGTTGCTATGGGCAACTCAGAAACTTTTCCAAGAAAAGCTGCTGAGTTGCCCATAGCAACCAATCAGATCGCTTCTTTCATTTTGCAGAGGCCTTGTGAAAAATGAAAGAAGCAATCTGATTGGTTGCTATGGGCAACTCAGCAGCTTTTCCAGGAAAATAAAGTTTAACCACAACACTGTAACAATCTGTCCCACCCCGGGACTCGAACAAGTGGTGGTCTCCCATTCCACTGTGCTGCCGAGACAGTCCTGCTTAGACCACAATGGGCCTCTTGGTTTCAATGGTCAAAAAATCACAGACGGAATGCACTAGTCATAGTTCCCTATACCCTAAATGAAGGGAGGGCTCAATATTCGCGAATATGCACATATGTGCATACATTTTCGCATATGCGGGGGGGAAAAACGAATATTCGTAATTACGAATATATAGTGCTATATTCGCAATATTCGCAAATTCGCGAATATGCAATATTTGCGATGAAAATTCAAATTGCGAATATTCATGAGCAACACTAGTGACCATATAGTGGCTGCATTGTACAGCCTGGAGTTAGATGAAGAATAAGGAGACCATATAATGTCTGAGTGGTACAGCCTGGAGTTGGCTGAAGCATGAGGAGACCATATAGGGGGCTGAATTGCACAGCCTGGAGTTGGTGGCAGCATGAGAAGAACAGATAATGTCTGAATGGCACAGCCTGGAGGTGGTGAAGCATGAGGAGACCATTGAGTGTCTGAATGGCACAGCCTAAAGTTGGCTGAAGCAGGAGGAGACCATCTAGTGGCTGAATGGCACAGCCTTGAGGTGGTGAAGCATGAAGAGACCATATAGTGGAGGAATGGCACAGCCTGGAGTTGGCTGAAGCATGAGGAGACCATATAGTGGCTGAATGGCACAGACCGGAGTTGGCTGAAGAATGAGGAGACCATATAGGGGGGGGAATTTCACAGCCTGGAGTTGGTGGAAGCATGGGAAGAACATATAGTGTCTGAATGGCACAGCCTGGAGGTTGTGAAGCATAAGGAGACCATGTAGTGTCTGAATGGCACAGCCTGAAGTTGTCTGAAGCATGAGGAGACCATGTAGTGGCTGAATGACACAGCCTGGAGGTGGTGAAGCATGAAGAGACCATATAGTGGCTGAATGGCACAGCCTGGAGGTGGCAGCAGCAGCTTCAGGAGTCCTGAAAGTGACCCAATGATAGAGTGGTGCGGTGAGTAGCAATACCAGTACCCAGTGATTAAGGTGTTTGAAAAAAGGTCTGATGCGGTGGAATATTTGTAACTGGGGAGCAGCGCCTTAAATCTCTTTGGCACTATACATATTTGTGAAGTGTTGGTGTGGCACCATAATCAATCTACTCTCATGCATCAGACATTGGTGGGGGGAAATCCTGGCTGATCCCTGCCTGATTCATTTTCGTGGACAGATGAGTTCTCCTGGGGGTGACCCCACCACACTAAACACCCGTTCTGATGGCACACTGCTGGACGGGCAGGACAGTTTTTCCAGGGCAAACTCTGCTAGTTGCGGCCACAAATCAAGTTGCCTGAAGGTGGTAAAGCATGTGGAGACCATATAGTGTCTGAAAGGCACAGCCTGGAGTTGGCTAAAGCATGAGTAGAACATTCAATGGCTTAATGGCACAGCCTGGAGGTGGTGAAGCATGATGAGACCACATAGTGTCTGAATGGCATAGCCTGGAGTTGGCTGAAGCATGAGGAGACCATATAGTGGCTGAATGGCAAAGCCTGCAGTTGGTTGAAGCATGAGTAGACCATATAGTGGCTGAATGGCACAGCCTGGAGCTGGTTGAAGCATGAGGAGACTATATAGTGGCTAAATGGCACAGCCAGGAGTTGGCTGAAAAATGAGGAGACCATGTAGTGTCTGAATGGCACAGCCCGGAGGTGGCTGAAGCATGAGGAGACCATATAGTGGCTGAGTGGCACAACCTGGAGGTGGTGAAGCATGAGGAGGCCATAAAGTGTATGAATGGCATAGCCTGGAGGTGGCCAAAGCATTAGGAGACCATTTAGTGGCTGAATGGCACAGCCTGGAGTTGGCTGAAGAATGAGGAGACCATATACTGGCTGAATGGCACAGCCTGGAGTTGGCTGAAGCAGGAAGAGACCATATAGTGTCTGAATTGCACAGCCTGGAGTTGGCGGCAGCATGAGAAGAACATATAGTGTCTGAATGGCACAGCCTGGAGGTGGTGAAGCATGAGGAGACCATATAGTGCCTAAATGGCACAGCCTGGAGGTGGCTGAAGCATGAAGAGACCATATAGTGGCTGTATGGCACAGCCTGAAGTTGAATGAAGCATGATGAGAGCATATAGCAGCTGAATGGCACAGCCTGGAGATGGTGAAGCATGAAGAGACCATATAGTGGCTGAATGGCACAGCCTGGAGGTGGCAGCAGCTTCAGGAGTCCTGAAAGTGACCCGTTGATAGAGTGGTGCGGTGGGTGGCAATACCAGTCCCCAGTGATGAAGATGTTTGAAAAAAGGTCTGATGCGGTGGAATGTTTGTAACTGGGGAGCAGCGCCTTAAATCTGTTTGGCACTATCCATATTTGTGAAGTGTTGGTGTGGCACCATGGTCAATCTACTCTGATGCATCAAGCATTGGTGGGTGGAAATCCTGGCTGATCGATGCCTGATTCATCTTCACAAAGGTCAGTCTCTCCCTTTTTTCGTGGACAGACGAGTTCTCCTTGGGGTGACTATGGCCCCTACCGCACTAAACACGCGTTCTGATGGCACACTACTGGCCGGCAGGACAGCTTTTCCAGGACAAACTCTGCTAGTTGCAGCCACAAATCTGCCCAGTTTGGCTGCCCAGAAGTCCAGCGGATCTTCAAGGTTTGTTGGCATGAGCATGTCAAGGTATGCCACAACTTACTGATTCTGAGCCATGTCTACCTGCTACTGATGAGTTGCTTCACTATGCGGGTGAAAAAAGGTACTCATCAGCAACTGTAGACTCAGGCCGCTGCTGATGGATCTGTTACTGCTCCTGCCATTCCACCCCCCCCCCCCCACAGTAGCTATGGCAGTGGAAGGTGAGCGCAAGGGGCCCGCCGATTCAGACCTGCGAGAGGATGGATGATGTGGATGATAGGCATCGGCCAACTGACTACATAGGATGCCTCCGAAGTAGTTCAGTTTGTCCTCCCTCTCAGTGGGATTAAAAAAAGCCCCCTATTTTGTTGCAGTAGCGAGTGTCCAATAAGGGGGAGAGTCAGAAGTCATCTCACTGCCGAATGGTGACAATTCGGCTGTCACAACGCAAGCAAGTGAGCAAGCATCGTGCCATTTGTGCAAGTGACTTATTGGGATTCCCTGTGTCGATCTCTACTGCACACTGCCACGTTGTGTCTGGGTCCTCTGTCTCGTCTTCCTCATAACCCTCTAGCTCCTCTGGCTGCTCCTGCTCCTCCTCTCCTGTCAGGTCACCAGAAAAAAACACCCATTTGGCAAAACCTAACCCCTTAAGGACATAGGGCGTATCCATACGCCCCCGTTTCCAAGTCCTTAAGGACCGAGGGCGTATGGATACGCCCTGAGCATTTCCGGCCCCCACCGCTAGCCGGAGGGGAGCCGGAGCCGGATGCCTGCTGAAATCGTTCGGCAGGCATCCCGGCATATCGCCCAGGGGGGTCTTTATGTCCCCCCATGTCGGCGATTGCCGCAGATCGCTGGACAATTCAGTCCAGCAATCTGCGGCAGATTCCGGGTCAATCGGGTCTCCAGTGACCCGATGACCCGGAATTACTGGCTGATCGGGGCCGTCAGAGACGGCCCCGAACAGCCAGAGCCTGCAGGGGTGAGGTGGCACTGGTGCCACCTCACGATCGCCCTGATTCGTCGGCCGGATTACCGGCCGACCAATCAGGGCGCCTGCTGCGGGTGTCACTCCCGCAACCCGCTCCGCCCCTCTTCCGGATGACGTGAGCGGGTGCGGGAAGACGACCCCCGGTGCTGGGGACCCCGATCCCCGGCGTCCCTGTTGGGATCGGGGCCCCAGGAGCAGCGGCGGCGGCGGAGACGACGAGGGACTGACCTGTGCGGCTGGATCGTTGGAGGTGAGTGACAGCCTCCTGCTGTTGCTTAGCAACAGCTCCCAGCATGCAACAAGGGCATGCTGGGAGCTGTAGTTATGCAACAGCAGGAGGCAGACCACCACAACTCCCAGCATGCCCTTATGGGCATGCTGGGACTTGTAGTTTTGCAACAGCTGGAGGCACATTCTTTCTATGGAAAAGTGTACCTTCAGCTGTTGTGTAATTACAACTCCCAGCTTGCACAATCAGCTAAAGTGCATGCTGGGATTTGTAGTGGTGCATCTGGTGGTTGCATAACTACAACTCCCAGCATGCCCGTTGGCTGTCGGTGACTGCTGAGAGTTGTAGTTTTGCAACAGCTGAAGGCACACTGAGTTAAGTAGTAAACCAGTGTGTCTCCAGCTGTTGCATAACTACAATCCCCAGCATCCCCAGCCAATGTAGAATGCCTCCGGCTGTTGCATAACTACAAGACCCAGCATGCCCTTCCGCTGTCCGTACATGCTGGGGGTTGTAGCTTTTGCAACAGCTGAAGGCACACTGGTTGCAAAACACTGAGTTTGTTACCAAACTCGGTGTTTCACAACCTGTGTGTCTCCAGCTGTTGCAAAACTACAACTCCCAGCATGCACTGATAGACCGTACATGCTTGGGGTTGTAGTTTTGCAACAGCTGGATGTTTCTCCCCCCCCCAATGTGAACGTACAGGGTACACTCACATGGGCGGAGGATTACAGTAAGTATCCGGCTGCAAGTTTGAGCTGCGTCAAATTTTCTGCCGCAGCTCAAACTGCCAGCGAGAAACTACTGTGAACCCCTGCCCGTGTGACTGTACCCTAAAAACACTACACTACACTACCACAAAATAAAATAAAAAGTAAAAAACACTACATATACACATACCCCTACACAGCCCCCCTCCCCAATAAAAATGAAAAACGTCTGGTACGCCACTGTTTCCAGAACGGAGCCTCCAGCTGTTGCAAAACAACTACTCCCAGTATTGCCAGATAGCCACTCACTGTCCAGGCATGCTGGGAGTTTTACAACAGCTGGAGGCCCCCTGTTTGGGAATCACTGGCGTAGAATACCCCTATGTCCACCCCTATGCAATCCCTAATTTAGGCCTCAAATGCGCATGGCGCTCTCACTTTGGAGCCCTGTCGTATTTCAAGGCAACAGTTTAGGGCCACATATGGGGTATCGCGGTACTCGGGAGAAATTGGGCTTCAAATTTTGTGGGGTATTTTCTGCTATTACCCTTTTTAAAAATGTAAAATTTTTGGGAAAACAAGCATTTTAGGTAAAAAAAAAATTTTTTTTTTACATATACAAAAGTCATGAAACACCTGTGGGGTATAAAGGTTCACTTAACCCCTTGTTACTTTCCCCGAGGGGTCTAGTTTCCAAAATGGTATGCCATGTGTTTTTTTTTTGCTGTCCTGGAACCATAGGGGCTTCCTAAATGCGGCATGCCCCCAGAGCAAAATTTGCTTTCAAAAAGCCAAACGTGACTCCTTCTCTTCTGAGACCTGTAGTGCGCCAGCAGAGCACTTTTCACCCCCATATGGGGTGTTTTCTGAATCGGGAGAAATTGGGCTTCAAATTTTGGGGGGTGTTTTCTGCTATTACCCTTTTTAAAAATGTAAAAATTTTGGGAAACCAAGCATTTTAGGTAAAAAAAACAAATAAATGTTCACATATGCAAAAGTCGTGAAACACCTGTAGGGTATTAAGGTTGACATTACCCCTTGTTACGTTCCCCGAGGGGTCTAGTTTCCAAAATGGTATGCCATGTTTTTTTTTTTGCTGTTCTGGCACCATAGGGGCTTCCTAAATGCGGCATGCCCCCAGAGCAAAATTTGCTTTCAAAAAGCCAAATGTGACTCCTTCTCTTCTGAGACCTGTAGTGCGCCATCAGAGCACTTTTCACCCCCATATGGGGTGTTTTCTGAATCGGGAGAAATTGGGCTTCAAATTTTGGGGGGTATTTCCTGCTTTTACCCTTTTTAAAAATGTTAAAATTTTGGGAAACCAAGTGTTACGCCGAGCGCTCCGGGTCCCCGCTCCTCCCCGGAGCGCTCGCTACACTCCTCTCACTGCAGCGCTCCGGTCGGTTCCACGGACCCGGGGCGCTGCGATACCGCCTCTGGCCGGGATGCGATTCGCGATGCGGGTAGCGCCCGCTCGCGATGCGCACCCCGGCTCCCGTACCTGACTCGCTCTCCGTCAGTTCTGTCCCGGCGCGCGCGGCCCCGCTCCCTAGGGCGCGCGCGCGCCGGGTCTTTGCGATTTAAAGGGCCACTGCGCCGCTGATTGGCGCAGTGGTTCCAATTAGTGTTTACACCTGTGCACTTCCCTATATCACCTCACTTCCCCTTCACTCCCTCGCCGGATCTTGTTGCCTTAGTGCCAGTGAAAGCGTTTCCTTGTGTGTTCCTAGCCTGTGTTCCAGACCTCCTGCCGTTGCCCCTGACTACGATCCTTGCTGCCTGCCCCGACCTTCTGCTACGTCCGACCTTGCTTCTGTCTACTCCCTTGTACCGCGCCTATCTTCAGCAGCCAGAGAGGTTGAGCCGTTGCTAGGGGATACGACCTGGTCACTACCGCCGCAGCAAGACCATCCCGCTTTGCGGCGGGCTCTGGTGAAAACCAGTAGTGACTTAGAACCGATCCTCTAGCACGGTCCACGCCAATCCCTCTCTGGCACAGAGGATCCACTATCTGCCAGCCGGCATCGTGACAGTAGATCCGGCCATGGATCCCGCTGAAGTTCCTCTGCCAGTTGTCGCTGACCTCACCACGGTGGTCGCCCAGCAGTCACAACAGATTGCGCAACAAGGCCAACAGCTGTCTCAACTGACTGTTATGCTACAACAGTTACTACCACAGCTCCAGCAACCATCTCCTCCGCCAGCTCCTGTACCTCCTCCGCAGCGAGTGGCCGCTTCTGGACTACGACTATCCTTGCCGGATAAATTTGATGGGAACTCTAAGTTTTGCCGTGGCTTCCTTTCCCAATGTTCATTACACTTGGAGATGATGTCGGACCAGTTCCCCACTGAAAGGTCTAAGGTGGCTTTCGTAGTCAGCCTGCTGTCTGGAAAAGCCCTGGCTTGGGCCACACCGCTCTGGGACCGCAATGACCCCGTCACTGCCTCTGTACACTCCTTCTTCTCGGAAATTCGAAGTGTCTTTGAGGAACCTGCCCGAGCCTCTTCTGCTGAGACTGCCCTGTTGAACCTGGTCCAGGGTAATTCTTCCGTTGGCGAGTATGCCGTACAATTCCGTACTCTTGCTTCTGAATTATCCTGGAACAATGAGGCCCTCTGCGCGACCTTTAAAAAAGGCCTATCCAGCAACATTAAAGATGTTCTGGCCGCACGAGAAATGCCTGCTAATCTTCATGAACTTATTCACCTAGCCACTCGCATTGACATGCGTTTTTCCGAAAGGCGTCAGGAGCTCCGCCAAGATATGGACTCTGTTCGCACGAGGCGTTTCTTCTCCTCGGCTCCTCTCTCCTCTGGTTCCCTGCAATCTGTTCCTGTGCCTCCCGCCGTGGAGGCTATGCAGGTCGACCGGTCTCGCCTGACATCTCAAGAGAGGACACGACGCCGCATGGAGAACCTCTGCCTGTACTGTGCTAGTACCGAACACTTCCTGAGGGATTGTCCTATCCGCCCTCCCCGCCTGGAAAGACGTACCCTGACTCCGCACAAAGGTGAGACAATCCTTGATGTCCACTCTGCTTCTCCACGTCTTACTGTGCCTGTGCGGATGTCTGCCTCTGCCTTCTCCTTCTCTTCTGTGGCCTTCTTGGACTCTGGATCTGCAGGAAATTTTATTTTGGCCTCTCTCGTCAACAGGTTCAACATCCCAGTGACCAGTCTCACCAGACCCCTTTACATCAATTGTATAAACAATGAAAGATTGGACTGTTCCATACGTTTCCGCACGGAGCCCCTTCTAATGAGCATCGGATCTCATCACGAGAGGATTGAACTTTTGGTCCTCCCCAATTGCACCTCGGAGATTCTCCTTGGACTTCCCTGGCTTCAACTTCATTCCCCAACCCTGGATTGGTCCACTGGGGAGATCAAGAGTTGGGGGCCCTCTTGTTCCAAGGACTGTCTAAAACCGGTTCCCAGTAACCCTTGCCGTAACTCTGTGCTTCCTCCAGTAACCGGTCTCCCTAAGGCCTATATGGACTTCGCGGATGTTTTCTGCAAAAAACAAGCGGAGACTCTACCTCCTCACAGGCCTTATGATTGTCCTATCGACCTCCTCCCGGGCACTACTCCACCCCGGGGCAGAATTTATCCTCTCTCTGTCCCAGAGACTCTTGCCATGTCTGAATACGTCCAGGAGAATCTAAAAAAGGGCTTTATCCGTAAATCCTCCTCTCCTGCCGGAGCCGGATTTTTCTTTGTGTCCAAAAAAGATGGCTCTCTACGTCCTTGCATTGACTACCGCGGACTTAATAAAATCACGGTTAAGAACCGCTACCCCTTACCCCTCATCTCTGAACTCTTTGATCGCCTCCAAGGTGCCCACATCTTTACTAAATTGGACTTAAGAGGCGCCTATAACCTCATCCGCATCAGAGAGGGGGATGAGTGGAAAACAGCATTTAACACCAGAGATGGACACTTTGAGTATCTGGTCATGCCCTTTGGCCTGTGCAACGCCCCTGCTGTCTTCCAAGACTTTGTTAATGAAATTTTTCGTGATCTGTTATACTCCTGTGTTGTTGTATATCTTGATGATATCCTAATTTTTTCGGCCAATCTAGAAGAACACCGCCAGCATGTCCGTATGGTTCTTCAGAGACTTCGTGACAATCAACTCTATGCTAAAATTGAGAAATGTCTGTTTGAATGCCAATCTCTTCCTTTTCTAGGATATTTGGTCTCTGGCCAGGGACTACAAATGGATCCAGATAAACTCTCTGCCGTCTTAGATTGGCCACGCCCCTCCGGACTCCGTGCCATCCAACGCTTTTTGGGGTTCGCCAATTATTACAGGCAATTTATTCCACATTTTTCTACCATTGTGGCTCCTATTGTGGCTTTAACAAAAAAAAATGCCGATCCCAAGTCTTGGCCTCCTCAAGCGGAAGACGCCTTTAAACGACTCAAGTCTGCCTTCTCTTCGGCTCCCGTGCTCTCCAGACCTGACCCATCTAAACCCTTCCTATTGGAGGTTGATGCCTCCTCAGTGGGAGCTGGAGCTGTCCTTCTACAAAAAAACTCTTCCGGGCATACTGTTACTTGTGGGTTTTTTTCTAGGACCTTCTCTCCGGCGGAGAGGAACTACTCCATCGGGGATCGAGAGCTTCTAGCCATTAAATTAGCACTTGAGGAATGGAGGCATCTGCTGGAGGGATCAAGATTTCCAGTTATTATTTACACCGATCACAAGAACCTCTCATACCTCGAGTCTGCCCAGCGGCTGAATCCTCGTCAGGCCAGGTGGTCTCTGTTCTTTGCCCGATTTAATTTTGAAATTCACTTTCGGCCTGCTGACAAGAACATTAGGGCCGATGCTCTCTCTCGTTCCTCAGATGCTTCTGAAATTGAACTCTCTCCTCAACACATCATTCCTCCTGACTGCCTGATTTCCACTTCTCCAGCCTCCATCAGGCAAACTCCTCCAGGAAAGACCTTTGTTTCTCCACGCCAACGCCTCGGAATCCTCAAATGGGGTCACTCCTCCCATCTCGCAGGTCATGCGGGCATCAAGAAATCTGTGCAACTCATCTCTCGCTTCTATTGGTGGCCGACTCTAGAGACTGATGTGGTGGACTTTGTGCGAGCCTGCACTATCTGTGCCCGGGATAAGACTCCTCGCCAGAAGCCCGCTGGTTTTCTTCTTCCTCTGCCTGTTCCCGAACAACCTTGGTCTCTGATTGGTATGGATTTTATTACTGACTTACCCCCATCCCATGGCAACACTGTTATTTGGGTGGTCGTTGATCGATTCTCCAAAATGGCACATTTCATCCCTCTTCCTGGTCTTCCTTCAGCGCCTCAGTTGGCTAAACAATTTTTTGTACACATTTTTCGTCTTCACGGGTTGCCTACGCAGATCGTCTCGGATAGAGGCGTCCAATTTGTGTCTAAATTCTGGAGGGCTCTCTGTAAACAACTCAAGATTAAATTAAATTTTTCTTCTGCATACCATCCTCAATCCAATGGACAAGTAGAAAGAATTAACCAGATCTTGGGTGACTATTTACGACATTTTGTTTCCTCCCGCCAGGATGACTGGGCAGATCTTCTACCTTGGGCCGAATTCTCGTATAATTTCAGAATCTCTGAATCTTCCTCCAAATCCCCGTTTTTCGTGGTGTACGGCCGTCACCCTCTTCCCCCCCTCCCTACCCCCTTGCCCTCTGGTCTGCCCGCTGTGGATGAAATTTCTCGTGATCTTTCCATCATATGGAGAGAGACCCAAAATTCTCTCTTACAGGCTTCTTCACGCATGAAGAGATTCGCGGATAAGAAAAGAAGAGCTCCTCCCATCTTTTCCCCTGGAGACAAGGTATGGCTCTCCGCCAAATATGTCCGCTTCCGTGTCCCTAGCTATAAGTTGGGACCACGCTATCTTGGTCCTTTCAAGATTTTGCGCCAGATTAATCCTGTCTCTTACAAACTTCTTCTTCCTCCTTCTCTTCGTATTCCTAATGCCTTTCATGTTTCTCTTCTTAAGCCACTTGTCATTAACCGTTTCTCTCCCAAATCTGTTCCCCCCACTCCTGTCTCCGGCTCCTCGGACATCTTCTCCGTCAGAGAAATTTTAGCATCGAAAAAGGTCAGAGGGAAAACCTTCTTTTTAGTGGATTGGGAGGGTTGTGGTCCAGAAGAGAGGTCCTGGGAACCTGAGGACAATATCCTGGACAAAAGTCTGGTCCTCAGGTTCTCAGGCTCCAAGAAGAGGGGGAGACCCAAGGGGGGGGGTACTGTTACGCCGAGCGCTCCGGGTCCCCGCTCCTCCCCGGAGCGCTCGCTACACTCCTCTCACTGCAGCGCTCCGGTCGGTTCCACGGACCCGGGGCGCTGCGATACCGCCTCTGGCCGGGATGCGATTCGCGATGCGGGTAGCGCCCGCTCGCGATGCGCACCCCGGCTCCCGTACCTGACTCGCTCTCCGTCAGTTCTGTCCCGGCGCGCGCGGCCCCGCTCCCTAGGGCGCGCGCGCGCCGGGTCTTTGCGATTTAAAGGGCCACTGCGCCGCTGATTGGCGCAGTGGTTCCAATTAGTGTTTACACCTGTGCACTTCCCTATATCACCTCACTTCCCCTTCACTCCCTCGCCGGATCTTGTTGCCTTAGTGCCAGTGAAAGCGTTTCCTTGTGTGTTCCTAGCCTGTGTTCCAGACCTCCTGCCGTTGCCCCTGACTACGATCCTTGCTGCCTGCCCCGACCTTCTGCTACGTCCGACCTTGCTTCTGTCTACTCCCTTGTACCGCGCCTATCTTCAGCAGCCAGAGAGGTTGAGCCGTTGCTAGGGGATACGACCTGGTCACTACCGCCGCAGCAAGACCATCCCGCTTTGCGGCGGGCTCTGGTGAAAACCAGTAGTGACTTAGAACCGATCCTCTAGCACGGTCCACGCCAATCCCTCTCTGGCACAGAGGATCCACTATCTGCCAGCCGGCATCGTGACACCAAGCATATTAGGTAAAAAATAAAAAAAAAATTTTACATGTGCAAAAGTCGTGAAACACCTGTAGGGTATTAAGATTCACATTACCCCTTGTTACTTTCCCCGAGGGGTCTAGTTTCCAAAATGGTATGCCATGTGTTTTTTTTGCTGTTCTGGCACCATAGGGGCTTCCTAAAGGTGACATGCCCCCCAAAAATCATTTGACGCTCCTTCCCTTCTGAGCCCTCTACTGCGCCCGCTGAACAATTAACATAGACATATGAGGTATGTGCTTACTCGAGAGAAATTGGGTTTCAATTACAAGTAAAAATTTTCTCCTTTTTACCCCTTGCAAAAATTCAAAAATTGGGTCTACAAGAACATGCGAGTGTAAAAAATGAAGATTTTGAATTTTCTCCTTCACTTTGCTGCTATTCCTGTGAAACACCTAAAGGGTTAATACACTTACTGAATGTCATTTTGAATACTTTGGGGGGTGTAGTTTTTATAATGGGGTCTTTTATGGGGCATTTCTAATATGAAGGCCCTTCAAATCCACTTCAAACGTGAACTGGTCCATGAAAAATAGCGAGTTTGAAAATTTTGTGAAAAATTTCAAAATTGCTGCGGAACTTTGAAGCCCTCTGGTGTCTTCCAAAAGTAAAAACTCATAAATTTTATGATGCAAACATAAAGTAGACATATTGTATATGTGAACCCAAAAAAAAAATATTTTGAATATCCATTTTCCTTACAAGCAGAGAGCTTCAAAGTTAGAAAAATGCAAAATTTTCATTTTTTTCATCAAATTTGGTGATTTTTCACCAAGAAAGGATGCAAGTTACCATAAAATTTTACCACTAAGTTAAAGTAGAATATGTCACGAAAAAACAATCTCGGAATCAGAATGATAACTAAAAGCATTCCAGAGTTATTAATGTTTAAAATGACAGTGGTCAGAATTGCAAAAAACGCTCCGGTCCTTAAGGTGAAAAAGGGCTCGGTCCTTAAGGGGCTAAACTGTGCTCCACTGTGCCCCTCCCCCTCCTCCTCCAGTTCAGCCCCCACAGGGCTCAAGTGGCCATGAGATGCAGGCACAACGTCACCAGTGCCCTGACCAGCCATCGTTTGCAACACGTGTTGTAAGAAATGATGCAGTGGAATGATGTTATTCATCCCATAATCCTGGTGAGTTACTAATAATGTGGCTTCCTCAAAGGGCCTTAGCAAACGGCAAGTTTCATGTATGAGCTGTTACTGGTTCACATGAAGTTACACAGGGGAGTACCCCTATCTGCTTGGATAGTCAATAAATTGGTGATGGCTTTTCTCACACAGTCGGTCCAACATATGGAGGGCGGAATTCCAACGTCACAAATCAGACTATGTTGGGAGATGCTGTTCTGACGCTGCATCTCAAGGAGGGTATGCTTTTCGGTGTACGAGTGGCTGAAGTGCATGCAAAGTTTCCTTCCCATTGTTAGGATGTCTTACAAATGGGGGAACACTTCAGGAACTGCTTGACAGCAAGATTGAACACATATGCCATGCAGGGCGCATGGCTCAACCTTCCCAGTCACAGAGCAGACAAGATGTTCTGCCCGTTGTCAGTCACCATGGTTCCCATTTCTAGTTTTTGTGGAGTAAGCCATGGTCCGATTTCTTTATGAATGACTTTTAGCAGTTCCTCCCCTGTGTGATTCTGTTCGCTAAGGCAAACCACGAGAAGAACAGTGTGACACTGCCGTGCCCTGCACACATGGTACGCTGAAGGGCCACTGAGACTTGTCTGGGCAGTGGAGGCTGAGGACACAGCGGAGGATGAGGAGGCAGAGTCGCACTCTGTCACAGGACCACCGGGCTGAGAGTGTGGAGGAGGAAGCTGCGTGAACTGTTCAAGTTGGTGTTGTGGCTGTGCAGGAACTACATTCACCCAGTGGGCCATAAAGGACATGTATTGTCTCTGACCATAATTACAGCTCAGGACATCACCGCTGCCGTGCACTTTGGTACACACCGACAGGTTTAAGAACTGGCCCACCTTCTCTTCAACAAAATTGTGCACGGCTGGTACTGCCTTCTTCACAAAGAAATAACGGCTTGGCACTTTCCACCTCGGCTCGGCACAAGCCATCAGTTCTCTGAAAGGTGCAGAGTCCACCACTTGAAAGGGTAGGGGCTGCAGCACCAGCAACTTGGACAGGAGCACATTCAGCTTCTGCGCCGTTTTATGAGTGGGTGCATACTGTTGTCTCTTGGACATGGCTTCGCTGATGGATTGTTGGCGGAATGATTGACTAAAAGAAGGAGGAGCATAAGCATCTGGAGCGACAGATGGAGGGTATGACACACAGCTCCCTTCGGCTGAGGTGGTGGAGCCTTGGCTGGCTGAAAGAGGGAGCGGCGTGCCACTGGGTGATGCAGCAGGCTGGACCACTACATCGGAGCCAGGTTCTCCCAGGCCGCTTTATGGTGGCGAAGCATATGTTGACGCAGGGCTGTGGTGCCAACATTGGGACCCTGGCCACTCTTCTCCTTCTGCAGACGCATCTTGCATGTGGCTATGTTAGCCTCCTCCAGATGCTTGATGAAAAACTTCCACACCCCCGAGTAGCTGATCTTCCCACCAACAGTCCGCACTAATTGACTGCTACTACTGCCATCTCCAGGAACCCCTGTTCCATTTCCTCCCGGGAGGTTAGGCTGTCTTGAAGCGGGTGGTCCACTCCTGGCATGTTTGGCTCCAGAATTTCCATTTCTGCCACCACGCTGACTGCCAACCATGCTACCACCTTGCTGGCTCAGCTGCTGCCTCTTCTCCTGATGATGATGAAGCCCCTTCTGCACCCGGCTCCCAAGTGCGATCAGCTTCATCATCATTGAAGTGTGTCTGGATAATCACTGATGTCCTCCTCAGGTTCCTCAACAGTCTCTGCTTCAGGATGCTGAGCGCTGGCAACACCGCCTCCCAAGTTACTCTCCTCAGTATTACTTGCCCGCATAGTGGAGGAAGTGGTGGATGTTTTCTTCACTTCTTGGCTGGGCAGTAGCTGCTGACTGTCCTCTATTAGATCGTCCTCACTGAAGAGTGGAGCTGAACCCGGATAAGATATTTGGTTAGGGGTTGATAAAGAATAGGAGAGGGGCAATGGGGGGACTGGGACTGCTCCCGGGCCATGCCAACTGAGGGTTGTGTCTGAGGAACCCACCGACTGTTGACTGGGGGTATCAGATGTAACTTGGGATGAAGTAGATGACCATGTTAACCAATCGATGACGGCAGATGGGTTGCTGGTAAAGACACGACCACTAGCTGACACCGGAAGCTCAGGCCTCTCGCTGCGACTCCTGCTGCCACTCGCCCATAGTCTGCTGTGACTTCTGCCTGATGAATTTAGGTCTCTGCCACTCCTCTGTACACATACCGGCACTTCTCTGCCTGACATACTTAGTGCATATATGAGGGGAGTACAATACGCTTTACTACACTTTAAACAGTATTTGTCTAGAACAGCAGCCGGTGTGTACTTTTGCCTTGACTTTCACAGTATCTAGGCCCTTGACAGATTAACAGGTATCTAGGCCCTTGACAGATTAACAGGTTCAAAATAGCATACTACTTATATGTAGAAAAATGCGCTACAATACGCTTAAAAAAACATATTGGAGTAAAACACCAGCCGGTGATTACTTTTGCCTTGACTTTCACAGTATCTAGGCCCTTGACAGATTAACAGCTATAAAATAGTAAACTACTTAGATGTAGGTATGTGGTATGCATTTATGAGGCCAGAAAAATGTGCTACAGTAGGCTTAAAAAAAACATATTTTTGCACAACACCAGCAGTACACAACTAGAGATGAGTGAACTTTTCAGAAATTCGATTCGGCCGATTCGCCAAATTTTCCTGAAAAGTTTGTTTCGATCCGAATTTGTTCGCGGCGAATCGATATTAAAAAAAGGCTATTTCTAGCCTACACACAGACTCTATAGGGGTATAGAACACTTTGCTGTGTCCTAAAACGCATATGGAGTGTGCTGGGGTAGTGAAATAATACTGTTATTCAGAATAGCATGCAGATTACCATCATCGCTCTTAGAATCACTGCCGCACAGCAGCACAATGACAGAGCCTGGTGTTGGCATCAGTGTCAGGAGACCATATAGTGACTGAATGACATAGCGTGGACATGTTGGCAGCAAGAGGAGACCATTTAGTGGCTGAATGGCACAGCTTGGAGTTGGCTGATGCACTAGTACACTACACACCAGGGCTTCACAATCCCCCCCAAAAAAACAACACAATATATGAAATTTTTGACAAAGATTTCTCATTGGCAGCACCCGCTATCCAAAAATTTGAAATTAACAGACCCAGGCCCCACCTCTGCGGCATCAGTAACCCATATATTGCCTGAAGGACACAGCCAGGAGTTGGCTGATGCACCAGTTCACACCAGGGCTTCACAATCCCCCCTCCAAAATCAACACAATGAGAAATTTTTGTCAAAGATTTCTCATTGGTAGCACCCGCTATCCAAAAATTTGAAATTTCTAGAACCAGGTCCCACCCCTGCGGCATCAGTAACCCATATATTGCCTGCATGACACAGCCTGGAGTTGGCTGATGCAAGAGTACACACCAGGGCTTCACAATCCCCCCCAAAAAACAACACAATATCTTACATTTTTGACAAAGATTTCTCATAGGTAGCACCCGCTATCCAAAAATTTTAAATTTCCAGACCCAGGCCCCACCTCTGCGGCATCAGGAACCCTTATATTGCCTGAAGTACACACCCGGGCTTCACAATCCCCTCCAAAAAACAGTGTAAGAACAAGCGCATATCCAACAGTTCACAAGACTCTATAATGCAGGATGGTGGACCACCCAAAGACATTCTTCTCAAAAATAATAAACCACACAATGTTTGACATTTTTTTACAAAAACGAATTCAATATGTGTGTAAGCGCATCTGTCTCCAAAAGATCAGACCAGCAAAGGACTTTTTTCGGCCAAAATGATGAAGCAGAGTTAATCCCTGTGGTTTTTTTTTTTTTTTTTCATTAAAAAATCACACGCAACAAGCCTTCAGTTGTGTAACGATTAGCATTCTGGAAAATTTAATTTTATTACCGATAAAATTATCAGTAAATTAAAAAAAAAAACACTACCCAAGAGTGTTTAATTACCCCATACATTACACCAGGAGCAGTCAGGAGAAGGCCTCAGCAGTACCCAAGAGGCTTTAATAACCCCCTACCTTTGCACGATCAATTGCGAGATCGAGCAATACCAGGTGTGTTATGCCCTCAGATTTCCGGGGCCGCAGGTGCGCTCCACCGAACAGATTAGCGTGTCTCTATTTTTCATCGACCTATGCTGGTAACCCGCTAACTCCCGGAAAGGTAAGCTGCCGCAAAGCAGGTGGTCTCCCCCGGGCACGTTTGGCTCCAGAATTTCCACTACTGCCACACCACGCTGACTGCCAACCGTGTTACCGCCTTTCTGACTCAAGGGCAACCTGCAACTCTCTTCTCCCGATGATGAACCCCCCTTCTCCTGAGATCGAGCAATAACAGGTGTGTTATGCCCTCAGATGTCCGTGGCCGCAGGCGCGCTCCACTGAACGGATTAAGGTGTGTCCATCTTTTTTGGTAGCACCCGCAATCCAAAAATGTTTAATTCCAAGACCCAGGCCCCTCTTCTGCGGCATCAGGAACCCATAGATTGCCTGAAAGACACAGCCTGGAGTTGGCTGATGCATGAGTACACACCCGGGCTTCACAATCCACCCCAAAAAAACTAAAACATTTTATTGAAATTGTCTGACAAAATACCTGTTTTGTAAAAACAAGCGCATGTACAGCAGTTCAGAAGACTCTATAATGCAGGATGGTGGACCACCAAAAGACATTCTTCTCCAAAAAAATTTGGTTAAAAAAATTATTACATGTGTGTAAGCATGTGTGTAATCTGTCTCCAAAAAATCAGATGACAAAAGGATTCTAATCGCCAAAAATTATTAAGCAGAGTTAATCCCTCTCCATCTATTTATTTGTTTTTTTCATTAAAAAATCACAGGCAAAAAGCGTTCCGTTGTGTAACGGTTAGCATTCTGCAAAATTCTATTTTATAACTGATAAAATTATCAGTAAATTTAACAATAACACTACCCAAGAGAGTTTAATTACCCCATACATTGCACCAGGAGCAGTCAGGAGTAGACCTCAGCAGTACCCAAGAGGCTTTAATAACCCCTTACCTTGCCTGATCAATTGCGAGATCGAGCAATAACAGGTGTGTTATGGCCTCAGATGTCTTGGGCCGCACTAGCGCGCCACTGAACGGATTAGCGTGTCTCTATCTTTCAAGGACAGGTGCGTGTTGCACGCTGAAACCAGTTCGTGATAGGAATCTGGGCTTGCAATAATTTAACCTTAAAACGAGGAATTACCAGTAAGTGAGGGTCATAAGCTGGCATTGATTAAGTCCCTGCCCTTTGTACACACCGCCCGTCGCTATAAGCAATTGGATTAGTTAGTGAGTTGGTTAGTGAGGTCCTCGGATCAGCCCAGGCGGGGTAGGAGAAGGCCCTGGCAAAGCACCGAGAATTTAACGATCATTGTTGAAATTTGCATTAAGCATGTATTTAGCTACTGTTAAACATGCAAAACATTTAAGGCCCAAGTCCAGAGGCACCATGGAGGCAAGTAGTTCCTGAAAGACACAGAATGAGTCTGGAGCATGCATTTGCAGTACCCAAGAGGTTTTCATAACCCCTTACATTTAAAGATCAATGTTTACATTTGCATTAAGCATGTATTTAGCTACTGCTAAACTTCAAAAAATTATAGGCCCAAGGCCTGAGGCACCATGGAGGCAAGTAGTTTGTGAAAGACACAGAATAAGTCTGGAGAAGTCATTCGCAGTACCCAAGAGGGTTTCATAACCCCTTACATTTAAAGATCAATGTTGACATTTGCATTAAGCATGTATTTAGCTACTGCTAAACTTCAAAAATTATAGGCCCAAGACCAGAAGCATCAGTTTTCCCCATATTAGGAGCATAGTTGTCCCCCAGATTAAGCAGCATAGATGTCCCCCAGATTAGGAGCATACTTGTCCCCCAGATTAGGCAGCATAGATGTCCCCCAGATTAGGCAGCATAGATGTCACCCAGATTAAGCAGCATAGATATCCCCCAGATTAGGCAGCATAGATGTCCACCAGATTAGGATCTTAGTTGTCCCCCAGATTAGGAGCATAGTTGTCCCCCAGATTAGGCAGCATAGATGTTCCCCAGATTAGGAACATACTTGTCCCCCAGAGTAGGTAGCATAGATGTCCCCCAGATAAGGAGCATAGTTGTCCCTCAGATTAGGCAGCATAGATGTTATCCAGATTAGGCAGCATATATGTCCCCCAGATTGGGAGCATAGTTGTCCCCCAGATTAGGCAGCATAGATGTCACCCAGATTAGGCAGCATAGATGTCCCCCAGATTAGGAGCATACTTGTCCCCCAGAGTACGCAGCATAGATTTCCCCAGATTAGGAGCATACTTGTCCCCCAGATTAGGCAGCATAGATGTCCCCCAGATTAGGAGCATAGTTGTCCCCTAGATTAGGCAGCATAGATGTCACCCAGATTAGGCAGCATAGATGTCCCCCAGTTTAGGAGCATAGTTGTCCCACAGAGTGGGCAGCATAGATGTCCCCCAGATTAGGAGCATACTTGTCCCCCAGATTAGGCAGCATAGATGTCCCCCAGATTAGGAGCATACTTGTCCCCCAGATTAGGCAGCATAGATGTCCCCCAGATTAGGAGCATAGATGTCCCCCAGATTAGGAGCATACTTGTCCCCCAGATTAGGCAGTATAGATGTCCCCCAGATTAGGAGCATAGTTGTCCCCCAGATTAGGCAGCATAGATGTCCCCCAGTTTAGGAGCATAGTTGTCCAACAGAGTAGGCAGCATAGATGTCCCCCAGATTAGGAGCATACTTGTCCCCCAGATTAGGCAGCATAGATGTCCCCCAGATTAGGAGCATACTTGTCCCCCAGATTAGGCAGCATAGATGTCCCCCAGATTAGGAGCATAGTTGTCCCCCAGATTAGGCAGCATAGATGTCCCCCAGATTAGGAGCATAGATGTCCCCCAGATTAGGAGCATACTTGTCCCCCAGATTAGGCAGCATAGATGTCCCCCAGATTAGGAGCATAGATGTCCCCCAGATTAGGCAGCATAGATGTCCCCCAGATTAGGCAGCATAGATGTCCCCCAGATTAGGCAGCATAGATGTCTACCAGATTAAGAGTTTAGTTGTCCCCCAGATTAGGAGCATACTTGTCCCCCAAATTAGGCAGCATAGATGTCCCCCAGATTAGGAGCATACTTGTCCCCCAGAGTAGGCAGCATAGATGTCCCCCAGATAAGGAAGCATAGATGTCCCCCAGATTAGGAGCATAGTTGTCCCCCAGATTAGGCAGCATAGATGTCACCCAGATTAGGCAACATAGATGTCCCCCAGATTAGGAGCATAGTTGTCCCCCAGATTAGGCAGCATAGATGTCTCCCAGATTAGGAGCATACTTGTCCCCAGAGTAGGCAGCACAGATGTCCTCCAGATTAGGAGCATACTTGTCCCCCAGATTAGGCATCATAGATGTCCCCCAGATTAGGAGCATACTTGTCCCCCAGATTAGGCAGCATAGATGTCCCCCAGATTAGGAGCATAGTTGTCCCTCAGATTAGGCAGCATATATGTCATCCAGATTAGGCAGCATATATGTCCCCCAGATTGGGAGCATAGTTGTCCCCCAGATTAGGCAGCAAATATGTCACCCAGATTAGGCAGCATAGATGTCCCCCAGATTAGGAGCATACTTGTCCCCCAGAATACGCAGCATAGATTTCCCCAGATTAGGAGCATACTTGTCCCCCAGATTAGGCAGCATAGATGTCCCCCAGATTAGGAGCATAGTTGTCCCCTAGATTAGGCAGCATAAATGTCACCCAGATTAGGCAGCATAGATGTCCCCCAGATTAGGAGCATAGTTGTCCCCTAGATTAGGCAGCATAGATGTCACCCAGATTAGGCAGCATAGATGTCCCCCAGTTTAGGAGCATAGTTGTCCCCCAGATTAGGCAGCATAAATGTCACCCAGATTAGGCAGCAAAGATGTCCCCCAGATTAGAAGCATACTTGTCCCACAGAGTAGGCAGCATAGATGTCCCCCAGATTAGGAGCATACTTGTCCCCCAGATTAGGCAGCATAGATGTCCCCCAGATTAGGAGCATAGTTGTCCCCCAGATTAGGCAGTATAGATGTCCCCCAGATTAGGCAGCATAGATGTCCCCCAGATAAGGCAGCATAGATGTCTGCCAGATTAGGAGTTTAGTTGTCCCCCAGATTAGGAGCATACTTGTCCCCCAAATTAGGCAGCATAGATGTCCCCCAGATTAGGAGGATACTTGTCCCCCAGAGTAGGCAGCATAGATGTCCCCCAGATAAGGAAGCATAGATGTCCCCCAGATTAGGAGCATAGTTGTCCCCCAGATTAGGCAGCATAGATGTCACCCAGATTAGGCAACATAGATGTCCCCCAGATTAGGAGCATACTTTTCCCCCAGAGTAGGCAGCACAGATGTCCCCCAGATTAGGAGCATACTTGTCCCCCAGATTAGGCAGCATAGATGTCCCCCAGATTAGGAGCATAGTTGTCCCCAGATTAGGCAGCATAGATGTCACCCAGATTAGGCAGCATAGATGTCCCCTAGATTAGGAGCATACTTGTCCCCCAGAGTAGGCAGCATAGATGTCCCCCAGATTAGGAGCATACTTGTCCCCCAGATTAGGCAGCATAGATGTCCCCCAGATTAGGAGCATAGTTGTCTCCCAGATTAGGCAGCATAGATGTCACCCAGATTAGGCAGCAGAGATGTCCCCCAGATTAGGCAGCATAGATGTCCTCCAGATTTAGGATCTTAGTTGTCCCCCAGATTAGGAGCATAGATGTCCCCCAGATTAGGAGCATACTTGTCCCCCAGAGTAGGCAGCAAAGATGTCCCCCAGATTAGGAGCATAGTTGTCCCCCAGATTAGGCAGCATAGATGTCACCCAGATTAGGCAGCATAGATGTCCCCCAGATTAGGAGCATAGTTGTCCCCCCAGATTAGGCAGCATAGATGTCACTCAAATTAGGCAGCATAGATGTCCCCCAGATTAGGAGCATACTTGTCCCCTAGAGTAGGCAGCATAGATGTCCCCCAGATTAGGCAGCATAGATGTCCCCCAGATTAGGAGCATAGTTGTCCCCCAGATTAGGCAGCATAGATGTCACCCAGATTAGGCAGCATAGATGTCCCCCAGTTTAGGAGCATAGATGTCCCCCAGATTAGGGAGCATACATGTCCCCCAGAGTAGGCAGCATAGATGTCCCCCAGATTAGGAGCATACTTGTCCCCCACATAAGGCAGCATAGATGTCCCCCAGATTAGGAGCATAGTTGTCCCCCAGATTAGGCAGCATAGATGTCACCCAGATTAGGATCTTAGTTGTCCCCCAGATTAGGAGCATAGATGTCCCCCAGATTAGGAGCATAGTTGTCCCCCCAGATTAGGCAGCATAGATGTCACTCAAATTAGGCAGCATAGATGTCCCCCAGATTAGGAGCATACTTGTCCCCTAGAGTAGGCAGCATAGATGTCCCCCAGAGTAGGCAGCATAGATGTCCCCCAGATTAGGAGCATAGTTGTCCCCCAGATTAGGCAGCATAGATGTCACCCAGATTAGGCAGCATAGATGTCCCCCAGATTAGGAGCATAGTTGTCCCCCCAGATTAGGCAGCATAGATGTCACTCAAATTAGGCAGCATAGATGTCCCCCAGATTAGGAGCATACTTGTCCCCTAGAGTAGGCAGCATAGATGTCCCCCAGATTAGGCAGCATAGATGTCCCCCAGATTAGGAGCATAGTTGTCCCCCAGATTAGGCAGCATAGATGTCACCCAGATTAGGCAGCATAGATGTCCCCCAGATTAGGAGCATAGATGTCCCCCAGATTAGGGAGCATACATGTCCCCCAGAGTAGGCAGCATAGATGTCCCCCAGATTAGGAGCATACTTGTCCCCCAGATAAGGCAGCATAGATGTCCCCCAGATTAGGAGCATAGTTGTCCCCCAGATTAGGCAGCATAGATGTCACCAAGATTAGGCAGCATAGATGTCCCCCAGATTAGGAGTATAGTTGTCCCCCAGATTAGGCAGCATAGATGTCAACCAGATTAGGCAGCATAGATGTCCCCAGATTAGGAGCCTATTTGTCCCCCAGAGTAGGCAGCATAGATGTCCCCCAGATTAGGAGCATACTTGTCCCCCAGATTAGGCAGCATAGATGTCCACCAGATTAGGAGCATAGTTGTCCCCCAGATTAGGCAGCATAGATGTCCCCCAGATTAGGCAGCATAGATGTCCCCCAGATTAGGCAGCATAGATGTCTACCAGATTAGGAGTTTAGTTGTCCCCCAGATTAGGAGCATACTTGTCCCCCAAATTAGGCAGCATAGATGTCCCCCAGATTAGGAGCATACTTGTACCCCAGAGTAGGCAGCATAGATGTCCCCCAGATTAGGAGCATACTTGTCCCCCAGATTAGGCAGCATAGATGTCCCCCAGATTAAGAGCATACTTGTCCCCCAGATAAGGCAGCATAGATGACCCCCAGATTAAGAGCATAGTTTTCCCCCAGATTAGGCAGCATAGGTGTCACCCAGATTAGGCAGCATAGATGTCCCCCAGATTAGGAGCATACTTGTCCCCCAGAGTAGGCAGCATAGATGTCCCCCAGATTAGGAGCATACTTGTTCTCCAGATTAGGCATCATAGATGTCCACCAGATTAGGAGCATACTTGTCCCCCAGATTAGGAGCATAGTTGTCCCCCAGATAAGGAGCATAGTTGTCCCCCAGATTAGGCAGCATAGATGTCACCCAGATTAGGCAGCATAGATGTCACCCAGATTAGGCAGCATAGATGTCCCCCAGATTAGGCAGCATAGATGTCCCCCAGATTAGGATCATAGTTGTCCCCCAGATTAGGCAGCATAGTTGTCCCCCAATCAGCGCGGGCCGGTCAGAGCCAATCAAAGGGCCGTATGTGGCAAGCAGGCCGTACAATGCCCAGGTCTGCCCCAGAGGCTTTCATAACCAACCACAATAGAGAAAATTTTGTTGTAGGAGCATGGTCAATCTACTCAGACCCATCTGTCATTGGTGGCTGGAAATCCTGGCTGATCCATCCCTGATTCATCTTGACAAAAGTCAGTCTCTCCACATTTTTAGTGGACAGACCAGTTCGCCTTGGGGTGATTATGACCCCGGCCGCACTAAACACCCGCTCTGATGGCACACTACTGGCCGGGCAGGACAACTTTTCCATTGCAAACTGCGCTAGTTGCGGCCATAAATCGAGTTTGGCTGCCCAGAAGTCCAGCGGATCTTCAATGGTTGTTGGCAGGGTCATGTCGAGGTAAGCCACCACCTGCTGGTTCAGGTCCTGCTCCATGTCCACTTGCTGCTGATGAGTAGCTTCACTTTTTGGCTGAAAGAAGCAACTTATCAGCGACTGTAGACTCAGGCTGCTGCTGATTGAGCCGGTACTGCTCCTGCCACCCCTCCCCTCCCCAGCAGCCGTGGCAGTGGAAAGTGAGCACAGAGGGTCCCCCGAGTCAGACCTGCGACTGGATGGACCATGTGGCCGATAGGCATCGGCCAACCGACTATGTAGAAGCTCCCTGAAGTAGGTTAGTTTGTCCTTCCATTCTGGGATGGTAGGGAGGGTCTAATAAGGTGGAGATCCAGAAGTCATCGTGCTGACGAATTTTGACAATTCGGGGGTCACTACGCAAGCAACTCAGCATGCATCGTGCCATTTGTGACAGTGACTCGCTGGGACTACCTGCCTCCATCTCCACTGCATACTGCCACGGTGTGTCTGGGTCCTCTGTCTCGCCTCCCTCGTAATAACCCTCCAGCTCCTCTGGCTGCTCCTGCTCTTCCTCTCCTGTCCAATGACCAGAAACACCGGCCATCTCATCCACCGTAAATTGTGCTCCGCTCTGCCCCTCGTCATCCTCCCCCCACAGGACTCATGTAGCCTTCTGATATAGGTGCAACATCTCCATTGCCGTGACCAGCCATGTTTTCAATCATTTTATGGAGTAAATGTAGGAGTGGAATTACATTGTTCATGGCGTAATTCAAGCGACTAACAAAAAATGTGGCTCCCTCAAAGGGCCTCAGCAAACGGCAGGTGTCACGTATGAGCTGCCACTCGTTCACATTGAAGTTACACAGGGGAGTACTCCTATCTGCTTGTATCATCAAAAAATCTGTGATGGCTTTTCTTTGCTCGTATAGTCTGTCCAACATATGGAGGGTGGAATTCCAACGTTTGGCAACGTCACAAATGAGACTACGTTGTGGGATACCATTCTGACGCTGCAGCTCAAGCAAAGTGTGCTTGGCGGTGTACGAGTGGCTGAAGTGCATGCACAGTTTAATTGCCATTGTCAGGACGTCTTTTAAATGGGGTGAAGACTTGATGAACTTCTTGACAACCAGATTCAACATGTGTGCCATGCAGGGCGAATGGTTCACACTTCCTTGTCGCAGCGCGGCCACAATGTTCTTCCCATTGTCAGTCACCATGGTTCCCATTTCCAGATTTCGTGGAGTAAGCCATACTCGGATTTCTTCCCTAATGAACTTTAGCAGTTCCTCCCCTGGGTGACTCCGTTCGCCAAGGCAAACCATGTGAAGGACGGCTTGACACCGCTGTGCCCTACACACGTGGTACGATGAAGCGCCACCAAGATTTGGACGTACAGTGGAGGCTGAGGACACAGTGGAGGAGGAAGAGGAGGCGCACACTGTAAAAGGATCAACTGTCTGGGAGCCAGAGCGTGGAGGAGGAAGCGGTGTGACCTGTCCAAGTTGCTGTTGTGGCTGTGCAGGAACAACATTTACCCAGTGGGCCATAAAAGACATGTATTGTCTCTGTCCGTAGTTACAGCTCCACACGTTGGCGCTGCCGTTCACTTTTGAACACACAACGACAGGCTCAAGGACTGGCCCACCTTCTCTTGTACAAGCTTATGCAGGGCTTCGCAAAGAAATGATGGCTTGGGACTCTCGGCACAAGCCATCAATTCCCTGAAAGCTGCAGAGTCCACCAATTAGAAAGGGAGTGACTGCAATACCAGCAACTTGGACAGGAGCACATTCAACTTCTGTGCCGTTGGAGACTGTTGTCTCTTGGACATGGCTTCGCCGATCGATTGTTGGCGGAATGGCTGACTACGAGCGGAAGAAGCAAGAGCGCAAGAAAAAGGGTTTGACACAATGCTCCCTTCGGCTGAGGTGGAGGAACCTTGGCTGGATGACGGAGGGAGCGGATGGCCACTGGGTGATGCGGCAGGCTGGACCACTACCTCGAGCCACGGTTATCTCAGGCCGCTTTATGGTGGCGAATCATGTGTTGACGCAGGGCAGTGATGCCGAGATTGAGACCCTGGCCACGCTTCACTTTCTGCCGACAGATTTTGCATGTGACTACGCGAAGGTCCTCCGGATTCTTTATGAAGAACAACCACACCGCAGAGTAGCTGATTTTCCCACCCGCAGTTCGCACTATTTCACTGCTATTGGCGCCGTCTTCAGGAACCCCTGTTCCACTACCTCCCTGAATGCTAGCTTGCCGCGAAGCAGGTGGTCTCCCCCTGGCAAGTTTGTCTCCTGAATTTCCACTACTGCCACCACCACGCTGATTGCCAACCGTGCTACCGCCTTGCTGCCTCACAGACAAAGAGCAAATATCTTCTCCTGATGATGATGAAGCCCCGGCTTCTGCACCCGGCTCCCAATTGCGATCTGCTTAATCATCATCAAAAGATGTGTGCACGTCACTGATGTCCTCCTCGTGTTCCACAACAGTGTCTGCCTCAGGACCCTGAACAATTGAAACACCGCCTCCCACGTCACTCTCTGCATCAATACTTGCCCGCCTTGAGGAGCAAGGGACGCATGTCTCCTCACATTCTTGGCTGCCCATTAGATGCTGACTGTCCTCTATTAAATCGTCCTCACTAAATAGTGGAGCTGAACCCAAAGCATGAGATACTTCTTTGGGAGAAGGGACAGCATAGGACCAAGGCAATGGGATTACAGGGACTGCTCCTGGGCCATGCCAACTGAGGGTTGTGTCTGAGGAACCCACCGACTCTTGACTGGGGTTGTCAAATGTCGCTTGTGATGATGGGGATGAGTGTGCAAACCAATTGACGAGGAGAGATGGGTCGGCGACACGACCGCTGGGTGTTAACGGGAGCTCAGGCCTATTGTTGCGACTCCTGCTGCCACTCGCCCCAAGTCTGTTGCCAACTCTGCCTGACGTATGTAGGCCTCTGCCCCTTCTCTGTGCACGTCCTGGCACTTCTCTGCCTGACATACTTAGTGCGTTTATGAGGGTATAGAACAGCAGCAGGCGATTACTTACGGCTGTCCTTTCAAAGTATATAGGCCCTAGACAGAATAACAGTTACTAAATAGTACACTCCTTTGTTGTATGTATGCCCTTTGCAATGATGAGCGCACTGGTATGCATATTTATACGCAGAAAAAACACTCTTTTTTTTTTAAATGCACCAGCAGGTGTATACTAATGTGTGGAATAGTGCTGAATTTAGCACAGAGACAGAATAACAGGTAGTAAATAGTACACTTCTTGGTTCTATGTATGCCCTTTGCAATTATGAGCGCACTGTTAAGCGTATTTATACACAGAAAAAAACTCTTTTTTTGTTGTATACACCAGCCGGTGTATACTAATGTGTGGAATAGCACTGAATTTAGCACCGAGACTGAAATACAGGTACTAAATAGTACACTACTTGGTTGTATGTATGCACTTTGCAATGATGAGCGCACTGTTAAGCGTATTTGTACGCAGGAAAAACTTTTTTCTTCTTTAATACACCGGCAGGTGTATAACATGAGGTATAACACTGAATTTAGCACAAAGACAGAAAAAAAGGTAGTATATGGTACGCTATTTGCTTGTATGTAGTCCCTTTGAAATGATGAGGCCACTGAAAAAGCGTATTTGTACGCAGGAAAAACTTTTTTTCTTTAATACACCGGCAGGTGTATACCGTGTGGTATAACACTTAATTTAGCACAGAGACAGAAAAAAAGGTAGTATATGGTACGCTATTTGCTTGTATTTAGGCCCTTTGCAATGATAAGGCCACTGTTAAGCGTATTTGTACGCAGGAAAAACTTTTCTTTCTTTAATACACCGGCAGGTGTATAACGTTTGGTATAACACTGAATTTAGCACAGAGACAGAGTAACAGGTGAAAAATGGTAAAAAGGCACTAAAGTCCACACTAATATGACGTATTTCTGAACAGCGTTACAGCACAGTACTCTGCACTCCTGTCTTTCCCTAATGCTGATGGGACTAGCAGTTGCAGTGTAACGCTGTGGTATGAGCTATTCACACACATGCAGTCCCGTCCTCTCCATCTGAGTGCATAGATGAAATGAAGAGAGGCAAGGTGGCCGCCGATTATATAGGGGCTGTGACATCACAGGGGTCAGTGAACACTGATAGGCTGCATCTCACATGTGGTTCAGGGTCAGCCCGCCTACCTTCATTCCCGTCGGTGTTTCCCGCCCTCCCATAATCCCCTGCCCCATGTACTCACATGTGGATCCGCCATCTTAGGTCTCCAATAGCCTGGAACGCTGTAAAATGGAGTTTAATGAAGCGATTTGTGCAATAGAATCGCGGCGATATTCGTATTTGTTGCAAATCAAATTTTTCATGAAATTCGTAACGAATTCGGGTTCGTCAACTTCGATTCGCTCATCTCTATACACAACAGTGCTGGAGAACACAAAAACTGTGTACTAAACCCAAAATTGCACTCTGTCAAAGACTTCTAGGAATGGACTGCTGGGTATTATACTGTCTACAGACTAGTATAACCAGCAGATGATTTGTTGTGGATTAAAGACACAGAATTGCACTGAAAAATTATTCATGCCTCCTCTGCTAAGGCTCATCAAGTTGAGGCAGCTTGTTGAAATGTATGAGGCAACACACAGCTCTCTGCCCCTCTCTGTAATAAAATGCTGTAGAAAGTGACTGGGAGGTTAATGGCTGCAGTAGAAATCCTTTTCAGTGGAAAAAACACTGATGTGACTAGGAGGTGAAATGCTGCTGGAAAAAGCTTTTCTCTGTTACAGGCACACACAGGCTGTCCGTCCTATCTGCAGTGTAATAAATTAAGTGACTGGCCGCAATATGGCTGCCGATTATATAGGGCTGTGACATCACAGGGGTGACTGGCTGCTGATCCTGCATGTGAGTCATCGCGCCTACCCACCTCCACGCCTTGCCTTCCCAGAGTTCCTTGCCCCATGTCCTCACATGTGGGTCTGCCATTTTAGATGCCCTGGAGCCTGGACTGCACTAAATAGAGTTTAATGGAACAATTTGCACGATAGAATCGCAGCGATATTCACATTAGTTGCAAATCAAATTTTTCATGAAATTCGTTACGAATTCGGATTCATCAGCTTTAATTCGCTCATCTCTACTCAGGAGCAAAAAGAGCTAGGTACAGCTCTGTCTGTAATGAACATTACGTAACAATGTTTAGCACTTATCTGATCGCCTTGTAGTTTGCAGACTTTGTTTAACCCATTAAGGACTCATGACGTACGCGTATGTCATGAGTCCGGGTCCTGCAATATAACGCGGGGTCGCACGGCGACCCCGCATCATATGGCGGCGGGCCACGGCGTCATATTGAAGCCAGGACCCGCCGCTAAAAGCATGCAGAACTGTGATCGGTTATTAATCCTTTAGCCGCGCACTCAAAGCTGAGCCGCGCGGCTAAAAACGGAAGTGAAAGTGCCCGGCTAGCTCAGGGAGCTGTTCGGGATCGCCGCTGCATAATCGCGGCATCCTGAACAGCTGTTGCACAGGAGAAGGTCTTCTTACCTTCTCCTGCGCTGTCCGATCGCTGAATGAATGCTTCAAGCCTGAGATCCAGGCTTGAGCATTCAATCGCCGAAAACACTGATTGATCCATTCCTATGGAGATGCATCAATCAGTGTTAAAGATCAGTTAATGCAATGTTATAGCCCCCTATAGGAGCTATAATATTGCATAATAAAAGTGTAAAAAAAAATCCTTAACCCTTTGAATTATCCCTTCCCCTAATAAAAGTTTGAATCAACCGGCATTTCCAAGAATAAAAAAAAGGGTAAATAAAAATAAACATATGTGGTATTGCTGCGTGCGGAAATGTCCGAATTATAAAAATATACCGCTTTTTAAACCGTACGTTCAATGGCGTATGCGCAATAAAATTCCAAAGTCCAAAATAGCGCATTTTTGATCACTTTTTATACCACAAAAAAGTGAATAAAAAGTGATCAAAAAGTCTGATCACAACAAACCTGGTAACGCTAAAAACTTCAGATCACGCCTCATAGCGCCCTGAATACAAAAAAATAAAAAAGTTATAGGGGTCAGAAGATGACCATTTTAAACATATAAATTTTCCTGCATGTATTCATAATTTTTTTATGAAGTGATACAAAATCAAACCTATAAAATTAGGGTATCATTTTAACCATATGGACCTACAGAATAAAGATAAGGTGTCATTTTTGCAGAAAAATTTACTGCGTAAAAACGGAAGCCCCCAAAACTTACAAAATAGTGTTTTTTCATCAATTTTGTCGCACATTGATTTTTTTTTCCTGTTTCACCGTAGATTTTTGGGTAAAATGACTAATGTCATGGCAAAGTAGAATTAGTGATGCAAAAAATAAGCCATCAAATAGAATTTTAGGTGAAAATTTTTAAGAGTTATGATTTTTTAAAGTTAAGGAGGAAAAATTGAAAATGAAAAAATGGAAAAAGCCCAGGTCCTTAAGGGGTTAAAGACTTTTTTTTATAATGTATGAAAGGTGACTACATAAAAGCCATGTAAGAAGTCCAGAATGGAAAGTCACTCTTGTCATTACATTCTCATGGCATGAAGGACATTTCCAAAATAATCTGCATGTCATACTTAACCCCTTAAGGACCTGGGGTTTTTCCGTTTTGGCATTTTCGTTTTTTCCTTCTTACCTTTAAAAAATCATAACTCTTTCAATTTTGCACTTAAAAATCCATATGATGGCTTATTGTTTGCGCCACCAATTCTACTTTGTAATGACGTCAGTCATTTAACCCAAAAATCTATGGTGAAATGGAAAAAAAATTCATTGTGAAACAAAATTGAAAAAAAAAACGCCATTTTGTAAATTTTGGGGGCTTCTGTTTCTACACGGTAAATTTTTCTGAATAAATGACACATTCTCTTTATTCTGTAGGTCCATACAATTAAAATGATACCCTACTTATGTAGGTTTGATTTTGTCGTACTTCTGGAAAAAATCATAACTACATGAAGGAAAATGTATAGGTTTAAAATTGTCATCTTCTGACCCCTATACATTTTTTATTTTTATACGTATGGAGCGGAATGAGAGTTCATTTTTTGCGCCGTGATTTGAAGTTTATAGTGGTTTATAGTATTTTTCAATTGGTAGGACTTATTGATCGCTTTTTATTCAATTTTTCATGATATAAAAAGTGACCAAAAAGGCACTATTTTGGACTTTGGAATTTTTTGGCGCATACGCCATTGACCGTGCGGTTTAATTAACTATATATTTTTTATAATTCGGACATTTCCGCAAGCCGCAATACCACAGATGATTATTTCTATTTACACAGTTTAAATGGGAGGGGTTAACTGATCTTTATTCACTTTTTTTTTTTCCACTTTTGTTTGCAGTGTTATAGCTCCCATAGGGGGCTATAACACTTCACACGCTGATATTTTACATTGATCAGTGGCTTCTCATAAGAAACCACTGATCGATGATTCTGCCGCTTGACTGCTCATGCTTGGATCTCAGGCACTGAGCAGTCATTCGTCGATCGGACAGCATGAGGGCAGGTAGGGATCCTCCGGCTGTCATGTAAGCTGTTCGGGATGCCGCAATTTCGATGCGGTGATCTGCAACAGCTCCCTGAGCTAACCGGCAGTGATTGAATTTCACTTTAGACGCGGTGTTCAACTTTGAACGCCGCGTGGCACCGCGATCAATGCCGGGCGCTTTTAGCCACGGGTCCCAGCCGTTAGAGGCCGGGCCTGACCCGTCGTGGCCCCGCATTATAGAACAGGAGTTGACTCAGGACGTACAGGTACGCCCTGGGTCCTTAACAGGTTAATAACAGTATTATGTTACTAACCCAGCACACATCCTATCCGTGTTACAGCAAGACAAAGTTTTCTACATCCCTATTGAGGCTCTCTGTAGGCCAGAAATTGCAGTTTTTAATAGCAAATCCCTACAAATAAATTTGCAGATAATTTGGCGAATCGGCCAAATCGAATAGTATTGGTTTTATTTCAATTGTGTATCTATCCAAGTGGCTAAGTGTAAATGTATCTCACAATGTAGGATGAGATAGATAGCACCAGTTTTTAACCCATTGTGTGTGTTTGAATAAATGTTTATACAAATATTTGGATATATGAGAAATTATTGATTTTTTGGGTCACCATTTGGGGACCTATGAGTAATACATATTGCATTTTACACTTATGACAAGAAAACAGGTAAACTACTGTGAAGTATAACAAATGATGTATTGTATTAATCACAACTAGCTCTCCCACTGTAGAAAACAGTTTATTGAAATACATTTTCTATATATCTCAGTGTGGATGCCGTCACTAGGCTCCAAAGAAATCATAATATCCAGAAAATTTTATGCTTTTTCCTTGATCATAAAAGTAAAGTGCCTACCGATTTTTTTTGTGTTCAGTGTACTATTTAAATTGGAAAATAAGTGACAGTGCCATCCAAAAATAACATAATGTTTTCAATATGACAACTCCATTCGAAAACGGGATCTGTGTATTCATGTAAGTGTCTGAAAAAACAATTGTGCCTTTCCACCACAATAAAAATAATGTTGGGGATATGTTGGGGATATGTTGGGGATATGTTGGGGATATGTTGAGGATATGTTGAGGATATGTTGGGGATATGTTGGGGATATGTTGAGGATATGTTGAGGATATGTTGAGGATATGTTGAGGATATGTTGAAATATGTTCAGGATATGTTGAGGCCAATTACAGACTGTTATAGGCCTGTCTGAAGAGATGTGTTTTTAGGCCACGTTTGAAACTATGGATGTTGTTGTTGAGTCTGAGGGATTGAGGGATAGCATTCCAAAGAACCGGTGCAGCACGAGTGAAGTCTTGGAGACGGGAGTGAGAAGTTTGGATTATAGAAGATGTTAGTGTGAGGTCATTAGCAGATCAAGGCTGCCCATAAGCTGAGAAGACCATCCTAAGGACAGCACTCTCACATGGACTGCTATACCATCATGCTTTAAGAACTTCATCTTTTGTTTTCTGAACTTGCCATGCAAATCTCTTTTATATATTTTTGTAACTGTATGTCATTTGTTTCTGTATTTTTATATAGTCAGCACTGTGATACCTTTTATCAGATTAAATGTTTAATTAATCAGCTCTGGTCTTTGATCTCTAAATATATGAGCTCACTTTAGGGTTAATTTGGTGACTTGCTGGGACTTGTAGTACCCAGAGGTCTGGCGGCTTTAACCCTTGCACCATCACACTCTCTCTAGCATTTCAGCTGGACCGATAGGGTGTGATCATGACAACTGATTTCTCAATAGCCTCAGGACCATACCTTTGTAGTTGTTTTTATTCTTAAGCAATGTTGCCCCCCTTATCAGAGGGCTTCACTATAAGATTTTAGTTCTACAATGAAAGAATTTGTAAATCTGAGTGATGGACGATGGTATGTAATGAGGGATTTCAAAAATTGTCATCCCACTGTGGACATGTACATATATATATATATATATATATATATATATATATATATGTTTTTTTCTTCATATACCCTATACGGGAGGGTCTGCAATGACCATTGATCATGCCAAAAGCCCAATTATTTCCCCAAATTTCTTTAACTTGAGTTATATACATATATATTTTCTTATATTTTTATATTTTTTTTATTCATTTATATTTTTTTTATTCATTCCTTTATTTTTATTTTTTTTCATTTCTATTTATTTTTAATAAAAAATGTTTTTTCATATTTTTTTTTAATCCTTATTCATTTTCTTTATTTTTCATATTTCTTTATATTTTTATTTTTATTTCATGTATTTTTTTTACATTTTTATATGTTCTTTTTTCACATTTCATATCAGTTTATTTATTTTATTTTTGATATTCCTTTTAATCTTTATTTGTGGTCGTTGCTACATGACTGAAATGCGTACAACCCTAATACTAACCTAACAACCAACTGTAACCAATAATCGATCAACCTCAACTAAGCAGTTTGGAGTGTGCCATAACTGCGGCGTAAAGAATATGCCTGGAAAAGAGGGCATACCCTGTGGTAAGTGTGATGGAATGAAAA
The DNA here is from genome assembly GCF_029499605.1 of Hyla sarda. NCBI lineage: Eukaryota > Metazoa > Chordata > Amphibia > Anura > Hylidae > Hyla > Hyla sarda. The sequence continues at coordinate 110,215,772 of NC_079191.1, forward strand.
GAAGGGGGGGCGGGTGGGAGCGAAGAACCCACGGCGTCATTGAAGGGGGGAGAGCCATGAGTTTTATAGTCATCCCGCTCCTCCCACAATTACAGGCCAGCTGCGCAGGCCTTTCCATTTGTGGTCGTTGCTACATGACTGAAATGCGTACAACCCTAATACTAACCTAACAACCAACTGTAACCAATAATCTATCAACCTCAACTAAGCAGTTTGGAGTGTGCCATAACTGCGGCGTAAAGAATATGCCTGGAAAAGAGGGCAAAAGCCGGATTTAAACAAACATTTGTTTATTGCGGATTACAACACAAGAGACTGGAATGCGCTAGCCATTTCTTTGCGAGGGTTAGGGAAATACTGCATGTAGCATCCGCATTTCCAACATCCTAATTTCATGATTACGTGGGCTGGGACCCCGTGCTTAGAATTGGCTGTAGCTGCGCCAATACGGAAGGAGTGACCGGATAATGAAGTCGGGACTCCTCCCAGCGACCCGACCGAAATGCGTAAATGTTTGATGAATTGAGAAGTAGTTAGCGGGTTGGACCTGAAATGGAGTAAAGGGTCGTCAGCTGATAGGTTAACACAGGCATTCAACAATTCACGGAGGACTGTGGCAGGACACCCTTTGTGCACGGTGGGGAAAACCGAACAACCACAGTTTGACCCGGTGAGGAGGTCTTGGTCTGACTGAGGGACAGCTGGAAATGATCAGAGACATGTGACAGCTGACTGACCTTAGGAAAGGGCGCGTTAATGGTCCGAGTAGTACACTCACCCGGTCTGAGAAACCCATAACAGGCAAGGTACATGGCCGCTTTTAATGTGAGGCTATCACGAATACCCAATGGTGCGAAGTCTAACAAGTCGGACAACTGCCTGAACATGTTGCCTGTGATTGGTTGTCTGACTGGGCTGCGAGGGACTTCCTTCTCAAGGATGCCCTACAGAGCGGACTTCACCAGGCGAGAAGAGAGTATAGAGTAACTACGGGTATTGGTCAAGGAAAAATGGTGTTGGATACCGGCTAGATAACTCTTAATAGTATTGTGGGATAAATGCAGTGTGGTATGGCAAAACCCGACATATGCTAATAGGAAGGGAACTGAAATCTTGTCGCCCTCGGCGTGCTTGGATCTGGATTTGGAAAACGAGTTCCACGCCGTACCATAAATTTTTTGCGTATTTGCGGACAAGGCATCTGCTGCAATATTCTGGACTCCTTCAACGTGAGCACATGTGAAAGTAAATGTATGTAGTAGGGACAGCCAAACTAACCGTCTAGCCAAGCTCATTTATCTATAACATAGCTGACCGTCTAACACCAGGACAGAGAGAGAGTATCCGAAGACGTGACGGATGAGAATTGTATACGTGACTGGACCTAGACAAGTATGTGCCCGGTGACAAGAGCGAAACGTTATACAAGTACCTTAACAACCTAGAACACCCTGAAGAGCATCTTTAGGAACGAGACTACACAGAGAAAGGAGCGCATCGACAATGCAAGCAATCACAACCTGAAAGCGTATCAGGTTCATGAGGTGATTACTTGGACAACAATAATCAACTCTTTAAACCAGGACAGAGGGAAAGTATCCGAAGACGTGTTGGACGAGAATCGTATGCGTAACCGGGCCTAGACGAGTATGCGCCCGGTGACAAGTGCGAAACGTTATACGAGTATCATATCAACCTAGAACACCATGAAGTACATTTATGGGACATGACTACACATAGAAAGGAGCGCATCGACAACGCAAGCAATCACAACCTGAAAGCGTGTCAAGTTCATGAGGTGATTACTTGGAGAACAATGTACGACACTTTAAACCAGAACAGAGGGAAAGTATGCGAAGACGTGTCGGACGAGAATCGTATGCGTAACCGGGTCTAAACGAGTATGCGCCCGGTGACAAATGCGAAACGTTAAACGAGTACCATATCAACCTAGAACACCATGAAGTACATTTTTGGGACATGACTACACAGAGAAAGGAGCGCATCGACAACGCAAGCAATCACGACCTGAAAGCGTGTCAGGTTCATGAGGTGATTACTTGGACAACAATAAGAAACTCTTTAAACCAGGAGAGAGGGAAAGTATCCGAAGACGTGTCGGACGAGAATTATATGCGTAACTGAGTCTAGATAAGTGTGTGCCCAGTGGTAAGTGCGAAAGTTCATACGAGTACCATTACAACCCAAAACATCGTGAATTCCGTTTTTTGAGAACGTGACTATATCGTAAAAGAGGTGCACCGACAACACAAGTAAACACAACCTGAAGACGTGTCAGGTTCATGAGGTGATTACTTGGATAATAAAACAAATCTTATCACCTATGTGTGGCGTTATTGCTGTTCTGAAGGCGTGTCAGTAACAACCGTGCAACGTACTCCCTGAAGGCGTGGGAGGCATGATGGGTATACATCACCTATGTGTGGCGTGTCAGTCATAACAATTATGCGACGTACCCTTTCTGAAACATGACAAGCTTAACAGGTAAATACCACCTATGCGTAGTGTCAGTGTCGTTCAGAAGGCATGTCAGTACCAACGATAATGAGACATACCCCGTCTGCAACGGTTTACTGGGTCAGCCCCGCCTGTGCGTCGTGTAATAGTCGTTCTGAATATATGTCAGCAGCGACAACTGCTATGTATCACCCTGCCTATATAAAGATGCGTGCAGAACGACTAAGTGTGAAACTGTCGTGAACCGCTAAGCATGGCTATACCACCAACTTGATGAACCTATACTCGGGCCAACCATATACGCGTATAGACCACCAGTGAATGCCTGAAGCTAACCACGACCTGATGGCAGAGAATATGCCGGCAAGTAGTAACTATTATAACCACATACCTGCGTACAGGGCCACACCCCATGTGCTGTATGAGCATGTGCGCTGCACAAAACTGCGGGCGTACGAACTTCACAAATAGCGCAAGTGCATGTACAGAACACATGCCACGAGTGCACACGCAGCCTGATTCCCGCGTGCACCCGAGTAATATAACCCTACAAACACGCGTGATACAGGTCCTGCGAGCGGGTGTGCAGCACGAACCTTATGAGTGCATACTCAGTAGTAATCCTATGAGCGTGGGCCATGTAATACTATAAACGTGCGTACAGTGTGACTCGTATGAGCGTGTACAAAGTATGAATCCTATGAGTGTGTACAACATGACTCCTACAAGAGTGTGTGTAGTATGAACCCTGCAAGCGAGTACAAGCGTGTATACCACGTAAACCTACGAGCAAGTGTACAGTATGGATGCTACATTGGTATGCACCGCATGAACTTTATGAATTATGCAAGCGAGTGTACTGTATAAAAGCTACCGCGAATGTACTGCATAATCCTAACGCGTGTAAAGTAAGAATCCAACAAGCGTGTGTACAGTGTGTACTGTGTACAGCATGAATCTTATAAGTGTGTACGCAGCATAATGCTACAAGTATGTACAAGCGTGTGTATAGAGTAAATGCTACAAGCATGCACCCCCCAACTATGCGCAAGTGTGAGTGCAGTATGAATGCTACAAGCAAGCGTACAGCATGAACCCTAAGGGTGAATGTACAATATAATCCTACAAGCGAGTGCACAGTATGAAACCTGTAGGCAAGTAAACGGTATAAACACTACAAGTGTGTACTGTATGAATCTTACAAGCGTGTGTGCAGTATAAACCTTACAAAGGGGGTGTACAGTATGACCCTAAAAGCGTGTGTACGGTATAAAACTACAAGTGCGTAGAGAACGAATGAACCTTAAAAGCGTGTGTGGCGTATAAATGTAACCGGCATGAATCCTACCAACGTGCATGGGTACCAGGATGTGTACAGCATGAACCCTACGGCATGATTCCTAAAGTGAGAATCGTAGCTTCACAACAGCTGGAGGCACACCGCCCGGAAACACAGAAATATAAAATAAATGAAAAGAAAACTGTGAGGAAGTTAGTTAAGAGACAAAGGTTGGAAGTGAGCACAGCTGATGGTGTAGCGTGCCTTAGACTGACCAGATTGGCAGCTGTGGGGGTGGAGCATAAGGCCACAGGGTGGGGCGGAGCGGTGAGTCCGATTGAGTGTAAAGGTGTGCGAGTCTTAGTATACCGGAGACACATATAGATCCTCCCCGCAGCACAGAACTACAAAATGTGATAATGATATATATGTGCAGGAGGCTGTTCACATAGAGCGGTAATATTATACATGTGCAGGAGACTAATCACATAGTGCAGTAATGTTATACATGTGCAGGAGACTGTCCACGTGGTGCGGTAATGATATACATGTGCAGGAGACTGTTCACATAGTGCGGTAATGATATACATGTGCAAGAAGCCTAACACATAGTGCGGTAATCATATACATGTGCAAGAAGCCTAACACATAGTGCGGTAATGATATGCATGAGCAAGAAGCCTATCACGTAGTGCGGTAATGATATGCATGAGCAAGAAGCCTAACACATAGCGCGGTAATGATATGCATGTGCAAGAAGCCTATCACATAGTGCAGTAATGATATACATGTGCAGGAGATTGTTCACACAATGCAGCAATCAAATACATATGCAAGAAGCCTATCACATAGTGCGGTAATGATATGCATGTGCAGGAGACTGTTCACACAATGCAGCAATCAAATACATGTGCAAGAGGCCTAACACATAATGCGGTAATGATATGCATGTGCAGGAGACTGTTCACACAATGCAGTAATCATATACATGCGCAGCAAGCCGTTCACATGGCGCGGCAATGATATGCACGTGCAGGAGGCTGTTCACATAACAAAGTAATCGTATGCATGCGCAGCAAGCCGTTCACATAGTGCGGTAATGATTTGCTCGTGCAGGAGGCTGTTCGCATAACAAAGTAATTGTATACATGCGCAGCAAGCCGTTCAAATAGTGCGGTAATGATATGCACGAGCAGGAGGCTGATCACATAATAAAGCAAGCCATAAGAAAACACATACATGCGCAGCAAGCCGTTCACCTAGTGCGGTAATGATATGCTCGTGCAGGAGGCTGTTCGCATAACAAAGTAACCATATACATGCGCAGCAAGCCGTAAGTAATCATATACAGCTGAAAACCGTAAAAATGCTACCGGCGAATGCCGAATGCCGATATGTAATACGATAACCTGGGGCCGGGCTGACCAAGGGTTTCCCTGAACTCCGGCTCACCTCCAGAGTCCGGGAACCGCCAGCGTTACCCCCGGTCAGCCACGGCCACTTACCCCCACCATGCCGGCTGAAGCGAGCTTCCTGTCAGCTGACTCGTGCAGTCAGCTGACCGGTGGGAACGTGACTCCACTTCCTGCCGACATCACGTGACAACCCTCAAGCGAAGAACCCACGGCGTCATTGAAGGGGGGAGAGCCGTGAGTTTTATAGTCATCCCGCTCCTCCCACAATTACAGGCCAGCTGCGCAGGCCTTTCCATTTACTATTCATTTTTCTTTCATTTTTCATTATTTCTCTCTTTTTCTCAATTTTTCTAATTCATTTTACCATTTTTCATTACACAATTTGAATTTATTTATAGTATGTTTCACTATATAGGTATCACATATGGTACATCTAGTTGAGGTTTTTGGACACTGCAGGTGCTATTTCGCTTATACACCTTTTTTTTATATACTTCTTGTATGACAGGTATACTCTTCACCCCCGCTCACCAGCTTCAGTCTATTTTAACCCATTTCTATGTTTCTCGCAATATCGCATTAGTGTGAATGGCCCAACCGATGTCAGTTCATTACATGGGTGAGGAGTGTTGGCGGTTGCTGGGTTACTGATCATGTGGCTCGGACTTAGGTCACGTGGCCGTGGCTCTCCTGGTTCCCGGTGGAATATCGCGAGAGCTTTAGCGGTCACGTGGCGCTTCAGAGTCAGGTGACCGACTCCTTGCGACCGCACTACTCCTCACGCATGCGCAGTGCAAATTTCATGATGCCAGCGGCGCCATGTCTGTATCCACAGAGCGGGTAAGCGATATTATCCTCTGATTTGCATACGTTATTAATTATTTATATGTATTTCATGTGCGATGTATTAATTGGATATTAACTGTTTACTGTGTAGTATGTGAGTTATGTTTCAAGCATTGCTTTAAAAATTTTGGCACTTTACTAGCACTTCATATTTACACTGGTCACTGATATTTATTAAAGTATGACACTTTGTAATGTAACATTTTATGTCACTGTTTTTTAATTGGTTGTCTAATTAGAGATGTGAATTTGATTGTCTGTAATTCCACTTGCCTGGGTATATATACCCCATAATATGTGTGTATCACTAAGCTTGAAAATGGCTCCATAGGAGCAGAAACGTTGCTTCATTGAAGATGAGAAAATAAACCACTTTATATTTTTGGAGTGCTGCATCCTTGGTGTTTCTTCTATCTGAATGGACTGTGACCTGGTTTGGGTGCTGGCACCACTACTACAATATTTTTTAAGAGTGCTGCAATTATTTTTCTATTTGGTATATCTATATATATATATATATATATATATATATATATATATATATATATATATATATATATATATCCCAGTGTGATTGCTTCAGAATGTACGTAGGCAAGACTATTCAACAGTTATGTAGGAGAATTATTGAGCACATAAGTACCATCAATACCAAAAGTGATGTAACCCTAGCAAGCATTTTTTAAAGTTCTCAAGGAAGACGTGTCAAGCCTCTATTTTTGGTGTTTCATTAAACCCAAATAAATAATAAATTAGTCTATATGGACTTAATGAGGACTTTACTTTTTTGGCCTTTCTATAACCAGCATAATCCTTCCATTGCTTTAGGATTGTAAAAGAGTTAGAAAATTAAGGTGTACAGTATCTTCACTGCCTTTACTCATATGTGATATAACAGTAATAGGATATCCCTTAGGAATATGTTTGAATATCTATCAGATATAAAGTCTATATATATATATATATATATATATATATATATATATATATATAACAACTGGTCTGAATGAACAGCTCTCCATTAGACAGTTAGGTATTCTGTAGGTATACATTTGAATATCCATTGGATATAAAGTCTATGTATAACAATTGGTCTGAGTGATCTACTCTCCATTGGAGAAGCGTATTTACATATCCATCTATATATATATATATATATATATATATATATATATATATATATATATATATATAGTAGAAATCATTTAAACTATGTCAGTGCTTTTTTTGTTTTGTATGTCTCTGCAAAATGTATCAACCTTGCGCAAGCTTGTTGATAAATTTTGCTCAAACATAGACATTCCTTCATGTTTCTACCATCTGACACATTGGTGCGTGCACTCCTCGGTGTTCTATGTTTGCACAAAATCTGTTACCTTTGCACAAAGTTTTAATATCTAAACAAAAAATGTGCAATAGTAAATTAATGTGTAAAGCATATTTCTTTATATGGTACACGAGCACGTAGAGAACATCGGAAAATATTCTATCAAAAAAGACGCACCAAAAAAGACGCAATGAAAGTCACTGTGCAAATTTTTGCGCAAAAAAATACACAAGAAAAAGGGGTAAACTCTATGATTAATGTCCCCCAATGTGTGTATATATCTGTGTGTATGTTCCAGCATCACTTTCAAACAGCTGAAGATATTTTCATGAAACTTGGCACACATGTTAATTATATGTACAAAAACAAACATATGATAGATAAATTAACCCTAACCCACCCCCATTTGCGAGGGTCCGGGTTTTTTCAAGTCTATGGGAAATGTATGTTCCAGCATAACTTCCAAATAGCTGGAGATATTTTGATGAAACTTAGTACACATGTTACTTTTATGTCAAATAAAAATATATGATAGTTAAATTAACCCTAACCTACCCCCTTATGTGAAAAATGGGGTCCCATGCAAGTAATGTCTTAAGTCCCATGCAAATATACAGTATAGGACTTCCAGTAATTTATTCCAAGCTCTGTCGGTAAGCGGGTCAGTCTGGCCACACCCCTCCCGCGTGCCACACCCCACCCCACAAAGCCAGACCCACCATTTAAGCCACACCTCTTTTATTTTTTACCCTTTTTGTTCATTGGTCTGGCCTGCAAGTCATGCCCACTTCGACAAAACCACGCCTCCTTCTATTTTTGGCCTACAATCTCTTCAACACACCTCAACCCCACTCGAGGACGGGATTTAAGGATGACATATTAGGTCAGGATATGAGTGCGGGATATGAGGACGGGACGTAATCACGGGATTTGAGGTCAGGATATGAGTTCTATAAATTAGGTCGAAATATAAGGACAGGATATAAGAACAGGATATGAGGAAAGAGATATGAGGACAGGATATGAGGTCGGGATATGAGGACAGGATATGAGGTCATGATAAAAGGACGGGATATGAGGAAAGGGATATGAGGACCGGATATGAGGACCAGATATGAGGACCGGATATGATGTCAAGATATGAGGACAAGTACCTCCTCCTATGTTGCTTCCCCCCCTCCCCACAAGGATTAGGTAGAAAAAAACGGGCCACGCCGGGTACTCAGCTCTTCTGAGTGTTGCTGTGTAAGAGGGGGCGTGAAAGAGGAGTTTCAAAAACTGTGATTATCTGTTGTGCGGAGTGAATCTGTGGAGTGGGTGCGACTGCCTTTAGTCCACATTCATATTTTGGGTAAGTCTTTCTCTCTTGCACATAGTGGGACAACTGTTAGAGTTTAAACACCCTATTTCTTCTTTTTTTTCTCTGTTCCACCTCTAGGGGGAGGATGAGTAGATTGGGCACAGGTGTATAAATCTTAGCTTGGGACTCTTATTGAGAGCTTGCTCTTCTTAGTGTTGCTGTGTAAAAGGGGGCGTGAAAGAGGAGTTTCAAAAACAGGAGTTTGAAAGCAGGAGGTTGAGATCGCTGTGAGTGTTAATTTCTGAACCCACAGGGTCTACAAAAAATGTGAAGTGTAATTTTGACTGTCTGTTTTTGCCTATACATTTGTGAAATCCCCATAACTAGATGGCCTCCATGTTGGAAAATGCAGTCCAATGTACATCCTGTTCAATGTATGCAATCCTTGAACAACAGTTTGAGGGTGCATATTGTTGTGCGAGATGTGTGCTAGTTGTCCGTTTGGAAGCCCAGATTCTGCATCAAGAGGGGCGACTGGCAACAATGAGAAGCATTAACAACATGGAGAGGAGTCTCTTGCTCACTGAGCAGGCACTCTCAGGAGTAGAGGTGGGGGAGGACACTGGGACGGAGTTGCAGGACAGTCAGGCAGTTAGCTGGGTTACAGTTAGAAAGCGGGGTAGGGGAAAAAGTGTCAGGGAGGCTAGTCTTGAAATGGCACACCCCAACAAGTTTGCCCGCTTGGCAAATGAGGGGGATGCCATTGCAGAGCTAGCAGAACTGCAGCAGGATACTGCCTCTGACCGCCAGGGGGGTGTCTGCTCCAGTAAGGAGGGAGGGAGGAGTACAGGGCAGGCCAGACAGGTACTAGTGGTGGGGGACTCAATTATTAGGGGGACAGACAGGGCGATCTGTCACAAAGACCGGGATCGCCGAACAGTGTGTTGTCTGCCTGGCGCACGAGTTCGGCACATCGCGGATCGGGTTGACAGGTTGCTGGGCGGGGCTGGAGAGGACCCAGCAGTCATGGTACATATTGGCACCAATGACAAAGTAAGAGGTAGGTGGAGTGTCCTTAAAAATGATTTCAGGGACTTAGGCCGCAAGCTTAAGGCAAGGACCTCCAAGGTAGTATTTTTTGAAATACCACCAGTACCACGAGCCGCATCAGAGAGGCAGCGGGAGATCAGGGAGGTAAACAAGTGGCTCAGAAGCTGGTGTAGGAAGGAAGGGTTTGGGTTTATGGAGAACTGGGCTGACTTCGCAGTCGATTACTGGCTCTACCGTAGGGACGCGCCTCAATGGGGAGGGTGCAGCTGTGCTTGGGGAGAAGATGGCTAGAAGGGTGGAGGAGTGTTTAAACTAGGGACTTGGGGGGAGGGAACTTACAGCAAAGAGGGGGAAGATAGTGTAGATAGAGAGGTGGGAATTATAAATGTATCTGGGGGTGGAGCGGAGGGAGGGGTTAGAATAGTTAATAGGAATAGGCTTCATAGGAAAATAAAACTTACACCCTTGAATCCTATTAACCCCAATAACATAAAGGATGGAAATGTAAAGTGTATGTTCACAAATGCCAGAAGCCTAGCAAATAAAATTGGGGAGCTTGAGGCCTTGATACTGGAGGAACATATTGATATAGTTGAGGTCACTGAGACATGGCTGGACTCCTCGCATGACTGGGTTGTCAATCTGCAGGGGTTTACATTGTTTTGCAAGGATAGAATGAACAGAAAAGGTGGTGGAGTCTGTCTGTATGTAAGAAGTGGTATAAAAGCCAGTGTGAACGATGCCATAGTGTGTGATGATTCTGAGGATGTGGAATCACTGTGGGTAGAATTACAAAAGGAGGGAAATACTGAAAAAATAATACTTGGTGTAATATACAGACCCCCTAATATCACTGAAGAGATAGAAGGTCGGCTGCATAAGCAAATAGAGAGGGCCGACCGGGCAGGTACAGTGGTAATAATGGGAGATTTTAACTATCCAGATATAGATTGGGGTCCGGGGGTTGGCTAAAACTACAAAGGGGCAACAATTCCTAAATTTATTGCAGGATAATTTTATGGGCCAGTTTGTGAAGGACCCAACAAGAAGTGATGCCTTGTTGGATCTGATCATTTCCAACAACGCAGAGCTGGTTGGTAATGTAACTGTGAGGGAAAACCTTGGTAATAGCGACCACAATATAGTTACTTTTGACTTAAAATGTAGAAAACAAAGACAGACGGGGAAGGCAAAAACATATAACTTTAAAAAGGCAAATTTCCCTGGGCTGAGAGCTGCACTACAGGACATAGACTGGGGGGAGGTGTTCTCAAATACTGATACAGAAGGTAAATGGGACATCTTTAAATCAACTCTAAATAACTATACAGCTAAATATATACCAAAGGGGAACAAATAAACGATTAAAACTAAATCCTACATGGCTGACAAATGATGTTAAAAGAGCAATAAACAACAAAAAAATAGCCTTCAAAAAATACAAATCTGATGGGTCAGCTATAACATTTAAACAGTTTAAAGAGCTTAATAAAATCTGTAAAAATGTAATAAAAACAGCAAAAATTCAAAATGAGAGACAGGTGGCCAAAGAAAGCAAAACTAATCCTGAATATTTTTTTAGATATATAAATGCAAAAAAAACAAGGACAGAGCATGTAGGACCCCTTAATAATGATAATGGGGAGGTTGTCACAGGCGATAAAGAGAAAGCGGAGCTACTGAATGGGTTCTTTAGTTCTGAATATACTATGGAAGAAGGAGCTGACATTGGACAGGTCAGTGCTGGTAACACATCATGTAATGTACAGAACTGGCTTAATGTAGAGATGGTACAAGGTAAGTTAAGTAATATAAATGTAAACAAATCTCCAGGGCCAGATGGACTACACCCAAGGGTTCTTAGAGAGGTAAGTTCAGTAATATCTGTACCCCTGTTCATGATATTTAGAGATTCTCTGGTGTCTGGTATTGTGCCAAGGGACTGGCGGAAGGCGAATGTGGTGGCAATCTTCAAAAAGGGCTCTAGGTCTTCCCCAGGAAACTATAGACCGGTAAGTTTAACGTGCATTGTGGGTAAATTGTTTGAAGGACTTATAAGGGATTACAAAGCGGAATACATAGGGGATAATTGTATTATAAGTGATAACCAGCATGGGTTTACTAAGGATAGAAGTTGTCAAACCAATCTAATTTGCTTTTATGAAGAGGTGAGTAGAAGCCTTGACAGAGGAATGGCTGTGGATATAGTGTTTCTGGATTTTGCTAAAGCATTTGATACTGTCCCTCATAGACGTCTGACAGGTAAGTTAAGGTCTTTGGATTTGGAAATTTTAGTTTGTAATTGGATTGAACACTGGCTCATGGATCGTACCCAGAGAGTGATGGTCAATGATTCGTACTCTGATTGGTCCCCGGTAATTAGTGGTGTACCCCATGGTTCTGTACTGGGACCGCTGTTGTTTAATTTATTTATCAATGATATAGAGGATGGCATTAACAGCTCTGTTTCTATCTTTGCAGATGACACCAAGCTTTGTAGCACGGTACAGTCTATAGAGGATGTGTATAGGTTACAAGATGACTTGGATAGACTAAGTGTCTGGGCATCCACTTGGCAAATGAGGTTCAATGTGGATAAATGTAAGGTTATGCATCTGGGTACTAATAACCTGCATGCGTCGTATGTCTTAGGGGGGATTAAACTGGCAGAGTCACTGGTAGAGAAGGATCTGGGTGTACTTGTAGATCACAGACTACAGAATAGCATGCAATGTCAGGCTGCTGGTTCCAAAGCCAGCAGGATATTGTCATGTATCAAAAGTGGCATGGACTCAAGGGACAGGGACATAATACTCCCCCTTTTATAAAGCATTGGTTCGGCCTCACCTGGAATATGCTGTTCCGTTTTGGTCACCTGTCCATTAAAGGGACACTGTGGAGCTGGAAAGGGTGCAGAGACGCTCGACTAAACTAATATGGGGCATGGAACATCTTAGCTATGAGGAGCGATTAAAGGCGTTACAATTGTTTAGTCTTGAGAAGAGACGTTTAAGGGGGGGATATGATAAACGTATATGTTACGCCGAGCGCTCCGGGTCCCCGCTCCTCCCCGGAGCGCTCGCTACACTTCCCTCACTGCAGCGCCCCGGTCGGTTCCACGGACCCGGGGCGCTGCGTTACCACCTCCGGCCGGGATGCGATTCGCGATGCGGGTAGCGCCCGCTCGCGATGCGCACCCCGGCTCCCGTACCTTACTCGCTCCCCGTCAGTTCTGTCCCGGCGCGCGCGGCCCCGCTCCCTAGGGCGCGCGCGCGCCGGGTCTTTGCGATTTAAAGGGCCACTGCACCGCTGATTGGTGCAGTGGTTCCAATTAGTGTTTACACCTGTGCACTTCCCTATATCACCTCACTTCCCCTTCACTCCCTCGCCGGATCTTGTTGCCCTAGTGCCAGTGAAAGCGTTCCTTGTGTGTTCCTTGCCTGTGATTCCAGACCTTCTGCCGTTGCCCCTGACTACGATCCTTGCTGCCTGCCCCGACCTTCTGCTACGTCCGACCTTGCTTCTGTCTACTCCCTTGTACCGCGCCTATCTTCAGCAGCCAGAGAGGTTGAGCCGTTGCTAGGGGATACGACCTGGTCACTACCGCCGCAGCAAGACCATCCCGCTTTGCGGCGGGCTCTGGTGAAAACCAGTAGTGACTTAGAACCGATCCTCTAGCACGGTCCACGCCAATCCCTCTCTGGCACAGAGGATCCACTACCTGCCAGCCGGCATCGTGACAGTAGATCCGGCCATGGATCCCGCTGAAGTTCCTCTGCCAGTTATCGCTGACCTCACCACGGTGGTCGCCCAGCAGTCACAACAGATTGCGCAACAAGGCCAACAGCTGTCTCAACTGACTGTTATGCTACAACAGTTACTACCACAGCTCCAGCAATCATCTCCTCCGCCAGCTCCTGTACCTCCTCCGCAGCGAGTGGCCGCTTCTGGAATACGACTATCCTTGCCGGATAAATTTGATGGGGACTCTAAGTTTTGCCGTGGCTTTCTTTCCCAATGTTCATTACACTTGGAGATGATGTCGGACCAGTTCCCCACTGAAAGGTCTAAGGTGGCTTTCGTAGTCAGCCTGCTGTCTGGAAAAGCCCTGGCTTGGGCCACACCGCTCTGGGACCGCAATGACCCCGTCACTGCCTCTGTACACTCCTTCTTCTCGGAAATTCGAAGTGTCTTTGAGGAACCTGCCCGAGCCTCTTCTGCTGAGACTGCCCTGTTGAACCTGGTCCAGGGTAATTCTTCCGTTGGCGAGTATGCCGTACAGTTCCGTACCCTTGCTTCAGAATTATCCTGGAATAATGAGGCACTCTGCGCGACCTTTAAAAAAGGCCTATCCAGCAACATTAAAGATGTTCTGGCCGCACGAGAAATCCCTGCTAACCTACATGAACTCATCCATCTTGCCACTCGCATTGACATGCGTTTTTCCGAACGGCGTCAGGAGCTCCGCCAGGATATGGACTCTGTTCGCACGAGGCGTTTCTTCTCCCCGGCTCCTCTCTCCTCTGGTCCCCTGCAATCTGTTCCTGTGCCTCCCGCCGTGGAGGCTATGCAGGTCGACCGGTCTCGCCTGACACCCCAAGAGAGGACACGACGCCGCCTGGAGAATCTCTGCCTGTACTGTGCTAGTACCGAACACTTCCTGAAGGATTGTCCTATCCGTCCTCCCCGCCTGGAAAGACGTCCGCTGACTCCGCACAAAGGTGAGACAGTCCTTGATGTCTACTCTGCTTCTCCACGTCTTACTGTGCCTGTGCGGATGTCTGCCTCTGCCTTCTCCTTCTCTGCTGTGGCCTTCTTGGACTCTGGATCTGCAGGAAATTTCATCTTAGCCTCTCTCGTCAACAGGTTCAACATCCCGGTGACCAGTCTCGCCAGACCCCTCTACATCAATTGTGTAAACAATGAAAGATTGGACTGTACTATACGTTTCCGCACGGAGCCCCTTCTAATGTGCATCGGATCTCATCACGAGAGGATTGAACTGTTGGTCCTCCCCAATTGCACTTCTGAAATCCTTCTTGGACTTCCCTGGCTTCAACTCCATTCCCCAATCCTGGATTGGTCCACTGGGGAGATCAAGAGTTGGGGGCCCTCTTGTTCCAAGGACTGCTTAAAACCGGTTCCCAGTAAACCTTGCCGTGTCCCTGTGCTTCCTCATGTAACCGGTCTCCCTAAGGCCTATATGGACTTTGCGGACGTTTTTTGCAAAAAACAAGCTGAGACTCTACCTCCTCACAGGCCTTATGATTGTCCCATTGACCTCCTCCCGGGCACTACTCCACCCCGGGGCAGAATCTATCCTCTGTCCGTCCCAGAGACTCTTGCCATGTCTGAATACGTCCAAGAAAATTTAAAAAAGGGCTTTATCCGTAAATCCTCCTCTCCTGCCGGAGCCGGATTTTTCTTTGTGTCCAAAAAAGATGGCTCTCTACGTCCTTGCATTGACTACCGCGGTCTTAATAAAATCACGGTTAAGAACCGCTACCCCCTACCCCTCATCTCTGAACTCTTTGATCGTCTCCAAGGTGCCCATATTTTTACCAAACTGGACTTAAGAGGTGCTTATAATCTCATCCGCATCAGAGAGGGGGATGAATGGAAAACGGCATTTAACACCAGAGATGGACACTTTGAGTATCTGGTCATGCCCTTTGGTCTATGCAACGCCCCTGCCGTCTTCCAAGACTTTGTTAATGAAATTTTTCGTGATCTACTATACTCCTGTGTTGTTGTATATCTGGACGATATCCTGATTTTTTCTGCCAATCTTGAAGAACACCGCCAGCATGTCCGTATGGTTCTTCAGAGACTTCGTGATAATCAACTCTATGCCAAAATAGAGAAATGTCTGTTTGAATGCCAATCTCTTCCTTTTCTAGGATACTTGGTCTCTGGCCAGGGACTACAAATGGACCCAGATAAACTCTCTGCCGTCTTAGATTGGCCACGCCCCTCCGGACTCCGTGCCATCCAACGTTTTTTGGGGTTCGCCAATTATTACAGGCAATTTATTCCACATTTTTCTACCATTGTGGCTCCTATTGTGGCTTTAACAAAAAAAAATGCCGATCCCAAGTCTTGGCCTCCTCAAGCGGAAGACGCCTTTAAACGACTCAAGTCTGCCTTTTCTTCGGCTCCCGTGCTCTCCAGACCTGACCCATCTAAACCCTTCCTATTGGAGGTTGATGCCTCCTCAGTGGGAGCTGGAGCTGTCCTTCTACAAAAAAACTCTTCCGGGCATGCTGTTACTTGTGGTTTTTTTTCCAGGACCTTCTCTCCGGCGGAGAGGAACTACTCCATCGGGGATCGAGAGCTTCTAGCCATTAAATTAGCACTTGAGGAATGGAGGCATCTGCTGGAGGGATCAAGATTTCCAGTTATTATTTACACCGATCACAAGAACCTCTCCTACCTCCAGTCTGCCCAACGGCTGAATCCTCGTCAGGCCAGGTGGTCTCTGTTCTTTGCCCGATTTAATTTTGAAATTCACTTTCGGCCTGCTGATAAAAACATTAGGGCCGATGCTCTCTCTCGTTCCTCAGATGCCTCTGAAATTGAACTCTCTCCTCAACACATCATTCCTCCTGACTGCCTGATTTCCACTTCTCCAGCCTCCATCAGGCAAACTCCTCCAGGAAAGACCTTTGTTTCTCCACGCCAACGCCTTGGGATCCTCAAATGGGGTCACTCCTCCCATCTCGCAGGTCATGCGGGCATCAAGAAATCTGTGCAACTCATCTCTCGCTTCTATTGGTGGCCGACTCTAGAGACTGATGTGGTGGACTTTGTGCGAGCCTGCACTATCTGTGCCCGGGATAAGACTCCTCGCCAGAAGCCCGCTGGTTTTCTTCATCCTCTACCTGTCCCCGAACAACCTTGGTCTCTGATTGGTATGGATTTTATTACTGACTTACCCCCATCCCATGGCAACACTGTTATTTGGGTGGTCGTTGATCGATTCTCCAAAATGGCACATTTCATCCCTCTTCCTGGTCTTCCTTCAGCGCCTCAGTTGGCTAAACAATTTTTTGTACACATTTTTCGTCTTCACGGGTTGCCTACACAGATCGTCTCGGATAGAGGCGTCCAATTTGTGTCTAAATTCTGGAGGGCTCTCTGTAAACAACTCAAGATTAAATTAAATTTTTCTTCTGCATACCATCCTCAATCCAATGGACAAGTAGAGAGAATTAACCAGATCTTGGGTGACTATTTACGACATTTTGTTTCCTCCCGCCAGGATGACTGGGCAGATCTTCTACCTTGGGCCGAATTCTCGTATAATTTCAGAATCTCTGAATCTTCCTCCAAATCTCCGTTTTTCGTGGTGTACGGCCGTCACCCTCTTCCCCCCCTCCCTACCCCCTTGCCCTCTGGTCTGCCCGCTGTGGATGAAATTTCTCGTGATCTTTCCACCATATGGAAAGAGACCCAAAATTCTCTCTTACAGGCTTCTTCTCGCATGAAGAGATTCGCAGATAAGAAAAGAAGAGCTCCTCCCATTTTTTCCCCTGGAGACAAGGTATGGCTCTCCGCTAAATATGTCCGTTTCCGTGTCCCGAGCTATAAGTTGGGACCACGCTATCTTGGTCCTTTTAAAGTTTTGTGTCAAATTAATCCTGTCTCTTACAAACTTCTTCTTCCTCCTTCTCTTCGTATCCCTAATGCCTTTCACGTCTCTCTTCTTAAACCTCTCATCCTCAACCGTTTTTCTCCTAAATCTGTTCCTCCCACTCCTGTTTCCGGCTCCTCGGACATCTTCTCTGTTAAAGAGATTTTGGCCTCTAAAAAGGTCAGGGGAAGAACTTTTTTTTTAGTGGATTGGGAGGGTTGTGGTCCAGAAGAGAGGTCCTGGGAACCTGAGGACAATATCCTGGACAAAAGTCTGATCCTCAGGTTCTCAGGCCCCAAGAAGAGGGGGAGACCCAAGGGGGGGGGTACTGTTACGCCGAGCGCTCCGGGTCCCCGCTCCTCCCCGGAGCGCTCGCTACACTTCCCTCACTGCAGCGCCCCGGTCGGTTCCACGGACCCGGGGCGCTGCGTTACCACCTCCGGCCGGGATGCGATTCGCGATGCGGGTAGCGCCCGCTCGCGATGCGCACCCCGGCTCCCGTACCTTACTCGCTCCCCGTCAGTTCTGTCCCGGCGCGCGCGGCCCCGCTCCCTAGGGCGCGCGCGCGCCGGGTCTTTGCGATTTAAAGGGCCACTGCACCGCTGATTGGTGCAGTGGTTCCAATTAGTGTTTACACCTGTGCACTTCCCTATATCACCTCACTTCCCCTTCACTCCCTCGCCGGATCTTGTTGCCCTAGTGCCAGTGAAAGCGTTCCTTGTGTGTTCCTTGCCTGTGATTCCAGACCTTCTGCCGTTGCCCCTGACTACGATCCTTGCTGCCTGCCCCGACCTTCTGCTACGTCCGACCTTGCTTCTGTCTACTCCCTTGTACCGCGCCTATCTTCAGCAGCCAGAGAGGTTGAGCCGTTGCTAGGGGATACGACCTGGTCACTACCGCCGCAGCAAGACCATCCCGCTTTGCGGCGGGCTCTGGTGAAAACCAGTAGTGACTTAGAACCGATCCTCTAGCACGGTCCACGCCAATCCCTCTCTGGCACAGAGGATCCACTACCTGCCAGCCGGCATCGTGACAGTATATAAGTATATAAATGGCCCATACAAAAAATATGGAGAAAAACTGTTCCAGGTTAAACCCCCCCAAAGGACGAGGGGGCACTCCCTCCGTCTGGAGAAGAAAATGTTTAGTCTCAAGGGGCGACACGCCTTCTTTACCATGAGAACTGTGAACTTATGGAACAGTCTACCTCAGGAACTGGTCACAGCAGGAAAAATTTATAGCTTTAAAACAGGGTTAGATACATTCCTGGAACAAAATAACATTAATGCTTATGAAGAAATATAAAATCCCATCCCTTCCCCAATATCGCGCCACACCCCTACCCTTCAATTCCCTGGTTGAACTTGATGGACATATGTCTTTTTTCGACCGTACTAACTATGTAACTATATAAAGTCTATATATGACAACTACATTGACTGACCCATTCTCCATTAGAGATACTATAAATATACATGGGAAGTTTGATATAATTTCAATTTAATTTATCTAATTTTATATTACTGTAATACCCTCTGGAAAAAGCAGCGACCAATACTATACAGTTGTGGAAATCTGTGATAGTGAGAAAAGTAAGGTGCAATTTTCTAATTATTTGAAGCAATTTGGGTTTAATCTAATAGATCATGGGTTGCTGTAAAAAGTGTATAGGTCATTCCTGGACCAATAGGGTATTTACTGGAGGAAGTCCTTGTTTGTGACGATGATTTGTGAAGTACTGTAGAATATATAATATAAAATATTGATAGACCAGACCATTTATGGTTTTTTGGATTCACATATCAAACAAGAGAAGAATTATTATAATTCTTATGCACCTTCTAATTGGCACCAACATAAAGTAAATTTATTTGGTATATGAATCCATATTTATATATTGTGTGACACATTGGTTTATTTTAATGTTTAAGCCCACTTAATGACATTGTGAGAAAGCCCCATAGATGATTGGCTATGAGGTTTAACTTATTTGAGACATTAGGAAGAATGGTAGGAGACAATCTGATCTTTCACACATTTCCATAACTGATAATTAGTTGTACAGTGATTCAGGTTGAGGATTAAATAGTCACTTGATATTGTTATGATAATAGATGCCCTTGGAGTAGGGAAATATATGCCTTTATACTGATGTATAAATAAAGACTGCAGGTATTTGAGATGACATAGTTCAAGGAGACTGTATTTTGCAATCTTCTTATGCATTGGAAAACTAAGTCTGCATGTATGTCGTATTTTACTTTTGGAAAACATTGAGGGCTTCAAAGTTCAGCAGTAATTTTCCAATTTTTCACAAAATTTAAAAAATCGGAATTTTGCAGGGACCAGTTCAGTTTTGAAGTGGATGTAAAGGGACTTCATATTAGAAATATCCCACAAATGAACCCATTATAAAAACTGCACCCCTCAAAGTATCCAAAATGACATTCAGTAAGTGTGTTAACCCCTTAGGGGTTTCACAGGAATAGCAGCAAAGTGAAGGAGAAAATTCAAAATCTTAATTTTTACACTTGCATGTTCTTGTAGATTCAGTTTTTGAAATTTTACAAGGGGTAATAGGAGAAAAAGACCCGCAAATTTTTTTAACCCTATTTCTCTCGAGTACGGAAATACCTCATGTGTGTATGTCAAGTGTTCGCCGGGCACAGTAGAGGGCTCAGAAGGGAAGGAGCAACAATGGGATTTTGGAGAATGAATTTTGCTGAAATATTTTTTGGGAGGGGCATGTCGCATTTAGGAAGCCCCTATGGTGCCATTACAGCAGAATACACCCCTCAAGGCACGTGGCAAGCGATACAGTGAGCCTTAACACTCCACAGGTGTTTGACGACTTTTCATTAAAGTTGGATGTGTAAGTCACATTTGGCTTTTGGAAAGCAAATTTTGCTGAAATGGTTTTTGGGGGGCATGTCACAATTAGGAAGCCCCTATGGTGTCAGAAGAGCAAAAAAAAACACATGGCATACTATTTTGGAAACTACACCCCTTTAGGAGCGTAACAAGGGGTACAGTGAGCCTTAACACTCCACAGGTGTTTTATGACTTTTTGTTAAAGTTGGATGTGTAAATGAATTTTTCACTAAAATGCTGGTTTTCCCCCAAATTTTACATTTTCACAAGGGGTAATAGGAGAAAATGACCCCCAAAATTTGTAACCCAATTTCTTCTGAGTGTGGAAATACTCCATGTGTGGACGTCAAGTGCTCTGCTGACGCACTACAATGCTCAGAAGAGAAGGAGCGCCATTGATCTTTTGGAGAGAGAATTTGTTTGGGATGGAAGTCAGGGGCCATGTGCGTTTACAAAGCCCCCCGTGGTGCCAGAACAATGGATCCCCCACATGTGACCACTTTTTGCAAACTACACCCCTCACAGAATTTAATAAGGGGTGCAGTGAGCATTTACACCCCACTGGCGTTTGACAGATCTTTGGAACAGTGGGCTGTGCAAATGAAAAAATAAATTTTTCATTTTCAAGGACCACTTTTCAAAAATATGTCAGGAACCTGTGGTGGCGTAAATGCTCACTGTACCCCTTATTACATAACGTGAGGGGTGTAGTTTCCAAAATGGGGTCACATGTGTGTGGGTAGGGGGGTCCATTATTCCGGGACTATGGCAGCTTTGTAAACACATGTGGCCTTCAATTCCGGACAAATTTTCTCTTGAAAAGCCCAATGGCACTCCCTCTCTTCTGAGCATTGTAGTGCATCCGCAGAGCACTTTACATCCACATATGGGGTATTTATCTACTCAGAAGAAATGGGGTTACTAATTTTGGGTGGCTTTTTTCCTATTTTCCCTTGCGAAAATAAAAAAATTTAGGGTAACACCAGCATTTTAGTGAAATATTTTTTTTTTTTTCCATCCAAACTTAATGAAAATTCGTCAAACACCTGTGGGGTGTTAAGGCTCACTATACCCCTTATTACATTCCATGAGGGGTGTAGTTTCCAAAATGGGGTCATTTTTTTTTAAACTAACAGGCTGGTTTAGCGCCCAACTTTTCCTTTTCATAGGGGGTAAAAGGAGAAAAAGCCCCCCAAAATTTGTAGTGCAATTTCTCCTGCGTACGGAAATACCCCATATGTGTCCCTAAACTTTTTCCTTGAAATACGACAGTGCTCCAAAGTGAGAGAGCGCCATGCGCATTTGAGGTCTACATTAGGGATTGCATAGGGGTGGACATAGGGGTATTCTACACCAGTGACTCCCAAACAAAGTGCCTCCAGATTTTGCTAAACTCCCAGCATGCCTGGACAGTCAGTGGCTGTCCAGAAATGCTGGGAGTTGTTCTTTTGCAACAGCTGGAGGCTCTGTTTTGGAAACACTGCCGTACAATACGTTTTTCATTTTTATTGGGGGGGGACAGTGTAAGGGGTTATATATGTAGTGATTTACCCTTTATTACGTGTTAGTGTAGTGTAGTGTTTTTAGGGTACATGCGCACTGGCGGGTTTATTGTGAGTTTCCCGCTGGGAGTTTGTGTTGCGGCAAAAAATTTGCTAAAACTTGAAGCAGAAAGCTCACTGTAAACCCGCCCGTGTGAATGCACTCCCAGCATTTACTGACAGACCGTGCATGCTGAGAGTTTTACTTTTGCAACAGCTGGAGGCACACTGGTTGGAAACCTTCAGTTAGGTTCTGTTACCTAACTCAGTATTTTAAAACCAGTGTGCCTGTCTTGGCATGTTGGGAGTTGTAGTTGCATACCTCCAGCTGTTGCAAAACTACAACTCCCAGCATGTACTGATCGCCGAAGGGCATGCTGGAAGATGTAGTTATGCAACAGCTGGAGGTATGCAACACAACTCCCAACATGCCAAGATAGCTGTTTGCTGTTGGGGCATGCTGGGATTTGCAGTTTTGCTTTTTTGGATTTTTTTTTTTTTTTTTGCGTTTATGTCAAAACTGCTGCAACTATCAGCCTCCCCTTTGCAAATCGCTAATTTAGGCCTCAAATGTACATGGTGCGCTCTCACTTGGGCACGAATATTCGTACTTCAAATTTTTATCACGAATATTGCAAATTCACGAATTTGCGAATATTGTGAATATTTTCGATACATATTAGAAATTACGAATATTCACTTTTTCCCGATGATGCGCATTTTTGCATATATGAATATTTGCATATGCGCATATTCGCATATGTAAATGTTCGCATCTTCCTTATTTTCACTTGTGGGCCAATTAGAATGATGCATATAGAATTGTCAGAGGTTATCAACAACATCCCTAGCAACCAATAGTATAGTTTCCCACCCCTCACTGTTTTCTTCCTCGAATACGCAAATATGCGAATATTCATGTATGCGACTATAACGAATACGCGAAATTCTCAAATATAGGACTATATATTCGTGAAATATCGCATGGCCAATGCCACTCATCACTAGCTCTCACTCCTGAGCCCTGTTGTGCACCTGCAGTAGTGTTGAGCGGCATAGGCTATATTCAAATTTGCGATATTTCGCGAATATATGGACGAATATTCGTCATATATTCGCAAAATTTGCATATTCGTAATATTCACGTTTTATTTACGCATATGCGAAAATACGCCTTTGCGAAAATTAGCATATGCGAAAATTAGCATATACCAAAATTTGCACGCCAGTCTCACACAGTAACATTAGAGCCTTCTTTACATCACACAAGCTGGAAGCAGAGAGGGATGATCACAGTGATGTGTACTGTGAAAAGAAAAAAAAAAAAAAAACGATTATTCGGAATTACGAATATATAGTGCTATATTCGTGAATATTCGCAAATTCGCGAATATGCGATATTCGCGAATAAAATTTGCATTGTGGATATTCGCGAGCAACACTAGCCTGCAGATCATTTAACGTCCACATATAGGGTATTTCCGTACTCAGGAGAAATTGCGTTATAAATTTTGGGGGTCTTTATTTACTTTTACCTCTTATGAAAATGAAAAGTAAGGGGCAACACCAGCATGTTAGTGCAAAAAATTCATACTAACATGCTGGTATAGCCCCCCACTTTTCCTTTTCATAAGGGGTAAAAGAAGAAAAAGCCCCTTAAAATTTGTAGCACAATTTCTCCCGAGTACAGAAGTACCCCATAGGCACTAATCTGTAGCCTTGAAATACAACAGGGCCCCGAAGTGAGAGAGCACCATGCACATTTGAGGCCTAAATTAGGGATTTGCATAGGGTTGGACCCGTAAGCAAGCATTGCACTTACCTCCACCACCAAAAATACCCTACGGCAGTGTTTCCCGAACAGGGTGCCTTCTGTTGTTGCAAAACTCCCAGCATGCCTGGACAGTCAGTGACTGTCTAGCAATGCTGGGAGTTGTTGTTTTGCAACAACTGGAGGCTCCGTTTTGGAAACAGTGCCGTACCAGATGTTTTTTATTGTTATGGGGTGGGGGGGTGTAACTGTGTAAGGGTGTGTATATATGTAGTGTTTTACTCTTTATTTTGTCTAGTGTTTCTAGGGTACATTTACACAGGCGGAGGTTAACAGCGAGTTTCCCGCTAGAAGTTAGAGCTGCTGCAGAACATTTGCCGCAGCTCAAACTTGCATTGGGAAACTCACTGTAAACCCCCGCCCGTGTGAATGTACCCTGTACATTCACATGGGTAGGGTTGCACAAACCTCCAGCTGTTGCAAAGCTACAACTCCCAGGATGCATGGACAGATCGTGCATGCTGAGAATTGTAGTTTTACCAAAACTGGAGGCACACTGGGGTGGAAGCACTGAGTTTGATGTGCCTCCAGCTGTTGCAAAACTACAACTCCAAACATGCATGGTCTGTCAGTGCATGCTCGGAGTTGTAATTTTGCAACAGTTGGAGTCACACTGGTTGCGAAACACTGAGTTAGGTAACAGACCCTAACTCAGTGTTTCGCAACCAGTGTGCCCTCAGCTTTTGCAAAGCTACAACTCCCAGCATGCCCTTTGGCTGTGCATGCTGGAAGTTGCACCAATGCAACAGCAGGAGGCACACATGCCTCACCTCCTGCTGTATCCTTCTGCCACTGCCACCTCTGCTGCCACTGCCACCTCCGCTGCTGCCGCTGCCTCAGGGGACCACCCCCGCCCCTGCCCCAATCACTGCCCGATCATCAATCTGACCAACTAATCACCCGTGCCACTTCACTCCTGCTGGGCAAGGGTGATTGGTGCTGTCTCGGACAGCAACAATCATCCTTTTTTCCCAGGTCACCAGGCACTGGATTGGCCAAGAAAAGCCATGATTCACGGCGATCACCGATATGAGGGAGGTAATCACAGGATGTAATCACACGATTTCAGCAGGCATCCCATTCCGTTCACCTCCCGGTAACCGAAATGCCGAGGGCGTGCCTGTAGGCCCTTCAACCTAGAGGGGTTAAGCATTTGTGTAGCTTTAGTAAAGCACGTACATCATAGGGTTTTATGGAGAGCTTGTGATTGGCCATTACGTATGTCACTCAGGTTGGGGAATGTTCTAAAGAACAGTTCCTATGGGTTTACAACCACCTGGCACATCACCATAGGAGCTTTTACAACCCCCAGAATGGTATTTTCTTCACTCAGTGCCCACTGCTTCTTGACAAAGCCACAGCTATGTGGTGAAACATGTTGAGGAGGGTTGAGTGATTTACTTTAAGTAAATAGGCACATACCTCTAATCTAGCTGTGTGTGCCCTTCAGGCACTTTTATTGTGCTGGTTCAGACACATTTCGAGGCTTCCGCCTCTTTCTCAATGAACAGTGGTTTATACATTACATACAAAAGCAATTGATATTTAAAACAATAAAAAGCCAGTGAACGGGTCAGGTGCGGGACCGCCCCATGTGAACTGCCCACAATGGTGATGTAACAATCGCACCTGTCAGAGTGATGTCTTATGGATGAAATGGGTAATGTTTCACAATGTATTTCCGTATGTGTATTATACTGATTGACAGTGTCAGTTTAAAATTCTGTGTATCTTCATATTAAAACTTTATAATAAAAACTGATAAAACTAAAACCTGCAGAGTAGAGGTTATGTTTATTATGCATCGTTGTGTAGTTGCGTGGATACTGTCGGCATTCTGAGTCCTATTATGAGGTGTGTGTACCGTTATGGGTAGTAAGATGGGAGTTATGTGCATACTGTGTGCAGCCAGTACTCTGAGTCCTATTATGAAATGTATGTAGCGTTATGGGTAGTGAAATAGGGGTTAACCTGCATGCTGTATGCAGTCAGTACTCTGACGGGTAATGAGATAGGAACGCAGCGCTCGGATGGTGCGCGGCGGGGACTATGGCAACTCCTATAGGCATGTGTGTCAGAATAAATTCAGTGAGTATGGGGAACCTCAGTTCGGGCTTTAATTCAGTTCGGTACATCATAAATCTTGGTCTGATGTGTGCTTAAGGTAAGCGGGATAGTTATAGATGGAGGGCTGGGGACGCCACGCTCAAACCAGCATGGCAGGGATTATGACCAATCTTATAGGCATATCTATTTAGATATGTCAGATGTGGATCCTTCTAGTTGATCTTACAATTAGTTTATGATGATGTGTCCTTGTTCTTGTATGGTTAGTTGAATAAAAAGGATGGAGTATTGTTTATTTTAAAACCAGTTAAGGTTATTATTTTTTACGGAATTTATTATACTGTTACTGTTGTTGTGCCCAGTCATAGACGATTTTCTATCCGATGTTGCAGGTGTTGATCGAATCAATTGGATGTTCCAAGATGCAAGGTAAGTGTCTGATCTTCAACTCTTATAGATAGAGAGATGGAGTTAGTTAGTGGATGTTGAGGTGGAGTTAGTTTAGACCTGCTCAATGGATTCATTAAGACCCGAAGGGTAGAGTGTATCCATTTTATAAATCCAGCAGGATTCTCGCTTGCATAATAGTCTGAAAGGGTCCTCCGTGTCTCCTGGAATTAGCTCTAGTGCTGTTACTGTGAATTCCTTGAAGTTGCTATTATGGACCTCCATTGCATGTCTTGACACTCTGTGTTTTTGATACTGGTGGGTGACATTATACCTGTGTCTATTAAATCTGGTCCTCAGTTGTTGGGATGTGTGGCCGATGTACTGTAAATGACATGTGAATTCCATTAGATAAATAATGTAAGAAGAGCCGCAGTCCATTCAGATTTTTATCTGAAAGGTTTCTCCCGTCTGATTGCTGCCAAATTGGGTTATTTGATCTCTAATGTTGTCGCATAATTTGCACGTTTTATTGCGACACTTGAAGCATCCTCTGGTACTCTCAATTGATCCGCAGGGTTTCTCCTTAATGAGTTTCTTCAGGCGACTTGGTGCGATATTGTTTTTTGATTGTTCTGGCTCTCCTGTATGTAAAGGCGGATTTATCTGGCAATATTTTTTTTTCAGGATGGGATCATGTTGCAGAATCTTTCAATGCATTTTTATTATGTTTCTGATGATTTGAAACTTGCTGTGTAATCGGTAATGAAATTAAGTTTGAAGGCTCTTTGATCTGTGTTGCGGATATTTATAAGGTGAGTATTCTTGCGAGATTCTACTGCTTTCTTGTACGCATTTTTGATGATATTACTGGGGTACCTCTTTTCTTTTAGTCTCCTTTCTATGATCTTGCTCTGCGATTTAAAGTCGGACTCCATGGTGCAGTTCCGACTTATTCTGTGGAATTGCCCGTATGGTACTGTCACGATTCGCCTTCCAGGTAGTGGATCCTCTGTGTCAGCGAGGGATTGGCGTGGACCGTGCTAGTGGACCGGTTCTAAGAGGCTACTGGTTTTCACCAGAGCCCGCCGCAAAGCGGGATGGTCTTGCTGCGGCAGTAGCAACCAGGTCGTATCCACTAGCAACGGCTCTACCTCGCTGACTGCTGAGAAGGCGTGGGACAGAAGGACTAGGCAGAGGCAAGGTCAGACGTAGCAGAAGGTCGGGGGCAGGCGGCAAGGTTCGTAGTCAGGATGGGTAGCAGAAGTTCAGGTACACAGGCTTTGGACACACTAAACGCTTTCACTGGCACAAGGCAACAAGATCCGGCAAGGGAGTGCATGGGAGGAGGTCAGATAAAGGCAGGGAGCAGGTGGAAGCCAATTAAGCTAATTGGGCCAGGCACCAATCATTGGTGCACTGGCCCTTTAAGTCTCAGAGAGCTGGCGCGCGCGCGCCCTAGAGAGCGGAGCCGCGCGCGCCAGCACATGACAGCAGGGGACCGGGACGGGTAAGTGACCTGGGATGCGATTCGCGAGCGGGCGCGTCCCGCTGTGCGAATAGCATCCCCGACGGCCATGACAGTGCAGCGCTCCCGGTCAGCGGGACTGACCGGGGCGCTGCGGGGAGAAAGACGCCGTGAGCGCTCCGGGGAGGAGCGGGGACCCGGAGCGCTAGGCGTAACAGTACCCCCCCCCTTAGGTCCCCCCTTTTCTTTGACCGGTAACTGCCTCCACTGGGATGAGGACACCGGGAAAGAATGAAGGGTTTCCTCAACGGCAGGCAGTACAGCAGGAGTGGGAATGGGGAGGGAGGGCAGAGGGCGAAGCCTGGCACGGGGCAGTGTGACACCAGGACGGGGGCCATGAGGAGGCACAGAGGTTTGCCTGACGGGACTGGGAGGGGGGGAGAGGCACTTCCTATGGCAGGCAGAGTCCCAGTTCTTTATCTCCCCGGTGGTCCAATCAAGGGTGGGGGAATGAAGCCGGAGCCATGGCAGACCGAGGAGGACCTCAGAGGTACAGCTGGGGAGAATGAAGAACTCAATCCTTTCGTGGTGGGGTCCGATAGACATCAGGAGGGGTTCTGTGCGGTAACGCACGGTGCAGTCCAATCTGGCTCCGTTGACCGGGGAAATGTAGAGCGGTTTGGCGAGACGGGTCACCGGGATGCTGAATTTATTAACAAAGGACTCCAAAATAAAATTCCCGGAGGCACCAGAGTCCAAGCAGGCCACGGCTGAGAGGGAGGAGTTGGCTGTAACATGGCGGTCAACTGCGACAGCTGCTGTCCTTGTTGGGCAATCTGCTGCGATTGCTGAGCGACCACCGTGGGAAGATCAGCGAGACTTGGCAGCGGCACCTCAGCGGGATCCATGGCCGGATCTACTGTCACGATTCGGCTTCCAGGTAGTGGATCCTCTGTGTCAGCGAGGGATTGGCGTGGACCGTGCTAGTGGACCGGTTCTAAAAGGCTACTGGTTTTCACCAGAGCCCGCCGCAAAGCGGGATGGTCTTGCTGCGGCAGTAGCAACCAGGTCGTATCCACTAGCAACGGCTCTACCTCGCTGACTGCTGAGAAGGCGTGGGACAGAAGGACTAGGCAGAGGCAAGGTCAGACGTAGCAGAAGGTCGGGGGCAGGCGGCAAGGTTCGTAGTCAGGATGGGTAGCAGAAGTTCAGGTACACAGGCTTTGGACACACTAAACGCTTTCACTGGCACAAGGCAACAAGATCCGGCAAGGGAGTGCATGGGAGGAGGTCAGATAAAGGCAGGGAGCAGGTGGAAGCCAATTAAGCTAATTGGGCCAGGCACCAATCATTGGTGCACTGGCCCTTTAAGTCTCAGAGAGCTGGCGCGCGCGCGCCCTAGAGAGCGGAGCCGCGCGCGCCAGCACATGACAGCAGGGGACCGGGACGGGTAAGTGACCTGGGATGCGATTCGCGAGCGGGCGCGTCCCGCTGTGCGAATAGCATCCCCGACGGCCATGACAGTGCAGCGCTCCCGGTCAGCGGGACTGACCGGGGCGCTGCGGGGAGAAAGACGCCGTGAGCGCTCCGGGGAGGAGCGGGGACCCGGAGCGCTAGGCGTAACAGGTACACTTTTCTTTCATTTTTGGAAGTGACAACTTCTATAGTCTAGAAGGCTATTGCAGTCAACTGTTTTGAAGTATGATTTATTAATGATTTTGGTGTCTTTTGATGTCAGTACCAGATCCAAATATTCTATTTCTTCTTTTTTACATTTACCTGTGAGTTTTAGATTCTATTTATTTCTATTCAGGTAGGTGGTAGGAGTTAAATTCCTCTTCGTTCCCATCCCAGATAAACAGTAAATCGTCTATATACCGTCTATAGAATATGACGTGTCTGCTCCAAGTGTGTGGTTGATGAATGAACCTGTTTTCAAAGTCTCCAATGTAGAGATTTGCGAACGATGGCGCGAAACGCATGTCCATCGCTGTTCTGGTGGTCTGTAGTAATATTTTTTGTTCGAATCCAAAATAGTTGTGTGATAGGATGAATGCAATGCCATCTGTAACGAAGGTTTTTTGTTCCAGGGGCATATATTGATCTGTGGATAAGATGGATGTGATTACTTCTAATCCGAGATGGTGGGGGATATTTGAATACAGGGCAGAAACATCCAAGGTCACCCACATGAAGCTTGGTTTCCAGAATATTGGTTTCAGTAGGTTGATGAGTGTGGGTGTGTCTTTTAAATAAGATGGGAGAACTGTTGCATATTTTTGCAGCATAATGTCAATGTAGTTTGATAGATTACTTGTTATTGAGTTTATCCCTGAAATGATAGGGCATCCTGGGGGATTAACCGGATCTTTATGTAGCTTGGGTAAATGATAGAATATAGGTAAACGGGGGTTGCAAATTTCAAGTCTCGTTCCTTTTTGTTCAGGACACCATTTTCATAAGCACATTCAATAAGGGAATAACATTCCTTCTGGAATTCCTTCGTAGGGTATGATATGATGTTAAAAGCCTCTGTAAGGTACGTGGGGCGGTCTTGGATCACCACTCGGCCACCTTTATGCCTCATTCTCCTGTTTTGTGAGGTTATGCTTTATTTTCTGTTGTTTGTCACTGATGGAACGGAACTCACTTATTACTAATGTTTAGAAAGTTTCTATGAATTCCCCTTTGTGATGAGTTGGATAAAATGTTGATTTCGGTTTGAGGCCACTATTAATTGCTGGTGGAAAAAGAGGGATGGTCTCATCATCTTTCTTGTCAATGGTATTTTTATGGCCCTTTTCTTCCATCATATGAAAATGGCGACTTAAAGTGAGTTTTCTGATGAATGTATTTAGGTCACCTAATAGCTTAAATTTGTCTACTTTTTTTGTTCGACAGAAAGAGAATCCTTTCTTGAGGACCACTATTTCTGTCTCAGATAGTGGGTAGCTGGAAAGGTAAAATGTTCATTGGAGCTTTTTGTTCTTCTTTGCTCTCTGGCTGTCGGGGCAGTTTTTTTCTTTTTCCCCGACATCCCCTCTTTGTCTTTCTTCGGACAGCTTCCTCTTCATCCTGGCTGGACTGTAATATTCTGTTATAAGTGTCATGGGGCTATCTGTCCTGCTTTGGTACGTGGGAGTGGGGGTAAGAGCTTGTGGAAGCTCTAAAAAAAAGCTGGAGAAACTCTGTTGGCACTGGGTGGTGTATTGGGTTCCCTTGTATTTCCGTCTCCCAGTGTTTTATTCCTATGGGTCGGTTCTCCTGTTGTATCCGCAGCTTGTGTGTCCTCATTATCATGACCAAGTCCTGGTTCCTAGTGGTATCAGTATTGTCTTTTCGTGTGCTTAGTGTTACCCCTATAAAGGATGTGGGGGTAGTGCTAGGGATGATAGTCCATAGGTTGTTGTAGGAGGATATCCAGATCCGAGGATTCCTCCAAAAATTCCACTGCTTGATCCAGGTATTGGGTGGCTGTTGGTTCGTACCCATCTGGCTCTGGTATCTCAGCAGTGTTACTATTCTCCCTAGTATTAATTTGGGGTGATCCATTTTTCCTAGGGGTGCCTTGTGTAGAAAAAAGTTTTTTTTTCTGAGGAGGGGGTAGTCCTTCCTCATCTTGTCTTTTTGTTATTTCCCTGCTGTCTTTTTGCTCCTCCGTTCTGTATGACGTTCCTTGATTTTGGGTATTATTAATGGGATTTTTCTTGTTATCATTGTTTCCATTGTATATTGGGGCTCCAGATTTCTTGGGATTATTGTCACTGTGTTTTCTGTATCTGGTGTTTAGAAATGACTGGCCTTTTCGGGCTGCGGTATTCTTTCCCCGGTTTCTCAGCCCAGTAGGTATGTTTCTCGTGGTTTCTGACCTTAGGTTTTTCTCCGTGTTTGTGTCTGTTTTTTTTTTTTACCTCTGTCTTGAGTTTCTTCCAGTATTTTACATTGTTGATAAGGTAGTCGTTTTTGTCCCTGTTTAGTTTTTGAGTTTTCTTCTCCAGTGTGTCCTTCTGCTGGTTTAGAATCCTCATGGTCAACAATTTGTTCATCCAAGTGAAGTTGCGGTTCTCCCTCTGTTGGTTCAGGGTGTCTGTGATTTCTTCATCTAGTTCTGTACATAATTCTTCCCTTCTTTCACATAACGTTTGCATCATATTAAGTGAAATGTCATGGATGAGTGTTACGCTGAGCGCTCCGGGTCTCCGCTCCTCCCCGAAGCGCTCGCAGCGTTCTTTAATTCGCAGCGCTCCGGTCAGACCTGCTGACCGGGTGCGCTGCGATATTGCTCCCAGCCGGAATGCGATTCGCGATGCGGGACGCGCCCGCTCGCGATGCGCATCTCGGTCCCCGTACCTGACTCGTTCCCCGTCTGTGTTGTCCCTGTGCGCGTGGCCCCGCTCCTTAGGGCGCGCGCGCGCCGGG
Source organism: Hyla sarda (assembly GCF_029499605.1). Classification (NCBI taxonomy): domain Eukaryota; kingdom Metazoa; phylum Chordata; class Amphibia; order Anura; family Hylidae; genus Hyla; species Hyla sarda. The sequence continues at coordinate 110,247,684 of NC_079191.1, forward strand.
TCTCTGCAATTTAAAGGGCCAGTGCACCAATGTTGGTGCCTGGCCCAATCACCTTGATTAGTTTCCACCTGTGCACTCCCTACTTATACCTCACTTCCCCTGCACTCCCTCGCCGGATCTTGTTGCCATTGTGCCAGTGAAAGCGTTCCCTTGTGTGTTCCTAGCCTGTGTTCCAGACCTCCTGCCGTTGCCCCTGACTACGATCCTTGCTGCCTGCCCTGACCTTCTGCTACGTCCGACCTTGCTCTTGCCTTATCCCTTGTACCATGCCTATCTCAGCAGTCAGAGAGGTTGAGCCGTTGCCGGTGGATACGACCTGGTTGCTACCGCGGCTGCAAGACCATCCCGCTTTGCGGCGGGCTCTGGTGAAAACCAGTAGCTACTTAGAACCGGTCCACCGACACGGTCCACGCCAAACCCTCTCTGACACAGAGGATCCACCTCCTGCCTGCCGAATCGTGACAGTCCACCTCCTGCCTGCCGAATCGTGACAGTAGATCCGGCGACGGATTCCGCTGAGGTGCCGCTGTCAAGTCTTGCTGACATTTCCACGGTGATTGCCCAGCAATCCCTAATGATCACCCAACGAAATCACCAGCTGGCATACTTGACCACCGTGACACAGCAACTTCAGTCACAGATACAGCAGCTGCTGCCGCAGATACAGCAACTTCAGTCACAGACACAGCAGCTGCAACAGCAACAACCATCTCCTCCGCCGGCTCCTGCAACTCCTCCGCAGCGACCGGCCGCTCCTAACCCCTGCTTGTCCCTGCCGGACAAATTTGATGGGGACTCTAGACTCTGCCGTGGTCTCCTGCCTGGGAAGGCCCTGCCATGTGCCACACCACTCGGAGCACCTCTCTCACAGTATCCTTTGCAATCCACCCCTGTGCCTCCCGCCGAGGAGGCTATGCAAGTGGATCGGTCTCGCCTGACCCCTGAAGAGAGGACTCGCCGCAGAAAGAAAGAAGATTTACTTCTATACTGCACTGTGCGTTACCGCACAGAACCCCTGCTCTTGAGCATGGAACTTTTTGTTTTGCCCAAATGCTCCTCTGAAGTCCTCCTCGGTCTGCCATGGCTCCAACGCCACTCCTCTACCCTTGTCTGGACCACCGGGGAGATCATGAGCTGGGGTGCTTCTTGCCACAGAAAATGCCTCACGTCTGCTCCCAGTCCCGTCAGTCAAACCTCTGTGTCTCCTCCTTTACCTGGTCTCCCCAAGGCCTATCTGGACTATGCTGTGTCTCCTCCTCACAGCCCCCGTCCTGTTAACACTCTGCCCCGTGCCAAGCTTGACCCTCTTCCCTCCCTCCCCACTCCCACGCCTTCTTGTGTGCCAGCTGTTGATGTGGTTTCCCGGGGCTTCACCACCATCTGGAAAAAGACTCTAAAATCCCTCATACTAGCCTCTTCCCGGGTGAAGAAGCATGCCGAAGAAAAAAGAAGAACTCCTCCTGTTTTTGTGTGGCTCTCCACCAAGTATATCCGCTTCCGTGTCCCCAGTTTTAATCTGGGACCACGTTATCTTGGACCCTTTGTAGTTGAGTGCTCAGAGGAGAGATCTTGGGAACCTGAGGACAACATCCTGGACAAAAGTCTTATCCTCAGGTTCTCAGGCTCCAAGAAGAGGGGGAGACCCAAGGGGGGGGGTACTGTTACGCTGAGCGCTCCGGGTCTCCGCTCCTCCCCGAAGCGCTCGCAGCGTTCTTTAATTTGCAGCTCTCCGGTCAGACCTGCTGACCGGGTGCGCTGCGATATTGCTCCCAGCCGGAATGCGATTCGCGATGCGGGACGCGCCCGCTCGCGATGCGCATCTCGGTCCCCGTACCTGACCCGTTCCCCGTCTGTGTTGTCCCTGTGCGCGTGGCCCCGCTCCTTAGGGCGCGCGCGCGCCGGGTCTCTGCAATTTAAAGGGCCAGTGCACCAATGTTGGTGCCTGGCCCAATCACCTTGATTAGTTTCCACCTGTGCACTCCCTACTTATACCTCACTTCCCCTGCACTCCCTCGCCGGATCTTGTTGCCATTGTGCCAGTGAAAGCGTTCCCTTGTGTGTTCCTAGCCTGTGTTCCAGACCTCCTGCCGTTGCCCCTGACTATGATCCTTGCTGCCTGCCCTGACCTTCTGCTACGTCCGACCTTGCTCTTGCCTTATCCCTTGTACCATGCCTATCTCAGCAGTCAGAGAGGTTGAGCCGTTGCCGGTGGATACGACCTGGTTGCTACCGCCGCTGCAAGACCATCCCGCTTTGCGGCGGGCTCTGGTGAAAACCAGTAGCTACTTAGAACCGGTCCACCGACACGGTCCACGCCAAACCCTCTCTGACACAGAGGATCCACCTCCTGCCTGCCGAATCGTGACAATGAGGTTTTCCCATTTTCTGAAAAATGCCTTATCATTTTTAAAAGCTGGTTCTGGACCTCTAGGGATAATATTTTCTTGTATATATATATATATATATATATATATATATATATATATATATCGGCATGTATTTCAAATCCAGGTGGTGCCGTATCTCACTCTTCAGTAGTCTTTCAAGTTCTAGGAACATTTGAGGTCGGTCCACATCTGGTATTGTGTCCTTAGGTTCCAATGTGTTTTGAAACATGGATGTTCATCACTTGTCTGAGCGATTGCTCTATGAGTTTTTCCCTCTCACTCAGACGATTGGCACAATACTCCATAATTGGTAGAAGATAGGAGACCAAACAGAGCGTATGTGAAGTTCTCAATGGGAGTTATGGAGTCCCAAAAAAACACAGATGGGTATATGAAGGTCCGCAGTTGATGGGTATTAGACAGTATTAGGTGGTCGGAAAAAAACAGACTCAAACACGATGAAAAACCTAAGGTCAGAAACCACGAGAAACACACCCTCTGGACTTAGAAACCGGAGTAAGAACACCGCACCCCAAAACGGCTGGTCATTTCTAAACACCAGATACAGGAAACACAGTGACAATAATCCCAAGAAATCTGGAGCCTCAATATACAATGGAAACAATGATAACAAGAAAAATCCCATTAATAATACCCAAAATCAAGGAACGTCATACAGAACGGAGGAGCAAAAAGACAACAGGGAAATAACAGAAGACAACATGAGGAAGGACTACCTCCTCCTAAGCAAAACACTTTTTTCTACACAAGGCACCCGTAGGAAAAATGGATCACCCCAAATTAATACTAGAGAGAATAGTAACACTGCTGAGATACCAGAGCCAAATGGGTACGAACCAACAGCCACCCAATACCTGGATCAAGCAGTGGAATTTTTGGAGGAATCCTCGGATCTGGATGTCCTTCTACAACAAGCTAGAGAACTATCATCCCTAGCACTACCCCCCATATCCTTTATAGGGATAACACTAGGAACACAAAAATACAATACTGATACCACTAGGAACCAGGACTTGGTCATGATAATGAGGACACACAAGCTGCGGATACAACAGGAGAACCAACCCATAGGAATAAAACACTAGGAGACAGAAATACAAGGGAACCCAATACACCACCCAGTGCCAACAGAGGTTCTCCAGCTTTTTTAGAGCTTCCACAAGCTCTTACCCCCACTCCCACGTACCAAAGCAGGACAGATATCCTTACAACACTTATAACAGAATATTACAGTCCAGCCAGGATGAAGAGGAATCTGCCCGAAGAAAAACAAAGAGGGGATGTCGGGGAAGAAGAAAAAAAAAAACGGCCCCAACAGCTAGAGAGCAAAGAAGAACAAAAAACTCCGATGAACATTTTCAACCTTTCCAGCTACCCATTATCTGAGACAGAAATAGAGTTCCTCAAGAAAGGACTCTCTGTCCAACAAAATATGTAGACAAATTTAAGCTATTCGTCGACCTAAATACATTCATCAGAATACTCACTTTAAGTCGCCATTTTCATATGATGGAAGAAAAGGGCTATAAAAAAAAAACATTGACCAGAAAGATGAGACCATCCCTCTTTTCCACCAGCAATTAATAGTGGCCTCAAACCAAAATCAACATTTTATCCAAATCATCACAAAGGGGAATTCATAGAAACCGTCTATACATTAGTAATAAGTGAGTTCCACTCCCTCAATGACAAACAACAGAAAATAAAGCATAATCTCACAAAACAGGAGAACAAGGCAAAGAAAAAATTGGCTGAAAACAGGAATATTATTATCCGCAGTGCTGTTAAAGGTGGCCAAGTGGTGATCCAAGACTGCCCCACGTACCTTACAGAGGCTTTTAACATCATATCTGATTCTCTGTATTTCAAGGAACTTCAAACAGACCCTACAAAGGAATTCCAGAAGGAATGTTATTCCCTTATTGAATGTGCTTATGAAAATGGTGTCAAATGGTGTCCTGAACAAAAAGGAACAAGACTTTAGGAAAATTTGCAACCACCGTTTACCTATATTCTATAATTTACCCAAACTACATAAAGATCCGGTTAATGCCCCAGGACGCCCTATCATTTCAGAGATAAACTCAATAACAAGTAATCTATCAAACTACATTGACATTATGCTGCAAAAATATGTAACAGTTCTCCCATCTTATTTAAAAGACTCATCAACCTACTGAAACCAATATTCTGGAAACCAAGCTTCATGTGGGCGACCTTGGATGTTTCTGCCCTGTATTCAAATATCCCCCACCATCTCGGATTAGAAGTAATCACATCCGTCTTATACACAGATCAATATATGCCCCTGGAACAAAAAATCTTCATTACAGATGGCATTGCATTCATCCTATCACACAACTATTTTGGATTCGAACAAAAAATATTGCTACAGACCACCAGAACAGCGATGGACATGCGTTTCGCGCCATCATTCGCAAATCTCTACATGGGAGACTTTGAAAACAGGTTCATTCATCAACCACACACTTGGAGCAGACACATCATATTCTATAGAAGGTATATAGACAATTTACTGTTTATCTGGGAAGATAAGAGGAATTTTACTCATTCACCACCTACCTGAATACAAATAAATATAATCTAAAACTCACAGGTAAATGTAAAAAAAGAAGAAATAGAATACTTGGATCTGGTACTGACATCAGAAGACACCAAAATCATGAATAAAACATACTTCAAAACGGTGGACTGCAATAGCCTTCTAGACTATAGAAGTTGCCACTTCCAAAAATGGAAGAAGAGTGTACCATACGGGCAATTCTACAGAATAAGTCGGAACTGCACCCAGGAGTTCGACTTTAAATCGCAAAGCAAGATCATAGAAAGGAGACTAAAAGAAAAGAGGTACCCCAGTAATATCATCAAAAATGCGTACAAGAAAGCAATAGAATCTCGCAAGAATACTCACCCTCCAAACATCCGCAACACAGATCAAACAGCATTCAAACTTAATTTCATTACCGATTACACAGCAAGTTTCAAAACCATCGGAAACATAATAAAAACGCATTGGAACATTCTGCAACATGATCCCATCCTGAAAAAAATCTTGCCAGATAAACCCAACTTTACATACAGGAGAGCCAGAACAATCAAAAACAATATCGCACCAAGTCGCCTGAAGAAACTCATTAAGGAGAAACCCTGCGGATCAATTGAGAGTACCAGAGGATGCTTCAAGTGTCGCAATAAAACGTGCAAATTATGCGACAACATTAGAGATCAAATAACCCAATTTGACAGCAATCAGATGGGAGAAACCATTCAGATATAAACCTGAATGGACTGCGGCTCTTCTTACATTATTTATCTAATAGAATGCACATGTCATTTACAGTACATCGTCCGTACATCCCAACAACTGAGGACCAGATTTAATGGACACAGGTATAATGTCACCCACCAGTATCAGAAACACAGCGTGTCAAGACACGCAATGGAGGTCCATAATAGCAACTTCAAGGAATTCATAGTAACAGCACTAGAGCAAATTCCAGGAGACACGGAGGACCCTTTCGGACTATTATGCAAGCAAGAATCCTACTGGATTTATAAAATGGATACACTCTACCCTTCGGGTCTTAATGAATCCATTGAGCAGGTCTAAACTAACTCCACCTCAACATCCACTAACTAACTCCATCTCTCTATCTATAAGAGTTGAAGATCAGACACTTACCTTGCATCTGGGAACATCCAATTGATTCGATCAACACCTGCAACATCGGATAGAAAATCATCTATGACTGGGCACAACAACAGTAACAGTATAATAAATTCCGTAAAAAATAATAACCTTAACTGGTTTTAAAATAAACAATACTCCATCCTTTTCATTCAACTAACCATACAAGAACAAGGACACATCATCATAAACTAATTGTAAGATCAACTAGAAGGATCCACATCTGACATATCTAAATAGATATGCCTATAAGATTGGTCATAATCCCTGCCATACTGGTTTGAGCGCAGCGTCCCCAGCCCTCCATTTATAACTATCCTGCTTACCTTAAGCACACATCGGACCAAGATTTATGATGTACCGAACTGAATTAAAGCCCGAACTGAGGTTCCCCATACTCACTGAATCTATTCTGACACACATGCCTATAGTAGTTGTCATAGTCCCCGCCGCGCACCATCCGAGCACTGCGTTCCTATCTCATTACCCGTCAGAGTACTGACTGCATACAGTATGCACATTAACCCCTATCTCACTACCCATAACGCTACCTACATTTCATAATAGGACTCAGAGTACTGGCTGCACACAATATGCACATAACTCCCATCTTACTACCCTTAACGGTACACACACCTCATAATAGGACTCAGAATGCCGACAGTATGCACACAACTACACAACGATGCATAATAAACATAACCTCTACTCTGCAGGTTTTAGTTTTATCAGTTTTTAATATAAAGTTTTAATATGAAGTTACACAGAATTTTAAACTGACACTGTCAATCAGTATAATCCACATACAGAAATACATTGTGAAACATTACCCATTCCATCCATAAGACATCACTCTGACAGGTGCGATTGTTACGTCACCATTGTGGGCAGTTCACATGGGGCGGTCCCGCACCTGACCTGTTCTCAGGCTTTTTACTGTTTTAAATATCACTTGCTTTTGTATGTCATGTATAAGCCACTGTTCATTGAGAAAGAGGCGGAAGCCTCAAAATGCGTCTGAACCGGCACAATAAAGAACATAAATCCAAATATTGGATGCCTCTCCATCATTGCCGTATGCACCAGAATTACCCCTGATTTTTTCCTACCTTCTACGTGATTTCCAAGATCAGCTGAGTGACTCCGAGACTGATCCCCGGGAGGCAGCTCCGCCACTGTACACCTACAAGCGCTTCATGGTGGTTGTGTCTGGCACACAACCTAGTAAGGTGAGTACACATCTGATAGATGCTACATCTGTTGTCTGCTGCATCCAACCACAAACCACTGCCCTTAGAGGAAGCTCTGCTCAAATTTTTCTTGCATTAGATACTATATATTTTTATTATAATGACAATAATAATATCTGACTTTAATTTGAGAAGCGAATCTATTGTATTTTATACTGTATCCCACTCCTTATTTACTTGTATGGTACATACCAATATTATTTTATTGAAATATATATATATATATATATATATATATATATATATATATATATATACAGTGGTCCGTCAACATACAATGGTAATTTGTCGCACACCGCTCCTTTTGGATTATGGGACGGCATTCGCGGTGACGTGATGACGGAGAAGGAGAGCGACGGCGATGCAGTGGAGCCTAAAGAGGATGGTCTGGTATGTTGGGGACAAGTGAGTGATCATCACCGAACCACACGGGGCACCTTAAACGGCTATCTGGCAGCAGCTGAAGCAGTCTGCGCTGTCGGATAGCCATTTATGCGATGGCCCCGACATACAAAAGCATCGTATGTTGATGCTGCCTTCAATATGCAATGGCCTCTGAGAGGCCACCGTATGTTGGTATTATCATATGTTGGGGCCATCGCAGGTTGGTGGATCACTGTATATATATATATATATATATATATATATATATATATATATATATATTTATATATATATATATATATATATATATATTTATATACATATATATATTATCCGTGACCTCCAAATCCATATATTTATTTCTACTTCAATATTACCCAGTCACTTTCTAAAATTATTCTAAGGCTTGAATATCCCTTTAAATCCTTCTACCTGTTTTAACAAGGATTTACTGTTTCAAATATATCTAATCTTCCAGCTTCCCTAAATTACTCTGTAACATATTTCTTCTTCTATGTTGATTACTTTATAGAGCTTCCTATTTTTATGCCACATTTATAGCAATATTATTGCTTCTAGGGGCAAAATATGGGGGGAGCATAGGAACAAATATGGGGCAACCTATGAAACTGTAAAGCAAAAAATACTTAATCAGCTATATTGTTGATTGTAGTTTTTCTTATAATTGAATTAAATTGTATTAATCTAATGTAAAATAAATTAAGTTTCACTTCTTCTATATCTTTTTTATTATTTATGAAATGCTATCTCTTGAAATGATTTAGTCACTTATTTGTCTTAAAATGTTAATAATAAGTCTCAGTGTCACTATAATGCATTGCATCCCAACACTTAACCATGCTGATGCGTGATAAGTTAATGGCAAATTACTAAGTGGTAGGAGCTTACTAATATATTTGATGTGTAAAAAGTGTCATGTACTTGCTTGAAGGTAAAATATAACAGGAAAAGCAGGAATAAAAACTAACTAAACACTGGTGTTAGGTAAAAAACTGAGACACAAACCAGTATAAATTGAGGCAATGACTTTTTAAAGAATGTCTGTTTTCCTAATAAAGACCAGATAACACTTTTTTTCATATAATAATATAAAATAAATATATGAAATTTCCTACTAGCACTGGATCTAAGTTAGACCACAGGAACATATTCTCATCCTGTATGACAACAGAAATTATTTCACTTTTTTTTCCTTGCTATAGCGATGGCACACCTTGAGCTGAGAAAGAGGTGTCTCAATTACCCCTGAAGTGCCTGTGCTAAGACAGTGCTTAGAAGTCTCAAAAGCAGCAGGATCAAGAAAGTCAGGTGTAGATGAACCGTAACTACAGAATCAGCACAAAGGGTTAACGCTGCAATAACACCTAGCTTTTATCCTATTATTTAAAATCAAAATATAGAACAGAACGTATCTGTCATAGTTAAATATACCTTTTTTACTTGAATATAAATAATAATAATCTTCACTTGTATATAGTGGCAAAATATTCACTTTCCAGTTTACAATAAGGAAAGGTACAAAAAATAGACATGACAGAATAACATAAATAACAATTCCGACGTTAATACACAAGACGAAGTAAAGAGATGTGATAGTTTTTATGTACTTATTGTGTCCTAGTTTATTGTAATTCAGACCCTGCCTTACTTTGATTAGTCATGCCATATACCTACCAATATGCATGCTATTCTGACACACCGTTAGGGCCATATTTTCATGTGTTGTTTAAATGGCAGTTCCACTTTTCTGGCCTGTGTTCCTACTATACGATACCATTTACCACTGTTATGGAAATGTCGGTGATGACCTGTTTGACATCTGCTGTTGCCTACTGTTTGAAACTTAATAAAAACTTTACTTTGAAAAAAAAAATAAAATAAAATAACAATTCCGACAATGGAACTTACACTCTATGAGGGGAGAGGTGATGCAAGAGGAGTGAGGGCCCTGCTTACAAGAGCTTTCAATCTATGACAATATAGAGTGACACAACAAGAGTGATGGTCCTGCTCATGAGAGTTTACAATATACAAGGAAGTAGGGATGCTTTGGAAGGTTAAAAGTTAATGGTTTCTAAACAGTCTTGCTATCTTAAAAAAACAAAACAAAAAAGCACAGAACAACCCCTTGCAATATTTTAGAATTACCAAAGAGCTTATTTCACATGAATTCCGAAGTGAATTCCACTTTGAAATCCACACACAATCCTCATCCATTGATCCATCAATGGCTATAAGCTGTAGTATATGTGGCATGGATTGATTTCTGCAGTAGATTTATGGTGGGGGGGAAAAAAAAGAACAGAACAAGAAAGGAAATTGTCCAGCACCAGGCAGATACAGGATTGCACTTGCTTTATTGATATCCAAAATCCATATAAAAACACGAGGAGTACAGCAAAAAGACCAATGCATTTCAGACTATGGTCCTCATTTATTAAGAGTGGAGTGTAGGTTTCTTTGTGGGTTTTAATTCCCTACTGTCACGATGCCGGCTGGCAGGTAGTGGACCCTCTGTGCCAGAGAGGGATTGGCGTGGACCGTGCTAGTGGACCGGTTCTAAGCCACTACTGGTTTTCACCAGAGCCCGCCGCAAAGCGGGATGGTCTTGCTGCGGCGGTAGTGACCAGGTCGTATCCACTAGCAACGGCTCACCTCTCTGGCTGCTGATGATAGGCGCGGTACAAGGGAGTAGGCAGAAGCAAGGTCGGACGTAGCAGAAGGTCGGGGCAGGCAGCAAGGATCGTAGTCAGGGGCAACGGCAGAAGGTCTGGAAACACAGGCAAGGAACACACAAGGAACGCTTTCACTGGCACTAAGGCAACAAGATCCGGCAAGGGAGTGCAAGGGAAGTGAGGTAATATAGGGAAGTGCACAGGTGAAAACCCTAATTGGAACCACTGCGCCAATCAGCGGCGCAGTGGCCCTTTAAATCGCAGAGACCCGGCGCGCGCGCGCCCTAGGGAGCGGGGCCGCGCGCGCCGGGACAGAACAGACGGGGAGCGAGTCAGGTAGGGGAGCCGGGGTGCGCATCGCGAGCGGGCGCTACCCGCATCGCGAATCGCATCCCGGCTGGCAGCGGGATCGCAGCGCCCCGGGTCAGAGGACGTGACCGGGGCGCTGCAGCGGAGGGAGTGAAGCGAGCGCTCCGGGGAGGAGCGGGGACCCGGAGCGCTCGGCGTAACAGTACCCCCCCCCTTGGGTCTCCCCCTCTTCTTGGAGCCTGAGAACCTGAGGAGCAGACTTTTGTCAAGGATGTTGTCCTCAGGTTCCCAGGATCTCTCTTCAGGACCACAACCCTCCCAGTCTACTAAAAAAAAATTTTTCCCTCTGACCTTTTTGGCAGCCAAAATTTCTTTGACCGAGAAGACGTCCGAGGAGCCGGAAACAGGAGTGGGAGGAACAGATTTGGGAGAAAAACGGTTGAGGATGAGTGGTTTGAGAAGAGAGACGTGAAAGGCATTAGGGATACGAAGAGAAGGAGGAAGAAGAAGTTTATAAGAGACAGGATTAATTTGACACAAAATTTTGAAAGGACCAAGATAGCGTGGTCCCAACTTGTAGCTAGGGACACGGAAGCGGACATATTTAGCGGAGAGCCATACCTTGTCTCCAGGGGAAAAAACGGGGGGAGCTCTTCTTTTCTTATCCGCGAACCTCTTCATGCGTGAAGAAGCCTGTAAGAGAGAATTTTGGGTCTCTCTCCATATAAAGGAAAGGTCACGAGAAATTTCATCCACAGCGGGCAGACCAGAGGGCAAGGGGGTAGGGAGGGGGGGAAGAGGGTGACGGCCGTACACCACAAAAAATGGGGATTTGGAGGAAGATTCAGAGACCCTGAAGTTATACGAGAATTCGGCCCATGGAAGGAGATCTGCCCAGTCATCTTGGCGGGAGGAAACAAAATGTCGCAAATAATCACCCAGGATCTGGTTAATTCTTTCTACTTGTCCATTGGACTGGGGATGATATGCAGAGGAAAAATTTAATTTAATCTTGAGTTGTTTACAGAGAGCCCTCCAGAATTTAGACACGAATTGGACCCCTCTATCCGAGACAATCTGCGTAGGCAACCCGTGAAGACGAAAAATGTGTACAAAAAATTGTTTAGCCAACTGAGGCGCAGAAGGAAGACCAGGAAGAGGGATGAAATGTGCCATTTTGGAGAATCGATCAACGACCACCCAAATAACGGTGTTGCCACGGGAAGGGGGTAAATCAGTAATAAAATCCATACCAATCAGAGACCAAGGCTGTTCGGGGACAGGCAGAGGATGAAGAAAACCAGCGGGCTTCTGGCGAGGAGTCTTATCCCGGGCACAGATAGTGCAGGCTCGCACAAAGTCCCCAACATCCGTCTCCAGAGTCGGCCACCAATAGAAGCGGGAGATGAGTTGCACAGATTTCTTGATGCCCGCATGACCTGCAAGATGGGAGGAGTGACCCCATTTGAGGATTCCGAGGCGTTGGCGTGGAGAAACAAAGGTCTTTCCTGGAGGAGTCTGCCTGATGGAGGCAGGAGAAGTGGAGATCAGGCAGTCAGGTGGAATGATGTGTTGCGGAGGCAGATCAACTTCTGAGGCATCCGAGGAACGAGAGAGAGCATCGGCCCTAATGTTCTTATCGGCAGGACGAAAGTGAATCTCAAAATTAAATCGGGCAAAGAACAGAGACCACCGGGCCTGGCGAGGATTCAGCCGTTGGGCAGACTGGAGGTAGGAGAGGTTCTTGTGGTCGGTGTAGATAATAACAGGAAATCTTGATCCCTCCAGCAGATGCCTCCATTCCTCAAGTGCTAATTTAATGGCTAGAAGCTCTCGATCCCCGATGGAGTAGTTCCTCTCCGCTGGAGAGAAGGTCCTAGAGAAAAAACCACAAGTGACAGCATGCCCGGAAGAATTTTTTTGTAGAAGAACAGCTCCAGCTCCCACTGAGGAGGCATCAACCTCCAACAGGAAGGGTTGGGAAGGGTCAGGTCTGGAGAGCACGGGAGCCGAAGAAAAGGCAGACTTGAGTCGTTTAAAGGAGTCTTCTGCTTGAGGAGGCCAGGACTTGGGATCAGCATTTTTTTTGGTTAAAGCCACGATAGGAGCCACAATGGTAGAAAAATGTGGAATAAATTGCCTGTAATAATTGGCGAACCCCAAAAAGCGTTGGATAGCACGGAGTCCAGAGGGGCGTGGCCAATCTAAGACGGCAGAGAGTTTGTCTGGATCCATCTGTAGTCCCTGGCCAGAGACCAAATATCCTAGAAAAGGAAGAGATTGGCATTCAAACAGACATTTCTCAATTTTGGCATAGAGTTGGTTGTCACGAAGTCTCTGAAGAACCATACGGACATGCTGGCGGTGTTCTTCTAGATTGGCAGAAAAAATTAGGATATCGTCCAGATATACAACAACACAGGAGTATAACAGATCACGAAAAATTTCATTGACAAAGTCTTGGAAGACGGCAGGGGCATTGCACAGTCCAAAGGGCATGACCAGATACTCAAAGTGTCCATCTCTGGTGTTAAATGCCGTTTTCCACTCGTCCCCCTCTCTGATGCGGATGAGGTTATAGGCGCCTCTTAAGTCCAATTTAGTGAAGATGTGGGCACCTTGGAGGCGATCAAAGAGTTCAGAGATGAGGGGTAAGGGGTAGCGGTTCTTAACCGTGATTTTATTAAGACCGCGGTAGTCAATGCAAGGACGTAGGGAGCCATCTTTTTTGGACACAAAGAAAAATCCGGCTCCGGCAGGAGAGGAGGATTTACGGATAAAGCCCTTTTTTAGATTCTCCTGGACGTATTCGGACATGGCAAGAGTCTCTGGGGCAGAGAGAGGATAAATTCTGCCCCGGGGTGGAGTAGTACCCGGGAGGAGGTCGATAGGGCAATCATAAGGCCTGTGAGGAGGTAGAGTCTCAGCTTGTTTTTTGCAGAAAACATCCGCGAAGTCCATATAGGCCTTAGGGAGACCGGTTACTGGAGGAACCACAGAGTTACGGCAAGGGTTACTGGGAATCGGTTTTAGACAGTTCTTGGAACAAGAGGACCCCCAACTCTTGATCTCCCCAGTGGACCAATCCAGGGTTGGGGAATGAAGTTGAAGCCAGGGAAGTCCAAGGAGAATCTCCGAGGTGCAATTAGGGAGGACCAAAAGTTCAATCCTCTCATGATGAGATCCGATGCTCATAAGAAGGGGTTCCGTGCGGAAACGTATGGTACAGTCCAATCTTTCATTATTTACACAATTGATGTAGAGGGGTCTGGCGAGACTGGTCACCGGGATGTTGAACTTGTTGACGAGAGAGGCCAAAATAAAATTTCCTGCAGATCCAGAGTCCAAGAAGGCCACTGTAGAGAAGGAGAAGGCAGAGGCAGACATCCGCACAGGCACAGTAAGACGTGGAGAAGCAGAGTAGACATCAAGGACTGTCTCACCTTTGTGCGGAGTCAGCGTACGTCTTTCCAGGCGGGGAGGACGGATAGGACAATCCCTCAGGAAGTGTTCGGTACTAGCACAGTACAGGCAGAGGTTCTCCATACGGCGTCGTGTCCTCTCTTGAGGTGTCAGGCGAGACCGGTCGACCTGCATAGCCTCCACGGCGGGAGGCACAGGAACAGATTGCAGGGGACCAGAGGAGAGAGGAGCCGAGGAGACGAAACGCCTCGTGCGAACAGAGTCCATATCCTGGCGGAGTTCCTGACGCCTTTCAGAAAAACGCACGTCAATGCGAGTGGCTAGGTGAATAAGTTCATGTAGATTAGCAGGAATTTCTCGTGCGGCCAGAACATCTTTAATGTTGCTGGATAGGCCTTTTTTGAAGGTCGCGCAGAGGGCCTCATTATTCCAGGACAATTCTGAAGCAAGTGTACGGAATTGTACGGCATACTCGCCAACGGAAGAATTACCCTGGACCAGGTTCAACAGGGCAGTCTCAGCAGAAGAGGCTCGGGCAGGTTCCTCAAAGACACTTCGGATTTCCGAGAAGAAGGAGTGTACAGAGGCAGTGACGGGGTCATTGCGGTCCCAGAGCGGTGTGGCCCATGACAGGGCTTTTCCGGACAGAAGACTGACTACGAAAGCCACCTTAGACCTTTCAGTGGGAAACAGGTCCGACATCATCTCCAGATGCAGGGAACATTGGGAAAGAAAGCCACGGCAAAACTTAGAGTTCCCATCAAATTTATCCGGCAAGGATAAGCGTATCCCAGGAGCGGCCACTCGCTGCGGAGGAGGTGCAGGAGCTGGCGGAGGAGATGACTGCTGAAGCTGTGGTAGCAACTGTTGTAGCATAACGGTCAGTTGAGACAGCTGTTGGCCTTGTTGCGCTATCTGTTGTGACTGCTGGGCGACCACCGTGGTGAGGTCAGCGACAACTGGCAGAGGAACTTCAGCGGGATCCATGGCCGGATCTACTGTCACGATGCCGGCTGGCAGGTAGTGGACCCTCTGTGCCAGAGAGGGATTGGCGTGGACCGTGCTAGTGGACCGGTTCTAAGCCACTACTGGTTTTCACCAGAGCCCGCCGCAAAGCGGGATGGTCTTGCTGCGGCGGTAGTGACCAGGTCGTATCCACTAGCAACGGCTCACCTCTCTGGCTGCTGAAGATAGGCGCGGTACAAGGGAGTAGGCAGAAGCAAGGTCGGACGTAGCAGAAGGTCGGGGCAGGCAGCAAGGATCGTAGTCAGGGGCAACGGCAGAAGGTCTGGAAACACAGGCAAGGAACACACAAGGAACGCTTTCACTGGCACTAAGGCAACAAGATCCGGCAAGGGAGTGCAAGGGAAGTGAGGTAATATAGGGAAGTGCACAGGTGAAAACCCTAATTGGAACCACTGCGCCAATCAGCGGCGCAGTGGCCCTTTAAATCGCAGAGACCCGGCGCGCGCGCGCCCTAGGGAGCGGGGCCGCGCGCGCCGGGACAGAACAGACGGGGAGCGAGTCAGGTAGGGGAGCCGGGGTGCGCATCGCGAGCGGGCGCTACCCGCATCGCGAATCGCATCCCGGCTGGCAGCGGGATCGCAGCGCCCCGGGTCAGAGGACGTGACCGGGGCGCTGCAGCGGAGGGAGTGAAGCGAGCGCTCCGGGGAGGAGCGGGGACCCGGAGCGCTCGGCGTAACACCTACAATTTTATTTCTACAGCATTTACTAAGGTTTCCCTACATTTTTCACTTTCCCTGCACTTTGCATTTTTTACACATGCTCTGATCTGTCTGGGTTTTCCTCAGCTCAAATCCACCACATTTTATTTGGAAACCTTAGTAAATATGTTGGTTTTTTTTTGGGCAAATGTTGGGAACACGCCCATTTTCCCAGCGGTCTCACCCCTTTTTCGGGTTTTCTTAGCAAAATGGAGAGTTAGTCAGGCTTTTTCAATTCTTGCGCAAATTCGGGAGCAATTTCTGTCGCAGACAGAATTTCTGGCGCAATGCGACAAAATCTGGCGCACAACCCGACAAAACATGTCGGGTTTGCAATAGTAAATGAGGGCTAATGTGTCCAAAATGTGTCAGTGTTTTTGCTGTACTCCACTGCACTAGGCTAGGAACATTCCAAGCTAGGAACATTGCTGGCGAGCCACTTTACTCGTCTATTTAACAATGGTGGAGGTAAGCTGTTATGACTGTTTGAAAAAAAAAAAAGACACTGCCTGATCGGTTTGTAGTGCTAATCCATGTGCAAATTTACGTATGTTAAGAACATAGCAATAGAAAATGTTCACACAACTTTTTTTTTTTTTTGGGGGGGGGGGGGAGGGGTACACATACTAGACAAAAATTAAAACATTTCTGCTTGACCACTGCAGATGGTCCACTCACAGTGCGTTTACATTGAGAGAGGGTCTTTCATGAATATTTATGAGGTGGACGGGCATATAGGAGCATGGAGGATGAAAGCAGTGAAGCTCTGTATGCCGCCTCCCACCACCATTGCACAAAGGATAGCATTAGCAAATTAGCAATGGGCCCTAATACTCCTTGTATCAACTGAATAGCGGCAACAGTTGGAGTAAGTTATAACTTATTTTAATATGTTTTGCATGCACTATAACCCTGTGTATTGGGTTTAGTGCAGATGATCCAGCTGTTTTCCTTTCATATCACTTATATCACATCATCCACACTCCATATTTGCTGTTCTTTAGTACCCTGTGACCTTATAGTTTTTTCTGTTTACATTTTAAAGGGAATCTGTCAGCTGTATTTTCTACCAAAAGCTGCAGACTTCATTGGATATTAGGGTATAGTAGCAAGCTGTACCTTTCCTAGGGCTGATGGTGGCTGCCATTGCTATAAAATTGCCTTTTTATTTCTTAGCCAAATGTTGAGGAGGCAGAGCCGAGTCACTCGCCCTCACCTCCCAGCTCCTTCTTGACTGACATAAAGAGGCTGTACATCAATCATGAAGGGGATGGAAGGTGAGGGCAAATAGGGAAGCGTGCCAGGCCATGACACTTAAGCAGCTTGGCTCTGCCTCCTTGACACCTGGCTGAGAAATAAGTAGGTGATTTTATAAATACGGTGCATCTTCAGGTTGTCTAGTCTAAGTTTAGGCCAATGGTTGGCTCAAAAATGTGCACCTATATTCTGGTACTTTTTAGCTGCTACATTCAGGGTAAGCTGGAGAGGGTAAGGTTGGAGAAGGAAGGACTTAAAACATTAAAAGTTTTGGCTGTTTGCACTGTAGGAAAAAGGTGGATTCTATAGATGTGTAAATATAATAGGAGCACGCGCTGGGAAATAGCTGAGAAAAATGACAATAGATAAAAAACAAAGGTAATGTACTATCTTATAATTACCGTATTTATCGGCGTATAACACACACTTTTTAGGCAAAAATGTTTAGCCCAAAGTCTACCTGCGTGTTATACGCCGATAAGCCGCTGCAGTTCAATGATTTAAAGCGGGCGCTTTAAATCAATGAACTGCAGCGGCTTTGCAGGTGCAGAGACCTGCCGTTGCTGCCGGCTTCTCTGCCCCTTCTCTCTGCCTGCCTGTCCTGGGGTCTAGAGCCCTGCTGCCGGCCCTTCTCTCCCTTGGCTATCTGTGCCGCTGCCTGTTCTCTCCCCCTGGCTATCAGTGCCGCTTTCCCATTGCCGGCGGCGCAGATAGCCAGCGGGAGAGAAGCGGTGGCAGCAGGGCTCTAGACCCCAGGAAAGGCAGAGGGAGAGAAGCCGGCAGCGACGGCCTCTTTCCCCTTGCCTTTCCTGGTGGTGTATCGGGGAATACGCACGCACACATACACCCTCATTTTACCAAGGATATTTGGGTAAAACATTTTTTTACCCAAATATTCTTGGTAAAATGAGGGTGCATGTTATAGGCCGGTGCGTGGTATACCCCGATAAATACGGTAATTGTGCTTCATCATAATGGACCAAAGTACATAGGCTTCTGAAATATGGATGAGGTTTGAAAAAATGAATAAAGGAAAATAATGATAAAATGGTGCAATAAGTGAATAGTATATACTAGTTAGATACCTGGAAATGTAAAATGAATGATATGGGAGACAAGTGAATAAAACCTTCTGTAGTGGGCCCGTTAGTGGGTTGCTCCAGCGCTGCAAAATGTAATGCAATGGTATCCACACTTTTCACGACAAAGGAAACCCGAGTGTTTTCGAAACACGTCAATATCTTTGTGGACTCTCTGTGCCCCTTTAGTGACTTCACTACTAGCAGCTCACATCACCGAGCTATTTGCCACAAGGACGGAAGCCGGTTGAGACGCTACTGGCCGGAGCGTTCTCCCGCTATACCTGTTTTAGAGATCTCTACCCTGGAAGGTGACTGTTCTGACCATCTACAGACTCCAGGTACTCAATCATATCAGGAAGCTATATCATATCTCTGTTAATTTCATCATCATTTTCCTTTATTCATTTTTTCAAACCTCATCCATATTTCAGAAGCCTATGTACTTTTGTCTATTATGATGAAGCACTATTAATTCTAAGGTAGGGCATTACCTTTGTTTTTGATCTATTGTCATTTTTCTCAGGTATTTCCCAGCGCGTGCTCCTATTATATTTACATTTTATTACTCATTTTTGTACGCCGTACAGGAAAACGTACTGGAGCAAACGCAGCAGGGTGTAGTAGCCCACAGTTTCCACCAGCGCGAATGATATATTTATTATTGGATTCTATAGATGTATTCGAGATGCAGAGTGGACAGGAAATGTATACACGTGTTAACTAGTAATGTATAGAAAACAGCAGACAATGTCACACCCCACGGGTGTGGACCCACTGCGCCACTATTGGCAGCTGGCCTAACTTGCAGAATGGGGCAAACAGATGCAGCAGAGCTGAATTAGGTGACTTAGCAGGCAGGTGCTGTAACAACAGCAGAACAGCAAAGTTCAGGTGCAGCAGACTGGAACACTGCAGACAGGGATCTTCAATGTAGAAACCTACAATATTGCTCAGGCACCACAGGGAGGAAGGAGTGCTCTTTTATAGGTGGTGCCCGGACGTAATTTGCTGGGAATCTAATAAGGAGTGCACACCTGCCCTATAAGTCTTAGCCATTGCTCACGCGCAGCCGCTAGAGGACAGAGAGGAAACTGCAGCAAAGGCAAAAGCAGCAGGACATGGTACAGGGCAGGCCGCCTGATGCAAGTAAGAGATAGGACACACAGTACGCCGGTGGTTTTCAACCAGCGGCATTACAGTACTCCCCTCCTTATACCCCCTCATCTTGGAAACAGCAGGAGAGAAGGACTTCTTCTGCAGGGCAGGAGCATGGGTATTTTACTCCAGGTTCCATAATTTCTATTCAGGCAGTATCACCACAGGGGTCTGAACAGGTCTCTGAGAAACAGGTGCCAGTTTAGAATTCCGCTTCACTTGAGTGGTTTCAGGATCAGGCTTTGTGCCTACAGGAACAGATTTTGAGGAGGATGCTGGACGATCCTCAGACTGGCATGAGGTATGACACTGAGGTCCCCAGCAGAGAATATTCCCTGTGAGCCAATCTAGGACAGGAGAATGGTGTTGCAACCAGGGCAGCCCAGAAGTACAGTATCAGTAGAGTATGGCAGGACATAGAAGCTTATCTCCTCAGAATGTTGAGTGCCCACTTGACGTTGGTGTGCGGGCTCAGGTATGTCCTTCAGATTCAGATATACTGGCTAATGTCTCAATTTTAACATCAGTTTGAGGGTTAGCCATATGTCACTGTTTACATCTACCACAGTAGTGCACCTAAATGTATGCATTATTCTATATGTTACATATCCACACCTTTCATCTGGTGTAGGATGCCATTGTGGCACTTGTGGTCTGCCTGCAGGCATCCCCCACTGTATGCATTTCATGCTGGGGATCGCCCTTAGCAACAGACTACAAGTGCAGGATTTGCTACCCCAGCATATATGCACAACTGCATTTGGGGTTGAGCATTTCCTGCCATTTGAAACCACATTTTTTCTTGTTGCCCACTGATAGCCTCCGAGGGGTGGTAATGAAGCGGATTGGCACAGAAAGTGGATGACCATTAACAGATGTTGCTAAAAGTGGCTTCTCCAGACATGTAGTAGGTAACTGGTACAGGTTCAGCAGAGCTTGGCTTACAAAGTTTTCAGCGGCGCCAGAATCCCAGAAGGCAAGTACAGATATGCAGGTTTTTCCTTTAGACAGGGTTACAGCAATACAGAGCTTGAGGAAATAAATCTTATTGCCAAGAGTCACTTTTTCATATAGACCCTAGAAACTGAGGTTTTTCACCTTTGGAGGGACAATTGTGCACAATGTGACCTTTTCCGTCACAGTAGAGGCACAAGTTTTCCATCAGACGGCGCTGATGCTCCAGATCAGACACTCCGATCTGCATGGGTTCTTCAGGCAGAAAAGCCGCAGGAGTCTGAACAGGGGTCTGGAAAACAAGAGTGAGTTCAGAAGTCCACTTAGCTTGAGCAATCTGGGAGAAACGTTCCTGGAAACGCACGTCTATGCGTGTGGCCAAAGTGACTAGAGCGTCCAAGGAGACAGGGAGATGCCTTCCAGCCAGCTCATTTTTTTATGCAGTCACTAAGGCCCTCCAAGAAGACAGCTCACTGGGCTTCATCATTCCAGGATAGTTCTGCAGCCAGGGTACGGAACTGGATAGCACATTGTCCCATAGACATGTCATCTTGTCGAAGGGGAGCGGAAGCTGCAGATGATGCCCTGCCTGGTTCCTCAAAGGCTGTGCAAAAAGCAGCCAAAAAATTATGTAAATTAACAGTCTCAAAACCGCATTGCTCCCATAGAGAGTTGGCCCAGGATAGGGCTTCTCCGTAGAGCAGGGAGATGATGAAGGCAACTTTTGCTCTTTCAGATGGGAACTTGTTGCCATGTAGCTCAAAATGGATCAGGCATTGGTTCAGGAATCCTCTGCAGGACTTTGGATCACCACCAGAGTGTGGAGGCAAAGGCAGCTGGATACTGGAAACAGTAAGTTGTGAACACTGTGCTTCAGGAACCGCATTAGTTGCTGGGACCTGTGGTGCGGCTGGAACAGGTGCACACATAGCATCCAGGTGAGCAGAAATTGTGTTGAAACTCTGCAGCAAGACAACTTGCCAGTCGCTTAGGCGTTGTAGTTCTTCATACAAATTTTCCACAACAGGCTTGGACTTGCCAGCGGGATCCATGGCCTGAGCAAACTGTCAGTGGACCCACTGTGCCACAAGTGGCACCTGGCCTAACTTGCAGAATGGGGCAAACAGATGCAGCAGAGCTGAATTAGGTGACTTAGCAGGCAGGAGCTATAATAACAGAGCACAAAAGCAGACTGGAACACTGGAACACTGCAGACAGGGATCTTGGCTATAGAAACCTACAATATTGCTCAGGCACCACAGGAAGGGAGAAGTGCTCTTTTATAGGTGGTGTCCAGCAGGAATTGAATGGGAATCTAATAGGGAGTGCACACTGGCCCTTTAAGTCTCAGCCAATGCTCGTGCACAGCTCCTAGAGGACAGAGGGGAAACTGTAGAAAAGGCAGAAGCAGCAAGACATGGTACAGAGCAGGCAGCCTGATGCAAGTAAGAGATAGGATACACAGTATGCCGTGCTTTTTGACCAGCGGTGTTACAGACAAGATACTGGAGATGGGAGAAAGCCACGCTTTACCCACGAGCTGCACCTCACAAACTGAGAAGTGCTAATCTCCAATATCAAACACTTCAGAGAATTTGCAGAGAATAATTGATTTCAGGTTTAGCTGTCAGGAGATCATCACATCACAGGTTGTGAATGCAGAGATTTCCCATCTCTCCCCAACTGTCTGATTAGTAGGAAAAGCCATTGATGTTATGATCATAAAATAGTTCATGGTGTCCTGATCATATACCTTTTTACTGTTTCTTGATACGCTCTTCCATTCCTGAGATATGAGTGTTTATTGCTTGTCTGACAATTCGGGGAATCAGTCAGATGGGCGTGAACTTAATTTTATTAACGGATTAATGGGAGGGAATATCAGGTGATGGTCGGGATCATACAGTTAGTGGATGTGTGTTAGGCATATATGTCTCTCAATGTACAACTTTCACACCCCCTGACTGCATAACCTCTCTATGGGGATTTTTTTTTCACATGTGAAAGAATGGCCTTGTGTTTTTTCCACCTACATAAAATTTTCAGAACCCTTTCTCTATTTCTCTGCTCCTTCTCCCTTTATCTATTTCTCCAGTTCCTAAAAAGGGTACTCCACTGGAAAAATCAACTGGTGCCAGAAAGATAAACAGATTTGTAAATTACTTCTATTAAAAAAATCTTAATCCTTCCTGTACTTATCAGCTGCTGTTATGATCCACAGTGAGTTATTTTCTTTTTGAATTTCCTTTCTGCCTGACCACAGTGCTCTCTACTGACACCTCTGTCCATTTTAGGAACTGTCCAGAGCAGGAGAGCTTTTCTATAGGGATTTGCTGCTACTCTGGACAGTTCCTAAAATGGACAGTTGTCAGCAGAGAACACTGTGGTCAGGCAGAAAAGAAATTCAAAAAGAAAAGAACTTCCTGTGGATCACAACAACAGCTGATAAGTACTGGAAGAATTAAGATTAAAAAAAAAGTAATTTACAAATCTGTTTAACTTTCTGTCACCAGTTGATTTAAAAAAAAATGTTTTCCAGTGGAGTACCCCTTTAAGATATAGAAGTCTTTAAGTGATTGTTCCCACCAGATATCAAAAGGGCATGTGACCAATCATGGCTGGGGTTCACTTTCTTTAGAATAATTACAGCAACCATTTTGCCTACCTCTTGAGCACATATGCTCAATGTATGCAGGGTGATTCAAAAAGGCTCGTGCAAAATTATAGCCTTTGCATTCATAACTGAAAGAAGTGATTTTATTGGTAACATTGGCAGATTTTTAGGTGGTAATCCAGACAGTTCTGTCCGAATGCGGCCAGCATATCCAAGGATATGGACTCCCCTATTTCAGAAATAAGTTGCAGGATGTTTAATCTGGTGATTGTGGAGGCCAGTGAAAAATTATTGAATTGCTGTTTCCATTAGACTGTACTTACCTTACCATGGTCAAGGGTGCAGTCCCAGTCTTCTACTTCCTAAGGCTCCTATCACACTACATCTGTTTTCGAAGTTCCATCAGAAAATCGGCAGTAAAATGGCAGTTACAAAATCCTATACGGCTGTTAGAAAATCCCATCATAGTCTATGGGATATTTCTAACAGCCGTTTTTACCCGTTATAGCCCATTATTAATAACGGCCATTATTTTGTGACGGAAGATAGTAATGGGAGAAATAGTTCATGAGCTATTTCTCCCATTACTCTCTTCCGTCACAAAATAACGGCCGTTATTAATAACGTGCTTTAACGGGTTAAAACGGCTATTAGAAATATCCCATAGACTATAATGGGATTTTCTAACGGCTGTATAGGATTTTGTAACTGACGTTTTGCTGCTGATTTTCTGATGGAACTTCGGAAACGGAGTAATTATGTAGTGTGAAAGGGGCCTAAGCTAACATCGCCACTCGATTGTTAGGGTGACTAGCCCTACATTTAAACAGGTAACTGCTGGCCATGGCCACCTGTAATATTTTTTTCTAATACATTACACATTTTAGTTGTGTTGTATTCTTGTATAGCTAACCTCCTGCTAAATATTCACCTCACTTCTGATTTTTGGTTCTGTTTTTGTGTATTTTGACTTTGCTACTGTTACTGTTCTGAATCTAGGTCATGTACCTAGGTCATGCTCTGACCATTTTCTGGTTCTTGTCTTTCTGACTACCGCTCTAACCTTAGACTAGGACCTGTACACTTAGCTAGGGTAGGGAGTGTGGCCCAGTTGAGGGTCGCTATCTAAGGTAGAGACAGTTGGTGGGCACAGTGGAAGCATTATTTTTATTTTACTGTAGCAAACTTCCACTGGGCACCGTTCTCTATAGTTCCTTAACCCTAACAAGTTCTGCATGTTAATATACTTTACCAGAAGCATTGCCAAAACCACTCCTCTTCAGACATCCCCCCGTACTTTTTCATCACATCTTGTCACAGTGAACATGCTGCCTGAGCAGTGTCCTGTAGTGTCTAATACAACGTCAATAACAGCAGATCCTTTCGCTTCATAAGTTAGGCTTGTCTTTCCAGCATGTCCCATAGCTACTCAATAGGACTCAGATATGAAGAATTTTGAGGCAAAGTCAACACCTTGAACTCATGTTGCAGTGTACAATAACATTTTCAAAGTGGCCACTACCATTAGGAGATTTATCAAAACCTGTGCAGAGGAAAAGTTGGCCAAAACAACCAATCAGCTCACTTCTTACATTTTTAACAAGGCCTTTGCTATGGGCAACTGGGCAACTTTTCCTCTGCACAGGTTTTGATAAATCTCCCCCTTGCTGTACAACAATTTTAGTACGGCACGTGCGGCATGTCAAAGTTACCTTCATATAACTGCGAGGACCTGAGATTTACTTGCAGTTCGTTTGAACAATGCCTAGTTTGGATTGCTTTCTTTCATCCTAGTGCCATTTCTTCCCCAAGTAAGCAGCACAGCAGCAGCAATAGTGACTTGTCCATCTTCCTTCAGCACTTCATAGTCCACTTGGCCCATGGTGTCAGCATGGACATTTAGATTGGGCTTTGACTACACAGTCCTATACACAGCAAGCTGTGATGCACAACAAATACCTATTTTCCTACCACATTGTGCTGTAGTGACAATTATATAGAATCTACTAGCATTTACTTCCCATATAAATCAATAAACCTTGGGCACCAAATGTTTCTGTTTCCATCCTTGGATCACATCCACTACAAACAGGAAACACGCCACAAGTCCTACTGTTTTGGAGATGCTCTGTCCCAATCATCTAGCCATCACAATTTGACCCTGTCAAAGTTGCTCAGATCTTTACCACTTGTACACAATGCCCTAGTGTTTAAAGAATATATGTGATGGTTAAGTCACTGTCAATTTCCAGAATTGTCTTCCAGAATAACAATCCATTTCCAGAATCGTCCCAATATCAGCAACAATACGTGGCCTTTAATCGCCAGAATACGATGCAGTACCCACCACCTGTCGCAGAGGAATGAAGAAAAGTAATACTTTTTGCACCTGGATAACAACTTTAAGGTTCCCTTACGCTTTAGATAAAAGTTAGGCAAACCTGCTGAATTTGGTGGCACCTGGCGACTATGTGAAATGTAGGTAGGCCTCCTGATGCCTGATGGAAAGAAGGGTCATGCATATTGGATTTCAACTGCTTGATACTTTTGTTTTTCAAATGATAACCCACAGTCAGAGCCGTCTGGCGACAGCTTACCCCTTCCACCCCCCTCTCTCCAGTGTGGGGGATTAGGAGAGGTCTTGAGAGATAGCTGTTGGTCGAACGAACATTCGGCCAACATCTATTGAAAGTGTATGACCATCAATTACTAATTTTAAGGCTCCTTGTTCATGGATGCACACAGACATCTCACTGCAAAGACTTGTCAAAAAAATATTAAGATTTATATTGTGTTTTCATTCCTCAATAAATTTACATAAACTCCTATTGAAGAAGCCTTGAGTATTTCACAGTCTGGGTAAGATAAATTATCAGTTCTCTGATATCCATGTACAGACAAATCAAAATTTTTACAGTAAGCTCACTCTTTTCTAATCTCAAACATAAGGGAGTTTATTCCAGTATGAGGGAACATAATCATTTTTGGGTGAATATTGCAGAAATGCTTGGATTCAAGCCAACTGTGTTACATAATATTCAAAGACTTGAAGCTATTTTTGTTCCAGTCCATATTCAGGAGACAATGTGCATGATTTCAATAGAGACCCAGGTCTTTTTTTATTTGTCTGCCTCACAGATGTTGAACCCTGGCAGTGGTTGTGTGGCTCATTCTGAATGTATCTGAAAATGCTTAAATAGGTCAGAGAGAAAGTGCTTGAAAAAAAAAACATTTCAATGTCTACACCATGCTGTCAGGCCTATAGTCTTTCCGAAGAATGGCTCATCATTATAATCCATTACAGCTGGATAATAAAAGTATTACAAACATAAATTTGAATGTAAATTACCTTGATCTCATGAATTGTAGCATTCTGCCCTAGCTTCCTTGTCAGTAATATTACCATTATACAATATGGATGGCTTTTAGTTAAATTTTTTGATGATTTCCCTTTCGACATCAGCTTCATGCCAATGTTATTTATTTGTGAAAGAATCCTATATGTCACTTTTTACATAAGAAGAAAAGAAAATCCCTTTCTTCATGGATTATAACATGGAACTGAAAAGAGTAAGGAAATAAAACGGTGCGTTTCACTGGCTAGGTTCTGGTTGAATGAAATCTGGGATGTGTGCCAAATTAAAAAGAGAAGGAAAAAAATCCCGTTCTTCTTCTAGAATAGCCACAATGTTCATTATTAAGAAAAGCATATGAACCACAGGATTTGATTTTAATAACACCAATGTCTTCATTTATCTTTGCTTCCTGTTTAGCCTCATTATGCCTTAAATGCAAAGTTAATGCTCTACCTATTATGGCAGGATTTTACTTCAGAACCCACTTTTACATCGTTGTGTATTGTTTTCGTCAAGGGCCATCAGGTGTGTGTGTCAGATTTCTTTAAACAGGCTGCTACCAAAAACATATGCTTTATTTATTGGGCTGGAGAACTCAAATCTAAAAATCAGAACAAAGTCTTAAATCCACGTTTTTGGCTGCCCTTGTGTCAAGAAGCCTATTGCTATCACCTGCAACTGAGCTGATCTTTCCTCCATGCTCCTTGGACCCAGATCTAAATCACCACTGCTGATAGCCTATACTGCTTTGTATCTGCAGAACAAATAATGGCCTTTGTTCCGCGCAAGTTCCTAAACAAACTTAATCTTTCCAGCGCTGTGACAGATGACATTTAGATGTCCTTGTTACCCTTAAAATGAGTTTTATTGACAATCAGGGAACAAAAAGAAGGCCTTGATAAAGCCCAGTGTTTTATAGTCTTGCTAACAACATCTTAGCTCTAAGTGCAAGGGCTAGAGAAAGCCTGAAGTTGCCCCCATTTCACTGTGCTTTGCTCTATCACCATGACAACAGATATAGAAATCACTTAGTGACTCCAAGAAAGAAAACACTGTCACACAGTACCCCTTGTATAGCGAATCAAACTAAAGCTTTCATTCAAATGGCTATTCAGCTTGGGCATTCATGTAGAGGATGGGGTGGATTTTACACAGGTAACTACAACAGAAAGGCCAGCACGCACTCCAGCCAGAGCATATGGTAAAGTCTCTGTTTAATTAATGCATCCTCAATGGAATTTATTCATTTAAATGTGTTTTCTTTTACTTGAAACATCATCGTTGTAAAGGTCAACATTAATCAACATCTTGAAACTTTAAAGGACATTAAATAGTAATGCTTTTTATTCATATGGAGGAGATTCTTTTTCAAGTAGTTTTGTTAACTGTGTCAGATGCAAGGACAATCCTGTTTCTTGGAAGAAAAAAAAAAGACAAATCTAGAGAGGCCTCTACTGGTAGATATATGTATGTGTACCTTTGTGTTTCTGAAAAGTTACCTTAACTGTTTCTTTTTGGTCATTTTTTTTTTAAATCAACAATATTAATAAATAAATGACCATATTTCCCTCTTAGTATTCTATTTATAATTTGTATTGTGCCTAATACTATTTTATTTTTGTTTTATTTACTGAACTAATAAATAATTATCTAACAACTAGCAATCAATACTTTTATATATAGGATTATGTGAACATATTTAATTTAATATCCATAATGTGAGATTTTTAATAAATACACATTTCTGTATTAATTTATATCCATGAGAAATAATGGCTGTGACTTATACTGGCTTTTAGCCTAGACCTTATAATTGAGAGTTTAGACATATAGCTGTATTATTCTCAACCATTAAATTGTATACAATATAACTTTATATAGTTCAGTATTTGTAAATAAAACAAGGTGACTATATAAATTACAAATACACGGGACAGTGTTTTTTTTTATATATAATGGGGCAGTATTTCTATAGTCTATTCTCTATTGATCAACTAAAATTAGTATTTCGTTTTATTTGAACAATAATTACATGTGAAAGGTTAATTCAGCTATCTTTATTATAACAAAAAATGTTAATCTATTATCTGAAAAATATGAAATTTGTTCAATATGTATGTTATACCCAATTTTCAAGTAAGACTTTAATGTAATTTTTTTATAATCAGGCAATTCATTATTGTATTTCTTTATTTTTAAATTTAAATACATAAGTGTCATAAAGCGTGAAACCTCTCTAAAAGACCACCTCTTTGAGAAGCCCAACCCCTTTCTAAATAGATTTTTTTTTCTTTTTATTGTTTTCATTTTTTTAATCTTTTATATTAATCATAACTCACACTTAGATTTCACTTGAAATGTGTGTAACTATAATTTATACAGCCTTTTTTGTTTATTTAGGTTTAGTAGATTTGCTAGATTGTAAGCTCATATGGGCAGGCACCTATTGTCTTGTTGTTGGTTCAATTGTTTTGATTACTTCTTATTTAACAGGTTTGTTACCTCCCTTGTTGGAAAACTCTCCATGATATGTTGTTTGCATATAAGTAAAGATTATTAGTATTATCATGCCCATATCTACCCATATCTATGTCAGAGTCTATGTCAAATATGCAACACAATATGTGTAATCAATTGATTTGTTGATCTTTATTATTTGCAATATCAGAATAAGTGTTGCTGTTTATCTTCATTTTTATGCCTTTTTTTTTCCAATTCTACACCCTTTGATTATATCCCCATTAATTATTTAATTTTCTTGAAAGTTTATTTCAGCAATAATATATGTTTTATATTATTATAAATAGATTTTTTTTTCATTGCACATGCATGCAGTATACTCCAATTGTTATCAGACCAAGTGCTACCCAAATTCAAGGATATAATGGATAATTGTTTCCCCCTAGTGGCAAATATAAGACTAGACTGAGAATGTATTGAATTGAACTACTTTTTTTTTTCTATTTCAGGCAAAGCTATAAGTGTTCTAGGCTTCTACATATATATATATATATATATATATATATATATATATATATATATATATTGTTTTAAAATGTGGTAAAGTATTGACAACAAAGTGTGACATGTTGGCATCAATAAGCAGTAAAAAGGTAAACAAAATAACATATTGTCCCTCTAGTAATTTTGTATAAACTTTTTATGTAAGTGTGTTACTCAATCATGCAATCTAGAACTTTTTGACAGATTCATACATGGCAAATTTTGTTGCAAAGATTTCTACGACTGAATATCAGTTCCATTCACCTGAATGGGGATGTTGTGGTAGGAAGCTCTGCAAGTTCCATTCATATGAATGGGATAGTTGCAGAAATGTCTGCAACAAAATCTGCTGCATATGAATCCCCCTGTATATAAAATAAAAAATTCACATAAAAATCAAATGGTTTTAATCACATATAATTCATGTATAACCCGTAAACTAAATAAAAATCCTCTCTTATTAGAGCATGTTCACAGAAAGAATATGTTCAGACATTTATAGAAATCCATGCACATGCTGTAAAAAGAATGCAAAAATATCTACAACAATCCTGCCACATGTGACACATCCTGATTTGTTACTATTTTGTTTTTCCTTGCCTATTAATGGTTGAGAAAATAACTACTACATTTAAATTCTATACGTAATATTCCAGTATTTAATTGAAAAATTAAGTCAGTCCTTGGATATTATATATGGAGATATGTTTGGATCGGAATATGTTTCATTTAATTTATAACATTAGTTATTTTTTCATAATTATTATATACATACATTTTAAATGTTTTTGGTTTTGTAACATGTATACATCTTCTTTATAATCTTACATAAACGGATGGAAAGTCACAATATTTAATGAAGGATGAAGAGTATAAATGACAGCTAACAATATATGATAACTCATTCATAACTGAAAGTTTTACATGAATAATATACAGATTTTTAATTAAATTAATTCATTTAAAGAACTGATAACAGATAAGTAAACAAATCAGAGAAACAAGTTATCAAACTGTTAGCTAAGTATGATGATGAATATTATCATTATTATTATTTTTATTATTATTTTGCCTGTATAATTAGAAATAGAATAATTGTTACAAATAGTGTTACTATATGGAGAACATATTAAACTTCTATAAGATATATTAGATAATTGCATATAATTTTGGACAGTCATTTTGGACACTGTCATTTTCCGATAAATGAGAAATAGAAACAACTTCTAATTTAATATCAGTTATCAAATTAAATGACTTATAAAAATCAAAACATCGTTTTTTTTATTCCCACCTATCAAAAATTACTAATAGAATCTGAATCAACACTGAAAACAATTGTTACTTACATTGTCACTATTTCAATTAGTTAGGTGTAAACAATAAATAAATAAATCAAAGTAAATGTTATCTATTGAGACATTCATGGCAGGTATATGTCATTGAGAAATTCTAATTTTGGGGAGAAGGAATATTGCTTGTAATATTCTGAGGCTTATTTGATAAAAATTTGCCTCAGATTATTATTATTATTATTATTATTATTATCATCATCATCATTATTATTATTGATTTAAGAGATTATGCTGTTGTTTTAATATATAATATAAAATGATTTAGCCAACAATTTTCATTGAAAGTATAATTTATGTTGATATGTGTTACAATTACCAGTAAAACAACACTTTTTTTTACAGATCAGTTTATTAAAAGAAACACACTTTTTTCTTTATTTAGTAACTATCTCATATCTATCCATCTCATATCTATCTCATATCTATCTATCTCATATCTATCTATCTATCTATCATGTGTGCCTCTATCTATCAATCTATCTATCTATCTATCTATCTATCATGTGTGCCTCCATCTATCTCTCTATCATGTGTGCCTCTATCTATCAATCTATCTATCTAGCCTTCTAAACACATCTAATGGATTAAATTCACCTTTCCTACTACTATTTTACTACTATCATCTATCCTTCAATATTTAAATGTCATATATTCATTAATCTCTCATCAAGTTATTTACATGTCTATATATCTATCAGTCTGTCAGTCTATCTATCTATTTATTTATCTATCTACCTATCATCTTTCTTATTATTTTACATAAATAAATAAAAATATCTATATATATATATATATATATATATATATATATATTCATCTTTTGTCCATAATTTTTTTATGCACAGAGTTTTATGCACAGAGTAAACGTATCTACAGGCCAATGGAGAGAAAGAAAAAAAATGTATATATATATATATATATATATATATATATATATATATATATATCTATATATACATATATTGTTATCATAGAACCAAGAACGTTGTGTAAAATGACAAATTCAGATAAGCTACATTGACTAATTCCACACTGCTACATCTGTAAATAAAATCACAGATAATGAATACCTTAATAAACCTTCTCTAAATCTGTTGTACAGTATGCACATCATTTGAAATACATATATACTACTTTTCTATTAAGTTTCTATATTGTTGCTATTACTATTATTCCTTGTTACCTGGTCTGGTGCCACAAAGGTCTATTTTCAGAAATATATTGTATGAATATTCACC
This sequence comes from Hyla sarda, assembly GCF_029499605.1. Taxonomy (NCBI): domain Eukaryota; kingdom Metazoa; phylum Chordata; class Amphibia; order Anura; family Hylidae; genus Hyla; species Hyla sarda. Next base: position 110,279,601 of record NC_079191.1, read on the forward strand.
AAAGGAAAACTTTAGGGAGAAATAGGGGACAAAGACTGTGACAGATGCCAAGATTTTTCTTTGTTATCAAAATGATCTCACAAAGATTTGTTGCTATGATATGAATGATGTCTTTACTATAATAACCTCCGGGTTAGATATAATAGCCTTAAATGTATATCACATAGATGTCCACTGGTCACTTCGTTACTACAGACACCTGTCGTTATTGGCTATGGTTACTGATTTTTAGCTGTGTATTGTACAATTTAGCTGTGAAGAAATAATTGTTTTGATATTCGTTACACACCTTTGCGTTTTTATAGGGCGCATATAAAGGAAAGACTGAGACTTCTCCTTTCAATAATGGCAGCTAAAAACCTTAAAGTGAGAACACATCCCAAGTGACAATAGTAATTATTGGCATATCTAAGGGTGTAGTCCCACATTGTAGCTACTGCAGGTAGCCAAATCCCTGACCATAGACGACCAATAGGTGCATTATCTTACAAGTAACACTACAGTTTTACCAGTAAAATCAAGTGACCAATTGGCATCCTCATGTGGTTCCCGTTTTGCCAGTACGCAGCATATACATTGTGGGAATACATATTAAGTGCATTAAAATATTAACAAGATACAATGAAGCAATTGTTTTTCATTGATTCCAACAGACCACATATACACAAAAGTCATTAATAACATTAGAAGCATCTGTAATGTTTACATACAATGCTTTGATTTATTCACAGATGACAAATAACAGCATATGAGAATATGTTTAATGATTTTACAGATGTAAATGTTAATATGATACTACTAAAAACTTTTTAAACTACTGGCTGTTTGTTGGTGGTTTGAAATATTGCCACATTTACACCTTGATTAAATGGGATATCAAGAAAAAAAATGAAACAAAGAAAGAAAAAAATCAAATGTTCCGCCACACTCCACTTCCTGATGCTGCACACAATTAGTTACATTGCCCTTCAGCCAACGCTGGCTCCAGCGGTGTCCTGCCTCAGCCAGTGGATGGCACATGGGCAAAATGACGTGTTGTCTAAAGCACCAAAATACGGCTATAATGGAGGCTGCAGGGGAGTGAGGGAGATAAGTACAAAATGTTATTTTTATTTTATGAGACAGCCTGGACACAAATCCTTAAAGGAGTAGTCCAGTGGTGATAAGGATAGGGGATAAGTTGCAGATCGCGGTGGGTCCGACTGCTGGGGCCCCCGTGATCTCCTGTATGGGGCCACGACAGCCTTCGGAAAGGGGCCGTGTCGACCTCCGCACGAAGCAGCGGCCGACACGCCCCCTTACTACAACTCTATGGCACGCCCCCTCAATACAACTCTATGGCAGAGCCTTCGGCAATCTCCGGCTCTGCCATAGCGATGTATTGAGGGGGCGTGTCGGCCGCCGCTTTGTGCGGTGGTCGACACCCGCTATCTGGCCGGAGAGCCTGGCCCCCATACAGAGAGCTCGCAGGGGCCCCAGCAGTCGGACCCCCCCGCGATCTCAAGCTTATCCCCTATCCTTAGGATAGGGGATACGTTTTTCACCACTGGACTACCCCTTTAAACAAAACTTACTGGACAACACCTTTTGGTGCAATTTTATATATAACTTTAACTACTATAGAATTAAGACTACCATATGATTAGAGGACTATCTCAGAGTTTTCCCACAAGTGATATCATATTGCCAAGCAATGCAACAATTTCTGATAATGATGAGCCAACTGCTACATTCCCTACCAATTTACACAATGATGCACTGTTGCTTCTTCATAAATTGTCACTGTTAAAAAATTCTCTTAGTTACCAATTTTACAGGGACTACAAGCCCCATTTATGAGTAATTGGTAGTTCTCTTCTGCAGGGAATACAATCTAACCACTCTTGGCTAGGTTCACACAATATTTGTCATTAACATTTGAAAGGTGCTTTTGCCCTATACATCTGCAACTGTATCTCCATATAATTCCATACATCTGGCAATAACTTCCACTGATATTACTTTACAATGAATTTGAGACAGAGGTACAAAAAACATATACCGGGCAAACATATGCCATGAGACAACTCTATCGGCTTGCATTTGGCTAACAAAACCTATATGTCCGGAAGCCAACTGAAAGCTTGCTTGTTGATGTTTTTAAAGTATACCACAAGATGGTTTATCACAATGTCTATGTTGAACATTTAATGTACAGTATAAAAAAATGGAGCTATAAAGATTACATTATTACTGCAAATTTTACACTAATATGAAACTTTACTATTTTTTAGAGCAAAGTGAAGAAATTATACTAACCAAACAGAAGTGTTGTTTTTTTTTTTTACATTATGCTCATAGAATTCATCCATCAGTGGAACAATGGTGGGGATTGGACAACAGAAGACAGAAACAAAGCGTACACACAGTCATTCGCACAATAAACATGTTATTTTATTTTTGTTTATGTTGTAAGTAATAAAGCTCCTTTTCAAAGTCTAAAATCCTATTAAAATAGCAAGCAGTAAACTAAGAACATACAATAATGTGTTTTTTTTTGTTCCCAATATTTTGTTATACGTATTAAAACATAAAAAATAGAACCATCCAAAGTAATACAAGCGGAGACTTGGCTAAGGATCCTTACACTTGCTGTTTCAAATTTGCATTTCAATTAGAGCCTTTTGGCTTGCTTTACATCTCTAACTGATTCATGTCTAATATTATTTGCACTGCACAAAGCAAACATTGCATCGCAAGACCCTGAAAATGAAGTTTGCTATTGTTGTCACAACATCTACATCTGCACCACATCTGTGCATCAGCAAGTGACTCCTGGACTGGACTTCTGTATTCAAAGCCAAAGCCTTTATTGTTTGAAATTGACTTTAGAAGTGGGAATTTTACAGAAACTTGCATTTAGCATAAGTGATAACATTAGAAGGTTTTTTATGGTACATTTTCTTTGTGTGTCCCCTCCCCATTGTTGTTCTCAATGGAAAAATGGCATTGCATTCCCATTCTGTACTTGAACCTCTTTGTTTTCAATGGTCCTGTGAATGTGTGGTTGACATATTAAATGAGTATGTTTTGGGAAAACCATGCAATTCTAAATTTGGGCTCAAGGCCGCAAACATTGACTACGTACCTGTACAATTGAGGTTGTACCATAGCAGTGGAAGTGTGCCAATAACCGCAACTGAGGGCATGCCTTTAGTGGGCATACCCTATAGATAGAAAGGTGGGAGGGATCTGCCAATGATGTATACCCTGCCTTGAGGTGCAGGGGGCGTTTATATACTCATGCCCCTCGCACAAATACAGCTTTACAGGCTTGACACTTGCTCACATGCTCACGTGCTCATGGCTGCAAACCTGGAATGCGTACCTGTACAATCTAGGTTGTACCATAGCGGTTAAAGTGTGCCAATAACCACATCCGAGGACACGCTGTTTGTGGGCAAAAATACAAAAGGGTTAGGAATGGAAATTATATTGGCATACCGACACTTATACGCATCAGTCAATTATTCTATAGGCTGAACATATCTTACGTAACAAAATGACTACCAACTCCCAAATTCAGAGCCTGTGATCCGGGGCATGATACTTGCAAACCATGACTTGCGACAGCCTCTCGAGTATAACCCCGCAAGGACCGGATCAGACTATGACATGATGTCAGCAGAAGGCAAATCAAATGCCCACAAGGCACACGTATGTTGTCTCCAAAAAGGGCAAAAATTGTAATGACTAGGTGAATGGACGTAAACACAAATGCCTGTCCAGGATAGGCACATGAACGTGCACATGAATATTACCCACTGCCAAGGCAACCATGCTCTGTAAGTCATAGTTGACCTGATGATGTGAAAGGTAACATAATAAAGTAAACACAACATGTTCTACAAAAGTGATACTCACGCTTCTAGCTGACAAGTCTTGTGTGACCACAGTGCTTCTTTACAACTACCTGTGTAATAATGTTATTGCTCTGAAGACGTAACAACAACTACACAGTGCATCACCCAGCAGACATGGCAGGCATAACAAGTATGCATAGCAAATGTAGAAAGCAGGGACGTCTATCACCAGGGTACTGTGCCGATAATTCTTTATTCACATGGTGCAGTTACAGACATGGTGCACGGACGATGTTCTTAGGACTCAGCTAGTCAGTGTAAAACTGGGTAACAGCTGTTGCGCGTGCGTCATCATGCTTCAACAGACCCTACCTGTTCCATGCTGCATCACCTTTTTGAGCTCTCCTTCTTTCATTAAGCCCCAGGTTGCCGGCAGAATTCAATTTAATTAATCATTTGGCTTCCGTTTGAAGCAGTATTTTCCTTTTGTCTGCATTCTCTTTGCTGCGGATCACCTCAAGGCCTTGAAAGAGTAGATCGCTGCAGTTCCCTCCTTGAGTGGAATTCATGTGTTCAATAAAATGAGGGGCACCTTTTTTCGATCTAACTGAATAGACATGCTCTCTGAACCGTGTGTTCTAAGTACGTTTTGTGCTGCCTATATAGAATCGGCCACAGGGGCATATCACCCAAAGAGGGGGAAGATAGTGTAGGTAGAGAGGTGGGAATTATAAATGTACCTGGGGGTGGAGCCGAGGGAGGGGTTAGAATAGTTAATAGCAATAGGCTTCATAGGAAAATAAAACTTACACCCTTGAATCCCATTAACCCCAATAACATAAAGGATGGAAATGTAAAGTGTATGTTCACAAATGCCAGAAGCCTAGCAAATAAAATTGGGGAGCTTGAGGCCTTGATACTGGAGGAACATATTGATATAGTTGGGGTCACTGAGACATGGCTGGACTCCTCACATGACTGGGCTGTCAATCTGCAGGAGTTTACATTGTTTCGCAAAGATAGAATGAACAGAAAAGGTGGTGGAGTCTGTCTGTATGTAAGAAGTGGTATGAAAGTCAGTGTGAACGATGCCATAGCGTGTGATGATTCTGAGGAAGTGGAATCACTGTGGGTAGAATTACAAAAGGAGGGAAATACTGAAAAAATAATACTTGGTGTAATCTACAGACCCCCTAATATCACTGAAGAGATAGAAGGTCGGCTGCATAAACAAATAGAGAGGGCCGCCCGGGCAGGTACAGTGGTAATAATGGGAGATTTTAACTATCCAGATATAGATTTAGGTTCGGGGTTGGCTAAAACTACAAAGGGGCGACAATTCCTAAATTTATTGCAGGATAATTCTATGGGCCAGTTTGTGGAGGACCCAACAAAAAGTGATGCCTTGTTGGATCTGATCATTTCCAACAACGCAGAGCTGGTTGGTAATATAACTGTGAGGGAAAACCTTGGTAATAGCAACCACAATATAGTTACTTTTGACTTAAAATGTAGAAAACAAAGACAGGCGGGGAAGGCAAAAACATATAACTTTAAAAAGGCAAACTTCCCTGGACTGAGGGCTGCACTACAGGACATAGACTGGGGGGAGGTGTTCGCATATACTTATACAGAAGGTAAATGGGACATCTTTAAATCAACTCTAAATAACTATGCAGCTAAATATATACCAAAGGGGAACAAATATAAACGATTAAAACTAAATCCTACATGGCTGACAAATTATGTTAAAAGAGCAATAAACCACAAAAAAATTGCCTTAAAAAATACAAATCTGATGGTTTAAACAGTGTAAAGAGCTTAATAAAATCTGTAAAAATGTAATAAAAACAGCAAAAATCCAAAAAGCAAAACTAATCCTAAATATTTTTTTAGATATATAAATGCAAAAAAACCAAGGACAGAGCATGTAGGACCCCTTAATAATGATAATGGGGAGGTTGTCACAGGTGATAAAGAGAAAGCGGAGCTACTGAATGGGTTCTTTAGTTCTGCATATACTACGGAAGAAGGAGCTGACATTGGACAGGTCAGTGCTGGTAACACATCATGTAATGTACTGAACTGGCTTAATGTAGAGATGGTACAAGGTAAGTAAAGTAAATGTAAGAAAATCTCCAGGGCCAGATGGATTGCACCCAAGAGTTCTTAGAGAGGTAAGTTCAGTAATATCTGTACCCCTGTTCATGATATTTAGAGATTCACTGGTGTCTGCTATTGTGCCAAGGGACTGGCGCAAGGCGAATGTGGTCCCAATCTTCAAAAAGGGCTCTAGGTCTTCCCCAGGAAACTATAGACCGGTAAGTTTAACGTGCATTGTGGGTAAATAGTTTGAAGGACTTATAAGGGACTACATACAGGAATACATAGGGGATAATTGTATTATAAGTGATAGCCAGCATGGGTTTACTAAGGATAGAAGTTGTCAAACCAATCTAATTTGCTTTTATGAAGAGGTGAGTAGAAGCCTTGACAGAGGAATGGCTGTGGATATAGTGTTTCTGGATTTTGCTAAAGCATTTGACACTGTCCCTCATAGACGTCTGACAGGTAAGTTAAGGTCTTTGGGTTTGGAAATTTTAGTTTGTAACTGGATTGAACACTGGCTCATGGATCGTACCCAGAGAGTGGTGGCCAATGATTTGTACTCTGATTGGTCCCCGGTAATTAGTGGTGTACCCCAAGGTTCAGTACTGGGACCGCTGTTGTTTAATTTATTTATCAATGATATAGAGGATGGCTTTAACAGCTCTGTTTCTATCTTTGCAGATGACACCAAGCTTTGTAGCACAGTACAGTCTATAGAAGATGTGCATAACTTACAAGATGACTTGGATAGACTAAGTGTCTGGGCATCCACTTGGCAAATGAGGTTCAATGTGGATAAATGTAAAGTTATGCATCTGGGTACTAATAACCTGCATGCGTCGTATGTCTTAGGGGGGATTAAACTGGCAGAGTCACTGGTAGAGAAGAATCTGGGTGTACTTGTAGATCACAGACTACAGAATAGCATGCAATGTCAGGCTGCTTCTTCCAAAGCCAGCAGGATATTGTCATGTATCAAAAGAGGCATGGACTCAAGGGACAGGGACATAATACTCCCCCTTTATAAAGCATTGGTACGGCCTCACCTGGAATATACTGTTCAGTTTTGGTCACCTGTCCATAAAAGGGACACTGTGGAGCTGGAAAGGGTGCAGAGACGCGCTACTAAACTAATATGGGGCATGGAACATCTTAGCTATGAGGAGCGATTAAAGGAGTTACAATTGTTTAGTCTTGAGAAGAGACGTTTAAGGGGGGATATGATAAACGTATATAAGTATATTAATAGCCCATACAAAAAATATGGAGAAAAACTGTTCCAGGTTAAACCCCCCCAAAAGACGAGGGGGCACTCCCTCCGTCTGGAGAAGAAAAGGTTTAGTCTCAAGGCGCGACACGTCTTCTTTACCATGAGAACTGTGAACTTATGGAACAGTCTACCTCAGGAACTGGTCACAGCAGGAAAAATTAACAGCTTTAAAACAGGATTGGATACATTCCTGGAACAAAATAACATTAATGCTTATGAAGAAATATAAAATCCCATCCCTTCCCCAAAATCGCGCCACATCCCTACCCTTCAATTCCCTGGTTGAACTTGATGGACATATGTCTTTTTTCGACCGTACTAACTATGTAACTATATGGCGTATACAACCCATTGTGTTCTGCAGGTGATGAGGTTTTTAATAAAAAATTTCCTCACCTCCTATCACTGTTGATTTCCCTGCCTTCATGTGAGGGCACCAGAAACGTGTCCCGCATTTGTGGTTGCCAGTGGGGCCGATATTTGACAGCCAAACAGAGGTTTTAGGTTTTGAATGAAGGTTACTACTGGTTACCACATCTTTTAAGTTCTTGCTGCGTTTAAACGCTATCAATGGTTTTTCATGGACTAGTTTACCTAGATCTGTATCATTTTTTTTATTAGGGACCAGTTACTATGGGACTAAATTTAAATGCGAAGGAAAAATGGTAGGGTCTGATGAAGCGTGATGACTAGAGATGAGCGAACTTTAAAAAAATTAAATTCGTCCGAGTCGCCGAATTTCCTGAATTTTCCATTTTGATACCAATTTTTTCGCGGCGAATCCATATCAAAAAAGGCTATTTCTAGCCTACATACAGCCTCTATAGGGGTATAGAACACTTTGCTGTGTTCTAAAATGCAAATGGAGTGTGCTGGGGTAGTGAAATAATACTGTTATTCAGAATAACATGTAGATTACCGCCATCGCTTTTAGAATCACTGCCGAACAGCAGCACAATGACAGAGGCTGGTGGTGGCATCAGTGTCAGGAGACCATATAGTGACTGAATGACATAGCGTGTAGGTGTTGGCAGCATGAGGAGACCATATAGTGGCTGAATGGCACAGCGTGGAGGTGTTAGCAACATGAGGACACCATATAGTGGCTGAATGACACAGCTTGGATGAGGCTGAAGCATGAGGACACCATATAGTGGCTGAATGACACAGCGTGGAGGTGTTGGCAGCATTAGGAGACCATATAGTGGCTGAATGGCACAGCGTGGAGGTGTTGGCAGCATGAGGACACCATATAGTGGCTGAATGACATAGTGTGGACATGTTGGCAGCATGAGGAGACCATATAGTGTCTGAATGACACAGCGTGGAGGTGTTGGCAGCATGACGACACCATTTAGTGGCTGAATGACACAGTGTGGATATGTTGGCAGCATGAGGAGACCATATAGTGGCTGAATGACACAGGGTGGAGGTGTTGGCAGCATGAGGACACCATATAGTGGATGAATGGCACAGCCCGGAGTTGCCAGCAGCATGAGTAGGCACTAGGCCTTCACAATTCCTAAGATTAAAAGATAAATTAAGAAATTTAAACCGAAGATTTTGGATAGCAGGTGCAACCTATGAGAAAATAAAAAATTCCCAGACCCAGGCCCCACAGCGGCATCAGTAAACCATATATTGCCTGAATGACACAGCCTGGAGTTGGCTGATGCACGAGTATAACAGCAGGGCTTCACAATTCCCCCCAAAAAACACCACAATTTTAGAAATTTTTGACAAATATTTTGGATAGTGGGTGCTACCTATGAGAGAATTTGAAATTCCCAGACCAAGGCCCAGCAGCGCCATCATTTTTTGATTTGAAAATGTCCCGGACCCCAGCGTGTGGGTACGAAGGACCAAATCCAACAAGCCCCCACACCAACAACAGTAAACCATATATTGCCTGAATGAAACAGACTGGAGTTGGCTGATGCACGAGTACAGAAGGGCTTCACAATTCCCCCCAAAAACCCCACAATTTTTGAATTTTTTGAAAAAAATTTTGGATAGCGGGTGCTTCCTGTGTGAAAATTTGAAATTCCCAGAGCCAGGCCCCACAGCGGCATTAGTAAACCATAGATTGCCTGAATGACACAGCCAGGAGTTGGCTGATGCACGAGTACACAGCAGGGCTTCACAATCCCCCCCCCAAAAAACACAATTTTAAAAATTTATGAAGAAGACTATTGGATAGCAGGTGCTACCTATGAGAAAATTTGAAATTCCCAGACCCAGGCCCAGCAGCGCCATCAGTAAACCATATATTGCCTGAATGACACAGGCTGGAGTTGGCTGATGCATGAGTACGCACCAAAGCTTCACAATCCCTAATAAAAAAGACAAACATTTTTGACAAAAAAATTTGCCGAAAATTTAGGACAGCAGGTGCTCTCTATATATTACCTGAATGTCGCAGCCTGGAGTTGGCTGCAGCATGAGGAGACCATTGAAATGTCAGATTTTTTTATTTGAAATTTAAATCAAAATTTGTGTCCCGAACCTCGCCGTGTGGGTACAAAGGACCTAATTTCACAAGCACCCACAGGGCTCATGTGGCCGAAAGATGTAGGCGCAACGTCTCCATAGCCCTGACTGGCCATTTTTGGTTTTTGTACCTTTGTTTAAGAAAAAGTGCATATCCAAGAGTCCAGAAGACTCTATAATGCAGGACGGTAGACCGCCTAAAGACATTCTTCTCTAAAATAATTTTTTATGAAATAAAGACGCAGAGGTTATCCCTCTCCTTTTTTTGAAAATTTTACTTAAAAAATCACACACAACAAGCGTTCAATGGTGTAATGGTTATTATTCTGGAAAATTCTAGTTTATTACTTTGATAATTATCAGAAAATTTGAAAAAAAACACTACCCAAGAGTGTTTAATAACCCTATACATTGCACCATAAATGTTGAAATTAAAATTAAGCAAGTATGTATGTATTTCAAAAATCCTGAAGTAATTCCTGAAAGACACAGGAGCAGTCAGGAGTGGGCATCAGCAGTACCCAAGAGGCTTTAATAACCCCTTACATTGCACGATTAATCGCGAGATCGAGCAATAACAGGTGTGTTATGCCCTCAAATGTCCGGGGCTGCACGCGCGCTACACTGAACTGACCAGCGTGTGTTTATCTTTCACCGGCAGGTGCGGGTAACCCGCTGAACCCCGTTTGTGATAGGGATCAGGGATTGCAATTATTTGCCAGGAAAGAAGAATCCCAACTAAGTGCGGATCATAAGCTCGGGTTCATTAAGTCCCTGCCCTTTGTACACAACGCATGTCTCTACTACCGATTGGATGGTTTAGTGAGGTCCTCGGATCGGCCCCGGCGGGGTAGGAGAAGGCCCTGGCAGAGCGCCGAGAATTTAAAGATGACTGTTGAAATTTGCATTAAGCATGTATTAGCTACTGCTAAACTTCCAAAAATTAAAGGCCCAAGGCCAGAAGCATCAGTGAGGCAAGTAGTTCACGAAAGACACAGGGTGAGTCAGGAGAAGGCATTCGCAGTGCCCAAGAGGATTTCATAACCCTTTACATTTAAAGATCAATGTTGACATTTGCATTAAGCATGTATTTAGCTACTGCTAAACTTCCAAAAATTAAAGGCCCAAGGCCAGAAGCATAAGTGCGGCAAGTAGTTCCTGAAAGACACAGAATGAGTCAGGAGCAGTCATTCTCAGTACCCAAGAGGGTTTTATAACCTCTTACATTTAAAGATCAATGTTGAAAATTGCATTTAGCATGTATTTAGCTACTGCTAAACATCCAAAAATTTAAGGCCCAAGGCCTGAGGCATCAGGTAGGCAAGTAGTTCCTGAAAGACACAGAATGAGTCAGGAGCAGTCATTCTCAGTACCCAAGAGAGTTTCATAACCTCTTGCATTTAAAGATCAATGTTGAAAATTGCATTTAGCATGTATTTAGCTACTGCTAAACATCCAAAAATGAAAGGCCCAAGGCCAGAAGCACCCATGAGGCAAGTAGTTCCTGAAAGACACAGGATGAGTCAGGAGCAGGTGTTCGCAGTACCCAAGAGGGTTTCATAACCCCTTACATTTAAAGATGAATGTTGAAATTTGCATTAAGCATGTATTAGCTACTGCTAAACTTCCAAAAATTAAAGTCCGAAGGCCAGAAGCATCAGTGAGGCAAGTAGTTCCTGAAAGACGCAGGATGAGTCAGGAGAAAGCATTCGCAGTACCCAAGAGGGTTTCATAACCCCTTACATTTAAAGATCAATGTTGACATTTGCATTAAGCATGTATTTAGCTACTGCTAAACTTCCAAAAATTAAAGGCCCAAGGCCAGAAGCATCAGTGAGGCAAGTAGTTCCTGAAAGACACAGAATGAGTCAGGAGCAGTCATTCTCAGTACCCAAGAGGGTTTCATAACCTCTTACATTTAAAGATCAATGTTGAAAATTGCATTTAGCATATATTTAGCTACTGCTAAACTTCCAATAATTAAAGGCCCAAGGCCAGAATGAGTCAACAACAGTCAGGAGCAGTACCCAAGAGGGTTTTATAACCCCTTACATTTAAAGATCAATGTTGAAATTTGCATTAAACATGGATTTAGCTACTGCTAAACATCCCAAAATTAAAGGCCCAAGGCCTGAGGGATCAGGGAGGCAAGTAGTTCCTGAAAGACACAGAATGAGTCAGGAGCAGTCATTCGCAGTACCCAAGAGGGTTTCATAACCCCTTACATTTAAAGATCAATGTTGACATTTGCATTAAGCATATATTTAGCTACTGCTAAACTTCCAATAATTAAAGGCCCAAGGCCAGAGGCATCAGTGAGGCAAGTAATTCCTGAAAGACAAAGGATGAGCCAGGAGCAGGCAATGGCAGTACCAAAGAGGGTTTCATAACCTTAATTGATAACCCAAGAGGGTTTCATAACCAACCATAATTGGGAAATGTTAGTGAAGCAGCATGGTCAATCTACTCTGAGGCATCTGGCATTGGTGGCTGGAAATAATGGCTGATCCATCCCTGATTCATCTTGACAAACCTCAGTCTCTCCGCATTTTTAGTGGACAGACGAGTTCGCCTTGGGGTGAAAATGGCCCCGGCCGCACTAAACACCCTATCTGATGGCACACTACTGGCCGGGAAGGACAGCTTTTTCAGGGCAAACTCTGCTAGTTGCAGCCATAAATCAAGTTTGGCTGCCCAGAAGTCCAGCGGATCTTCAATGGTTGTTGGCAGGGTCATGTCAAGGTATGCCACCACCTGCTGGTTCAGGTCCTGCTCCATTTCTACCTGCTGCCGATGAGTTGCTTCACTATGCGGGTGAAGAAAGCTACTCATCAACGACTGCAGACTCAGGCTGCTGCTGATTGAGCTGGTACTGCTCCTGCCACCCCTCCCCTCCCCAGCAGCCCTGGCAATTGAAGGTGAGCGCAGAGGGCCCCCCGAGTCAGACCTGCGAGTGGATGGACCATGTGGCTGATAGGCATCGGCCAACTGACTACATAGAATCTCTCTGTAGTAGGTCAGTTTGTCCTCCTTCTCAGTGTGTGTAAAAAAGGCCCCCATTCTGGGACGTAGCGAGGGTCTAATAAGGTGGAGAACCAGAAGTCATCCCGCTAACGAATTTTGACAGTACGGGGGTTACTACACAAGCAACTGACCATGCATCATGCCATTTGCGCCAGTGACCCGGAGGGACTACCTGCCTCCATCTCCACTGCATACTGCAACGGTGTGTCTGGGTTCTCTGTCTTACCTTCCTCATAACCCTCCAGCTCCTCTGGCTGCTCCCGCTCCTCCTCTCCTGTCCAATGACTAGAAACATCGGCCATCTCATCCAACCTAAACAGCGCTCCGCTCTGCCCCTCATCATCCTCCTCCTCCAGTTCAGCCCCCACAGGGCTCATGCAGCCTTGAGATGTAGGAGCAACGTCTACATTGCCGTGATCAGCCATGGTTTCAATCATTTGTTGTAGGAAATGTAGGAGTGTAATTACGTTGTTCATGGCGTAATCCAGGCGACTTACAAATAATATGGCTTTCTCAAAGGGCCTCAGCAAATGGCAGGTGTCACGTATGAGCTGCCACTGGTTCACATTGAAGTTACACAGGGGAGTATTCCTATCTGCTTGGATCATCAAGAAATCGGTGATGGCTTTTCTTTGTTCGTATAGTCTGTCCAACATTTGGAGGGTGGAATTCCAACGTGTCGCAACCTCACAAATAAGACTATATTGTGGGATACCTTTCTGACGCTGCAGCTCAAGGAAGGTGTGCTTGGCGGTGTACAAGTGGATGAAGTGCATGCACAGTTTCCTTGCCATTTTCAGGATGTTTTGCAAATGGGGTGAAGACATGAGGAAGTGCTTGACAACCAGATTCAACACGTGTGCCATGCAGGGCGCATGTTTCACACTTCTTTGTCGCAGCGCGGACACAATGTTCTTCCCATTGTCGGTCACCATGGTTCCCATTTCCAGATTTCGTGGAGTAAGCCATAATGGGATTTCTTTACGAATGAACTTTAGCAGTTACTCCCCTGTGTGACTCCGTTCACCAAGGCAAACCATGTGAAGAACAGCTTGACACCGCCATGCCCTACACACATGGTACGATGAAGGGCTACTGAGATTTGGACGTGCAGTAGAGGCCGAGGACACGCTGGAGGATGAGGAGGCGGCGTCGCACACTGTAACAGGACCAACTTCCTGAGAGCAAGAGCGTGGAGGAGGAAGCGGTGTGACCTGTCCAAGTTGCTGTTGTGGCTGTGCAGGAACCACATTTACCCAGTGGGCCATAAAAGACAAGTTTTGTCCCTGCCCGTAGTTACAGCTCGACACGTCGGCGCTGCCGTGCACTTTTGAACACACCGACAGCCTCAAGGACTGGCCCACTTTCTCTTGTACAAACTTATGCAGGGCTGGTACTGCCTTCTTCACAAAGAAATGATGGCTTGGGACTCTCCACCTCGGCTCAGCACAAGCCATCAATTCTCTGAAAGGTGCAGAGTCCACCAATTGATAAGGGAGGGACTGCAACACCAGTAACTTGGACAGGAGCACATTCAACTTCTGTGCCGTTGGATGAGTGGGGGCATACTGTTGTCATTTGGATATGGATTCGCCGATGGATTGTTGGCAGAATGGCTGACTAAAAGCGGGAGAAGCAGGAGTGACAGAAGGAGGGTTTGACACACAGCTCCCTTCGGCTGAGGTGGTGGAGCCTTGGCTGGATGAAGGAGGGAGCGGATGGCTACTGGGGGATGCAGCAGGCTGGACTACTACATCGGAGCCACGGTTCTCCCAGGCCGCTTTATGGTGGTGAAGCATGTGTTGACGCAGGGCCGTGGTGCCGACATTGGGATCCTGGCCACGCTTCACATTCTGCCGACAGATCTTGCATGTGGTTACGTGAACCTCCTCCGGATGCCTTATGAAAAACTTCCACACTGCCGAGTAGCTGATTTTCCCACGCAGTCCGCACTAATTGACTGCTACTGGCGCCGTCTCCAGGAACCCCTGTTCCACTACCTTCCGGAAAGGTAGGCTGCCGAGAAGCAGGTGGTCTCCCCTGGGCACGTTTGGCTCCTGAATTTCAACGCCTGCCACCACGCTGACTGCCAACCGTGCTACCGCCTTGTTGCCTCAAGGGCAACCTGCAACTCTCTTCTCCTGATGATGATGAAGCCCCTTCTGCACCAGGCTCCCAATTGCGATCCGATTCATCATCATCAACAGGTGTGTGCACGTCACTGATGTCCTCCTCAGGTTCCCCAACAGTGTCTGCTTCAGGACCCTGAACCCTTGCAACACTGCCTCCCACTCCACTCTCCCATCACTATTTGGCCGCCTAGCAGAGCAAGCGGCGCATGTTTCCTCCCCTTCTTGGCTCTCCAGTGGCTGCTGTCCTCTACTAGATCGTCCTCAGTAAATAGTGGAGCTGAACCCACAGCATAAGATACTTCTTTAGGAGAGGGAACAGCATAGGACAAAGGCAATAGGAGGACAGGGACTGCTCCCGGGCCATGCCAACTGAGGGTTGTGTCTGAGAAACCCACCGACTGTTGACTGGGGGTGTCAGATGTCACTTGTGATGACCAATCAAAGACGGCAGATGGGTTGCTGGTAGAGACACGACCGCTGGCTGATAACGGGAGCTCAGGCCTCTCGCTGCGACTCCTGCTGCCACTCGTCCCAAATCAGCTGCCAACTCTGCCTGAAGTATTTAGGCCTCTGCCACTCCTCTGTTCACATCCTGGCACTTCTCTGCCTGACATACTTAGTGCGTTTATGAGGGTATTACAATACGCTACACTACACTTTAAACAGTATTTGTCTAGAACAGCAGCAGATGATTACTTATGGCTGTCCTTTCATAGTATGTAGGCCCTTTACAAATTAACAGGTACAAGATGGTACACTACTTGGATGTACATATGCGGTATGCACTGATGAGGGCAGTAATATTCACAACTATACGCAGGAAAAACTCTGTATTTTTTTTAAAAACACCAGCCAGTGAATACTATTGTTTGGACTTTGACAATATGGAGCACCTTGACAGATTAACTGGTACTAAATGGTACACTACTTGGATGTACCTATGCGGTATGCACTGATGAGGGCAGTAATATGCGCAACTATATGCAGAAAAAAGTCTGTATTTTTTAAAAACACCAGCCAGTGAATACAATTGTTTGGACTTTGACAGTATGGAGCACCTTGACAGATTAACATGTACTAAATGGTACACTACTTTGATGTACCTATGCAATATGCACTGATGAGGGCAGTAATATGCGCAACTATAGGCAGAAAAAACTCAGTATTTTTTTAAAAACACCAGCCGGTGAATACTATTGTTTGTACTTTGACAGTATGGAGCTTCTTGAGAGATTAACAAGTATTAAATGGTACAATACTTGGATGTACCTATGCGGTATGCACTGATGAGGGCAGTAATATGCACAACTATACACAGAAAAAACTCTGTATTTTTTTTAAAACACCAGCCGGTGAATACTTTTGTTTGGACTTTGACAGTATGGAACACCTTGACAGATTAACAGGTACTACATGGTACAATACTTGGATGTACCTATGCGGTATGCACTGATGAGGGCAGTAATATGTGCAACTATACACAGAAAAAACTCTGTATTTTTTAAAAACACCCTTTATTTTTTAAAAACACCAGCCGGTGAATACTATTGTTTGGACTTTAACAGTATGGAGCACCTTGACAGATTAACAGGTACTAAATGGTACAATATTTTGATGTACCTATGCTTTATGCACTGATGAGGGCAGTAATATGCGCAACTATATGCAGAAAGAACTCTGTATTTTTTTAAAACACCAGCCGGTGAATACTATTGTTTGGACTTTGACAGTATGGAGCACCTTGACAGATTAACAGGTATTAAATGGTACAATACTTGGATTTATCTATGCGGTATGCACTGATGAGGGCAGTAATATGCGCAACTATACGCAGAAAAAACTCAGTATTTTTTAAAAACACCAGCCGGT
Source organism: Hyla sarda (assembly GCF_029499605.1). NCBI lineage: Eukaryota > Metazoa > Chordata > Amphibia > Anura > Hylidae > Hyla > Hyla sarda. The sequence goes on from NC_079191.1 coordinate 110,296,337, forward strand.
GAATACTATTGTTTGTACTTTGACAGTATGGAGCTTCTTGAGAGATTAACAAGTATTAAATGGTACAATACTTGGATGTACCTATGCGATATGCACTGATGAGGGTAGTAATATGCACAACTATACGCAGAAAAAACTCTGTTTTTTTGTAAAACACCAGCCGGTGAATACTATTGTTTGGACTTTGACAGTATTGAGCACCTTGACAGATTAATAGGTACTAAATGGTACTATACTTGGATGTACCTATGCGGTATGCACTGATGAGGGCAGTAATATGCGCAACTATACGCAGAAAAAACTCTGTTTTATTTTCAAAACACCAGCTGGTGAATACTATTGTTTGGACTTTGACAGTATGGAGCACCTTGACAGATTAACAGGTACTGAATGGTACAATACTTGGATGTACCTATGCGGTATTCACTGATGAGGGCAATAATATGCGCAACTATAAGCTGAATTTTTTTTTTAGACACCAGCAGGTGATTACTTTTGCCAGGAGTCAGGACTTTCCCTGTATCTAGACTTGTTACAGATACAGAATAGTAGACTGCTTTGATGTAGGCATGTGTTTTGCACTTATGAGGGCAGACAAATGCACTACAGTCCGCTGAAAAAGAACTTATTTGTGAACAGCAGCAGAACCCAACAGTGCAGCACCACAATAAAAAAAAAAAATACATGGATTAAACCCTAAATTGCACTCTGTCACACAATTCTGGGCAGCAGATGATTTGTGGAGCAAAAAAAATACTGAATTGCGCTGAAAAATGAGGTGGTAAGATGGTTGATAAAGTTCAGGCAGCTTGTTGATCTGTATGAGGCAGCTAACAGCTATCTGCCCCTCTCTTCTGCAATGCTCAATAACGTGAATAGGAGGTTTAGCTATCAATGATCCTTCTCAGTATGATCAGCAAAGCACTCTGCACTCCTGTCTTTCCCCAATGCTGATGTGACAAGCAGTTGCAGTGTAACGCTGCTTTATAAGCTAGTCAGACACACGCAGTCCCGTTCTCTCTATCTCTGAGTGCATAGACGAAGTGAAGAGGGGCAAGATGGCTGCCGATTATATAGGGCTTTGACATCAGAGGGGTCAATGAATGATGATAGGCTGCATCTCACATGTGATTCAGGGTCATCCCGCCTACCTTCATTCCCGCCGCTGTTTCCCACCCTTCCATAATCTCCTGCCCCTTGTACTCACACGTGGATCCATCATATTAGGTCTCCAATAGCCCGGAACGCTGTAAAATGAAGTTTAATGAAGCGATTTGCGCGATCAAATCGTGGCGATATTCGCATTCATTGCTAATCAAATTTTTCATGAAATTCGGATTCGGGTTCGTCAACTTCGATTCGCTCACCTCTAGTGATGACGCATGCGCAACAGCTGTTACCCAGTTTACACTGACTAGCTGAGTCCTAAGAACATCGTTCGTGCACCATGTCTGTAACTGCACCAGGTGAATAAAGAATTATCGGCCCAGTATCCTGGGGAGTGACGTCCCCGCTTTCTACATTTGCTATATTTGAAGCTGTACATTCTTAAGGGACTTAGAACCCGAAGGTATACAGTGCCTGCCACCACTGTGAAGGGAACTGTGTTGCCTAGCTTTGGGCATTTTGCTATCACTATATTGGCTGAGAATTAATTTAAGGAAATACACAGGTAGAAGTGCCGGCTGATTGTTTCCGCATATTGCTTGTGATATAGAGCCTCTTCTTTAGCCAGAGCACACCCTACATATCCCTAATGAGCCAGTGATTGTTTGTGATGTATGGAATCAGAAGATTCAACAGACAGTATCCCCGAAGTGCCGGATGGTGCAATAGGTGCCAGACGAAAGGACGTAAGGGATTTTTTTAATCAATGTAACATCAAGGACACTCTGCAAGTTCTCAGTATTAAAAACCTTGAATTCAAAGTATTTTCTCTAGCAGAAAAGGAAACACGGCTCTTCTGGACAGTGAGTTCTTTAAAATCTTAAATGGAATGTGAAAGGGTCCCGAGAGCGTTAAGGAGCTATAAAGAACCCTCACAGTTTGAGGATAAACCGGAATTCGCTGCAACATGGAAAAGAATTCATCAGGAACATGCATAACAAATGCTAAGAGTCGTTATAGACAGAAATGAAAAAGAATATTCTAAAGTTACAGAGGAATTATTAAGAACAAAAACGGAATTAAGAGCCCGACTGGATGATGAGCATATTCAATCTTTCTGCAAAAAATTAGAAAAGAAAATTGTTGCTCTCCAAGCAATAATTAAAGATCAGAAAAAAGACAAGTTTATTAGGGACCGTTTGGACTATGAAACTGAGAAAGCTTTTCCACCAGGAGGGGTCAAAAAACAACGCCCGAGACGAGCTTGGGGTAATCCGAATAGACGGAAAATGACGGATTACCGGACGACAGAGTCTAGCTCCAGCGGGAATGAAGATCCAAGTAAAAAATATACAAAATAAACTTCAAAATATAGTGAGGGAGCGAGTGCGTTCCAGCCAAGAAAAGACCAATGCAGATTTAGTTAAAACCAGTGACCCTTTAGGAGGAAGCTTAGAAGGGGTTCAAGGAGGAGAAAGAGAAGACGGGTCGACTCGAACGAAAAGGATCATGCCAAGCAGAAAGAAAGTAACATGGAACAAATAATTCCTCAGATAGACACATGTTCTGTCATTAATCTGACGGACAAAACTTTTGATCAGGACACACTATCACTTCTAAGTAGAGGGTTGAACTTTTGCCTCACCGAGGAATTTAACATTGTGGATTTCAAAGTGAATTTATTTAAGTCTATCAGAAAATTAAATTTGAAAAAAATATATGCAAATAAAGAGAAGGTATTAAATCCACTAGAAGGCGAAGTCCCTGTCACAATAGGTCTGTTGGGTTTTAGTGTTATGAAGGATGCCACTACAGCTGAATTAGAATGCCTTGACCATTTGATAGATTTATAGGATAATATTGATAGTGATGTCACGTCTGATAACAAATTTTTGTCACTTGAGGATTTTAAGGGAGGGGTTAAATCCTCCTTTTGTGACCCCAGGTAGTACCCTGGATATTTTTTACAACAATGTTTTACGTGAAGTGAAATCACTTGTATACACAAAAGATCCCTGCAATCTTGGGATAGGTGAGAAAAGGGCTTTAGATCGCTTTACTAAAATGAAAGACATAGTGATCAAGAAATCAGATAAAGGCAAAAACATTGTAATTATGACTAGTGAATACTACACTAGTGAAGCCCTTCATCAACTAAATAACCCACTCACCTATTCAAGATTGAAGAGTAATCATGTTCCCAAAATCAAAACCAAGCTTCAAACCTTATTAAGAAAGGCAGTATAAAATAATGTTATCTCTTAGAGGAGAGCTGAAAAATTGATTCCTCCATTTCCTTCCAGCCCGCGATGGTATTTCTTGCCGAAGGTCCATAAGACATTGGTAGCCCCCCCCCCCCCTCGGGAGACCCATCGTCTCGGGGCGGGGCTCAGTCACAGAGCCACTTTCCAAGTATTTGGAGTGGCTCTTGCAACCCCTTCTGCAAAAAGTGGCATCGCTGGTCAAGGTTAATAACCAATTTCTTACATGTATTCAGGACCTGGATTGGTCAGAAAACATGCTGTTAGCATCAATTGATATTGAAAGTTTATATACAAGTATACCGCAGGAGAAGGGAGTGTATTAACCCCTTAAGGACACGTGACGTACTGGAACGTCATGTGTCCGCTCCCGATCTATAACGCGGGGCCTGTGGCTAATAGCGGGTGGCATTGATCGAAGTGCCGTGCGCTATTAACCCTTTAGACGCGGCAATCAAAGTTGAACGCCGCATCTAAAGTGAAACTGAAACCATGCCGGTTAGCTCAGTGGGCTGTTCGGGATAGCCGCGGTGAAATCGCGGCATCCAGAACAGCTTACAGAACAGCAGGAGGGTCCCTACCTGCCTCCTCGCAGTCCGATTGCCAAATGACCTATAACACTGCAAATAAAAAGTGAAAAAAAAGTGAATAAATATCGTTTAACCCCTTCCCTATTAAAAGTGTGAATCACCCCCCTTTTCCCATAAAAAAAACACAGTATAAATAAAAATAAACATATATGGTATCGCCGCGTGCAGAAATGTCCGAATTCTAAAAATATATAATTAATTAAACCACATGGTCAATGGCGTGCGCGCAAAAAAAATCCAAAGTCCAAAATAGTGCATTTTTGGTCACTTTTTATATCATGAAAAAATGAATAAAAAGCGATCAATAAGTCCTATCAATGCACAAATGGTACCGTTAAAAACTTAATTCACTGAACAGCAATGGTCCATAGCTCATTCAATAGTCCCTCCATTATCCTGGTGTATCAATCACCTGGAGAACACTAAAAAACTCCTATATAGATGGTACCTCACCCCCCAGAGACAGGCTCATTTTTCTGACACTCCTAGTTCATGCTGGAGATGCGCAGAGGAGGGTACTCTCTCCCACATCTGGTGGTACTGTCCGAAACTCTTGCCATTTTGGAGAAAAATAGGCAAACTTTTGTCACAAATATGTGGTTTCCCTATCATCTTAACTAGTTCGCTAGCAGTCCTTAATATTAACCTCAACCTCTATTCCCATCACCATAGAACTATCATATTGCATACTTTATTGGTGGTTAGATTGAAAATAGCTCATAACTGGAATTCCCCGAAAATACCCACCTTGAAAGAGGTGATAGCTGGAATCAATAATAACTGCTGGCATGAATATAAAATTGCAGATGCTCAGGATAGATTGTCCTATTTCCTATATAGATGGGATGTCTGGATACACAGCAAACACAATTCTGTCCAACTGTAACTGATTTTTCTTATTGCACCATATTTTTTTGCCACACCTACCATGTCTGTGCCCTATATTCATAACCCCGTGGAGCTTGTGATTATAATCGTTACTTAATACCTTGTAAAGCTACGGTTGTAATTTTTATGTTGTTTTCTATACAAGTTTCTTTTACTTCATAATGTAATTTAAAAGATTTGATACTCCTGCTGCCTCTCCTGCGCGAGATGGCTCTTCTTTTTATATATTTTTTTTGTATACCTTATTTTTTCAAAAACTGTTTAATGAAAATTGTCAAGTTTCAAAAAAAAAAAAAAAAACTTCAGATCACGGCGCAAGAAATGAGCCCTCATACCGCCCCATACACGGAAAAATGAAAAAGTTATAGAGGTCAGAAATGACAATTTTAAACATATTAATTTTCCTGCATGAAGTTATGATTTTTTCCAGAAGTACGACAAAATCAAACCTATATAAGTAGGGTATCATTTTAACTGTATGGACCTACAGAATAAATATCAGGTGTCATTTTTAACGAAAAATTTACTACGTAGAAATTGAAGCCCCCAAAAATTTACAAAACAGCGTGTTTTTTTTCCATTTTGTCTCACAATGATTTTTTTTCCGTTTCACCGTGGATTTTTGGACAAAATGACTGAAGTCATTCCAAAGTAGAATTGGCGGTGCAAAAAATAAGCCATCATATGGATTTTTAGGTGCAAAATTGAAAGAGTTATGATTTTTTAAAGTCAAGAAGCAAAAAACGAAAATGAAAAAACAGAAAACCCCCCGGTCCTTAACCTCTTAAGGACCCAGCCATTATACACCTTAGGACCCGGCTATTTTTTGAACATCTGACCACTGTCACTTTAAACATTAATAACTCTGGAATGCTTTTAGTTATCATTCTGATTCTGATTGTATTTTCGTGACATATTCTACTTTAACATAGTGGTAAATCTTTTTTGTAACTTGCATCCTTTCTTGGTGAAAAATCCCAAAATTTTATGAAAAATTTGAAAATTTTGCATTTTTCTAACTTTGCAGCTCTCTGCTTGTAAGGAAAATGGATATTCAAAATATGTTTTTTTTCACATATACAATATGTCTACTTTATGTTTGCATCATAAAATTGGCAAGTTTTTACTTTTGGAAGACACCAGAGGTCTTCAAAGTTCAGCAGCAATTTTCAAATTTTTCACAAAATTTCCAAACTCACTATTTTTCAGGGAACAGTTCAGGTTTGAAGTGGATTTGAAGGGTCTTCATCTTAGAAATACCCCACAAATGACCCCATTATAAAAACTGCACCCCCCAAAGTATTCAAAATGATATTCGGTCAGCCTTTTAACCCTTCAGGTGTTTCACAGGAATAGCAGGAAAGTGAAGGAGGAAATTCACAATCTTCATTTTTTACACTTGCATGTTCTTGTAGACCCAATTTTTGAATTTTTACAAGGGGTAAAAGGAGAAAATGTATACTTATATTTGTAGCCCAATTTCTCTCGAGTAAGCAGATACCTCATATGTCTATGTAAAGTGTTCGGCGGGCGCAGTAGAGGGCTCAGAACCGAAGGAGCGACAAGGGGATTTTGGAGAGTACGTTTTTCTGAAATGGTTTTTGGGGGGCATGTTGCATTTAGGAAGCCCCTATGGTGCCAGAACAGCAAAAAAAAAAAAAAAAAACACATGCCATACCATTTTGGAAACAAGACCCCTTGAGGAACGTAACAAGGAATTAAGTGAGCCTTAATACCCCACATGTGTTTCACGACTTTTACATATGTAAAAAAAATAGAATAAAATTTCACTAAAATGTGTGTTTCCCCCCAAATTTCACATTTTTGCAAGGGTTAATGGCAGAAAATACCCCCCAAAATTTGTAACCCCATCTCTTCTGAGTATGAAGGTACCCCATAAGTTGGCCTGTAGTGCACTACGGACGAACTACAATGCTCAGAAGAGAAGGAGTCATATTTGGCTTTTTGAGAGCAAATTTTGCTCGGGGGCGTGTCGCATTTAGGAAGCCCCTATGGTGCCAGGAGAGCAAAAAAAAAAAGCCACATGGCATACCATTTTGGAAACTAGACCCCTTGAGGAATGTGACAAGGAATAAAGTGAGCATTAATACCCCACAGGGGTTTCCCGACTTTTGCATATGTAAAAAAAAAAAAAAAAAAAAAAAAACACTAAAATGTGTGTTTCCCCCCAAATTTTACATTTTTGCAAGGGTTAATAGCAAAAAATACCCCCCAAAATTTGAAACCCCATCTCTTCTGAGTATGGAGGTACCCCATAAGTTGACCTGAAGTGCACTACAGGCGAACTACAATGCTCAGAAGAGAAGGAGTCATATTTGGCTTTTTGAGAGCAAATTTTGCTCGGGGGGCATGTCGCATTTAGGAAGCCCCTATGGGGCCAGAACAGCAAAAAAAAACCACATAGCATACCATTTTGGAAACTAGACCCCTTGAGGAACATAACAAGGGGTACAGTGAGCATTTACCCCCCCACTGGTGTCTGTCAGATCTTTGGAACAGTGGGCTGTACGAAATTTTTAATTTGCACAGCCCACTGTTCCAAAGATCTGTCAGACACCAGTGGGGTGTAAATTCTCACTGCACCCCTCATTACATTCCGTGAGGGGTGTAGTTTCCGAAATGGGGTCACATGTGGGGTTTTGCTTTTTTTCGTTTGTCAAAACCGCTGTAACAATCAGCCACCCCTGTGCAAATCACCTCAAATGTACATGGCGCACTCTCCCTTCTGGGCCTTGTTGTGCGCCCCCAGAGCATTTTGCGTCCACATATGGGGTATCTCCGTAGTCGGGAGAAATTGCATTACAATTTTGGGGGCTTTCTTCCCTTTTACCTCTTATCAAAATGAAAAGTATAGGGCAACACCAGCATGTTAGTGTAAACAATTTATTTTTTTACACTAACATGCTGGTGTAGACCCCAACTTCACCTTTTCATAAGGGGTGAAAGGAGAAAAAGCCCCCCAAAATTTGTTAGTCAATTTCTCCCGAGTACGGCGATACCCCATATGTGGCCCTAAACTGTTGCCTTGAAATACGACAGGGCTCCGAAGTGAGAGAGCGCCATGTGCATTTGAGGCCTGAATTAGGGATTTGCATAGGGGAGACATAGGGGTATTCTACACCAGTGATTCCCAAACAGGGTGCCTCCAGCTGTTGCAAAACTCCCAGCATGCTTGGACAGTCAACGGCTGTCCAGCAATACTGGGAGCTGTTGTTTTGCAACAGCTGGAGGCTCCATTTTGGAAACAGTGGCGTACCAGACGTTTTTCATTTTTATTGGGGAGGGGGGCTGTGTAGGGGTATGTGTTTATGTAGTGTTTTTTACTTTTTATTTTATTTTGTGTTAGTGTAGTGTAGTGTTTTTAGGGTACAGTCACATGGGCAGGGGGTTACAGCGAGTTTCCCGCTGCGAGTTTGAGCTGCCGCGCAAAATTTGTTGCATCGCAAACTTGCAGCCTGATACTCACTGTAAGCTCCTGCCCATGTGAATGTACCCTGTACATTCACAGGGGGGTGGGGACCTCCAGCTGTTGCAAAACTACAACTCCCAGCATGCACAGTCTATCAGTGCATGCTGGTATAGTTTTGCAACAGCTGGAGGCACACGGGTTGGGAAACACTGAGTTAGGAAACAGACAATGTTTCCCAACCAGTGTGCCTCCAGTTGTTGCAAAACCACTACTCCCAAACATTCTCAGGCATGCTGGAAGTAGTAGTTCGGCAACATCTTTAGAACCAGATGTTGCCGAACTACAACTCCCAGCATGCTTGGAGTTGTAGTTTTGCAACACCTGGAGGACTACAGTTTGCAGACCACTAATACAGTGATTCCCAATCTGTGCCCTTCCAGATGTTGCAAAACTACAACTCCCAGTATGCCCTTACTGTCCAGGCATGCTGGGAGTTGTAGTTCTGCAACATCTGAAGGGCCAGATGTTACAGAACTACAACTCCCAGCATGCCTGGACAGTAAGGGCATGCTGAGGATGTCTAGTTTTGCAACATCTGGAAGGGCACAGTGGTCCCAAAACTGTGGACCTCCAGATGTTGCAAAACTGCAACTCCCAGCATGCCCAGACGCCAAGGGCTGGCTGGGCATGCTGGGAGTTGTAGTATACAGGGTCCCAATACAGCAATGCATGTCGCTTTACGGCGACGTGCATTGCTGTAAAGGGCCCGACCGCGGCTGAAGATCCACTCACCTGTCGCCGCCGTCTTCATGCCGGGATCCGGGTCTTCAGGGACGAGGTAAGTACCGGGGCCGGGCCCCAGCACTCTCCCGTCCCCCGCCGCGTCCTCCGGTCTTCCTCCCGTCCTCTCCGGACTTCAAGGGGCCGGGCAGGGCGGGAGGAAGTAACTGCCCCCCCCCCCCTGCGATTGGTCGGTTAACTAACCAAAGAATCGCAGGGGATCGGAGGAGGTGGCAGGCTTGCCACCTCGCTCCTATACTTTAGCATGGTCCTGGCTGTCTGTGACAGCCGGGATCATGCAAAATTACCGGGCGGTCGGTGTCCCAGAAACCCGATCAGCCCGGTATTGCCGCAGATCGCAAGGGCGATTTCCCTACATGGCCCCCCTCGGCATTTGCCCTGGATGCCTGCTGAAGCATTTCAGCAGGAATCCGGCTCCGATCTCTGCCTGGCAGAGACCGGAAAACGCCAGGGCGTATGGATACGCCCTTGGTCCTTAAGGCCCAGGGTGTGAGGGCGTATCCATACACCCTGGGTCCTTAAGAGGTTAAGGGGTTAAAGAAATTCTTGTCAATTCAGCAAAAGTTACACAATTCATCTGTGAATCCCTAGCCTTCGTCTTAGAAAATAACACATTTCAATTCGATGAGGTCTGGTACAGGCAAATAGGGGGTGTGGCCATGGGCACCCCCGTGGCCTGTACATTTGCAAATTTTTATGTTGCAGCATTCAAGTACAGGCATATCTTCACAGCCAATAACCCCTTCCTGAGGTCCGTCTGGTGCTATCTCAGGTTTGTGGACGACGTGTTCATTGCCTGGAATGGCACCAAGACGGACTTCAGGGATTTTGTGAAATTTTTGAACGGAACTAATGAAATTAATTTGAGATTTACTCACAAAATTGATGCCAAACAGATTGAGTTCCTGGATGATATGGTTGAGATTAATGAAGGTGACATGCAGATGTCTGGTTACAGAAAACCCACGGCCTCCGATTCTCTTCTTCAGTACTCCAGCTACCACCCTGCACATGTTAAAACAGCTTTGCTTTACGGACAATTTTTACTGATAAGGCGGATTAATAGCTCAGATCAAAAATTTCTTGTACAGGCTAGGGAGCTGAAGAAGAGATTGGAGGCATGGGGTTACCCAGAAAGGATCCTGAATCAAGCACTAAGTAGAGCTTTGTCACAAGACAGAAAAGTCCTGTTAGATAACAGCACTAAAAGTAAGAAATGGAAAAGGACCAATTTAAAACCTCTAGACACTAGCCTTCCTCGGTTTTCCTTCGCATTTAAATTTAGTCCCCTTGAAAAAATCATTAGAACAGTGATCCATAATAACTAGTCCCTAATAAAAAAAATGATACTGATCTAGGTAAACTAGTCCATGAAAAACTATTGATAGCGTTTAAATGCAGCAAGAACTTAAAAGATGTGGTAACCAGTAGTAACTTTCATTAAAAACCTAAAACCTCTGATTGGCTGTCAAGAATCGGCCCCACTGGCAACCACAAATGCAGGACATGTATCTGGTGCCCTCTCATGAAGGCAGGGACATCAACAGTGACAGGAGGTGAGGAAATTTTTATTAAAAACCTCATCACCTGCAGAACACAATGGGTTGTATACACCATGATATGCCCGTGTGGCCGATTCTATATAGGCAGCACAAAACGTACCTTGAACGCATGGTTCAGAGAGCATGTCTATTCAGTTAGATCGAAAAAAGGTGCCCCTTGTTTTATCAAACATATGAATTCCACTCATGGAAGGAACTGCAATGATCTACTCTTTCAAGGCTTTGAGGTGATCCGCAGCAAAGAGAATGCAGACAAAAGGAAAATACTGCTTCAAACGGAAGCCAAATGGTTAATTAAATTGAATGCTGCCGGCAACCTGGGGCTTAATGAAAGTGTCGATTCTAGTATATTTTTATGATTCATATATTCTTACTGTACTTGTAGAGTGTCTTTTTGTTAGATGTTTTTAATGTGATTTTGTTGTAATTAATTAGCACGCACCTGTCCCGTGCGCGTCACCAGAAGGAGGGCTCAAAAAGGTGATGCAGCACGTAACAGGTAGGGTCTGATGAAGTGCAATGACGCACGCACAACAGCTGTTACCCAGTTTTCCACTGACTAGCTGAGTCCTAAGAACATCGTCCGTGCACCATGTCTGTAACTGCACCAGGTGAATAAAGAATATGCGACATGAGGTTATTTGTATGAAGACATATCAGCAACCCATGCGTGTGGCGTGAGATTATAACTCTGAAGATCTGTCAGCAACAATAACTAGAGTAGTGCGTCCCCTGCATCCAACAGGAATAAAAGGTTATTAGTTGGTGGCTGAGGGTAACACACTCAGCTAACCAAGATGCTGATATATGACTCTAATACTAACTAGTAACATATACGTGATGCAGATGTCGTAGTGCCATAGGAGTGACATGTCAGCTGTAGTAACAATACACACAGTAACACGATATAATAAAAAACATTTGCGTGACACAAAAGTACCTGACGTGTGCTTGATAAGTCTACTATAGTAGCATATAGTAGCATGTGACACATGGCTAATATAAATCTATGGTGTGAGTGCATCCAACAGTTGTACAGTGGTGTATAAACTATGAGCATACACATGGAATGACTGTTACGAAGCATTGTAAAAATGCTATGATCTTGTGCATTTACCACTGCTTTGAACGTGACCCTGATATAAACGGAATGAACTACTTACATGTTATAAATGCTACATATGAACGTATGCATGATAAATGTTGTGAACGTAAGCATGAGAAGAATGCTATTGATGTATGCAAGATGAAAGCTGTGAACATATGCATGCTAGGACGTGTATATGATATAAACGCTATGATTATGTAATTATGTAATCACGCATTATGTAACGCTATGAAAACACGTATGGTATAAACGTCTCGAGAGTATGCATGACCTAACTGCTACAAACATATGCACCGAATAAACGCTATAAACACGTGTATGAACTACTGCTATGATATAAATGCTATGTACGTGTACATGACAATGCTAGTAACGTATACATGACTAACATGCTGTGAACTTGTACATGATATAAAATTCTATAAAAGTATGCAAAATAAATGAGACTTGGAACCTATACATGCCATACATGCTATAAAAACTATGAACGTTTACACAACATGAATGCTAGGAACGTATACATGACCTAATACTAAACAAAACAAATACATGACATGACTGCCATGAATGCATGCATAATACATGCCATGCATGCACGCATGACATGAAGTGCCATGAGCACATATATGACATAGATGCCCTGAACACACACACACAAATGCCATATACTTATGTGTCACAAATGCCATAAAACATGAACATGATCTAAATGCTATGAACGTATACATGACATAAGTGCTGGGAACTTACGCATAACATAAATGCTGGAACGCTAAGAACGTATGCACAATTTAAAAGCTAAGAAATGTAGGCACCATATTTAACTGCTGCAACCTGATGCACTCTATGACTGTGAAGAACGTATTCACACTATAAATACTATGAAAGAATGCATACTATAAATGCTATGAAACAAATGCACAATATAAAAGCTAAAAGCGTGTGCACAACAAAAATGCTACTGTAACATCTGCGCTCCGGCCAGAAACCCTGGCCGTGAGCGCTCTCTTGTCATGTCCCCGCTGCCGGCGGGGCTGGGATTCGCATTGCGGGACGCGCCCAAATGTGAATCCCAGCCTGTCACTCACTTCCCTGTCTTTCTGTTCTCGCAGCCCGGCACATGTGCCCCTGTCTCCTAGGGCGTGCATGCGCCGGAGCTCTTACATTCAACTCCTTGGGGACGGAGCATTAATAACTCTGGGATGCTTTTACTTTTCATTCTGATTCCGAGATTGTTTTTTCGTGACATATTCTACTTTATGTTAGTGGTAAATTTTTGTTGATACTTGCATAATTTCTTGGTGAAAAATTCCAAAATTTGATGAAAAAATTGAAAATTTAGCATTTTTCTAACTTTGAAGCTCTCTGCTTGTAAGGAAAATAAAAATTCTAAATAAATAATATTTTGATTCACATATAAAGTATGTCTACTTTATGTTTGCATCATAAAGTTGACATGTTTTTACTTTTGGAAAACATCAGAGGTGTTAAAAGTTCAGAAGCAATTTTCCAACTTTTCACAAAATTTTCAAAATCGGAATTTTTTAGGGGTCAGTTCAGTTTTGAAGTGAATTTGAAGGGCCTTCATATTAGAATTACCCCATAAATTACCCCATTATAAAAACTGCACCCCTCAAAGTATTCAAAATGACATTCAGTAAGTTTGTTAACCCTTTAGGCGTTTCACAGGAATAGCAGCAAAGTGAAGGAGAAAATTCAAAATCTAAATTTTTTACACTCGCAAGTTCTTGTAGACCCAGATTTTGAAATTTTACAAGTGGTAAAAGGAGAAAAAGCCCCCCAAAATTTGTAACCCAATTTCTCTCGAGTATGGAAATACCTCATATGTGTATCTCAAGTGTTCGGCGGGCGCAGTAGAGGGCTCAGAAGGGAAGGAGCGACAATGGGATTTTGGAGAGTGAGTTTTGCTGAAATGGTTTTTAGGGGCATGTTGCATTTAGGAATACCTTATGGTGCCAGAACAGCAAAAAAAAAAAAAAAAACACATGGCATACTATTTTGGAAACTACACCCCTCAAGGCACGTAACAAGGGGTCCGGTGAGCCTTAACACCCCACAGGTGTTTGACGACTTTTCGTTAAATTCGGATGTGTAAATGAAAAAAAAAATGTTCACTAAAGTGCAGGTTTTTCCCCCAAATTTACCATTTCTACAAAGGGTAATGGGAGAAAAAACCCCCCAAAATTTGTAACGCAATTTCTCCCGAGTACGGAGATACCCCATATGTGGCCCTAAACTGTTGCCTTGAAATACGACAGGGCTCTGAAGTGAGAGAGCGCCATGCGCATTTGAGGCCTGAATAAGGAATTTGCAGTAGGGTGGACCCGGTTACAAGGATGGGGCTTGTCTCCACCAAAACCCTACAGCAGTATCTCCCACAGGGTGCCTCCAGCTGTTGCAAGACTCCCAGCCTGCCAGGACAGTCTATGGCTGTCCGGCAACACTGGGAGTTGTGGTTTTGCCACAGCTGGAGGCGCCGTTTAGGAAACACTGCCGTATGAGACGTTTTTCATTTTTATTGGGGGGGGGGGGGGGGCGACGTGTAAGGGGTGTATATGTAGTGTTTTACTTTTTATTATTTGTTAGTGTACTGTAGTGTTTTTAGGGTACATTCACACAGGCAGGGGTTCACAGTAAGTTTCCTTGAAGGAAACCCACTGTAAACCCGCCCGTGTGAATGTACCCTGTACATTCACATGGGGGGGGGGCGCCCCAAGGGGGGGGGGCACCCCAAACCTTCAGCTGTGGCAAAATGACAACTCCCAGAATGCACTGACAGACCGTACATGCTGGGAGTTGTAGTTTTACAACAGCTGTAGGCACACTGGTGGGGAACCACTGAGTTAGAAAACAGACTCTAGCTCAGTGATTCCAACCCATGTGCCTCCAGCTGTTGCAAGACTACAACTCCCAGCATGTACGGTCTGTCAGTGCACTCTGGGAGTTGTAGTTTTGCAACAGCTGGAGGCACACGGGTTGGAATCACTGAGTTAGGAAACAGACTCTAGCTCAGTGTTTCCCAACCAGTGTGCCTACAGCTGTTGCAAAACTACAATTCCCAGCATGCTCATACAGTCAGGGATGCTGGGCATGTAGTTCTGAAATATCTGGCCCTTCAGATGTTGCAGAACTACAACTCCCAGCATGCCTGGACAGTCTGGGCATGCTAGGAGTTGTAGTTATGCACATCTGATATCACTTATCACTTATCGCAATCTTCACTGCAGCCTTCTCAGCCGCACTTTCCGGCCGCCGCTCTTCCTTCTGCCGTAGCTGCTCCGGGATGC
Organism: Hyla sarda; assembly: GCF_029499605.1. Classification (NCBI taxonomy): domain Eukaryota; kingdom Metazoa; phylum Chordata; class Amphibia; order Anura; family Hylidae; genus Hyla; species Hyla sarda. Next base: position 110,311,392 of record NC_079191.1, read on the forward strand.
CGCCGCAGGTCCGGGTAAGCCGGGCCATGTCCCCCCCCCTCGCCGCCCGTGTTCCCCCAGCTCTGTACCGACTTCGATGGGTGCGCAGAGCGGGGGGAAATGAACTCTAACCCCCCCCGTCCCCCTCCTGCCATTGGTTGTCAACCAATGGCAGGGGATAGGAGGGGGTGGCAACACTGCCACCTGGCTCCTATGCTTTAGGCTGGTTGGAGCCGTCTCTGACAGCTCCGATCAGTCTTATTTTCCGGGAGATCGGGTCACCAGTGACCCGATTTGCCCGGATCGCGGCAAATCGTAGGTCTGAATTGACCTGCGATTTGCTGTGATAGCCGATATGGGGGGGTCTCAGGACCTCCCTAGGCATTGCCACGGGATGCCTGCTGATAGATATCAGCAGGCATCCCGGTCCGATCACCGCCCGGTGACGGGACGCGAGAGCGTATGCATACGCCCTTCGTCCCCAAGGAGTTAAAGACGCGGAACGTATATTTACGTCCTGCGCCGACTCCCACGTCATATCAGGTCAGTCCCGGCGGACAACAACGGCCGGGACCCGCGGCTATTACAGGATATCAAGGATCGCGGTGCTGCTCTGTATTAACCCTTCAGACATGGCAATCAAAGTTGACCGCCACGTCTGAAGTGAAACTGAAAGTATCCCGGCAGTTCAGTTGGGCTGTTCGAGACCGCCACGATGAAATCGCAGTGTCCCAAACAGCTTACAGTACACCGGGATCCGTGTCCGATCGGCGAATGACTGCTCCTTGCCTGAGATCCAGGCAGGAGCAGTCAAGCGCTGACTACACTGATCAATGCATGTTAATACATGCCAGTGATCAGTGTAAAAGATCAGTGTGTGCAGTGTTATAGCCCCCTATGGGGGCTATAATATTGCAAAAAAAAAAAGTGAAGAAAAAGTGTTAATATATGTGATTTAACCCCTTTCCTTATAAAAGTTTGAATCACCCCCCTTTTCCCCCCCCCCAAAAAAATAAAAAATAGTGTAAATAAAAATAAACATATGTGGTATCGACGCATGCGTAAATGTCCGAACTATAAAAATATATGATTAATTAAACCGCTCGGTCAATGGCGTACACGTAAAAAAGAATTCCAAAGTATAAAAAGACATGTTTCTGGTTACTTTTTATACCATTAAAAAAATGAATAAAAAGCGATCAAAAAGTCCAATCAAAACAAAACTGGAACCAATAAAAACTTCAGATTACGGCGCAAAAAAATTAGCCCTCAAACTGCCCCGTATGCGGAAAAATAAAAAGTTATAGGGGTCAGAAGATGACATTTTTAAACATATAAATTTTCCTGCATGTAGTTATGATTTTTTCTAGAAGTACGACAAAATCAAACCTTTATAAGTAGGGTATCATTTTAACCGTATGGACCTCCAGAAAAAAGATAAGGTGTCATTTTTCCCAAAAATGCAGTACATAGAAACGGAAGCCTCCAAAAGTTACAAAATGGCGTTTTTTCTTCAATTTTGTCACACAATGATTTTTTTTTACGTTTCGCCGTGGATGTTTGAGTAAAATGACTAATGTCACTGCAAAGTAGAATTGGTGGTGCAAACAATAAGCCATTATATGGATTTTTAGGTGGAAAATTTAAAGGGTTTACATTTTTAAGGTAAGGAGGAAAAAACTAAAATGCAAAAACTGAAAAATCCCTGCTGGATCTTTGTTGCCTTTGTGCCCTAGAGAAAGCTACTGTGTTTCAGTGTTCATGATGTCTGTGCACCTGATCCTTGTTCCATTACCTGACACTGCACCTGTGCTGCCTGCCCTGACCTACTGCTACCATGACCTTGTCTCACCAGTTTGCTTTTTTGCCACGCCACATCCCAGCTACCTGTGTGGACGAGTCATGCCGGGGGTAGCGACCTGGGTGCCTCCTGCCGCAGCAAGACCATCCCGCTATGCAGCGGGCTCTGGTAAAAACCAGCTGCACCTTAGACTCTGCTCCTTGGCACGGCTCACGTCATCATCCACACAAGTCCAGAGGATCCACCACCTGCCGTGACCCGCTACAGCTACGAGCGTGTGCATAATTTAAACTTTATGAGCGTATGCACAATGTGAACATAATGAGTGCATGCACAATGTAAATGCTATGAACGTATGCAAAATGTGAATGCTTTGAGCATATGCACAATAAAAAATGGTACGAGCATATGCATAATATAAATGCTACGAACATAAGCACGCTATGAGCGTATACAAGATATAAAGGCTGTGCACGTATACATGATATAAATGCTATGAACATATGTATGATGTAAATGCTGTAAACATATGCACAATATAACTGCCATAAATGTATGCACAATACAAATGATACGAGCAGTCTAAAATGTGAGAAAAGTGTGAATGGCTGGCACAGCTCCACAGTTCTTAATGCACACATCCCACAGCGACACCGTAACTAGCCATGTGGGAAGCAAACAAAATTGGAAAGAAAACTGGTATGTATCCAGAGTACTATAAAAAAAACATTTAAAGGGACAAATTTGACAGGGAAAAGATTGACTTTGACACTGATCGTATATTTACTTTTGCTTTCTTTAATAATCCCCCCCCCCCCCCCAAAAAAAAAAAAAAAAAAAAAAAAACGGACAGTAGAAATAGAGGTGAATGGAAAAAAAAATTGGATTACTTGACCACGGACTCTGAGTCCAGTGGCTCAGAGGATAAGAACATATCAGGTATGACATGCCCTGTGGTGCCCGCAGTTACTGAAACCGCCACATCTTCTAATGCCCCTTTAGGAGGAAGTCAAGGAGGGGGCATACAAGATGGGCACAATGTAAATATGGGTTTCATAAGAGGAAGTAATTCCCCCTACTAGTGCCCATGTGAACGATTTAACCACCATTAATTTGTCATATTTTATTCCTGATGATGCTACTAAGTCTGTACTGTCTAAGGGGTTACATTTTTGCTTGACTGACAACCTAAAAACTGACAACCTGAACCTAAAAAAGCTTTTTCATTATAAAACTGGTGTTTTGAGCAGAAATGAAGGTGAGATGCCTGTCCACATAGGGCCACTAGAATTTAGGGTACAAAGTGAAGCTTCTCCTGCAGAATTATATTGTGTTGACACCCTCATGTATTTGCTGTCTGAACAGGACCCTACAGAGGAGAAGGGTGTCGTAACAGTACCTGAAGTCACGGGTGGCGTGAGGTCATCTTTTTCACCTCCTGTTCAGACAGGCAGTTGCCTTGACATTTTCCAGCAGAGGGTTCTGGAGAGTGTCAAGGTTCTCTGCCATCCAATAGCTGCAGAAAACCTTACTGCAGCTGAAAAAACTGCTCTTGAGAGGTTGAAAAATGAAAAAGAGGTTATTGTAAAAAAGTCAGACAAGGGGGGCAACATTGTCCTAATGTCTAAACAGTACCATCTGGAAGAAGCCGCACGCCAGTTAGGGAACACCAAGAATTATTGTAAGTTTTCCAGTAACCCAATGAGTAAAGTAGCTAGTAAACTACAATCTCTGTTAAAGATTTATGTGGAAAGAGGTGTAATTTCGAAAAGGATGGCTGAAAAATTATTCCCAACACACCCGAAAAGTGCTAGTTGGTATTTCTTGCCTAAGGTTCACAAAACGTTGTACCCCCCCCCCCCCCCCCGGAAGACCCATCGTCTCCGGGGTAGGTTCCATAACGGAAACTTTGTCCAAATTCATAGACTAGTTATTGCACCCCTTAATTTCCAAAGTACCAGCATTATTGAAAGATACAAACGGATTCTTGTTAACCCTTGAAGGTTTGGTGTGGTCTGAAAATTCTATTTTAGCCTCTATTGATATTGAGAGCTTATACACAAGCATTCCGCAGGACTGTAGTATTGCATGTATTAGACAATTTCTCTTGTGCTTTGATAAAAGCTCTGCTTATGTTAATTTCATTTCTGACGCTTTAGACTTCATCTTGACTAACAACATCATCTCATTTGGACAAATTATATGCACAAATTAGCGGGGTGGCAATGGGTCATCGGTGGCCTGCACCCTGGCTAATTTGTATGAAGCCACATTTGAAAAGAAATATGTATTTACAGATGGGAACCAACAGCCCATAGCCTGCTATTGACGTTTTGTGGATGATGTGTTCATCGTATGGGTAGACACGGAGTCCGTTTTTGTCCAACCTCAATTTGATGAATGACATAAATCTCAGGTTTACCTATAAAACCAGTAATGTGGAGTTGGAGTTCCTGGATATTATGATAAAATTGAAGGATGGTGAGTTGGTGACCACAGGGTATCGTAAACCCGCAGTGTGCAACTCACACCTCCATTTCCAAAGTTATCACCCAGAACATGTCAAAGAGGCCGTGCCTTATGGGCAGTTTTTAAGGCTCAGGCTCATCAACAGTACAGATGCAGACTTTTACCTGGCACCCCTCCTTGACACCGCTCTCAATAGAGCATTTTCTCAAAAACGCAGTGACACTCTACACAAGAGAAAGTCCTCCAACATCAGGAATGCTGAACAATTAAATAGCAGTGACAATCAGGTTAATCATTTTTGTTTCTCTTTTCAGTATAGCCCTGTAGCATCTCAAATCAAAAAAGCCATTCATGACAATTGGGTTATATTTAAGAGTGACCCCAAATTAGCAGATCTAACAAAAAAATAGACCCCTCATTACTTTTACGTTTAAATATTTTTATTGATTTTTATCTCAAATAGCATATGCCCCACAGCGGCATCGGTAAACCATATATTGCCTGAATGACACAGCCTGGAGTTGGATGAAGCATGAGGAGACCCCAGGGCTTCAAATGAAGATTTGGATAGCTAGTGCTACCTACCATAACAACATTTTTATTCCCAGACCCAGGCCCAGCAGCAGTATCAGTAAACCATATATTGCCTGAATGGCACAGTCTGGAGTTGTCTGAAGCATGAGGAGACCATTGAAATGTATGATTTTTTTTAAATTTAAATTTAAGATTTTGAAATTTAAATGAATGATTTTGAAACTGAACTTTTAACTTCCAAGTTTTAGTGTCCCAGACCCAGGCGTGTGAGTATAAAGGGCCAAATCTAACAAGCCCCCACAGGTCTCATGTGGCCGCGAGATGTAGGCGCAACGTCTCCATTGCCCTGATCAGCCATTGTTTCCAACACTTTTTGCCAAGGCAAACCATGTGAAGAACAGCATGACACCGTTGTACCCTGCACACATGGTATGTCCATGAGACTTGTATGTCACTGAGACTTGTCCGGGCAGTGGAGGCTGAGGACACGATGGAGGATGAGGAGGTGGAGTCGCTCACTGTCAGCATGAGTACACAAGAGGGGTTCACAACCCCTAAAATTAAAAGGTGAATGTTGAAATCTCTATTGAAAATGAATGTTAGGTAGTACTAAATATCCAAAAATATAAGGTCCAAGCCCAGAAGCATAAGTATGCCAAGTAGTTCCTGAAAGACACAGTCAGGAAAAGGCATCAGTAGTACACAAGAGGATTTTATAATGCCTAAGATTGAAAGATCAATGTTGAAATCTCAATTAAGCATGTATGAAAGCTAGTGCAAAACATCCAAAAATGTAATGCCCAATCCCTGAAGCATCAGTAAGCCAAGTAGTTCCTGAAAGACACTGGAGCAGTAAGGAGCAGGCATCAGTAGTACCCAAGAGGGTTTCAAAACCCCTTACATTGAAAGATCAATGTTGAATTTTCTATTAAGCATGTATTTAGCTTGTGCTAAACATCCAAAAATTTAAGGGCCAAGCCCAGAAGCATCAATAAGCCAATTAGTTCCTGAAACACACAGTCAGGAGCAGGCATCAGCAGTACTCCAGAGGGTTTCATAACCCCTTACATTGAAAGATCAGTCTTGAAATCTTAATTAAGCATTTATGTTAGCTAGTGCTACCAGAACATATTTGGAGTTAATATCCCAGTCCCAGTAGCATCAGAAAACAATATATTGGCTGAATGACACAGCCTGGAGGGTGGCTGAAGCATGAGGTGACCATTGAAATACAAGAATTTAAAATAGAAATCTAGATTTTTAAATTGAAATTGAGGATTTTGAAATGGAACTTTTAACTCCCAAGTTTTAGTGTCCTGGACCCTGGCGTGTGGGTACAAAGGACCTAATCTAACAAGGAGTCACATGTCAGCACAATGACAGAGCCTGGAGGTGGCATCAGTAGGAGGAGACCATATAGTGTCTGATGCCTGGCACAGCCTGGAGTTGGCTGAAGCATGAGGAGACCCCAAAGCTTCACAAAAATTGTTAGAATACCACTTGACATTCAAAATAATAAAATGATAGATGTGTTCTAGAAAAGGATCCTTCATTAGATGACAATATGAGTATTGTATGTTCCAGTGACGGAACAGGAAAACATGATATAACTTAATTCTGCAACTGAAGAACCACAACAAAGAATGAACGACTTAAAGCCTACTGGAACTGAGGAACTTCAAAATGGTAAATCTACCACCTGGGATAGTCAGTCAATTCCAATAGCCGGTGGTCAGTAAGCATAGTTCCCTGTTTCTGCTAGTCATTGGCAATATTCCTTTTATTACTGGTCTGGTATCAACATGGCAATAATGCTGGGAGAGTATGTATTGCCTGAATGACATAGCCTGGAGTTGGCAGAAGCATAAGGAGACACAATTGCGGCTGAATGGAACAGACACATACATTTACAAAGGTTTGAAACTTAGGTTTGGCAACAAATGTTAAAAGATCCCACCCATGTGGTAACTGCAAATCTAGTCACCAGAGGAAATATCCCATCCACATGCTTTACAAATTTTCTTAAGAATCTATAATAAAACTGTCCTTCATTTGTATAAGCTAGGCATTTTAGCTTATATCTCTTTCTCAGGTGTTTTGCCACAAATCTTTTTTGAAGAGACCTAGACGATGTTGATCCAAAGGAAGGTGAAAACCCAATGGACAGATGAAAAGTTTTCTAATTTTAGGTAAAAATAAATCTTATACAACATTTAATATGTTAACAGATATTTAAATCAAAGTGCCAGATAAATTGTAGTATAACCTGTTTACCACCTCACTGGTCACACAGGTGCCAGACAAATATTGTGGTTAGAGATGAGCGAATTTTTGAAAAACTTGATTTGGCCAATTTGCGGCAAATCTCTATTAAAAACAGTTATTTCTGACCTACAGAGAGCCTCAATATGGGTGTAGAACACTTTGCCTTGTCGTAACATGCACAGCGAGTGTGCTGTGTTAGTGAAATAATACTATTATTCAGTATGACATGCAGATTATAGGCATCGCTATTTGAATCACTGACGCAGAGCATCTGGATGTGGCAACAGGGCTGGGAGAGCATACTGCGTCTCAACTGAAGAAATTAAAAATATATTTTTATGACATTTTTATTTAATTTAATTTGAATTTATTTTTTGAGGACCCATTCTGGTGAACATCAAGCTGTATTACTCTTTGTGGAACTGCAAATGTTTCATTTACTCAGTTATGGTTCATTGTTATCGCTCCAACCTGTTTCATTGGATTCTTGAGGTAATCCACAGGTAATATATGATGTCGTCGACCATGGGGCCTCAGTCTTGAAAAGATTACCTCGATTTTTTCAATTTAAATTGAAGATTTTAATTTGATTCACAAGTTTAATGTCCCGGGTGTTCGAAGCATTTACTTTGATCTAATACTGTATGACCACAAAACCCAATCTAGCAAGGAGTCACATGGCAGCACAATGACAGAGCTGAGAGGTGGCAGCAGCCAAAAGAGACCATAGGGCCTCACAATAGAAAAGATTAAATATATTTTGTGATATTTCAATTGAAGATTTTAGATAGATTAAAATTTTAAAAGTTTAATTTAATGAGCCAACAGCATGAGGAGACCACATGGTGGCACAATGACACAGCCTGGAGGTGGCAGCAGCATGAGGAGACCATAATGTGGCAAAATGACACAGCCTGGAATTGGCAGCAGTAAGAGGAGACCATAAAGTGGCAGAACGACTCAGCCTGGAGGTGACAACAACCTGACGAGACCATAGGGCCTCATAATCGAAATGATTAAAGACATATTTTTACATTTTTATTGAAGATTTCAAATAGATTAACTTAAAATGTTTTAATTAATGTGCCAGCAGCATGAGGAGACCACAGGGCCACGGTGTGTCTGGGTCTTCTGTCTCATCTTCCTCATCACCCTGTAGCTCCACAGCCTGCTCATGCTCCTCCTCTTCTGTCAGATGACTTTGAAAATACCCCGTTTCACAAAGCTTTGCCTGTTCTCCACTGTCCCCTTCCGCCTCCTCTTCCAGTTCAGCCCCCACAGGGCTCATGTGGCCTCGAGATGTAGGCACCATGTCTCCAGTGCCCTGACCAGCCATCGTTTCCAACACGTGTTGTAGGAAATGAAGCAGTGGGATGACGTTGTTCATCCCATATTCCTGGCGACTGACTAAACATGTGGCTTCCTCAAAGGGCCTGAGCAAACGCCAGGTGACACGTATGATCTGTAACTGGTTGACATTGAAGCTACACAGGGGAGTCCCCTGTCCCCTACAAAAAGACAGAGTTTTTTCTGCTAATAGGTAGGCATATTACTGCCCTCATCGGTGCATACCGCACAGGTACATCCAAGTATTGTACCATTTAGTACCTGTTAATCTGTCAAGGTGCTCCAAACCGTCAAAGTCCAAACAATAGTATCCACCAGCTGGTGTTTTACAAAAATACAGAGTTTTTTCTGCTAATTGTTAGGCATATTACTGCCCTCCTCAGTGCATACCGCATAGGTACATCCAAGTATTGTACCATCTAGTACCTGTTAATCTGTCAAGGGCCTACATACTGTTCAAGAACAGCCGTAAGTAATCACCTGCTGCTGTTCTAGACAAATACTGTTTAAAGAGTAGTGTAGTGTATTGTAATACCCTCATAAACGCACTAAGTATGTCAGGCAGAGAAGTGCCAGGATGTGCACAGAAGAGTGTCAGAGGCCTAAATACTTCAGGCAGAGTTGGCAGCTGATTTGGGACGAGTGGCAGCAGGAGTCCCAGCGAGAGGCCTGAGCTCCCATTATCAGCCAGCGGTCGTGTCTCCACCAGCAACCCATCTGCCATTGTCGATTGGTTAACACGCTCATCCACATCATCACAAGTGACATCTGACACCCCAGTCAACAGTCGGTGGGTTCCTCAGACACAAATCTCAGTTGGCGTGGCCCGGGAGCAGTCCGTGTCCTCCCATTGCCTTTGTCCTATGCTGTTCCCTCTCCTAAAGAAGTATCTTATGCTGTGGGTTCAGCTCCACTATTTACTGAGGACAATCTAATAGAGGACAGTCAGCAGCTACTGGACAGCCAAGAAGGGGAGGATACATGTGCCACTTGCTCTGCTAGGCAGCCAAGAAGTGATGCGGAGAGTGACGTGGGAGGCGGTTTTGTAAGTGTTCAGGGTCCTGAAGCAGATACTGTTGGGGAACCTGAGGAGGACATCAGTGACGTGCACAAAACTGTTGATGATGATGAAGCCAATCGCAATTGGGAGCCGGGTGCAGAAGGGGCTTCATCATCATCAGGAGAAAAGAGTTGCAGGTTGCCCTTGAGGCAGCAAGGCGGTAGCACGGTTGGCAGTCAGCGTGGTGGCAGTAGTGGAAATTCAGGAGCCAAACGTGCCCGGGGGAGACCACCTGCTTCGCGGCAGCCTACCTTTCCAGGAGGTAGTGGAACAGGGGTTCCTGGATACGGCGCCAGTAGCAGTCAATTAGAGCACACTGCGCGTGGGAAAATCAGCTACTCGGTGGTGCGGAAGTTTTTCATAAGGCATCCGGAGGAGGTTCACGTAGCCACATGCAAGATCTGTCGGCAGAAGGGGAAGCATGGCCAGGGTCCCAATGTCGGCACCACGGCCCTGCGTCAACACATGCTTCACCACCATAAAGCGGCCTGGGAGAACCGTGGCTCCGATGTAGTGGTCCAGCCTGCTGCATCACCCAGTGGCCATCCGCTCCCTCCTTCATCCAGCCAAGGCTCCACCACCTCAGCCGAAGGGAGCTGTGTGTCAAACCCTCCTTCTGTCGCTCCTGCTTCTCCCGCTTTTAGTCAGCCATTCCGCCAACAATCTATCGGCGAAGCCATGTCCAAGAGACAACAGTATGCGCCCACTCATCCAACGGCACAGAAGTAGAATGTGCTCCTGTCCAAGTTGCTGGTGTTGCACTGGTTAAATGTGGTTCCTGCACAGCCACAAAAGCAACTTGGGCAGGTCACACCGCTTCCTCCTCCATGATCTCGCTCCCAGGCAGTTGATCCCGTTACAGTGTGTGACGCCGCCTCCTCATCCTCCACCGTGTCCTCGGCCTCCACTGCACGTCCAAATCTCGGTGGCCTTTCATCGTACCATGTGTGTAGGTCACGGCGGTGTCAAGCTGTTCTTCACATGGTTTGCCTTGGCGAATGGAGTCACACAGGGGAGGAACTGCTAAAGTTCATTCGTAAAGAAATCTGAGTATGGCTTACTCAACGAAATCTGGAAATGGGAACCATGGTGACCGACAATGGGAAGAACATCGTGTCGGTGCTGCGACAAGTGCGAAACATGCGCCCTGCATGGCACACGTGTTGAATCTGGTTGTCAAGCACTTCCTCAAGTCTTTACCCCATTTGCAAAACATCCTGAAAATGGCAAGGAAACTGTGCATGCACTTCAGCCACTCGTACACCACCACACACCTTCCTTGAGCTGCAGCGTCAGAACGGTATCCCACAACATAGTCTTATTTGTGACGTTGCCACATGTTGGAATTCCACCCTCCATATGTTGGACAGACTATGCGATCAAAGAAAAGCCATCACCGATTTCTTGATGATCCAAGCAGATGGTAATACTCTCCTGTGTAACGTCAATGTGAACCAGTGGCAGCTCATACGTGACACCTGCCGTTTGCTGAGGCCCTTTGAGGAAGCCACATTATTTGTGAGTCACCTGGATTGCGCCATGAACGACGTAATTCCACTCCTACATTTCCTACAACAAATAATTGAAACCATGGCTGGACACGGCAATGGAGACGTTGCGCCTACATCTCAAGGCTACATGAGCCCTGTGGGGGCTGAACTGGAGGAGGAGGATGATGAGGGGCAGAGCGGAGCACAGTTTAGGTTGGATGAGATGGCCGTTTTTTCTAGTCTTCGGACAGGAGAGGAGGAGCAGGAGCAGCCAGAGGAGCTGGAGGGTTATGAGGAAGTTGAGACAGAGGACCCAGACACACTGTGGCAGTATACAGTGGAGATGGAGGCAGGTAGTCCCTCCGAGTCACTGGCACAAATGGCACGGTGCATGCTCAGTTGCTTGCGTAGTGACCCCCGAATTGTCAAAATTTGTCAGCTTGATGACTTCTGGATCTCCACCTTAATAGACCCTTGCTACCGTCCCAAAATGGGGGCCTTTTTTACACCCACTGAGAGTGAGGACAAACTGACCTACTACAGAGAGATTCTACGCAGTCAGTTGGCTGATGCCTATCGGCCACATGGTCCATCCACTCGAAGGTCTGACTCGGGGGCCCTCTGCGCTCACCTTCCACTGCCATGGCTGCTGGGGAGGGGAGGGGAGGGAGGAGCAGCACCAGCTCAATCAGCAGCAGCCTGAGTGTACAGTCGCTGATGAGTAGCTTTCTTCACCCGCATAGTGAAGCAACTCATCAGCAGCATGTAGACATGGAGCAGGACCAGCAGGTGGTGGTATACCTTGACATGGCCATGCCAACAACCATTGAAGATACGCTGGACTTCTGGGCAGCCAAACTTGATTTATGGCCACCACTAGCAGAGTTTGCCCTGGAAAAGCTGTCCTGCCCGGCCAGTAGTGTGCCATCAGAGCGGGTGTTTAGTGCGGCCGGGGCCATTGTCACCCCAAGGAGAACTTGTCTGTCCACCAAAAATTTTGAGAGACTGACGTTTGTCAAGATGAATTAGGGATGGATCAGCTAGGTTTTCCAGCCACCAATGCCATATGCCTCACAGTAGATTGACCATGCTGCTACACCAACATTTCCCAATTATGGTTGGTTATGAAACCCTCTTGGTTTATCAATTAGGGTTATGAAACCCTCTTTGGTACTGTGATTGTCTGCTTCTGGCTCATCCTGTGTCTTTCAGGAACTACTTGCCTCACTGATGCTTCCGGCCTTGGGCCTTTAATTTTTTAGATGTTTAGCAGTAGCTAAATATATGCTTAATGCAAATGTCAACATTGATCTTTAAATGTAAGGGGTTATGAAACCCTCTTGGGTACTGCGAATGCCTGCTCCATACTCATTCTGTGTCTTTCAGGAACTACTTGCCTCCCTGCCCTCAGGCCTTGGGCCTTTAATTTTTGGATGTTTAGCAGCAGCTAAATACATGCTTAATGCAAATTTCAACATTCATCTTTAAATGTAAGGGGTTGGTTATGAAACCCTCTTTGGTACTGCGATTGCCTGCTCCTGGCTCATCCTGTGTCTTTCAGGAACTACTTGCCTCACTGATGCTCTGGCCTTGGGCCTTTAATTTTTGGATGTTTAGCAGTAGCTAAACATATGCTTAATGCAAATGTCAACATTGATCTTTAAATGTAAGGGGTTATGAAACCCTCTTGGATACTGCGAATGCCTGCTCCATACTCATTCTGCATCTATCAGGAACTACTTGCCTCCCTGCCCTCAGGCCTTGGGCCTTACATTTTTGGATGTTTAGCAGTAGCTAAATACATGCTTAATGCAAATTTCAACATTGATCTTTAAATGTAAGGGGATAGTTACGAAACCCTCTTGGGTACTGCGAATGACTGTTCCTGACTCATTCTGTGTCTTTCGGGAACTACTTGCCTCCCTGATGCCTCAGGCCTTGGGCCTTCAATTTTTGGATGTTTTGCAGTAGCTAAATACAGGCTTAATGCAAATTTCAACATTGATCTTTAAATGTAAGGGGTTGATTATGAAACCCTCTTGGGTACTGCTCCTGACTGCTCCTGACTCATTCTGTGTCTTTCAGGAAATAATTGCCTCCCTGATGCCTCAGGCCTTAAATTTTTGGAAGTTTAGCAATAGCTAAAACATGCTTAATGCTAATTTCAACAATGATCTTTAAATTCTCGGCGCTCTGCTAGGGCCTTCGCCTACCCCGCCGGGGCCGATCCGAGGACCTCACTAAACCATCCAATCGGTAGTAGAGACATGCGGTGTGTACAAAGGGCAGGGACTTAATGAACCCGAGCTTATGACCGGCGCTTAGTTGTGATTCTTCCTTCCTGGCAAATAATTGCAATCCCTGATCCCTATCGAGAAGGGGGTTCAGCAGGTTACCCGCACCTGTCGGTGAAAGATAGACACATGCTGGTCCGTTCAGTGTAGTGTGCGTGCAGCCCCGGACATCTGAGGGCATAACACACCTGTTATTGCTCGATCTTTCGAGTGATCGTGCAATGTAAGGGGTTATTAAAGCCTCTTGGGTACTGCTGATGCCTACTCCTGACTACTCCTGTGTCTTTCAGGAACTACTTGACTTCATGATGCTTCTGGGATTGGGCCTTTTATTTTAGGATTTTTGAAATACATACATACATGCTTAATTTAAATTTCAACATTTATGGTGCAATGTATGGGGTTATTAAACACTCTTGGGAAGTGTTTTTTTTTTTCAAATTTTCTGGTAATTATCACAGTAATAAACTTGAATTTTCCACAATAATAACCATTACACCATTGAACGATTGTTGCGGGTGATTTTTTAACTAAAATTTTCAAAAAAAATATGCAGAGGGATGAACTCTGCTTCTTTATTTCATAAAAAATTGTTTTATAGAAGAATATCTTTTGGTGGTCCACCATCCTGCATTATAGAGTCTTCTGGACTCTTGAATATGTGATTGTTCTTAAACAAAGGTACAAAAACAAAAAATGGCCGGTCAGGGCTATGGAGACGTTGCGCCTACATCTTACGGCCACATGAGCCATGTGGGTGCTTGTGAGATTAGATCCTTTGTACCCACACCGCGGGGTCCAGGACACAAATTTTGATTTAAATTTCAAATAAAAAAATCACACATTTCAATGGTCTCCTCATGCTGCAGCCAACTCCAGGCTGCGTCATTCTGGTAATATATAGAGAGCACTCGCTGTCTTAAATTTTCGTTAAAATTTTTCGTTGAAAATGTTTGTCTTTTTTATTAGGGATTGTGAAGCTTTGGTGCGTACTCATGCATCAGCCAACGCCAGCCTGTGTCATTCATGCAATATATGGTTTACTGATGGTGCTGCTGGGCCTGGGTCTGGGAATTTCAAATTTTCTCATAGGTAGCACCCGCTATCCATAAGTCTTCTTCATAAATTTCTACAATTGTTGTGTTTTTTTTGGAGGGATTGTGAAGCTCTAGTGTGTATGCATCAGCCAACTCCAGGGTGTGTCATTCATGCAACATATAGGTAGCACCCGCTGTCCTAAATATTCTTAAAATTATTTTAAAAATGGTTGTTCTTTCATTGGGATTCTGAAGCCCTGGTGTGTACTCAATGCTGCTTCCTGCTACACTCTGTCAGCCCGTTGGTCCTGCGACAGTGTGCTACTCTGCCTCCACATCCTCCACTGTGTCCACAAAGGTTGTTTTAAATTTCAAATAAAAAAATTATGGCGCTGCTGGGCCTGGTAATTTCAAATTTTCTCATAGGTAGCACCCACTATCCAAAATCATTTTCAAAAATTTCAAAAATTGTGGTGTTTTTTGGGTTGGATTGTGAAGCCCTGGTGTGAACTCGTGCATCAGCCAGCTCCAGGCTCTGTCATTCAGGCAATATATGGGTTACTGATGCCGCTTTGGGGCCTGGGTCTGGTAATTTCAAATTTTTTCATAGGTAGCACCAGCTATACAAAATCTTTTTCAAAAATTTCTAAAATTGTGGTGTTTTTTGGGGGGATTGTGTAGCCCTGGTGTGAACTCGTGCATCAGATAACTCCAGGCTGTGTCATTCAGGCAATATATGGGTTACTGATGCCTCTGTGGGGCCTGGGTCTGGTAATTTCATATTGTCTCATAGGTAGCACCCGCTATCCAAAATCTTTTACAAAAATTTCTAAAATTGTGGTGTTTTTTGGGGAGGATTGTAAAGCCCTGGTGTGTACTTGTGCATCAGCCAACTCCAGGCTGTGTCATTCAGGCAATATATGGGTTACTGATGCCGCTGTGGGGCCTGGGTCTGGTAATTTCAAATTTTCTCATAGGTAGCACCCGCTATCCAAAATCTTTTACAAAAATTTCTAAAATTGTGGTGTTTTTTGGGGGGATTGTGAAGCCCTGATGTGTACTCGTGCATCAGCCAACTCCAGGCTGTGTCATTCAGGCAATATATGGGTTACTGATGCCGCTGTTGGGCCTGGGTCTGGTAATTTCAAACTTTCTCATAGGTAGCACCCGCTATCCAAAATCTTTTACAAAAATTTCTAAAATTGTGGTGTTTTTTGGGGAGGATTGTGAAGCCCTGGTGTGTACTCGTGCATCAGCCAACTCCAGGCTGTGTCATTCAGGCAATATATGGGTTACTGATGCCGCTGTTGGGCCTGGGTCTGGTAATTTCAAATTTTCTCATAGGTAGCACCCGCTATCCAAAATCTTTTTAAAATATGTCAAAAATTGTGGTGTTGTTTGGGGGGGATTGTGAAGCCCTGGTGTGTACTCGTGCATCAGCCAACTACAGTTTGTGTCATTCAGGCAATATATGGGTTACTAATGCCGCTGTTGGGCCTGGGTATGGTAATTTCAAACTTTCTCATAGGTAGCACCCGCTATCCAAAATCTTTTACAAAAATTTCTAAAATTGTGGTGTTTTTTGGGGAGGATTGTGAAGCCCTGGTGTGTACTCGTGCATCAGCCAACTCCAGGCTGTGTCATTCAGGCAATATATGGGTTACTGATGCCGCTGTTGGGCCTGGGTCTGGTAATTTCAAATTTTCTCATAGGTAGCACCCGCTATCCAAAATCTTTTTAAAAAATTTCTAAAATTGTGGTGTTGTTTGGTTGGGATTGTGAAGCCCTGGTGTGTACTCGTGCATCAGCCAACTACAGTTTGTGTCATTCAGGCAATATATGGGTTACTAATGCCGCTGTTGGGCCTGGGTCTGGTAATTTCACATTTTCTCATAGGTAGCACCCGCTATCCAAAATCTTCGGTTTAAATTTCTTAATTCATCTTTTAATCTTAGGGATTGTGAAGGCCTAGTGCCTACTCATGCTGCTGGCAACTTCGGGCTGTGCCATTCATCCACTATATGGTCTCCTCATGCTGCCAACACCTCCATGCTGTGTCGTTCAGCCATTATATGGTCTCCTCATGCTGACAACATGTCCAAGCTGTGTCATTCACCACTATATGGTGTCCTCATGCTGCCAACACCTCCACACTGTGCCATTCAGCCACTATATGGTGTCCTCATGCTGCCAACACCTCCATTCTGGGTCATTCAGCCACTAAATGGTGTCCTCATTATTCAGCCTCATCCAAGCTGTGTCATTCAGCCACTATATGGTGTCCTCATACTGTCAACACCTCCACGCTGTGCCATTCAGCCACTAAATGGTCTCCTCATGCTGCCAACACCTCCATGCTATGTTCTTCAGTCACTATATGGTCTCCTGACACTGATGCCACCACCAGGCTCTGTCATTGTGCTACTGTGCAGCAGTGATTCTAAAAGCGATGCCGGTAATACGCATGTTATTCTGAATAACAGTATTATTTCACTACCCCAGCACACTCCATATGTGTTTTAGAACACAGCAAAGTGTTCTATACCCCTATAGAGGCTGTATGTAGGCTAGAAACAGCCTTTTTTAATATAGATTTGCCGCGAAAAAATTCGGATCCAAATGAACTTTTTCGGAAAATTCGGCGAATCGAATGAAAAGTTCGCTCATCTCTACAAAGGACCTCACAATTGAAAAGATTAAAGATATTTTTTTTTAAATTGCATGTGGCTATGTTAACATCCTTCAGATACTCGATGAAAAACTGCCACACCGCAGAGTAGCTGATTTCCCCCCAACAGTCCGCACTGACTGACTGCTACTGCCACCAACTCCAGGGACCCCTTTTCAACTACCTCCTGGATTGGTAGGCTGCCGTGAAGCAGGTGGTCTACACTGGGCAGGTTTGGCTCCAGACTTCCCACTGCTGCCATCATGCTGACTCCCCACCATGCTACCACCTTGCTGGCTCAACTGCTGCTTCACGGGCAACCTGTCACCCTCTTCTCCTGATGATGATGAAGCCCCTTCTACAATGTTTTTTTGCATGATGGGCAATGGAACTGGCAGGCCGATGGCACAGCAAATGGAGCACGCTTGTATCATGCACATATGCAAATATTTTTCTTACAGTTTTTGAGTAACAATATATTTTTACACATACCAATCCACATATCCGCCATATAAAATATTATCTCCAATATGTGGATGATATATTGATGGTTTGGGAGGGCGACAAGAATTCTATCTTTTTGTACAGTAACTGAATACTATTTATTGCATGAATATGCTATTTACAAGCTGCTATGGAGGGAAATGTCAAGATTTTTTAGAGGTAAGATTAGGAATAGTGAAAAATACCCTGGTTACATCCAGGTATCACAAAACCATAGCAAAAAATTCCCTGCTGCATTATGAGAGCTCACATTTAAAATATGTAAAAGATAACATCCCATACAGTCAGATGTTAAGATTGAAGAGAGTCAACAGTAACCCTGAAACCTTCAAATGTCAATTAAAAGATCTATGTGACAGAATTTTTCGAACATGGTTACCCAGAAAGAACAATAAATCAAGCAGTAAAAAAGATAGAAAAAAGAATAGGAAAGACCTGTTATATACAACACAGAAAAAACTAACAAACAATAGATGTGTTTGTTCCTTTGCAAATACATGTCTGAACAAAAAAATAATGAAAAGCATTCTTAATAACTGGTTCCTTTTTTAACATGATCCCGAACTACATGAATGTGCAAAGGAACGACCTATCATCACCTTTCATGATAAAAAAGGAAAAATACAACTCAAAAGAAAAAGGAAAATTGGCTTACTATGTCCACCCCAAAAGGGAATTTTCCCTGTAAAAATTGAAAATATTGCAAATTAAACTTAAGAAAGCAAAATTTTATTCTTGGAGGCAAAACTATTTTTTTTAACCATTTTATTTCCTGTCAAACCACTTATGTTGTGTACTCAATAATTTGCAATTTTTATTATATGCTAGTAGAGAAAAAGCTATGAAGGCACTACTTGCTGTACATGGATAACAGTCTTTCAGTGGGAGCTGAAGTTAGTAGCGGAGACAGCGTAGTTTTAGGTGGTGCTCATTTGTGAAAGTAGCAGCATGTAAATACAGTTGCGGCAGGAGTGTCAGTCGGCTCGGGTGCGACAACGGGTCTGCTGGTGATGGTATTCCCGGAGCAATGGAAGGTCTGGGATTGGCGTCCCACGTGGAGACAGAAGATGAGGCTATGAGATGCAATTGATGGTAAGGTTACAGCCAGGCAGGGCAGAGTAGAACAGGTTTAACTCCTCTGTTGCCAAGGTATTTGCAGATGGACGCTGATGATAACTGTGTGAATAGTGCCAGATTTCTAAACACGTTTTGGGGTACTGGGAAATAAAGACCTCCGACCCATTCCTCAGTAGAAATGTGGAATACCATCTCCAGCAGACCCGTTGTCGCACCCGAGCCGACTGACACTGCTGCCGGAGTGCCAGACTAGTGCCGTCTGTGCTAAGCCGGTAAGCGAACGAGGTCCTGAGCGCTGCAACTGCCGTTTGCTCCCCTGCCATCGGAGCCCACGACACGCAACATCTGCGCCCCCTTGCCAACGGGGCTGCTAAGGGAGATCTATCAATCTGTGCTCCCCTTCCACTCATTGGGGCACATGAGGATTATGAGGCTGCGATCCATCCACTACAACAGACCAAGCCAGAAGCAGTGGTGAGAGATACTCCGTATCATTCATTCATCAACTTTTTTATTTATTTCTTCATTGACTTTATGTTATAATATCCATACGTTTCTTACGGACTTATTTTTATATTGGTATTTTTATTTTTATATTTTTTTATCTGCAGATTCATGGACTTATTTAAATATTAATCCACATTTTTTGATACCTCACTAGGGCCCAGTGAGATTTTCATTAGATCAATGCCAGTGTAATGTGATATTTTGCTACTATTTTGATATTTTGCTACTATTTTATTTATGTATATACATTACATTTTATATCTGAATTAAAAGCAATTTTTGAATAAACGCTGTTACATCTATCTTTGTCCACACCATTATGCACCATTGGTGAGGTCCTAGAGGCATAAGCTATAGGTTTTTACTGATATGAAATTAGTCGTCATCCTGTGGTACGTCCCCCGCACCTGAGAGCCCTGTCTCTCGCTCCCCGCAAGTCCAATGATTCATATGCCATGCTGGTTGACACCAAAAATAAAGATTGTCTTGCTTCTAAAGTGTCTTTGCTACATTTACCGATTGAAATGTTACTCAGTGTCCTTAGTGTTAAGCTTTTCAGAAATAATTGAAGAATTTAACCTTCTTACTAGACTAAGCCCCTTCAGAGAATTGGGGGCTCAGACTCGCTCACCTGTTATCATGACTACAATCCATTTAAGTGTATGGAGAGGTGTTCAGAGTTTTCCACTCACTGGTAAGGATCAAGGTTCGGTGCCTCAGAGTAGCTGTCCTTTCACAAATGCACAGGGGGCAGCAGAAGTATATCCAAACAGGTTTATTGTTAGAATAAAAGCATAAAATGGACAACGCGTTTTGCGAGGAAACCCTTGCTTTGTCAGGTCTCCTTACCCCTGACAAAGTGAGGGGTTCCTCACGAAGTGTTGTCCATTTTATGCTTGTATTTTATCAATAAACCTTTTTGGATATACTTCTGCTGCCCTCCGAGCATTTGTGAAAGGACAGCTAGTCTTAGACGCCAAACTGCGATCGTAACCAGTGAGTGGAAAACCCTGGACTCCTCTCCATACACTTGATTGCTTGACTGACATCAAAGATGACCGGGAAAAGAACGCAAGGCTGCCACAAGGATTCTACCTGGGGGAATACACTCATCCATGCACTTACCAGTGTTGTGCCTGCAGTTAACATCCTTTGCTCCATTTGTTAAATTTCAAGCTTTCTATTCAGTTATAATTTTTATTGTAAAATTGCTGCACTTAGAGAGTGCCTGCTCTCTTTTTTCTGTTCTTTATTCCATATATGCTCCCACAATTCATTTAAAGAAAAGTAATATATATTTGGCCTCAAAGGCAGAACTTTTTATGGGTCCCATATGGGTACTTGATCTTGAGTGCAAAGTCAACCTCCGCACCTACTCTAGCTACACCCATGATTCACACAAAAATTTTTTCAAAAAAAGAGATATTAACCAAACGTCCTCTTTTTTCCTCTCTGCCTATTGATGGCTTACAACAGAGAACAAGATTTGAAAGCAAAAGTAAACAATGTGGTGTCACAGCTAAGCTGATTTTCAGAGAAGGAGGTTTGAGCAGTGTAGGGGGGGGGAAGGAGAAAGTTTGATAACAGGAGATAGAAGCATTTTTGTCTAATAAGATATATTACAAAGTTTCTTATATCTGCCTGTACTTTTGATCTATGCAAAGTTTGTTCAAATAATAATGCCTGTCTAAGATCAGCATAACAATTAGGTCATCTGAGAATTCTACCACATTCACATTTTCGGTAATCTGTGGCAATATAAAGTAATATTGGGCAGAAACAGCTGTGTGTAAATGTTACTGTAACTCACTGAATCTACAGTATGTCCCCTCCTAATACAGTTAATGCCATTTTTCTTTTATCAAAATCTGTCATTTTTCCTCTTAAAGTATTTGGAGGATAACTATGAGATTGATAAAGCCATGGGTCAGAAAACATATGATTACTCCTTTGTGCATGTGTCTTTTTTTTTCTACAGACCTGTAAGTTTTGCACAGCATGCACTAGACAGAAGTCTAATGCCCCGCTGTGTCTTATTAATGTTCCTAAAACATTTTTTGCTTCTTTAAATATAAATGATTTGTGAGGAACTGCATCATAGTTAAATAGTGTCCAGGTTCATAAATATAATTACGGGTACATTTCTAGTTTATGATCTAAATTTCGGGAAACCTTAAAATTCCGAATGTTTAAGCTGGATCCATTTTATTTCCCTTGAGCATAGATGAATTATTTCATGATTTCAGTTCAGGCGATTAATTCTGAACATGGCCATAAGGAAGCTTGATTTTCTAAATAGGAATAAATGAAAGACGTTATATTTCATTTCTTTCACATTTGTGTTTTAAGTCATGCCACGAGTAAATTGATGATTTATAATGTTTTGTGGGGGATGTCTCACATTTGTCTATAAGCAAAAATTTGCAAAGCTACGGAGAATTGTAAAATAATCTCAGCCTTCTAAGTCCTGGACTCTACGTTGTCAGATAAATGTTTTTTGAAATGATCAACAGGGAAACACTTTAATGAAGCCAAAAACACTTCCTTGAGTTGCCAACACAACTGTTTATCAACCATGCCAAGGAATCAAAATCTGCTTCTGGGAAAGTATGATGTACCTAAGCATCTGTGTTTTGAGATTCTTTTTGTCCATCAGTAAAAGTCTGACATTTTTCAGAAATTCTTTTGTCAGTGTAAATATATTTCATCTGTGTCTTAAGAACTCTTGTTACTTGAGATTTATACAGAAAATTGGATATTGTTCTGGAATGAAGCACTCAAAGTTGTAATATATTCTACTGGTGTAGAAGTGTAGAGAAAGTGGTATATTCATATTAGCAACGTCAAAACAAAATGTCATGTTAAAACAGAAAGGCTGCATATGAAGAGCACAAAAATAAGAAGAAAAGTAGACTTGAGATATGTCACCCATCTCAGTTATATGGTCTCAAATCTAATGAATAATATAAAGGTACAGATCAAGATTAAAGCTTAGATTCTCTTTCCAGATTATTTTCCATTTGGGGAATTGTTCTCATAGACAGTTGATATATATATATATATATATATATATATATATATATATATATATATAATTCAACAAAAAGGACAGCACTCCCAAGGATGTCCACGGGTGCAAGCTGGTCGGGCCTAGGTCAAGAGCCCCCACAAACAGCCAGCAAAACAAAACAGCAGCACTCCGATTAAGGTGAAAGCGTGTCAGGCTTTATTAATCAGATGCCACGACGTTTCAACCGTCTCTCAAGGTCTTTGTCAAGCAAATAACATGCGCAAGTGCTTACAATATATAGGGGTGATACATGTGCAATAGTTTTGCATAATTAATTAGATTACAATATCAAAAAATGTAAAATACCGTGATCACAAACAATCATAAAACAATCTTAAAACAAAGTGAATAAAATTTGTATTAAGACGCCATAAGGGCGATATACTATACAGTGTTAGTGTCACATACAGTGTATATAGTGTCTAAAATCACATAAACAATATAGGAGAGGGAGGAGTCGAGGGTAGTTTTGGCACTGCCTGCTCACCAGTTCGTTTGTAAACATATATCACGAGGAACGCCATGGTTGCTTCCGTCTCTCTGTGTGCGGCTAGACCGGAAGAAAAGCTCCGGTCATGTGATGCTCATCTGACGTTTATATCTTGCACAGGCGCACTAAGCGCCATAAGGATGCAATGACCCGCAATGCGTGTCAACGCTCACTTATTCTCTGCGCATGTGTGCCCGCAAGGCGCGTCAGGGTATAGTTAGGTGCCGTAGTCACGGGCGCATGCGTGCTCGATCTGGGCTCTTACTCAGCGCCATTTTTGACTAGGGAATTCTTACCCAAATTAAGGGTCCAGAATCATACTATTCCATTCACACTGGCACAGCAATCTCCCAGGTCCTCAACACCATTAGGCAGCGTTGGGACTCCAGCACTGGATAACCCATCGATACCAATTTTCAGCAGCCGAATGAGTGACCCCTGGACAGGGATCTAACTCAATTGTGCCACAGATATCGTGAAGGGGACCGGCCAATCGGCTCTTGTTTGGGAAAAAGTGCCACATATGCGACCTCACTCAAGGACCCAGCCTAAATGAGTGCTAAACATCAAGTGCCATGTCCCTCGCATCATACCTTGCCCCACACAGAGAAGAGTCGGCATCCAAAGCAATAATTATTGTATAATATAAAGTATTTTATTCT
Source organism: Hyla sarda (assembly GCF_029499605.1). Lineage (NCBI taxonomy): Eukaryota > Metazoa > Chordata > Amphibia > Anura > Hylidae > Hyla > Hyla sarda. The sequence goes on from NC_079191.1 coordinate 110,334,646, forward strand.
ATACTATACTATATACTTTATTCTTATTCATTCATGTTGTTATTCTGGTGAGGGGGCCACCATCCTCTCTCTCTCCATCTACATAAAAAGAGAAAATGAATATACAGAAATTACAAAAAAAATTTACAAACATTTTTTTGACAAGATCAAACATACATAGTAGTGAGGCGCAACAGTAGCCTATGCATTACATAATTTATGTGTTATCTTAAAATCTACATTGAGCCCCTTCGGTTTAAGTGTCTGTAATTCAAAGATCCATATAAGTTCCAGTCGCTTCAGGAGACTGATCCTGTCTCCTCCACGTCTGGGGTATGGAACATGGTCCAACAGCATATATCTCAAATCACTCTCTGTATGCTTAGCTTCTGTGAAGTGACTTGAAACAGGCCAGTCTAGTTTCTTCTTTCTAATGCTATACCTGTGTTGGTTGTATCTAGTTTTAAATGAACATGTGGTTTCCCCCACGAACAGTAGTTTACAAGGACACCAAAGTACGTAAACTACGTACTCAGAGATGCAGGTCAAATGGTATCTTAGTTGATATTCCTTTCCGGTCGAGGGGTGCACAAACTTATTCCCCTTGTGCATGTAGGGGCAGTTTATGCATCCCCGACAGGGGAAGGATCTTTTGTTTGCTATGGTGATAAACTGTTGTTGAAATATCTGTTTTCACTAATTGGTCCCTGAGGTTGCGTGCCCTTCTTTATGCCATAATAGGTGGATTTGCTTGACAAAGACCGTGAGAGACGGCTGAAACGTTGTGGCATCTGATGAATAAAGCCTGACACGCTTTCATCTTAACCGGAGTGCTGCTGTTTTGTTTTGCTCTCTCTCTCTCTCTCTCTCTATATATATATATATATACTAGCTGAGTATCCGATGCTACCTGGTTTTTCCTACTTTATTCTTGTGGGGGAAGAAAAGCAACAAAGGAGGAAGCTTTTGTCCTCATATTCAATCCCTAAATCCTGAACCCACATCCCCTCCTCATATCCTGAACCCAAATCCCCTCCTCATATTCCGACCTCATATCCTGTCCTCAAATTTTGTTCTCATATCCCGTCCTCATATCAAGTCCCTATATTCCGACCTCATATCCCAACCCCATATCCCGTCCCCATATCCCGACCTCATATCCCATCCCCATATCCCGTCCCCATATCCCGTCCTCATATCCCGTCCCTATATCCCGTACTCCTATCCCTACCTCATATCCCCATCCCTTTATCATGACCTCATATCCCGACCCCATATCCCGACCCCATATCCCAACCCCATATCCCGTCCTCATATCCCATCCTCATATGCTGTCCTCATTTCCTGACCTCATATCCCGTTCTCATATCCCGTCCTGATACCCCGTCCTGATATCCCGTCCTCATATCTCGTCCCCATAGCTAATCCTCATATCCCGTCCTCAGGTGGGGCTGCGTTGTGGTAAAGATAATGTAAGCTGAAAATAAAAGGGGTGGGGCTTAAAAGGTGGGCGTGTCTTTGTGAGATGGTACATGGCATGCAGGAAGGGTGTGGCTTACCAGCCAGACTGTCGCATTCACCAGGAGAAGCAGAGCGTAGCTTGTGGAGTAAGGTAGTGGAAGTCACATATACTTGCACAGGACTTGAAACAAAAACCCCATCCTTGACAGGAGTTAATTTAATTATTATACATTTTTATTTGACATTTGTCAAATTTGCAACAAATGAGAATATCGCTGCGATTCTATAATGTAAATCACTTCAATAAACTCCATTTAGTGCTGTCCAGGCTCCAGTGCATCTAAAATGGCGGATCCACATGTGAGGACTTGGGGCGAGGAATCCTGGGAAGGCAGGAACAAGGGAAGGCAGGATGACCCTGAATCACATGCAGGACGCAGCCTATTAGGAGCCAGTTACCCCTATGATGTAACAGCCCTATATAATCGGCAGCCATATTCCGGATAGTCACTTCATCCTCTCACTGAAGAGATAGGACAGACAGTGCTTTGTGTGTTACACAGAAAAGCTTTATCCAGCAGCGTTTCACCTACTAGTCACGTCAGTGTTCTGGTGGACAGAGAACAGTGCGTTTTTCACAGAATTTTTTTTTAATGCAATGGTTAACCTACCGGTCACTTTCTACAACATTGTATTACAGAGAGGGGCAGATAGTTGTGTGTTGCCTCATACGTTTGAACAAGCTGGCTCAGCTGGAGAAACCTTAACAGAGGAGGGAGGAATACATTTTTAGCGCAACTCTGTGTCTTTGTTCCACAAAAAATGGTCTGCTGGTTATACTAGTCTGTAGACGGTATAATATCCAGAAGTCCTTTCCTAATAGTCATTGAGAGAGTGCAATTTTGCACAAAGTGTTGTGCACAAATACGTTTTTTAAGCATACTGTAGCACATTTTTCTGCGCTCATAAGTATAACTACACCTAAGTAGTGTACTATTTTGTACCTGTTAATCTGTCAAGTGTCTAAATATTGTGAAAGGCCAGGCAAAAATAATCACTGGCTGGTGTTTTACTCCAATACTTTTTTAAGCGTACTGTGCCACATTTTTGTGCCCTCATAAGTGCATACCACATACCTACATCTAAGTAGTGTACTATTTTGTACCTGTTAATCTGTCACGGGCCTAGATACTGTGAATGGTCAGGCAAAAGTAATCATTAGCTGGTGTTTTACTAAAATAATTTTTTATGCATACTGTAATGAATATTTCTGTTGTCATAAGTGTTACGCCTAGCGCTCCGGGTCCCCGCTCCTCCCCGGAGCGCTCACGGCGTCTCTCTCCCCGCAGCGCCCCGGTCAGTCCCGCTGACCGGGAGCGCCGCACTGTCATGGCCGTCGGGGATGCGATTCGCACAGCGGGACGCGCCCGCTCGCGAGTCGCATCCCAGGTCACTTACCCGTCCCGGTCCCCTGCTGTCATGTGCTGGCGCGCGCGGCTCCGCTCTCTAGGGCGCGCGCGCGCCAGCTCTCTGAGACTTAAAGGGCCAGTGCACCAATGATTGGTGCCTGGCCCAATTAGCTTAATTGGCTCCCACCTGCTTCCAGACTATATCTGCTCACTGCCCCTGCACTCCCTTGCCGGATCTTGTTGCCTTGTGCCAGTGAAAGCGTTTAGTGTGTCCAAAGCCTGTGTTACCTGAACTTCTGCTATCCATCTTGACTACGAACCTTGCCGCCTGCCCCGACCTTCTGCTACGTCTGACCTTGCCTCTGCCTAGTCCTTCTGTCCCACGCCTTCTCAGCAGTCAGCGAGGTTGAGCCGTTGCTAGTGGATACGACCTGGTTGCTACTGCCGCAGCAAGACCATCCCGCTTTGCGGCGGGCTCTGGTGAACACCAGTAGCCTCTTAGAACCGGTCCACTAGCACGGTCCACACCAATCCCTCGTTGACACAGAGGATCCACTACCTGTGAGCCGAATCGTGACAATAAGTGCGTACCACATACCTACATCTAAGTAGTGTAGTATTTTGTACCTGTAAAGCTCTCAAGGGCCCAGATACTGTGAAAGGACAGCCAAAAATAAACACCTGCTGCTGTTCCAGACAAATACTGTTTTAAGCGTAGTGAAGCGTATTGTACTCCATTCATATATGCACTAAGTATGTCAGGCAGAGAAGTGCCAGGACATGCACAGGAGCGGCAGAGGCCTAACTTCATCAGGCGCAGGCAGATGTCGCAGAAGACTAGGGGCGAGAGGTCTGATCTTCCGGTATCAGCTAGTGTCGTGTCTTGACCAACAACCATTCTGCCATCATCGATTGGTTAACACAGTCATCCACTTCATCACAAGTGACATCTGATACCCCCTGTCGACAGTCTGTGGGTTCCTCAGACACAACCCTCAGTTGGCATGGCCCGGGAGCAGTCCCTGTCCTCCCATTGCCTCTGTCCTCTGCTGTTCCCTCCCCTAAAGAAGTTGTTACGCCGAGCGCTCCGGGTCCCTGCTCCTCCCCGGAGCGCTCGCGGTGTTCTCCTCTCTGCAGCGCCCCGGTTATACCCGCTGACCGGGAGCGCTGCACTGACACTGCCGACGGGGATGCGATTCGCATAGCGGGACGCGCCCGCTCGCGGATCGCATCCCAATCCACTTACCTGTCCCGGTCCCCGGCTGTCACATCCTGGCGCGCGTGGCTCCGCTCTCTAGGGCGCGCGCGCCAGCTTTCTAAGATTTAAATGGGGCCAGTGCACCACTAATTGGTGCCTGGCCCAATCAGTGTATTAGCTTCCACCTGCTCCACGCCTTTATACCTCACTTCCCATTCCCAGCATTGCCGGATCTTGTTGCACTTGTGCCTAGTGAAAGCGTTTCCTGTGATTGCCATACCAGTGTTTCCAGACCTTCTGCCGTTACCATTGACTACGAACCTTGCCGCCTGCCCTGACCTTCTGCTACGTCCGACCTCGCCTCTGTCTACTCCTTCTGTCCCACGCCTTCTCAGCAGTCAGCGAGGTTGAGCCGTTACCGGTGGATACGACCTGGTTGCTACCGCCGCAGCAAGACCATCCCGCTTTGCGGCGGGCTCTGGTGAATACCAGTAGCAGCTTAGAACCGGTCCACCGGTACGGTCCGCGCCAATCCCTCGCTGACACAGAGGATCCACATCCAGCCTGCCGAATCCTAACAGTAGATCCAGCCATGGATCCCGCTGAGGTCCCGCTGCCAGTTGTTGCTGACCTTACCACGGTGGTCGCCCAGCAATCTCAACAGATAGCGCAATTAGGACAGCAGCTGTCGCAGTTGACCGCCATGCTACAGCAACTTCTGCCACAGCTACAGCAACCATCTCCTCCGCCAGCTCCTGCACCTCCTCGGCAGCGAGCGGCCGCTCCTAGCCTCCGCTTGTCTCTGCCAGACAAATTTGATGGGGACTCTAAACTCTGCCGTGGTTTCCTGTCTCAATGTTCCCTACACTTGGGGATGTTGTCGGACCAATTCCCCACAGAACGGTCTAAGGTGGCTTTCGTAGTTAGTCTCCTGTCTGGGAAGGCCTTGTCATGGGCCACACCGCTCTGGGACCGCAATGATCCTGTCACTGCCACTGTTTGGTCCTTCTTCGCTGAGGTTCGTAGTGTCTTCGAGGAACCAGCCCGAGCCTCTTCTGCCGAAACTGCCTTGTTGAACCTTGTCCAAGGAAATTCTTCTGTGGGCGAATACGCCATCCAATTTCATACCCTCGCCTCTGAATTATCTTGGAACAATGAGGCCCTCTGCACGACCTTCAAAAAAGGCCTATCCAGTAACATCAAGGATGTGCTGGCCGCACGAGAAATTCCTACCAACCTCCATGAACTTATCCATTTGGCCACCCGCATTGACATGTGCTTTTCTGAAAGACACCAGGAGCTCCGCCAGGAAAAGGACCTTGATCTCTGGGCACCTCTCTCCCGGAATCCTTTGCAGTCTACCCCTGTGCCTCCAGCTGAGGAGGCTATGCAAGTGGATTGGTCTCGCCTGACCTATGAAGAGAGGTCTCGTCACAGAGATAAGAATTTATGCCTCTACTGCGCTTGTACCGAACATTTCCTAGTGGACTGCCCTATTCGTCCTCCGCGTCTGGGAAACGCACGCACGCACCCAGCTCACGTGGGAGTGGCGTCTCTTGATGTGAAGTCTGCTTCTCCACGTCTCACTGTGCCCGTGCGGATTTCTCCTTCTGCCAACTCCTTCTTCTCAGCTGTGGCTTTCTTGGACTCTGGTTCTACGGGAAATTTTATTTTTTCAGCATCCCAGTGACCCGTCTCGCCAAGCCGCTCTACATTTCTTCTGTCAACGGAGTAAAATTGGACTGTACTGTGCGTTACCGCACAGAACCCCTGCTTATGAGCATTGGACTGCATCACGAAAAAGTTGAATTTTTTGTTCTGCCCAACTGCACCTCTGAAGTCCTCCTCGGTCTGCCATGGCTCCAACGTCATTCTCCTACCCTTGACTGGACCACCGGGGAGATCAAGAATTAGGGTCCTTCTTGTCACAAACGATGCCTCACTTCTGCTCCCACTTGTCTAACTCCTGAGGTTCCACCCATACCGGCTCCACCCAAGGCTTACCAGGATATTTTCGGCAAAAAGCAAGCTGGGATTTTGCCTCCTCATAGCCCCCTTCCTGGTAACACTCTGCCCCGTTGGACAGGTCACACCACTTTCTCCTTCACGCTCTCAGGCCGTTGGTCCTGTGACAGTGTGCGACTCCACCTCATCATCCTACACCATGTCCTCAGGCTCCACTGCCCAGACAATTCAAGTGGCCTTTCAGCATACCGCAGGGCACTGAGGTGTCACGCTGTTCTTCACATGGTTTGCCTTGGAGAACGGAGTCACACAGGGGAGGAACTGCTAAAAGTCATTCAAAAAGAAATCGGAGCATGGCTTACTCCACAAAAACTGGAAATGGGAACCATTGTGGCTGACAACTGGAAGAAACATCTTGTCTTCGCTGCGACAAGCAAGGCTGAGACATGCGCCCTGCCTGGCACACGTGTTCAATCTTGTTGTCAAGAGATTCCGGAAATGTTCCCCCATTTGCAAGACATCCTAACATTGGGAAGGAAACTTTGCATGCACTTCAACCACTCGTACACCGCAAAGCACACCCTCCTTGAGCTGAAACATCAGAACGGTATCCCCCAACATAGTCTGATTTGCGACGTTGCTATACGTTGGAATTCCACCCTTCATATGTTGGACCGACTATACGAACAGGGAAAAGCCATCACTGATTTCTTGATGATCCAAGCGGATAGGGGGACTCCCCTGTGAAACTTCAACGTAAACCAGTGGCAGCTCATATGTGACACCTGCAGTTTCCTCAGGCCCTTTGAGGAAGCCACATTATTAATCAGTCACCAGAATTACAAGATTAATTACGTCATTTCACTGCTTCATTTCCTACTACATGTTTTGGAAATGATGGCTGGTCAGGGCACTCTAGATATGGTGCCTACATCTCACGGCCACATAAGCCCTCTTGGGGCTGAACTGGAGGATGACGGGCACAGTGGAGCACAGTTTAGGTTTTGTGAAATGGGCTGTTTCTCTAGTCATCTGACAGGAGAGGAGGAGCAAGAGCAGAGAGAGGAGCTAGAGGGTTATGACTGACAAAGAAGAGACAGAGGACCCAGACACACGTGGCAGTATACAGTGGAGATGGAGGCAGGGAGTCCCTCCGAGTCACTTGCACAAATGGCACGATGCATGTACACTTGCTGGCGTAGTGACTGCCGAAGTGTTACCATTTGGCAGCGGGATGACTTCTGGCTCTCCACCTTATTGGACCCTGGCCTTTTTTACACCCACTGAGAGGGAGGACAAACTGACCTACTACAGAGAAATCCTACGTAGTCAGGTAGCCATCATCCATCCTCTCGCAGGTCTGACTCGGGGGGCCCTTTTCACTCACCTTCCACTGTCATGGCTGCAGAGGAATGGTGGGGTGGCAGGAGCAGTACCAGCTCCATGAGCAGCAGCCTGAGTCTACAGTCACTGATGAGTACCTTTCTTCACCAGCATAGTGAAGCAACTCATCAAAAGCAGGTAGACCTGGAGCAGGACCTTAACTAGCAGGTGGAGGCATACCTTGACATGCCCATGCCCACACACCTTAAAGATCTGCTGGACTTGTGGGTAGCCAAACTTGATTTGTGGCCGCAACTAGCAGAGTTTGCCCTGGAAAAGCTGTTCTTCCTGGCCAGTAGTGTGCCACAAGAGCAGGTATTTAGTGCGACGGGGGTCATAGTAATCGAAAGGAGAACTCGTCTGTCCACGAAAAATGTGGGGAGACTTACCTTTGTGATGATGAATCAATCATGGATCAGCCAGTATTTCCACCCACCAATGCCTGATGCATCAGAGTAGTTTGACCATAGTGCCACACGAACATTTCACAAATATGGATATTGCCTCACAGATTTAAGGCGCTGCTCCCCAGTTACAGACATTTCTCCACATCAGACCTTTTTTCACCCACCATCTTCACCATTGCCACTCATTGCACCACTCGGTCACTTTCAGGACTCCTAATGCTGCTGTTGCCACCTTCAGGCTGTCTCATTCTGCCACCATATGTTCTCCTCATGCTTCCGCCACCTCCAGGCTGTGCCATTCAGCCACTATATGTTCTCCCCATGCTGCAGCCACCTCCACGCTGTGTCATTCAGCCACTTTATGGTCTCCTGATGCTTCTGCCACCTCCAGGCTGTGTCATTCAGCCACTATATGTTCTCCTCCGGCTGCAGACATCTCCAGGCTGTGTCAATCAGCCAATATGTGGTCTTGTCATGTTTCTGCCACCTACAGGCTGTACCATTCAGCCACTATGTGGTCTCCTCATGCTTCTACCACCTCCAGGCTGTGTCATTTAGCCACGATGGGGTCTCATCATGCTTCTGCCACTTCCAGGCTGTTTCATTCAGCCACTATATGGTCTCATCATTTGCCGCCAACTTCAGGCTGTGCCATTCAGCCACTATATTTTCTCCTCATGCTGCTGCCACCTCCACGCTGTGTCATTCAGCCACTATATGTTCTTCTCATGCTTCTGCCACCTCAAGGCTGTGCCATTTAGCCACTATATGTTCTCCTCATGCTGCCACCACCTCCACGCTGTGATATTCAGCCGCTATATGTTCTCCTCATGCTGCTGCCATCTCTACGATGTGTCACTCAGCCACTATATGTTCTCCTCATGCTGCTGCCACCTCCAGGCTTTATCATTCAGCCACTTTATGTTCTCCTCATGCTGCAACAAACTCCAGGCTGTGTCATTCAGCCACTATACGGTCTCATCATTTGCCATCAACTACAGGCTGTTATTCAGTATGACATGCAGATTCGAGGCGTCTCTATTAGAATCACTGTTGCAGAGCAGCACGATGACAGAGCCTGAAGGTGGCATCAACATGTGGTGACCATATAGTGGCTGAATGACACAGCTTGGAGGGGGTGACAACATGAGGACACCATATAGTAGCTGAATGGCCCCGCTTGGAGGTTGCAACAGCCTGAATAAGACCATAGGGCCTCACAATTGAAAAGATTAATGATATTTTGTAACATTTAAATTGAAGATTTCAAACAGATTAACATGAAAAGTTTTATTTAATGTGCCAGCAGCATGAAGAGACCACATGGTGGTACAGTGACACAGGCTGGAGGTGGCAGCAGCAAGAGAAGTCCATATAGTGACTGAATCACACAGCCTGGAGTTGGTGGCAGCAAGAGGAGACCATATAGTGGCTGACTGAAACAGCCTGGAGGTGGCGACAGCAAGGGGAGACGATACAGTGGCTGAATGACATAGCTTGTAGGTGGCGGAAACATGAATAGACCACATAGTGGCTAAATGACACAGCATGGAGGTGTTGGCAACATGAAGACACCATATAGTGGCTGAATGACACAGCTTGGAGTTGGCGTCAGCAAGAGGAGACCATATACTGGTTGAATGACACAGCGTGGAGGTGTTGGCACCATGAGGAAACCATATAGGCCCAGATTTTTCAAACTGTGTTAGAGAAAATATAGTGATTTTTCCCACAGCAACCAATCACAGTTCGGCTAATGAGAAATGCTAAAGTGAAAGCTGAGCTGTGATTGGTTGCTGTTCAAAAATCTCTCCATTTTTTCTCTCACAAAGTTTAATAAATCTGGGCCATAGTGTCTAAATGACACAGTGTGGAGGTGTTGGCAGCATGAGGAGACCATACCTTGGCTAAATGACACAGCTTGGATGTGGCTGAAGCATGAGGAGACCATATAGTGGCTGTATGACACAGCGTGGAGGTGTTGGCAGTATGAGGAGATCATATAGTTTCTGAATGACACTGCCTGGAGCTGGCAGCAGCATGAGTGGACACTAGGGTTTCACAATCCCTAAGATTAAAAGATGAATTTAGAAATTTCAATTGAAGACTTATGGTAGTTAGTGCTACCATAAACATTTTTAGGCCCTGGCATCAGTACACCATATATTGGCTGAATGACAAAACCTGGAGGTGGCTGAAGCATGGGGAGACCAAATAGTGACTGAATGACACAGCCTGGAGTTGACTGAAGCATGAGGAGATCATATAGTGTCTGAATGGCACAGCCTGGAGTAGGCAGAAGCATGAGAAGACCATTGTAATTTAAGATTTTTAAATAGAAATTTAAGATTTAGAAATTGAAATTGAGGATTTTGAAATAAAAATGTTAACTCCCAAGTTTTAGAGTCCCAGGCCCCGGCGTGTGGGTACAAAGGACCAAATCTAACAAGGAGTCACATGGCAGCACAATGACAGAGCCTGGAGGTGGCATCTGTATGTCATATAGTTGTTAAATGACACAGCCTGGAGTTGGTTGCAAAATGAGTAAACACTAGGGCTCCACAATCCCTAAGATTAAAAGATGAATTTTGAAACTGAAATTGAAGATTTATGGTAGCTAGTAGAGATGAGCGAACGTACAGTAAATTTGATTAGTCACGAACTTCTCGGCTTGGCGGTTGCTAACTTTTCCTGCATTAATTAGTTCAGCTTTCCGGTGCTCCGGTGGGCTGGAAAAGGTGGATACAGTCCTAGGAAAGAGTCTTTTAGGACTGTATCCACCTTTTCCAGCCCACGGGAGCACCTGAAAGCTGAACTAATTTATGCAGGAAAAGTCATCAACTGCCGAGCCGAGAAGTTTGTGACGAATCGAATTTACTGTAAGTTCGCTCATCTCTAGTAGCTAGTGCTACCATAAAAATGTTTAGGCCCAGGCCCAGCAGCATCAGTAAACCATATATTGACTGAATGACACAGCCTGGAGGTGGTTGAAGCATGAGGAGAGCATATATTGGCTGAATAACACATCCTGGAGGTGGCAGCAGCAGTATCAGGAGTCCTGAAAGGGACCCGGTGACAGAGTGATGTAGTGGGTGACAATACCAGTACCCGGTGACCAAGGTGGGTGAAAAAATGTCTCATATGGAGCAATGTTTGTAAATGGTGAGCAGCGCCTTAAATCTGTTTGGCACTATCCATATTTGTGAAGAGTTGATGGGGCACCATGATCAATCTACTCTCATGCATCAGGCATTGGTGGTTGGAAATCCTGGCTTATCCATGCCTGATTCATCATCACAAAGGTCAGTCTCTCCACATTTTTCAAGGACAGATGAGTTCTCCTTGGGGTGACTATGGCCCCCGCCGCACTAAACACCTGCTCTGATGGCACACTACTGGCCGGGCAGGACAGCTTTTCCAGGGCAAACTCTGCTAGTTGCGGCCATAAATCAAGTTTGGCTGCCCTGAAGTCCAGCGGATCTTCAAGGTGTGTTGGCATGGGAATGTCAAGGTATGCCACCATCTGCTGGTTCAGGTCCTGCTCCAGGTGTACCTGCTGCTGATGAGTTGCTTCACTATGCGGGTAAAGAAAGCTACTCATCAGCCACTGTAGACTCAGGCTGCTGTTGATGGAGCAGGTACTGCTCTTGCCACCCCACCCCTCCCCAGCAGCCATGGCAGTGGATGGTGAGTACAGGGGTCCCCCAGATTAAGACCTGCGAGAGGATGGACGATGGCGCAGATAGGCCTTGGCCAACTGACTATATAGGATGCCTCTGTAGTAGGTCATATTGTCCTCCCTCTCAGTGGGTGTAAAAAAGGCCCCTATACTGTGGCGGTAGCAAGGGGGCCAATTAGTGGAGATCCAGAAGTCATCCCTCTGCCGAATTGTGACAATTCGCCTTTCACTACGCAAGCGAGCATGCATCGTACCATTTATGCAAGTTACTCGGAGGGACTCCCTGCCTCCATCTCCACTGCATGCTGCCATGATGTGTCTCGGTCCTCTGTGTCGCCTTCCTCATAACCCTCTAGCTCCTCTGGCTGCTCCTGCTCCTCCTTTCCTGTTAGATTACTAGAAAAACCACCCATGTGGAAAAACCTAAACTGTGCTCCACTGTGCCTCTCCCCCTCCTCCTTCTCCTCCAGTTCAGCCACCACAGGGCTCATGTGGCCGTGAAATGTAGGCACCTCATCTCCAGTGCCCTGACCAGCCATCGTTTCTAACAAGTGTTGTAAGAATTAAAGCAGTGGAATGACGTAGTTCATCCCATAATCCTGGTGTTTTACTTATAATGTGGCTTCCTCAGATGGCCTGAGCAAATGGCAGGTGTCACGTATGAGCTGCCACTGGTTCATATTGAAGTTACACAGGGGAGTACCCCTATCCGTTTGGATCATCAAGAAATTGGTGATGGCTTTTCTCTGTCCGTACAGTCGGTCCAACATATGGAGGGTCTAATTCCAATGTGTGGCAACATCACAAATCAGACTGTTGGGGGATACCGTTCTGTCGCTGCAGCTCAAGGAGGGTGTGCTTTTTGGTGTACAAGTGACTGAAGTGCATCCAGCGTTTCCTTACCATTGTTAGGATGTCATGGAAATGGGGGGAATACTTCAGGAACTGCTTCACAACCAGATTGAACACGTGTGTCATGCAGGGCGCATGGCTCAGCCTAACCAGTTGCAGCGCATGCAAGTTGATCTTCCCGTTGTTAATCACCATGGTTACCAATAACAGTTTATGCTTCGATTTCTTTACGAATGACAGTTCCTCCCCTGTGTGACTCCATTTGCCAAGGCAAACAAAGTGAAGAACAGCGTGACACTGCCGTGCCCTGCACACATGGTTTGCTGAAGGGCCACTGAGACTTGTCTGGGCAGTGGAGGCTGAGGACACAGTGGAGGATGAGGAGGCGGAGTCGCACACTGTCACAGGACCAACGGCCTGAGAGCATTGAGGAGGAAACGGTGTGACCTGTCCAACTTGGTGTTGTGGCTGTGCAGGATCCACATTCAACCAGCGAGCTGTAAAAACATGTATAGTGCCTGACCATAGTTACAGCTCCAGATGTCGGCACTGCCATACACTTTGGTACACACGATAGGCTCAAGGACTGGCCCACCTTCTCTTCCACAAAATTGTGCAGGGCTGGTACTGCCTGCTTCGCAAAGAAATAACAGCTTGGCACTCTCCACCTCGGCTCCGCACAAGCCATCAGTTCTCTGAAATGTGCAAAGTCCACCACTTGAAAAGGGAGGGACTGCAGCACCAGCAACTTGGACAGGAGCACATTCAGCTTCTGTGCCATTGGATGAGTGGGCGTAAACTGTTGTCTCTTGGACGTGGTTTCACCGATGGATTGTTGGCGAAATGGCTGACTAAAAGTAGGAGGAGCAGGAGCATCTGGAGCAACAGAAGGAAGGTATGACACATAGTTCCCTTCGACTGAGGTGGTGGAGCCTTGGCTGGTGGAAAGAGGGAGCGGCGTGCCACTGGGTGATGCAGCAGGCTGGACACACAGTTCCCTTCGACTAAGGTGGTGGAGCCCTGACTGGCTGAAAGAGGGAGCGGCGTGCCACTGGGTGATGCAGCAGGCTGGACCACTACATCTGAGCCACGGTTCTCCCAGGCCGCTTTATCGTGGCGAAGCATATGTTGACGCAGGGCCGTGGTGCCAACATTGGGACCCTGGTCACGCTTCACCTTCTGCCGACATATCTTGCATGTGGCAATGTGAATGTCCTTCAGATGCTTGATGAAAAACTGCCACACCACTGAGTAGCTGATTTTCCCACCAACAGTCCACACTAATTGACTGCTACTGCCGCCGTCTCCAGGAACCCCTGTTCCACTACCTCTCGGGAAGGTAGCCTGCCTCGAAGCAGGTGGTCTCCCCCGGGTACGTTTGGCTCTAGAATTTCCACTTCTGCCACCATGCTTACTGACAACCATGCTACCACCTTGCTGGCTCAACTGCTGCCTCACGGGCAACCTGCAACTCTCTTCTCCTGATGATGATGAAGCCCCTTCTGCACCCGGCTCCCAATTGCGATCGGCTTTATCATCATCAATAAGTGTCTGCACATCACTGAAGTCATCCTCAGGTTCCTCAACAGTGTCTGTTTCAGGACCCTGAACCCTGGCAACACAGCCTTCCCAGGTCATTCTCCCCATTACTACTTTCCCACCTAGCGGGGGAAGCGGCAGATGTCTCCTCCATTTCTTGGCTGGGCAGTAGCTGCTGACTGTCCTCTACTAGATCGTCCTCACTGAATAGTGGAGCTTAACCCACAGCATAAGATACTTCTTTAGGCAAGGGAACAGCATAGGACAGAGGCAATGGGAGGACCGGGACTGCTCCCGGGCCGTGCCAACTGAGGGTTGTGTTTGAGGAACCCAACGACTGTTGACTGGGGGTATCAGATGTCACTTGTGATGAAGTGGATGACCGTGTTAACCAATCGATGATGGCAGATGGGTTGCTGGTCAAGACACGACCGCTAGCTGATATCGGGAGCTCAGGCCTCTCGCTGCTACTCCTTCTGCCACTCACCCCTAGTCTGATGAATTTAGGCCTCTGCCACTCCTCTGTGCACATCCTGGCACTTATCTTCCTGACATACTTGCGTATATGAGGGGAGTACAATACGCTTCACTACGCTTAAAACAGTATTTTTCTAGTACAGCAGCAGGTGTGTACTTTTGACTGTCCTTTCACAGTATCTAGGCCCTTGCCAAATTAACAGACACAAAATAGTACACTACTTAGATGTACTTATGTGGTATGCACTTATGAGGGCAGAAAAATGTGCTACAGTACGCTTAAAAAAACTTATTTTAGAAAAACACCAGCAGGTGGTTACTATTGCCTGGAATTTCACAGTATCTAGGTCCTTGATGGATTAACAGGTACAAAATATTACACTACTTAGATGTACGTATGGGGTATGCAGTTATGCACTTATGAGGGCAGAAAAATGCTGTACAGTATGCTTAAAAAAATGCATTTTAGTAAAACACCGGCCTATGATTACTTTTGCCTGAATTTTCACAGGATCTAGGCCTTTGACAGATTGACAGGTACAAACTAGTACACTACTTAGATGTACGTATGTGGTATGCACTTATGAGGGCAGAAAAATGTGGTACAGTATGCTTAAAAAAACGTATTTCAGAAAAACACCAGGAGGTGGTTACTATTGCCTGGACTTTCACAGTATCTAGGTCCTTGACAGATTACCAGGTACAAAATAGTACACTACTATGATATACGTATGGGGTATGCAGTTATGCACTTATGAGGGCAGAAAAATGCGGTACAGTACGCTTGATTACAAAACACTGTCCGATGATTACTTTTGCCTGGATTTTGCCAGTATCTAGGCCTTTGACAGATTGACAGGTGCAAAATAGTACACTACTTAGATGTATGTATGTGGTATGCACTTATGAGGACAGAAAAATGCGGTACAGTATGCTTAAAAAAAATTTGCACTCTGTTGAAGACTATTAAGAATGGACTGCTGGGTATTATACCATCTACGGACTAGTATAACCACCAGATGATTTGTTGCTGAACAAAGACAGATATTTGCGCTTAAAAATTATTCCTGCCTCCTCTGCTAAGGTTTATGAAGTTGAGGCAGCTTGCTGAAATGTATGAGGCAACACACAGCTATCTGCCCCTCTCTGTAATACAATGCTGGAGAAAGTGACTGGTAGGTTAATGGCTGCAGTAAAAATCCTTTTCAGTGAAAAAAAAAAACAGTTCTCCGTCCACCAGAATGCTAATGTGACTAGCATGTGAAACGCTGCTGGAATTAGCTTTTCTGTGTAACACACACACAGCGATGTCTGTCCTATCTCTATGCAGTGTAATGAATGATATGACGAGCCATAAAATGGCTGCCGAATATATAGGGCTGTGACATCACAGGGGTGACTGGCTGCTGATAGGCTGCATCCTGCATATGATTCATGGTCATTCCACCTACTTCCCTTCCCGCCTTGCCTTCACACCTTCCCAGCATTCCTTGCCCCATGAACTGACCTGTGGATCCGCCATCTTAGATGCCCTGGAGCCTGGAACGTAAAAATGGAGTTTAATGAAGCGAATTTGGGTTAGTCAGCTTCGATTCGTTCATCTCTATTGTACACACCAGTGCTGCAGCACACAGTCGCTGTATACTACACTCAAAATTGCACTTTCTCTAATTATATAGGGCTGCATGTGATTCAGGGTCATCCCGCCTATCCTTGTACCCTCCTTCCCAGCGTTCCTTGCCCCATGTCCTGACATGTGAAGCCGCCATCTTAGATGCCTTGGAGACTGCACTGCACTAAATGGAGTTTAATGAAGTGATTCATGCAATCAAATCGTGCCGATATTCGGATTCGTTGCTAAGCAAATTTTCCTGAAATTCGCAACAAATACGGATTCGTCAAATTTGATTCCCTGATCCCTATATACTACTTTACATTCATTTAAGAAAAGCTGAGCCATATTGTTTCTTATTGCTGAACAGATGCATTGTATATTATATTTGTACCATCTGCCATGGGCCACACAGAATAGTATCCTTGACCAGTTACAGAGCTTCTTTAGTGACATGCTACAAGAAAATCAGACAAAAGCATAGTCACATAGTCCCTGTATGCATAATCTTTGTCATGGGGAGATGAGGAATCCAATAAATTATAAATGATAAATTACTCTTATTCACTGGTTCATTAAATGGTTTAGGACAGAAAATGCTACATTGCGTAGCATATATATTGAAAATATTCAGAATGTTTAAAAAGTTAAATTAATAGTTTCCTACTTCATGAAACATATTATTTTGTTTGTTCTTTCATCTCATAATATCTCAACAGTATTCATATAGATTTTATTTTCAGTGAAAGAAACAACTTGTGTATGGTGTCAGAGAGTATAATGAAGCAATTTACTAATATAATAATAGTAACCACACTGCACAGATCTTCCATTATAAGCTAAGCTGTCTGGCTTGTAGCTGTGACCTCCAATCCCACTGTTGGAAGCAGAGCTCCTGTCTCTTCTCTGCTCAGGATAAGATCATTGATGTGAAAAGGAGGAGGGTCACATTCAGGGTGCAGCCCTGGTACTAGCCCAAACCACTACCTACTTAGACAATCCACCCTAAATGGTCCCTTCGCTGGACTAAGTCCAGCGGTGTCAAGAATGTTCTGGCAGGCTAAGTCAACAACAGTCGGGTAAAAAGGTACCAAAACAACAAAACAGTAAACCAGAAACCAGCCAAGAGTCAGAAACCTAGAGGAAATCAAAAGTACAGAGCATTAGGCAAAGGGATGGTCACATCACAGGCAATGGTAAAGTGAAACAGAAAAGATATGTAGGAGATACAAACAGAATGCTAGTAAAGGATAAAGACCACAAACACAGGCAAGGTGAAACAGATTGACTAAGGTATATACAGCCCACCTGAGTGTATGGAATTGGCTCGCCGTCCATGCCCCCTCTAGTTGGCCTTGGTGTCGTCATGGCAATAACTGATGTAACAGCTGAATATCAGATGAATTAACCATTCTTCCAGAAGCAGAGGCAGATACACCCATTACAGGGAGCTCATATTACTGCTCATTATATTTTAAGGTATCAGGAAGCCTCTTCCACATAAGACAGCAGTGAGTCCATTCTGACTGAAACTATTGTGGCTGAGAGAGGCTTCATGCTGCCTTGAAATCCAATGAGCAGAAATATGAGCTCCCACTCTTCACATTAATGGTCCTGTCCTCAGCAGACAGGAGGAGAGGCGGGAGCAGGGACAGGATCTGAGCTTTAGAGAGTGTGACATGATGTCACAGCTACAAGGGAGAGAGAAGAGCTGATAATGGAAGATATGTGCATTATGGCTAATAAGCATATTAGTAAGTTGCTTCATTATACTTTTTGACACCATATTGAGATTGTTTCTTTTGCTGGACTTAACCCCTTAAGGACCAAGAGTTTTTCTGTTTTTGCACTTTCGTTTTTTCCTCTTCATCTTTTAAAAATCATAACCCTTTCAATTTTGCACCTAAAAATCCATATGATGGCTTATTTTTTGTGCCACCAATTCTACTTTGTAATGACATCAGTTATTTTACCCAAAAGTCTGCAGCGAAACGGGGAAAAAATCATTGTGCAACAAAATTGAAGAAAAAAAGCTATTTATAACTTTTGGGGGCTTCCGTTTCTACGAAGTACATTTTTTGGTAAAAATTACACTTCATATTTATTCTGTATGTCCATACAATTAAAATGATACCCTACTTATATAGGTTCTATTTTGTTGTACTTTTGGAAAAAATCATAACTACATGCACAAAAATGAATACATTTAAAATTGTCCTCTTCTGATCCCTATAACTTTTTTACTTTTCTGCGTACAGGGCGGTAAGAGGGCTCATTATTTGCACCATGATGTGAAGTTTTAATCGGTACCATTTTTGTTTTGATCTGACTTTTTTATTGCTTTTTAAAAAAGAAACTATGGTAGAAAAAGTGACCAAAAATACGCTATTTTTGATTTTGGCATTTTTTTGCACGTACGCCATTGACAATATATTTTTTATAGTTTAGACCTTTACGCATGCGGCGATACTACAAATGTTTATTTTTATTTTGCTTATATATTTTTTATATGGAACTTAGGAAAAGGGGGGTGATTTAAACTTTTAATAAGGAAAGGGTTAACGTGTGTGTTTTTAAACTTTTTTTTAACTTTTTTTTAACTTTCAGTCCACTTAGGGGACTTCTAGGAGGAATCATTTGATTCCTCATACAGATCAATGTGGTTCCATAAAACCACATTGATCTGTGTGCTCTGCACACTATTGATAAAGCCTGGTCCTGCCAGGCTTTATCATTGTCAGAGCCACAGCAGCAGGACAAGAGGTAAGCCTTACGGATACCTCAGCAGCAGATTGCCCCCCTGCGATCGCGCTGTGGGAGGGGATCCACCCCACTGGACCACCAGGGACAGGATAAAGGCACCTTTAGAAAGCTGACAGTGGTGAACTAAAGGGTCAATAGCCGTCCGTTGCCGCCGCATGTTGGCTGTTAAGGCCGCCCCCCCAGCTACAGGAATCAGCTGGGTGCCAGCCGGTATGATGTGGGCCTGAGTCGGGAGCCCACGTCATACCCCTTTAAGGGCATATGGATGAGTATACATGCCCATGGTCGTTAAGGGGTTAATGACAATAAAGTGGAGCAGATTTATCACTTTATTTACACCAGCTTTATAGCATAATTAAGTTAAAAAATCTTACTTTTTGGTCTAATATCATTATCATGAAGCCCCTACTGCATCTATCTGAATATGGTGGAACTTTAAATTTGTATTCTCTGATTTAACTCATTTAACTTACAAATGTCTTGACCCTTACTCTTTTTTAGTTAAAGAAGTGTCCTATCTCTTAACTGGGCTTTTTCCAGACACCTTCTGCCTTTTTGTAACCTTTGGAGGTGGTCAAACAAGCCAGAAGCAGCTGAAGCTGGGAAGTAACACATCAACTGGCTCCAGAAAGTTAAACAGATTTGTAAATTACTTCTATTAAAATGTTTTAATCCTTCCAATACTTATCAGTTGCTGAAGTTGAGTTGACCACAGTGCTCTCTGCTGACACCTCTGTCTGTCTCAGGAACTATCCAGAGAATAACAGGCTTGCTATGGAGATTTGCTCCTACTCTGGACAGCTTCCGAGACAAGTGTCATCAGAGAGCAGCTAGACAAAAAAAAAACAACTCAACTTCAGCAGCTGATAAGTATTGGAAGGATGAAAAACATGTAATATAACTAATTTACAAATCTGTTTGACTTTCTGGAGCCAGTTGATATATATATATATATTTAAAAAAATAGTTTTTCCTGGAATACCCCTTTAAGGATACAGCCAATAAAATTTTTGCATTTTCGTTTTTTCCTCCTTGCCTTCTAAAAACCATAACTGTTTTATATTTGCATCCACAGATCAATATGAGGGCTTGTTTTTTGTGTGGCCAGTTGTCCCGTGTAATGACAGCACTAATTTTACCATAAAATTGCGCAACCAAAATATTATTTGTGTAGGGAAATAGAAAACAAAACTGCAATTTTGCTAATTTTGGAATGTTCTGTACAATTTAGGGTAAAAATGACGTGTTCTTTATTCTGTGGTTAAATACGATTAAAATGATACCATGACTACATACTTTTCTATTATTGTACCGCTTAAAAAAATCTCAAACTTTTTAACCAAATTGTATGTTTAAAATCCCTCTATTTTGACTACCTATAACTTTCTCATTTTTCCACATATGGGGTGGTATGAGGGCTAATTTTTTGCACTGTGATCTGTACTTTTTAATGATACCACATTTGCTTATATGAAACTTTTAAATCACTTTTTATACAGTTTTGAAGGGAATATAATGTGAGAAAAAAGCTGCAATTTTTTACTTTTTTTTTTTTACGTTTACGCCGTTCAACGTACGGGATCATTAACAGTATATTTTGATTAGAGATGAGCAAACTTACAGTAAATTCGATTCGTCACAAACTTCTCGGCTCGGCAGTTGATAACTTTTTTGATGATTTTTTTTTTTTTTTTTTTGATGACTCTTTCCTAGGACTGTATCCACCTTTTCCAGCCCACGGGAGCACCTGAAAGCTGAACTAATTTGTGCAGGATAAGTTATCAACTGCCGAGCCGAGAAGTTTGTGACAAATCGAATTTACTGTAAGTTCGCTCATCTCTAATTTTGATAGTTTGGACATTTACGCAAGTGGTGATACCAAATATGTTTATGAAAAAAATGTTTACACTTTTTGGGGGTACTTTTTAAAACTTTTTTTAAACTTTTTTTTCACACTTTTTATGTCCCCATAGAAGACTATTTACAGCAATCATTTGATTGCTAATACTGTTCAGTGCTATGCATATGCATAGCACTGACCAGTGGTATCAGCGATCTTCTGCTCTGGTCTGCTCGATCTCAGAGAGGGACGGAGACAGATGAGGAGACCTCCATCCACCATTTTAAATAATTGTATCCCAGCAGCAGTGCTGTGGGCCATCCGTTCATCCAATATAATGCCCACATTGCTGCAGATACTGTGATCTGTATTGATCACGGCACCTGAGAGGTTAATGGCGGACATCAGCACAATCGTTGATGTCCACCATTACCTGGTTCCTGGCTGCTGATATAATTGCAAATGGCAAATGGGGAGTAACCAAAGTCTGTGTGTAGACTGTGTAGATGCCCAAATGTGGATAGTCACCACCTCCACAGTAGAATCATATATACAAAGGCATGCTTTTAGAATAAATTCCAGCACTCACGTTTAGACGGTTCATCTTTTTCTTATTTATTAAGATATTTCTGCATTTTTAATCAGCTTTTCAAATGACATATCAGCACACATCCAGTCTAGCAGAGGTCTTATCTTAATAACTGGGAGCCATCAGGGTCATGACACAACGTTTTGGGGGACCTCCCCCTTACTCATGCGTACTAGATCCTGGAGTTCCAGCGGAAGATATAGGAATCTCAAACCTGGTGATATCAATCAGTTAGTATCAGGTAAAGGAACAAATTGTTTTTTCTATGTGTGTGCAATCCGATAGGACGTATGATCCATTATAGTCATATAGTAATATATGTGAGATTTCTTATCTAACTCTGCATTACATAGTATTATCTCTTTACAAAAAGGCTCTATAACTACAGACTTCATTTAAGCCTGATGGGGAAGTGGTTTCCATATAGGAAATCCAGTAAGCTTCCCTTTGCAAGAGATGTTTGCGGTTCTGAATGTCATTCGTCTCTGTGTGAACTTGTTCTAAGATTTGCCAACAAAATTCATTCACATTATGGTTTGCTTCTGAGAAGTGTCTCGCTACTGTTGTCTCCGTATATTTAGTAGATTCTCCGACTATTTTAGTTGTTAACGCTTTCCTGATATTATTTTTATGTTCTGCTATTCTTATTTAAATTTTTCTACTGGTTTGGCCAATGTAACTTTTGCCACAGGAAAATTTTAACATATAGATCACGTTTTCAGTGTTACATGTGAAGAAACCACGGCAAGGGATTTTTTAACCTTTTTTTAGGATGGTGATTATTCTCTCCTTTAATTATATTATTACAGTGAGGACATGATTAGCATGGGTGTGTACCTTTCCGTTTAGTTCCTAGAAATGTCTGGTAATCATTTTTCTTTTTTGAATTATCAACCCGTATTATTATGTTTCCTATTGTTTTTCCTATGTTGTGTATAAACATCGGGGGTTCTTTAAACAGTTTACCATATTTGGGGTCAGATTTTAATATTCCCCAGTATTTATTGATTGTTTTTTTTAAATTAAATTAGTGTGTCTGTCATATGTACTGATGCTCATTACTCTTTCAATTGTTTTCTTCTTTTTTCTTTAGTAAGTCTACTCTGTCTAAGGAGGACACTTCATGTTCTACTTTTTCTAGTTCTTCTCTAGAATATCCTCTACTTCCGAACTTCTCTGTAATAATTCTCTTATTTCTTTCATATTCCTCTTTTTTGTTAATTATTCTTTTGGCTCTAATATATTGACTTTTAGGTAAACCCCGAAAAATACTGGGGTTATGACAACTTTTTTTTATGTAGCATATTATTTTTATCTGTACTTTTAACATATAAGGGTGTATCAAATTTCTTTTTCAACATCCAAAAATAGTATTTTATGAAAGTCATATGTAACAGTAAATTTTATTGTAGGGTGTAAGGTTTAATTTACGTACAAATTTCAGGAGAGATTCCTCTGTAAAACCCCCCCCCCCCCCCACGTAGATTCGTCTTTTCCATGTCTGGGGAGGAAAAGACGAATCTCTCCTCAAATGCATGCATGAAAATAGTAGCAAGACTTGGAGTGATGGGGGACCCCATCGAAGTCCCGCCCACTTGCAAAACATTTTTTGTGTCAAAACAAAAATAATTTCTATGCAGGACAAAATCTAATATATTCATCAAAAATGCAATCATATGGTTGCTCAAAGTTTTGTTTTTACATAGAACTTCATGTGTGCATTCGGATATTCTAGAGAAGAACTAGAAAAAGTAAAAAATGAAGTGTCCTCCTTAAACAGAGTAGACTTACTAAAGAAAAAAGAAAAAAAGAAAACAATTGAAAGAGTAATGTACATCAGTACATATGACAGACACACTAATTTAATTAAAAACACAATCAATAAATACTGGGGAATATTAAAATCTGACCCCAAATATGGTAAACTGTTTAAAGACCCCCCATGTTTATACACAACAGAGGAAAAACAATATGAAACATGATAATACGGGGTGATATTTAAAAAAAGAAAAATGATTACCAGACATTTCTAGGAACTTAACAGAAAGGTACACACCCATGCTAATCATGTCCTCACTCTAATAATATAATTAATATTCACCATTCTAAAAAAGGTTCAAAAATCCCTTGCCGTGGTTTCTTCACATGTAACACTAAAAACGTGATCTATATGTTCAAATGCTCCTGTGGCAAAAGTGACATTGGCCAAACCAGTAGAAAAATTTTAATAAGAATAGCAGAACATGAGAATAATATCAGGAAAGTGTTAACAACTAAAATAGTAGAAGAATCTACTAAATATAGTGAGACAACAGTAGCGCGACACTTCTTAGAAGCAAACCATAATGTAAATGAACTTTGTTTGCAAATCTTAGAACAAGTTCACACAAAGACAAATGACATTCAGAACCGCAAGCGTCTCTTGCAAAGGGAAGCTTACTGGATTACCTATATCGAAATGACTTCCCCATCAGGCTTAAATGAAGTCTGTAGTTATAGAGCTTTTTTGTAAAGAGATAATACTATCTAATCCAGAGTTAGATAAGAAATCTCACATATATTATTATATACAAAAAGAAAGTATTTGCAGCACTCAAAGCAAAGTTATGGTGAAAAAAAAAGTGTAGCTTTATTCCATCCAAAGAAAGATATATATATATATATAACTATAATGGATCGTACGTCCTATCGGATTGCATACACATAGAAAAAACAATTTGTTCCTTTACCTGATACTGAGATTCCTATATCTTCCTCTGGAACTCCAGGATCTAGTACGCATGAGTAAGGGGGAGGTCCCCTGAAATGTAGCATCATGACCATGATGGCTCCCAGTTAGTAAGATAAGACCTCTGCTAGACTGGATGTGTGTCGACATCCCATCTGAAAAGCTGCTTAAAAATGCAGAAATATCTGAATAAACAAGAAAAAGATGAACTGTCTAAACGTGAGTACTGGAATTTATTCTAAAAGCATACAGCCCATACCTTTGTATAAATGGCAAATGGGGATCAGAGGGAGGGGGAAATAATGGCACAAGGTGATTAAGATTGAGGGGGGGGGGTAATGGCAAAAGGGGATCAGAGGGAGGGGGGAATAATGGCACAAGGAATCAGATGGATGAAAGGGGGAATAAGGGCACAAGGGGATTAATATAGAGGGGGTGATGATTATTTCCCGCTTCATCTTAATCCCCTTGTGCTATTATTCCCCCCTTCATCCCTCTAATCCGCTTGTGCCATTATGCCCCCCCTGATCCCCTTTTGCCATACTGGATAATAATGGGATAAGGGGATTAAGATGGAGGCTGTATAATGGCACAAGGGGATTAATATGGAGGGGGCAAGTATCACATTAGAAAGGTGAGCACACGCCATTATGAAAATAAGTAATTTTATGACTTATTTTGTCCGTGGGTACCCCTTGCGTGAAAATTTGCACAAATTTAAGCGCAAGATGTACCCGTGGACATACTTTCACCCTTTGGGGTACAGTCGCGAAAAAGGTTGAGAACCACTAATGTACAGGACGTAATTGAATGTCCTGGTGCGTTAAGTACCACCGCATCAGGACGTACATTTACATTGTGTGTCATTAAGGGGTTAATGTAACTCCAGGACCGCAATGATGAGATGGGACAATTCCTTAAGGATTCCAAATTTTTAATATATAAATCCAATATAATATTGTGACATGCAATGAAAACTCTCACATTGCAACAACTGGGTAAACACAAAAAAATATACAATGTATATACAATGCATTCTGAAAGTTTTCAGACATTTTTATATGTTGAGATTTTGTGGTAACATACATAGAGGCCCTGCTTGAGCCTTTGACTTAAATCCAATCGATTATCTCTGGAGAGACCTGAAAATGTTTCCACCAATGGTTCCCATAAACCTGACAAAGCTTGAGAGGATCTTCAGAGAAGAATGAAAGAAAATCGCTAAATCTTGATGTGAAAATATTGTGGCAGCATACTTAAGAAGACTGGAGGCTGAAATCACTGTCAAAGATACTTTTACTAAGTAAAGGGTCTGAAACTTATGTCAATGCAATTTTAGTTTTCCTTTTCAATAAATTAGCAAATATTTCTAACATTCTGTTTTCACCTTGCCATTATTGGGTTATGAGTACAGAATGATAGCACAAAACTTAAAGAAGATCCCTCGAAATTCACCACCATCTCTAAACACTTTAGACAACATCATGATTGCAACCCATGTGGCTTCAATGTGAGAGGCATAGACAGGGTATTTATTGGCATAAGAGGTGGTGAATGGAAGACATGACTGGCTCACCTGGAAACTAGAGGGATTTTTTTTTACTGAAAACCCTCTGTCTTCTTGGTCTTAATGACCACAATAGTTTCACCCCATTTTGTAGTTCCCCCATTATGCTTTGCGAAGCGGTTCCAGCATTTATTGATCTCCCTGGTCCATTTAATTCCCCATGTGGGTAGAGTTTTTAACATAATTTTAATCTTGGTTTTAAACTTCTTTTCCTTTTCTTTTTTCCTCGTTTGCTTTTCCTTTTTTTGTAAGCCCCCCCACCCTCTGACCCATGGATGTCTACCTCTGTTTCATCAGTTCTAATGTTAGTATATCTATATCAGATTGTGCACCTTGTAAGAGAAGAAAACCTCTCTCTAACCTCTTTTCGTAAATTTAAGTGGTGGCATGTACCCGTATTTGCATATACACCTTCGACACACATAGATACTGCTCTTTTTATACATTTTCATGCAGTCCTTTTGAAAGACATATTTTTTATACCACCTTTTATTCATTCATATGTGGTTGTTATGGATCACATGCATTGTCACTTTATTTGTTCCTGGTCATATGCATTGTCATTTAAAAAAAAATTCTGGTCATTAGCACTGTAACCTTTTGTTAATATGAACTTTATACATTGGCATGTATTTGGTATACGTTCTATACACCGTGCCCTTCTTCCACATTAATATTGTATTCTACAGATTATGCCCCCTTTAGACCTTTTCAGGTACACTTACCTTCATACACTATATGCTTACCATTATTTCTTTCACTTTTTATTCACCGTTTTGGGTTAATTCTATCACGTAATTATTGTTCATTTTAATATACACATGCACATTCAAACCTATCTATATATTTATCTTACCACACCATCACTACACATTGCTATTTCATTGCCATGTCACTCTAACTATATTACATATTCATTTTACTCATTATCTTTATTTTGATACCATTATGTATTAATTATTAATTTTCATTTTCCATTTCAGTGTCTAATCTCTGGTGGTGGTTTCCTTGCATGTAATTATCCATTGGTGGTGGTGGGTAAGCATCACTAGTGTCACTATATTCTCATTATTTTTGGTTTACTTCATTTTTTATCACTTGTGCATTTCACCTATTTATTCACCTTTCTCAGTTATTGTATTTTTCTATATCACCGATATTATTCCATTACTGCTTTTCCATTTGAGTATATGCAGGCTTTTCTTGACTATTTTAGCGGTTAATATTAGCCATCATACCCCATTTCCGCCCTACCTGGTGCCTTCATTCCTGCTCATGTGACCACCTGGTCATGTGATCGTTACGGTCACATGAACGGATGCAATGCGCAGGCGCTCCTGTGATTTGCGCCTGCGCATATGTGTTCCGTTGGGTACTCTAATCTCCCTATCCAGGACTCACTTTGATGCTGCGCCCACATGACATGCCTCTGGGTCATGTGAGTTATGGTCACATGATCGGAGCCATACTGCGCACATCCCACAATGCCATGTCTAGCAGGGATGCATGGGTATTAGCTGATTACGTCACAAGCGCCTTACGGGCACACGTATATGACGCTGCTTTCTTGTTCTGATTGATCTAAACCGCATCACATGAGCAGTCATTATGTATGCCTATTCGGCTGAATGATTGGATGAATGGGACATCCATTTTGTGTCTGAGATGTGTGATTGGGTGCAGTGGCATATATATACCTGTCAGGATCCGGACTGGTATGCAGGGAGGACACAGGTGGTGGATCATCTGTGTCAGTGAGGTGATGGCGTGGGCCGTACCAGGGGAACGGAATCTAAGAGGTTACTGGTTTTCACCAGAGCCCGCCGCAAAGTGGGATGGACTTGCTGCGGCAGGTAACCCCAAGGTCGTTCCACTCGATAGCGACTCAACCTCACTGACTGCTGAGCCAAGCGCGGTACACAAGCATTAGGCAAAGGCAAGGTCAGACGTAGCAGAAGGTCGGGACAGGCGGCAACGGTTTGTAGTCAAGGGCAACGGCAAGGGTCTGGATACACAGGCAATGGACACACGGGAACGCTTTCACTGGCACAAGGCAACAAGATCCGGCAGGGACAGGAAGGGGAAGTGGACTTTTATAATGTATGAAGTGCTTGGAACTAATTGGGCCGAGCACCAATCAATGGTGAACTGGCCCTTTAAATCTGAGAGACCCGGCGTGCACGCCCTAGAGAGCGGGGCCGCGTGCGCCGGGACTGAGCAGGAGGACGGGGCAGGTGAGAAACATGGTGTTGAGATCTGAGATCGGGCACGTCCCGTGCCTCGGATCGCATCCCCTCCGGTGATATGGGAGCAGCTCTCGCGGTCAGAGCGCTGCATGCAGAGGAACGCCGTGAGCGCTCCGGGGAGGCAGCGGGACCCGGAGCGCTCGGCGTGACAGTACCCCCCCCTTAGGTCTCCCCCTCTTTTTAGAACCGAGGAATCTGTGGATGAGATCTTTGTCTAGAATATTGGCCTATGGTTCCCATGATCTCTCCTCAGGGCCACAATTCTCCCAATCTACCAAATTTTTTTTTACCTCTGACGACTTTGGAGGCGAGGATTTCTTTGACGGAGAAGACATCAGAGGAGCCTGAGATAGGACCAGGAACAGTGACCTTGGGAGAAAAGTGGTTAAGTACGAGAGGTTTGAGAAGAGACACATGAAAAGAGTTGGGAATACGAAGAGAAGAAGGAAGATGAAGTTTGTAAGAGACAGAATTGATTTGGTTCTTGATTTTGAAAGGTCCGAGGTACCGAGGACCAAGCTTGTAGCTAGGGACCCGGAAACGGATGTACTTGGCAGAGAGCCATACTTTGTCACCAGGAGCAAAGACAGGAGGAATTCTTCTCTTCTTATCAGCATGTCTCTTCATGCGAGATGAGGCCAGTAGGAGCGATTTTTGAGTCTCTTTCCAGATGGAGGAGAAGCCTTTTGTTAACTCTTCTACAGCAGGAACTCCAGAAGAAGTGGGAATGGTGATACCTATCAAGTATTGAGGGGCGGACCGTGACGTCACACGGGGGCGTAACGTCACACGCTGCCTGCTCTGCGGTTGAGCGTAATCAGACCCGGAGACACGCTCAGGGCACTGATTACAAACGGGGTGCCGCGTGCATGATCGCGGGCATCCCCAGCTGCGGGACTCCTGCGATCAGGCATCTTATCCCTATCCTTTGGATAGGGGATAAGATGTGTAAGCACCGGAGTACCCCTTTAAAAAAAAAGTAGTGTGAATGTGCCCCAATAGTCTGGCTGGTTATTTTTTGCTTTTTTTTTTTTTTTTACCTGCGGCCTTCTAATCAGTGATATAATACACTGCACTTCTATTATGTCAGCAAGCAATATTTTCCGCCATGCTTCTGCTGCTGCTACTGATGATGACTAGCTAAAAGGAGTTGGAGGAGGAATTACATTTAGCAAAATAATTTACTCAAGGTACAGGTATCCAGAATTTTATTAATGGTATGAGATGAGAGGGAAGCCTTGATTTACCTTTAGCCACAGTGTGGACCCTCTTAAGTAAGGAATATCAGGCTATTGAATGGAGGAAAGTTGTTGTACACATACTTTATCTGTAGATCTGTAATATTGTGATAATGTTATCCTATGAATTAAAAAAAAAATCTCTTTGAGAAGGCATAGTTTGCAAAACATTTATAATGTTATAATAAAAACTAGACTGTATTAATTTATTATGAAGTCTTTGATGCCAGCACATGTAATACAAAAATGGTTTTATCCCAAAGTGCTTTTGAAAATATTAAGTAAGCTTCCAAAATGACATCTCATTCTTTCTTCCACTGTACATATTACCTCATAGCCGCTGCTTGTTTGGAGAAAGTTGCAATTTGTAATGCTGGAAATGATAGAGAAAAGCTCAGTTTTCATGTTTCAAGTTTGGCAGGCCAAAGAGTTATGATATATCCAATAGCGCTTTATAAGAAAATTAATCTTCGATTTGTGTTACTAAACAAAACATTCTTACGTTCATAGGGAATTATCAGAGCCAATATACATAAATCAATTCAAATGCTCCACAATATGAGTTTTCTCTCTATATAGAGAGATACAGGAATATCCATCACATATAGATTTAACAATGAATCATATGTAAACCTAATGAATTAATACAAACACTAGATGAAAGAAGGCGATATACATTTGGAAGCATTCTTGATCTTTTCAAATCCATTTAGGGATAAACTATTTTTGTGCTGGTGGTGAAGACTTAATAATGAGAATAATAATATTATTATTATTGTTATTAATAATAATAATCATAATAATAATAATAATAATATATGTAGTGGTAATCACTGTGGTTTGACGCCCTGACTGGGCCTCAAATGATTAAGTATGTATACATGCCCCTGCGAAATGGGTGCAGATTTTAGTACAGATTCCCAATAAATATGTATTTTTTGGGTCTTTCATAAATGCAGTTTTTTAAAATGGATTAACTTCAGTGTTGTTGGGGTCCCACAG
This sequence comes from Hyla sarda, assembly GCF_029499605.1. Taxonomy (NCBI): domain Eukaryota; kingdom Metazoa; phylum Chordata; class Amphibia; order Anura; family Hylidae; genus Hyla; species Hyla sarda. Next base: position 110,364,580 of record NC_079191.1, read on the forward strand.
CAAAAATATATTGTGTGAAATTACCTGAATGCAGATGCTTTCTATCTATCTATCTATCTATCTATCCATCCATCTATCCATCTATCTATCTATCTATCTATCTATCTTTTTATATTCATCCATCATCTTCCAACTTTCGCCAAACAATCTAAATATTTTATTAATATGTGTAATTATATTCTTATTAATGATTCTAAAAATAGTAAATTCAGTTTTTGTCTTCCAGTATTTGTGCACCAATTTTTACATATTTACACAAGAAAAAACAAATGACAGAGCTGTCTACAGACCCTGTCCCTCTGAGATCTGGGGCCTGCAAAATTCTTACATTTGAGCTGCATCAAAGTGAAGGAAATTTAAGGATCACTAACGTCTCAGATGGTAGCACTTGCCCTAACAACCAAGGTTCAGGAATTCTTTGGAGCAGACTGAGGTCATTTTTCTCCTCTTTTTCCCCCTAATGCTTTTCTGTATTAATCAGAGCTCACAGCTCAGATTGGTCTTCAACTTCCTCCCAATCCTTGCTAAGCCTGTCATTTCGAGCTATTATTTACTTTAATGGACTTTGGCTGATCCCTTATGAAGCTTTGGATCTGAGAATAATAAGGCTGGAGAGTAACGGGCACAGACATGGGTGTGGGTTTGCCTGCAGATTAAGTGTGGCAGATGGGCTTTGCAGCGGTTTCCTGTGTGCTGAGTGTTGATTGAGAGAGCATAATGAGAGAGGTGGTGTCAGTACAATAACTGGGACCACTTCATGGCACCTCTCCCCTAAACAACCCCATTTTTAAAATCCTTTGGGTTGTGAAATTTTAGGAAGTCAGAGCACAAGAACAAGTACAAAAACAACTGTAAATAACAATGAATGCTAATCCAGCATTAATTGGCTTCTAGTTAAATTAAAAACACATTTGATAAGAATAAGAGAAAACTGTAGCAAATAGATAGATAGATAAATAGATAAATATGTTGATATGTATACAGAATTTTTTATTTTAATTTATGTTTGCTTGTTTTTAGTAAATATGTTCCAGGCATTACATCAAGGCTCTAGGTCAAGTTTGTGTTACACAAGATACAATTTTTGTCACTATTCCTCTTTATCCGGTTTCTAAAAGTTTCCACACACTGCTGCATACACTAGAACCCCCAATTATCCTTCTCCTTTGAAACCTTTATCAAGATTTCCAAAACGTCTTTCATTTCACTGTTGTCACTCAATGAAAAGGAAACTAACCACCATGTCAAGAAAACTCAGCTGCCTAGCAACTGAAATACCACATTCTAAATTTGAGATGTCCAGTGTCTCAGCTAATGCAAAAAGGACTTGGATGTCAGGCCAACTACATGTGATCCCTGTCAAATGCAGAGTGCAAACAAAATAAGGTTGTTGTTACATGGTTCCTATCTTGTTGCATCACTGATACATTGAGTTCATGTGACGTGATGTCATATCTCTACTATTAAAGCTAGCCACAAGGAAAATAATGGCTCTGGGGAAAAGCATTTTGCTAACTGATGAATTTTCATGTGAAAATAGATGTTCTAATAGTAAAAAGGTAATCCTTTCACAATTGTCATTTGTTGAAGTAGTAGTAATAGTTTATTTAATAGTAATATAATGTGTGTGTGTGTATGTATATATATATATATATATATATATATATATATATATATATATATATAAAGAGCAAAATCATCGGTAGTAGCCGTATTAGTACAGTGATGCAAAAAGCAAAATCATCGGTAGTTGCAGTATCTTGTAATACCTTTTTTATTTGGACTAACAAGATTTTGTAGAGACAAGCTTTCGGGATTCCTCCCTTTATCTAATCATAAGCATAATGATTTTGCTTTTTGCATCACTGGACTAATACGGCTACTCCTAACTACTCTCTCTCTCTCTCTCTCTCTCTCTCTCTCTCTCTCTCTCTCTCTCTCTCTCTCTCTCTCTCTCTCTCTATATATATATATATATATACTGTATATAGTAAATTTGAGTAGCCATATTAGTCCAGTGATGCAGATGCAAAATCAAAAGAATGTTGCAATATCTTGTAATAACTTTTTTATTGGACTAACAGAATTTTGTAGAGAAAAGCTTTTCGAAATTCCTCTCTTTATCAAGTCAAAGGCAAATCAGATAAAGGTAAGCAAATTAGAATAAGAGTAAGCAAGCGCATCAAAGTGGGGCAAATAAAGTACAGTGGGGCAAAAAAAGTATTTAGTCTGCCACCAATTGTGTAAGTTCTCCCACTTAAAAAGATGAGAGAGGCCTGTAATTTTCATCATAGGTATACCTCAACTATGAGAGACATAATGAGAAAAAAATTATAATCACATTGTCTGATTTGTTAAGAATTTATTTGCAAATTATGGTGGAAAATAAGTATTTGGTCAATCACAAAAGTTAATCTCAATATTTTGTTTTATATCCTTTGTTGGCAATGATAGAGGTCAAACATTTTCTGTAAGTTTTTACATCATTTTCACACACTGTTGCTGGTATTTTGGCCCACTCCTCCTTGCAGATCTCCTCCAGAGCAGTGATGTTTTTGGGCTGTCGCTGGGCAACTCCCTCCAAAGGTTTTTTATGGGGTTTAGAGCTGGAGATTGGCTAGGCCACTCCAGGACCTTGAAGTGCTTCTTACAAAGCTACTCCTTTGTTACCTGGGTGGTGTGTTTGGGTCATTGTCATGCTGAAAGACCCAGCCACGTTTCATCTTCAATGCCCTTGCTGATGGAAGGAGGTTTTCACTCAAAATCTCACGATACATGGTCCCATTCATTCTTTCCTTTACGCGCATCAGTCGTCCTGGTCCCTTAGCAGAAAAACAGCCCTAAAGCATGATGTATCCACCCTCATGCTTCACAGTAGGAATTGTGTTCTTTGGATGCAACTCAGCATTCTTTCTCCTCCAAACACGACAAGTTGAGTTTTTACCAAAAAGCTCTACTTTAGTTTCATCTGACCATACGATATTCTCCCAATACTCTTCTTGATAATCCAAATGCTCTCTAGCAAACTTCAGACGGGTCCAGACATGTACTGGCTCAAGCACGGGGACATGTCTGACACTGCATGATATGAGTCCTTGGCGGCATAGTGTGTAACTGATGGTAGCCTTTGTTACTTTGGTCCCAGCTCTCTGCAGGTCATTCACTAGGTACCCCCGTCTGGTTCTTGGATTTTTGCTCACTGTTCTTGTGATCATTTTGACACCATGTGGTGAGATCTTGCATGGAGCCCCAGATCTATGGAGATTATAAGTGGTCTTGCATGTTTTCCATTTTCTAATAATTGCTCCCACAGTTTCTTTACACCAAGCTGCTTGCCTATTGCAAATTCAATCTTCCCAGCCTGGTGCAGGTCTACAATTTTGTTTCTGGTGTCCTTCGATAGCTCTTTGGTCTTGGCCATAGTGGAGTTTGGAGTGTGACTGTTTGAGGTTGTGGACAGGTGTCTTTTATACTTACAACAAGTTCAAACAGGTGCTATTAATACATTAAATCAGTAGAGGACAGAGGATACTCTTAAAGAAGTTACAGGTCAGAGGTCAGGTGAGTGCCAGAAATCTTGCTTGTTTGTAGTTGACCAAATACTTATTTTCTACCATAGTTTACAAATAAATTCTTTAAAAATAAGACAATGTTATTTAATGGATTTTTTTCTCATTATGTCTCTCATAGTTGAGGTATACCTATGATGAAAATTATAGGCCTCTCTTATCTTTTTAAGTGGGAAAACTTGCACAATTGGTGGCTGACTAAATATTTGCCCCACTTTACATAGTTGCTAATGATCAAGAGTCCATACTTTCAACAGTCTGTAGATAAGTGAATTCATTTCAAATTTGGTCATAGTCTGAAATTCATATAATTTATATGAATAAAAATAAATCAATAGAGATAATTCCATTAAAAAATAAAACTATAAAAATAAATTTATAACAATAAAAATTCAGATTATAAAATTTTTTGTAAAAATACTGTAAATAGTTTTGTGCAATGCAATTCTTTTTTTCAGACTGCACCACAACTGTTAATGGATTGTGCCATGAATTGTAGCTTGGCTTTATTAAAATAAACTGGATAAATATGATGTTTTTTATAAAAGGAAGCAGACATTTTTTTTTCAAACAAGGAAAATGTCTAACACTCGGGATGAAGTGAAATTTTTTTGATTTATTAATATAAATTCCAGGACAATACAGTTACAAAACAGTGAATCTTTGACACATTTCACAAACTTTTACACATCATATAGTGATTTACAAACTACAAGACACATTAAAATGTTATCAAAGTCCATCACATGACTACATCAATTACCATGAAAGGAGGCAGCATGGAAAATGTGCTCCACAGTTTCCTGACATTTTTTAAATGTTTGTGTCGTTTAAAATTTTCATAGAATCAGAAAACATATGGCATATTTTTCAATATATATACCATGTTTTCAAAACACAATGGGGGGCATGTATGAAGGCTTTTACACAGTTTTTTTGACTGTGTTTTGTTGCTATTTTCTTTAAATGGCACTTTTTGTGACAATCGGTTGCGCCAAATGGTTTAGAACATTATCACTGATTTAACGGTGTTAGTAGTGATTTCAGTTGAAATCATGCCTTAATTTGGAATTCATCAATTGCTACTTTTTGTCTTGACGCAAGTTTGGACGCAGTTATGCTCATTCAGTCGCAAACTTATACCAAGAAAAAAATGACAGAGGAAGTAGAAGGTAGAACATTCAAACACTGACCAACCAAAGTGTGTTACAAATGTATGTTTACATTAAAATATTTTGTGTTTCCTCCAAAACATAATAATGTATCAGTCACACCAAGACAATTTTTTTATTTTTTATTTTAAATAAAATGCTTTATACAATAATGTTTTTTTTGTTTGTTTTGTTTTATGCTTTAGGAATGTCACATAACTGTGATATTTTATATACATTTTTAAACATACAAAAAAGACCTAGCTGTGTAAGATTTACCTTTGTGAACCTGGCAGAATTCAAAGGACAGATTTAACACTTTTCAGCTGCTGCCACACAGCCAGACATTTTTGCCTGGAATTCTGGGGCAGGAGTCTGCGCCTTTTGTAGGGTTGCATTTGTGCCAAAGTTACAAACTTGCGTGCGACAATTGATAATCTTGGCGCAAATATGCTCCATTTGATGCAAAAAAAAACATAGATAAAATCACATATTGCAACATCATTATTGATACATACCCCCCAATAACACCAGATAACTGGTGCCACAAAACAGACTCACAATTCAGTTTTAGAAATGTAGTACCTTGTCTTCCCCTTAAATAAGAGTTCAGATTATAGTTTACATCTAATATAATGTCAAATCTATATCTCATAACACAGTTTGATCATGTTTAATATGTCTATGATAAGATCCATTTTTGCTGACATTCCATATTGCATATTTTTCTATATAAAAAAAAATGGACAATTAGAAAACTACTAGACCTTTATAATGATGCAATTTAAACATAAAGAAAACCTAAAATAAACAACACCATATAAACACAAATGAAAACACATTTCCCTAGCTACTAAATTGTAGAAAAATTAAAACAAGAAAATGCAATATAAGCTAAAGAATTACTTAAATTACATTGCACATATGTTAAAAATTAAAAAAAAAAAGCCATGATAAAATGTTTTGTTTTATATACTAGCACAAAGCCTTATGCCTTTACAAACCCCCTTCCCTGGAGCTCTTTGCTAAGCTAATAAAAACAATAACAATTACAAGTTGTGAGAAATATTACACAATAATTCAGCCCCATTGTCACTTCCTGCCATTGATTGAACTCTATTCTGTTCTTTTAAGAACACCTGGCCCCTTTTCATTAAGCAACTTTAATTTGTTACAAAAGATTACATTATATGATTGCAGTGTATTTTCCTCGGAACAAAAGGCTTTTTGTATTTTTTCGAAAGCACTTCCTCTACCTGCTGCCATCACAATGGAGATGATTTCAGTGGGAGCAGACTGAGGGCTCATGAATTGCTGCTTCACGTGACACTGAAAATGTTTTGTTTTAAACCATGCTCCATTTCTAAATCTCCTCGGTCATAGCCTCTTGTGTTTTCATGGCCTTAAGTTATGGGCAGAGAGCATATGTCTTCTCTTGTAGAAACAAATGATTTCTGCAACTGGATTGTGATATATGATTGAAACACACAGGAAATGTGGCGAATTAATAAAGACATATGTGCATGCCTCGGGTGCGTTCAAGACATTAGGCCATTGTGCCTTAAACTCCCAAGTGGTAAATGAACATCATAATAAGATGACGAGAGATCACAAAAGCTAAGTGACATTCATTCTTTTTTAATACAGTATAGAATTAAATCAAAGACTTTATTTTAATGTCTTGGATAAAAAGAGAAGAAATTAGATTTCAAACACTTGATATACAGTATACATCATTTCAATGTGCAGAAAACAATGGGGGACAATTATCAATGTTTGCTTATGTATTCCTTTTTTTTTTTAGTAATTTTTTTCATTACTATTTTTTTGCTTATATGTGTGACTTCTTTATAGACTGTTTTCAGCCTGTTAAACTTCTTAAATGTAAGCAAGTTTTTTTTTTTTTTTACTTTCGTAGTGGCTTTTTCTGCTCCATGTCTGAGCTGGAGTAAATTTAGTAGGTTTTTTTCATGCCGGGCGACTTTCGCACTTGATAAATCTCTTACCACTGCAAGTCAGAAATCACTTTTTGCTTTGGTAAGCAAGTTTCTTTTTTTTTTTTTTTTTTGCTTAGGGCACTGCACAATCAAAGAGTCGCACAAAAGACTTTTTCGTGACAATTTTAAGCAAAAAAAAAAAAAAAACTACTAAATGCTTTGATAAATGTCCCCCAATATTCCTGTCATCTTTAAATTTTGTATATTAAAACCAGATACTATTTTAGCCTTCATGTCACCAAGGATGGGTTCCTTTCTACATCCAGTACATAAGATGTCATAGAAGTTAAAGGGGTACTCCGGTGGAAAACATTTTTTTAAATAGTGCCAGCAAGTTTAATGAACTGGTGCCAGATTTGTAAATTACTTCTATTAAAAAAAATCTTAATCCTTCCAGTACTTATTATCAGCTGTATACTACAGAGGAACTACTTTTCTTTTGGATTTATTTTCTGTCTGTCCACAGTGCTCTCTGCTGACACCTCTGTCCAAGTCAGAAACTGTCCAGAGCAGCATAGGTTTGCTATGGGGATTTTTTCCTGCTCTGGACAGTTCCTGACATGAACAGAGGTGTCAGCAGAGAGCACTGTGGTCAGACAGAAAATAAATCCAAAAAGAAAATAATTTCCTCTGTAGTATTGTAACATTATATGCTCTGGCCGCACACGCTGGCCGTGAGCGCATGGTCCCATTACCTGCTGCTGCCAGGGGGGGCTGGAACTCGCATCGCGGGACGTGCTCGCATGCGAGCCCCAGTCTGTCACTCACCTGGTGCTTCTCCTGCCCCAGCCTCTGCCTCACTGATCTGGCACGCCTGTCCCCGTCTCCTAGGGTGCGCACACACCGGAGCTTTAAGACTTAAAGGGACAGTGCACTCATTAGTGTGATTCAACTGTGGCTCATTTATATATTCCTCCACCCTCCTCACTCCCCTGCCAGATCTTTGTTGCCTTGAGCCTGAGAGAAAGCATTCCTGTTTCTGCCTTGCCGTGTATCTGATCCTTCGCTTTATGACCCGACCTTGCTTTTCTGCCGCCTGCCTATTGACCTCCTGCTACGTCCTGACTACGCAACCGTGCCGCCTGCCCTGATCTTCAGCTATCCAGACTATGAGCTGCCTTATCCCTCCTGTGCCTCGCATCTCCTCAGCCACCTGTGTGGTCAAGCCGTGGCAGGGGTAGCGACCTGGGTGCCACCTGCCGCAGCAAGTCCATCACGTTTTGCGGTGGGCTCTGGTGAAAACCAGCGGCACCTTAGACTCCGCTCCCTGGTAAGGTCCGAGTCATCTGCCACACAGATTCAGCGGATCCACCGGGGTTCCTGTCTTCTGAAACGTGTTACAAGTATATAGCTGCTAATAAGTACTGGAAGGATTAAGATTTTTTAATAGAAGTAATTTACAAATCTGTTTAACTTTCTGACACCAGTTGATTAAATAAAAAATGTTTTTCACTAGAGTACCCCTTTAAGATTTGGTGCATCAGCATTGCATACTTTATTACAATGTGTAAGTATGTGGATTATGTAGAATATATTAGACATCTTTATCTGTATGTATCCTGCAGTGGAATAAATAAAGACAAGCCTTTTTTACCTCATACCTTGGTGCCGGACGGAGTTCTTTCTAGCATAAGGAGTTGCCGGAGGCTGTGCCGGCAGTCCGCAGCACAGATGCAAGAGGTGTCCGGAGCTGGTGAGAGCGGTATCCATATCCCTATGTAGAATATATGGTGCAACAAAAGTGGGATGGATGAAAAACATTACATGAGTGTTGGAAATTATGTGATCCGAGGCACCATTCCATATCATACTGTATGTCAGGATGGCTTTACCTTTGCACCATTTTCATCTTGGAGAACACAGCTCAGCAGTCAATAGCTCAGTTTTCAAGTGCCAGTGTGCCCCAACAGACTTATTATTTCATTTGGAATCTGATGGTGCTCTCTGCTCTCTTCCAGACATGAAGAAAGCATTCCAGACTTTTTATGCCTATGATACAAATAAAGAACACATACTTCATTGGATTACAATTCAGGGATTTTTTTTTCTTAGAGGACTGCATTGTGCTCTTCTTTTGTTGTTTCTCCTAGAACTTGACAAATGGGTGAAAAAATTGACAAATGGGTGTTGCCATTTGGAGGTGTGTCCCTGCAAACCCTGGAATTGTAATGTGCCAGTAATGTCATCAGTGGGCTGGTTTCACACACAACAGACAAATAAACCACATCACCTTTTATCATCTGCCTTGTGATGTATTATCTTGGGCCACACAGTAAACTGGGAAAGGCCCAAGACAACACTCATTTTGTAGGATGAAGAAAATAAATTTCCTGGGAAAAGAAAAACAAAGATATTCAAAAAAATCCTGGAATACCCCTTTAAATTTAGGTAATGTCATTGTTTTTGTACATATAAATACAAGGGTCCACTAATAATCATACTGGAAGACTAATCATTAAAATTATAAGCAGTGCATTGAAAGTCAGTACAAGTAATAGAAAAAATTTCTCTCTCCGCTCTTTCTTCCCCTCTTCCCCTCCTTTCTAGATGTCGGATTTCACTGTTGTATCCTTTAATGTAAGAGGTTTAAATGTCCCTGAGAAACGTAGGCATGTTTTAACTCTTCTGGATAGAACCAAAGCCTCTATTGTGTTTTTTCAAGAGACGCATTTTAAGAAAGAGAAAGTACCTCACCTTCCAACTAGACAGTACTCCCAATGGTTTCACTCTTGTCATGGTGCCTCGGCGTCGAAAGGCGTTTCCATTGCAATCCATCGTTCTCTGCCTGTTCAAATTATCCGACAATATTCAGATTCTGAGGGCAGAGCCTTGTTCCTTCGTATAAAACTCTTCAACTCCATATACACGCTTGCCAATATATACGCCCAGGTACCATGGCTCCTTTCCACCCTGTCGGACCTGCATGCATTTGCAGAAGGCCCGATAATTGTAGGTTCTGATCTTAATCTTGCATTGAATTCCTGCGAGGATTCCTCGTCCTCCGCTCAGAGTCTCTCACAGCGCTCTTTGTCTAGACTGCTATCTAAACTCTCTGATTTATCCCTTATAGAATCATGGCGCTCTCTGAACCCTTCCGCCCAGGACTAAACGTACTATTCCTCCGTACATGGCACTTACCAATGATTGGATTATCTATTGGTTCATTCGTCCCTACTGCCGGCAATGAAATCCACAGGTATTGGCGCGATCACGGTCTCGGATCACGCACCTATCTCTCTCACCCTCTCTCCCTCTTCTGGATCTGTCTCCTCTTTCTCTTGGAAGTTAAAGAAAAGATACTAGAAAATCCCTCAGCTTTTGCAGACATGAAGCAGCACCTAGAACATTATTTTGTTTCTAATAAGGATTCTGGACCCTCGGCCCCTGTGGTATGGGAGGCCCATAAGGCCTACATACGGGGTCTCTTTATCTCGTGGGGTACGAAATTGAAAAGAGACAGTAGGAAGAGGATAGATGATCGCTTGTCACAAAGCTCTAACTTGGAGAGGGTTCACAAACGCTCTAGACTGATCGACACCCTGACGGACCTTACGTCCCTTAGGGAACAGCTGCTCACCCACCTACACGATAGATCATCTAAAGCATATCTACATTACAAGCATAAAATTTACGCCCACGGCATCAAAGGAGGTTGACTCATGTCGTTGCTTCTTAAAAAAGCCAGAGCTAAACAGCACATTCACGAGATTCATGACGATAGCGGAAGTAAGCACACATCCACTCAGGACATAGCTCGTCAATTCCAGCACTTCTATTCTAAACTCTACAACTTTCAACCTGAACCTGAGGCGGGCGGGGACACCGCTCCTGGCCCCTCATGAGACGAATTCTTGAGAGGGCTTGATCTCACTCTCTTGACCTCTTCTATGAGACAGTCTTTACTGACTCCTGTCACCTCTGATGAGGTCCGGAAGGTGGTGTTGTCCCGGGAGAAGCCCTTGCCCTGACGGACTTCCCCTTCACTATTACAAGACTTTCATGGAGACCCTCATACCACTTCTCACCGACTCTTGCTCATCTCTTATGCAGGGCACCCCGCTACCCCCACAAACACTGGAGGCCCACATCACGTTCATAGCTAAGGAATGAAAGAATCCGTCTGTATGTGGCAGCTATAGGCCTATCTCGCTGCTGAATCTCGACCTAAAGATTTGGGCCAAGCTTCTTTCCAACAGGATCAAGAGGTTTCTCCCTCATCTTATTGCCTCAGAACAATCAGGCTTCGTCCCGGGTAGAGAGGGCAAATCCAACACCTTTAGACTTTTAGCCTCTATCCACAGGGCCCACCAAATCGGCTCTCCACTGGTTCTTCTCGGCGTTGACGACGAGAAAGCCTTTGATAGAGTCAGTTGGTCGTTTATGAAAGCGGCCCTCGAGAAGTTCGGCTTTCCGGACCAATTTATCACCGTTATTTATTTGTTGTACTCCCGCCCTTACCCCTCCTTATTGATCAATGATTCAATTTCTCCATCCTTTTCCATCACCAACGGCACCAGACAGGGATGCCCTCTCTCTCCAATAGTGTTGCTCGCGAATATTCGCAATGCAAATTTTATTCGCGAATATCGCATATTCGCGAATTCGCGAATATTCGTGGATATAGCACTATATATTCGTAATTACGAATATTCGTTTTTTTTTTTTTGTTTTTTTTTCACAGTACACATCACAGTGATCATCCCTCTCTGCTTCCAGCTTGTGTGGTGTAAAGAAGGTTCTAATACTACTGTGAGAGACGGGGGCGCGAATTTTCGCACATACGAAAATTAGCATATGCTAATTTTTGCATATGCGAATTGTCTCTTATGCTAATTTTCACATGCGCGAATATTCGCATATGCGAAAATAAAGCGAGAATATTACAAATATGCGAATATTCGCGAATATATGACGAATATTTGTTCATATATTCGCGAATATTCGCAAATTCGAATATGGCCTATGCCGCTCAACACTACTCTCCAACCCTTTTTGTCCTAGCTATGGAAACTCTACTTCAGAGAGTGAGGCAACATCCCTCCATCCAAGGAGTTTCGGCCCCTTCTGGTGACCTCAAAGTCCTGGCGTTCGCAGACGATTTACTCTTCTTACTCACCAAACCTGAGTCGGGACTTCCCTGTCTGGTGTCGTTGTTTGAGGAATTTGGCCGCCTCTCTAACTTCAAAGTTAATATATCTAAATCTGAACTACTAAATATCACCCTCCCGGAGAGTAGTATATCCAAGATTTCACTTCTCTCCCAGTTCCCATGGGTGCGGACGTCTATAAAATACCTAGGGATGAATATAACAAAATCCATCCCAACACTTTACACAGCTAACTTCTTCTCAAAGAATATGACTAGAGATGAGCGAACTTACAGTAAATTCGATTAGTCACGAACTTCTCCGCTCGGCAGTTGATGACTTTTCCTGCGTAAATTAGTTCAGCCTTCAGGTGCTCCGGTGGGCTGGAAAAGGTGGATACAGTCCTAGGAAAGAGTCTCCTAGGACTGTATCCACCTTTTCCAGCCCACCGGAGCACCGGAAAGCTGAACTAATTTATGTAGGAAAAGTCATCAACTGCCGAGCGGAGAAGTTCGTGACGAATCAAATTTACTGTAAGTTCGCTCATCTCTAAATATGACATTCCTCTTATATCGTGGATTGGCAGGCGAAACGTCCTCCAAACGTATGTAGTACCAAAAATAGTGTATAAATTCCGGATGCTTCCGATCACCCTACCCCCATCTTTCTTCTCTTCCATTCGACGGCTATTCTCTCAATTTCTATGGCGCCACAAACGACCACGTCTCACACACTATTAGCTAGGTCGACGACAACTGGCGGCCTGGGCCTCCCAGATGTCCTGCAGACCTATAGAGCTATCCAATTTAGTAGGTGGTTTGGATGCGCTTCCTTTCCTTCAACATTGGCCTATGGCGATCGCACATCCGACCTGGCTTGGTCTAGATGGGCGTTCGGTCCTCGTTTTTTGGAAAATCTTTGGCTCCCAAAGAAGAGACGCTACTCCCCCACAGACTGTGAATTACTGTTCTCCAACATTTTCCAGGTCTAGCTATCTTTATCTCCATCTCTGTCCCCTCCCGTTTCTCCTCTGCTACCTTCTGCATTGATTCCCGAGACCGTGGGCCGTGCCTCACCGACATTTGCCCCTATGTGGGCCAAACTCAGTGCAATCCCTGTTCGCCAACTATTCCGGAGCGGAGGAGTCCCGATAGCTGACCATCTACAATCCCTCTTCCCTACCACCCAGTTGTCCTTTTTACATATAAAACACCTGCAGCAGTGCTGTGAGCTATTTCTTCAAAAGGTGAGCGCTTTGAGAGACCTGATGGAGTTTGAGACCCTTTTAATTACTCCCCTAAGAGTAGCCACAAGCTTGCCGTTGCCAACAAATGGAGCCTGATGCCTGTACTCACCTCTCGCCCAGGCTACATCTCCTCCTGGGAAAGAGAGTTGAACATTAAGCTTACTGACTCTGAAGTGACTTACATCCTGTCCCACTCACAGGGATATTCTAGATGTATCCGCTCCAGGGAATCTCACTTCAAATTGCTGTCTCGTTGGTACAGAACGCCCGAATTCTTATACACCCATGGCCTTTCCACCTCCAATTCTTGTTGGCGATGTGGAACACATGTGGGAAGTCTCACGCACATTTGGTGGACGTGCCCTAGTATTGCTAGCTTCTGGTCAGAATTGGAACGTTCTATCAACTCCTTCCTCCCCAAAACGATTACACTTGACCCTGGGCTGTTTCTTCTTGGAAGGCCGTCTCAGTCGTTTCGGCCCCATAGAGATACCTTACTGGCCCACCTTCTTACTGCGGCGAAGTTGCTAATCCCCCTGAAGTGGCTTAATTCAATTCCCCCTACAATCGCAGAATGGACGTCCAAAGTTAATCAACTCTGTAGGTTCAAAGAGATGTTCAGTAGGGCCGAATGTTCCCACGTCAAATTCCTAAGTGTCTGGGGCCCCTGGCTGAGATGACTTCCCACTCATTTACCTGTTCATATGTTTATCTCCTCCCAGCGTCTCTACTTTTTTTCCAATCCATCTGCTCCCTCATCATGGAGACCTTTGGTATTTAGTCATTTATTTATATACTTTCTGGTTCTATTTCTCTACACCTCCACACCATTTCTGACACACATGTGGGTGCTTTGCTCCGAGTGCATGTTTCGGAGAGGAAGCCTCTGATGCCCGATCGCTCCGACATCGTGCTACTCTGACCCGCTGTTCCCCCCCCTCCAATTCTTCCCCCCCCTTCCTCTCGGAGGGAACAATTGACAGCCTCAGAGCAATTTCTGACCTTTCCTCTCCATTATTGAGATGTTGATTTTGCTGTTAAGTGCATACACAATGTGCAGATGTTTTAATATCCTTGTTTTTCTGTTGGCCTTCACAGAGACTTGTTTGTACCTATTCTTTGTTCTTAAACTAATAAAAACTTAATTGATAAAAAAAAAGTTATAGAAAACACAGTGGTTTACTATTCATAGGATATAGCCATGCCATAAATCTATTGGCAAAAAATGTGACACTGTGAAATCTCTGCAAACATAACGTAAGCCGTGGTCAAGCTTCGTGTATAGGAACTATGACCGACATTTATCATTGTCTTTAGACAGTTTTTTGTGTCTAGAAAAGGGGCAAAAAAGGTGCAAGCAGGGTTTATTTGCAAGTTTTTTGCACCTTTTGGTTTACACATTTCTGCTGATTTTGAGTTGCAATCCACTGATTTTGACAATACACATGATATGGAAGGTTTTTATGCTCTGTGACCATTTAATAAATTTGGTGCTCCTACACATTGGGGGAGATTTATCAAAAACTGCAGAGAAAAAGTTGCTGAGTTGCCCATAGCAACCAATCAGATCGCTGCTTTCATTTTGCAGTGGCCTTGTGAAAAAAATTAGAAGGGAGCTGATTGGTTGCTATGAACTTTTCCTCTGGACAGGTTTTGATAAATTTTCCCCATTACCAGCACACACAAAAAAAAGGTGTAGAAAAATGCTTCACTTACACCTACAATGATAAATGCTGCATCACATGACTGCATGGGACAGTCAAGATGCCCCACAATGTGAACAAAAGCTTTCCCTTGCTACTGTAGCTCCAAATCCATCTGATCTGTTTTGCAGCCAGGCCTCTTATGCTTTTAACCCCTTAAGGACCAGGCCAATTTTCACTGTCGGACCAGAGCGCTTTTTGCACATCTGACCACTTTCACTTTAAGCATTAATAACTCTGGGATGCTTTTGCCTTTCATTCTGATTACGAGATTGTTTTTTTGTGACATATTTTACTTTATATTAAGAACACAAGAACGACAACCGGTATTCTACTGTATCCCCAAGATCCACAGGAACCCCCCCCCCCCCCCGGCTGACCCATTATATCAGGTATAGGCTCCCTAACATCGAATCTGTCTCAATATATTGATAAATTTCTGCAACCCCATGTACAATCCACCCCATACTACTTAAAAGATACGACACAGATTGTACAGATAATAGAACAGTTCCCTTGGTATCCAAAATATATTTTAGCCACCCTACATGTCAGCTCCCTCTATACGGTTATTAAGCATAACCTGGGACTGTGTGCAGTAGAATATCACCTACTTCAAGCCAATATTTTACCCGAGCAAACATCTTTTATTCTAGAATCCATTGAATACATTTTAACTCACAATTATTTTTATTTTGAGGGGGATTTTTACCTACAGATTAACGGCACTGCCATGGGTACCAGATTCGCACCAAGCTATGCTAATTTATTCATGTCCCACTGGGAGCACAGCAATATTACCCCAAGGCTCGGTGCGGGTCTGGTACTCTGGCGCCGTTACATAGACAACATATTTTTAATCTGGAACGGACCCATGGAAGAACTTAATTCTTTTTTTTTGAAAACTTAAATATCAACACCTGAACCTGAATTTTACTCCACATATTAGCAACACACATGTTGAATTTTTAGATCTTTTAATCACATCCACACCCATGTAACTAGTTTGCAGCACCTTCACCAAACCAACAGCACGTAACAGTTTTATCCTCTTTTCAAGTTGCCACTTACCAAGATGGTTACTCAATATCCCCATTGGCCAATACAGAAGGCTAAAAAGAAATTGCACTGACGAGACCCAATATCAGTTAGAAGCAGCCGATCTCACCAAAAAATTTGCGGCTAAAAACTATCCCACTAAAACACTTAGAATGTCAAAATAAAAAGTCAAAAAACTAAACAGGCAAGAATTTTTTGAGGAACAAACTCGACCATCCAATGCTGATAATAATAAAACACGTCTAATTTTCCCTTTTAATCAAGAGTATAAAAAACTTAAACAAATTTGCTCGAAAAATTGGCGCCTCCTTCTACAAGACAAAATAATAGGCCCTCTTCTCCCCAGCACACCTCCCATCGTCTTTACAAGAGCACCCAATTTGAGCATACAAGTGGCTCCCACTGTACGTAACACCAAAGAAAGGAAACCAGACACATGGTTGACCACCGGCGGTTTTCATAGATGCGGCACCTGTTCAGGTTACAAAAACACCAAATTTCCAAAGAAAACAGCTTTCAGTGGTCCATTAAACAATTCCTAACATGCAACTCCAAGGGTGTTATCTACATCATTACATGCAGCTGCCAAAAACAGTACATCGGCAGGACCAAACGTTCCCTTAAAACACGTATAGCCGAACATATATATAACATAAAAAAAAGCAGTGACAAACACCCGCTATCGGCTAATTTCCTCAAATACCACAATTCAGACCCATCAGAATTCACTTTTGCTGCTATTGAGACAGTAAAAAGAAATTGGAGAGGCGGCAATTTTATTATACAAATGTCAAAAGCTGAGGCACGAAAAATTTATGAGTTTGGCAGCCTCGAACCCAAAGGCTTGAATGCAGAACTAGAATTATTCGGCTTTTTATAAACATACCCCCCCCCCCTCCTAACTATTCATTTCCCAGTCCTTTTTATTACATTTCTCCCCCCCCCTTTTTATTATCATTATATATTAAATATTAGCCCTATTGACTAGTCTCTAAATCTGCACACATAGAGCTCAAACATATGACATCACTTTTTATCACTGGATATTCGAAATACGAGTATCCAGTCAAATAATTTTTGACCAGGCAAACATTTTCAGATCCATTTTCCCATACCTTTCACGTAAACAGCATCATTACCTTTTTTGCAGCTCACGTCATCTAAATTTTATTCATTATCCACTCAAATAACATTTATAAAAATATGCATCATAAATAAATTTGTCATTTATCCTTACTATATCCGTACTTTTCTCTCCCCTTCCCTTTGCATGTCAGAATACTTTAAAATGTATCTTTCAAAGCACTACATTAATTCACAAACATAATGCATAGCAACCAAAATTCACGAACATAGTGCATAGCAACCAAAATTAAAGAACGTAAAAGACTGCCTTTTAATATCTATCCAATTAGAAACATAACACTACTCTCATTACACACAGTATCATATGTATCCCTATTTATCTTCTTAAGTCTTTTTCTTTTATTCCTCTATGCAATTCTGTTTTCTCTGTATTCTATTCTTTTTCCATGTTTTTTATTTTTTTTTATTTGAACGTGTCCAAAAACTTTATTGAAGCTAACTGTAAACTCTGATACTTCCCTTCCAAAACCCGCATCCAGCCTTTGTATTACACAAGGACGACGCCCACAAAATGGGTTATAAAAGACTGAAATTTTCAGCCATGGCCCATACAGTCTTCCTGAACCTCCACCATTGAAAAAGGGGACGCAGTTCCCCGAAAAGCGTCTGGTGTTAAGACAACCCTGCACATCATCTGAGATAATCGTTACCGCATTGCCGGTCCTCACCTACTCTCTCACCTGCTCCCCGTGCCGTCGGGGTAGAGAGGATACCTCCAGCGTTGCCATACGCTGCTACGACCGCTAGGCTTCACAGCGCTGCCACACGCTGCTTCCCAGCCATCAGCTCCGACCCCCAGCACCGGATCATATCACCCCTCCTACATTTCTCCCGTGCCTCCGGGACAGAGGTACGTGTATCCGGATCGCAAGCACAGCTGCACTCACCTGACTGTGCACACTGTAGTCGGTAAGAGGCACTAAGTGCCTGAACTGTATAGCGATTGCCCTCTTGCATTCAGTCCCCGTGTCGTCGGGGTAGAGGGGGCATCGCCTGTATCTCTGCACCTAAAAACGTTTATAGTGGGCCCCAATCTGGGAGGCTCCAGAGCTACCGAAAATTTGCCTTATTGGATTATCAACTTTTTTGCTATGTACTTTCATCTGGATTAATCCTGGCTCCTATAATATGACTTTACAGTATAACTAAACAGATACTGTTTGCACTGTCCCATTGCCCCACTTTCATTGTCTCATTGTCCAATTGTTGAAGTGCAATACCACTGTGCATATCATTATCATTTTATGCTATTTTATACACATTTTCTTTTTTCTCTCTCTTTCTTCTAATTTTTGACCTTATATCTTTTACTCTGACCTAGCCTAGCAGGACTGCCTCCCCCTTTTACACTATTAATATTCTACTTTATGTTAGTGGTAAAATTTTGTCGATACTTGCATCATTGCTTGGTGAAAAATTCAACAATTTGATGAAAAAATTGAAAATTTTGCATTTTTCTAACTTTGAAGCTCTCTGCTTGTAAGGAAAATAGACATTCCAAATGAATTATATTTTGATATGTTTTTACTTTTGGAAGACATCAGAGGGCTTCAAAGTTCAGCAGCAATTTTCCAATTTTTCACAAAATTTTCAAAATCTGAATTTTTCATTGACCAGTTCAGTTTTGAAGTGGATTTGAAGGGCCTTCCTATTAGAAATACCCCACAAATGACCCCATTATAAAAACTGCACCCCTCAAAGTATTCAAAATGACATTCAGTAAGTGTGTTAACCCTTTAGGTGTTTCACAGGAATAACAGCAAAAAAAGAAGAAAATTCAAAATCTTCATTTTTTACACTCGCATGTTCTTGTATATCCAGTTTTTGAATTTTTACAAGAGGTAAAAGGTGAAAAAACCTCTCAAAATTTGTAACCCAATTTCTCTTGAGTAAGGAAATACCTCATATGTGTATGTCAAGTGCTCGGCGGGTGCACTAGAGGGCTCAGAAAGGTAGGAGCGACAGAAGGATTTTGGAGAGTGAGTTTTTCTGAAATTATTTTTGGGGGGCATGTCAAATGTAAGAAGCCCCTATGGTGCCAGAAAAGCAGAAAACCCCACACATGGCATTTTGCAAACTACACCCCTCAAGGCAAGTAACAAGGGGTCCAGTGAGCCTTAACATCCCACAGGTGTTTGATGACTTTTCGTTAAAGTCAGACGTGTAAATGAAAAAAAAAATGTTTTCACTAAAGTGCAGTTTTTTTCCCCAAATTTACCATTTATATAAAGGGTAATGGCAGAAAGTGCTCCCCAAAATTTGTAACCCCATCTCTTCTGAATATGGAAATACTGCATGTTAGGACGTTAAATGCTCTGCGGGCGAACTACAATGCTCAGAAGAGAAGGAGTCACATTTTGCTTTTGGAAAGTAAATTTTGCTGAAATGGTTTTTGGGGGGCATGACGCATTTAGGCAGCCCCTATGGTGCCAGAAAAGCAAAAAAAAACACATGGCATACTATTTTGGAAACTACACCCCTCAAGGAATGTAACAAGGGGTATAGTGAGCCTTAACACCTCACAAGTATTTCACGAGTTTTTGTTAAAGTTGGATGTGTAAATGAAAAAAAAAAATGTTTTCACTAAAATACTGGTTTTTTCCCAAATTTTTCATTTTTACAAGGTCTAATAGGAGAAAATTATCCCCAAAACTTGTAACCCCATTTCTTCTGAGTATGGAAATACCCCATGTGTGGACATCAAGTGCTCTGCTGGCGCACTACAATGCTCAGAAGAGGAGGAGCGCCATTGAGCTTTTGGAAAGGGAATTTGTTTGGAATGGGTCAGAGGCCAAGTGCGTTTACAAAGCCCCCCGTGGTGCGTGAACAGTGGACCCCCCCCCCCCACTTGTGACCCCATGTGGAAACTACACCCCTCACGGAATGTAATAAGGGGTGCAGTGAGTAGCTACACCCCACTGGCGTTTGACAGATGTTTGCAACAGTGGGCTGAGCAAATGAAAAATTACATTTTTCATTTTCACGGACCACTGTTCCAAAAATCTGTCAGACACCTGTGGGGCGTAAATGCTCACTGTACCCCTTATTACATAACTTGAGGGGTGGAGTTTCCAAAATGGGGTCACATGTGGGAGGGGTCCATTGTTCTGGCACTATGGGGGCTTTGTAAACACACAAGGCCTTCAATTCCGGACAAATTTTCTCTTCAAAATCCCAATGGCGCTCCTTCTCTTCTGAGCATTGCAGTTCGCCCGCAGAGCAATTTACATCCACATATAGGGTATGTTCTTACTCAGAAGAAAATGGGGTCACATGTGGGCATTTCTTTTTTTGCGTTTATGTCAGAACCGCTGTAAAATCAGCCACCCCTGTGCAAATCACCAATTTAGGCCTCAAATGTACATAGTGTGCTCTCACTCCTGAGCCCTGTTATGTGCCCGCAGAGCATTTTACGTTCACATATGGGGTATTTCCTTACTCAAGAGGAATTGCGTTACAAATTTTGGGGGTCTTTTTTTCCTTTTACCTCTTGTGAAAATAAAAAGTAAAGGGCAACACTAGCATGTTAGTGTAACATTTTTTTTTCTTACACTAACAGGCTGGTGTAGACCCCAACTTTTCCTTTTCATAAGGGGTAAAAGGAGAAAAAGCCCCCCAAAATATGTAGTGTAATTTCTCCTGAGTACGGAAATACCCCATATGTGGCCCTAAACTGTTTCCCTGAAATACAACAGGGCTCTGAAGTGAGAGAGCGCCATGCGCATTTCAGGACTAAATTAGGGATTGCATAGGGGTGGACCTAGGGGTATTCTACACCAGTGATTCCCAAACAGGGTGCCTCCAGCTGTTGCTAAACTCCCAGCATGCCTGGACAATCAGTGGCTGTCCGAAAATGCTGGGAGTTGTTGTTTTGCAACAGTTGGAGGCTCCATTTTGGAAAAACTGCCGTACAATACGTTTTTCATTTTTATTGGGGGGGACAGTGTAAGGGGGTGTATATGTAGTGTTTTACCCTTTATTATGTGTTAGTGTAGTGTTTTTAGGGTACATTCGCACTGGTGGCGGTTTACAGTGAGTTTACCGCTAGGAGTTTGTGTTGCGGTGAAAAATTTGCCGCAGCTCATACTTGAAGCTGGAAACTTACCGTAAACCTGCCCGTGTGAATGTACCCTGTACATTCACATGGGGGGGCAAACCTCCAGCTGTTTCAAAGCTAAAACTCCCAGCATGCACTGACAGACCGTGCATGCTGGGAGTTGTACTTTTGCAACAGCTGGAGGAACACTGGTTGGAAAACCTTCAGTTAGGTTCTGTTACCTAACTCAGTATTTTCCAACAAGTATGCCTCCAGCTGTTGCAAAACTACAACTTCCATCATGAACAGATCGCCGAAGTGCATGCTGGGATATATAGTTATGCAACAGCTGGAGGTATGCAACTACAACTTCCTGCATGCCAAGACAACTGCTTGCTATATAGGCATGCTGGGATTTGCAGTTTTGCAACATCTTTAGGGCTACAGTTTGAGACCACTGCACAGTGATCTCCAAACTGTGGCCCTCCAGATGTTGCAAAACTACAAATCTTAGCATGCCCACACAGCATATAGCTGTGTGGGCATGCTAGGAGTTGTAGTTTTGCAAGATCTAGAGGGCCACAGTTGGATCACTGCACAGTGATCTCCAAACTGTGGCCCACCAGATTTAGCAAAATTACAAATCCCAGCATGCCCAGACAGCAAATAGCTGTGTGGGCATGCTAGGAGTTGCAGTTTTGCAAGATCTAGAGGGCCACAGTTGGATCACTGCACAATGATCTCCAAACTGTGGCCCTCCATCTGTTGCAAAACTGCAAATCCCAGCATGCCCACACAGCAAATAGCTGTCTGGGCATGTTGGGAGTTGTAGGTTTGCAACATCTGGAGGGCTACAGTTGAGACCACTGTATAGTGGTCTCAAACTGTAGCCCTCCAGATGTTGCTAGGCAACTAACCGGTTTCTGTAGGATCCAGGGAGCCAGCCGCACGGCATCACCACTCGCCAATCTCCGACACCGATCGTCGCCCGCAGCCTCACCCGCAGGGTAAATGGACTTCGTTGACTGTCCCCTTCGGGTTTGCCGTTCTGCCTCACCTATTGTGGGTGGGCAGAACGGCTAAACCGAAAGTTAACTCCCGCCCCGATCTGCTATTGGTCGTCGCGTCTATACGACCAATAACACCCTTGCCACCTCACTCCTATCCCTTTAGGGGGATCATAGGTGTCTTAGACAACCGCGATCCCCCTTATTTTCCGGGTCACTGGGTCACCATAGACCCATATGACCCGGAATAGCTGCAAATCACAAGTGTGAATTCACTTGCAATTTGCGACAATCGCCGACATGGGGGGGTCTGATGACGCCCCCTGGGCATTTGCGTGGGGTGATCGATATCAGCAGTCACCCCGGTCCGGTCCCCGCCCGGCGTGCGGCGGGGACCGAAATTCCCACTGGCGTACAGGTATGCCCTTGGTCCTTAAGTATCAGGGAGCAAAGGCGTATCTGTATGCCTTTGGTCCTTAAGTGGTTAACCCCTTAAGGACCAAGGACGTACCGGTACGTCCTTGGTCCTGCTCCCGTGATATAACGCGGGGTTACACGGGAACCCCGCATCATATCACGGCGGGCCCGGAGTCATAGTGAAGCCGGGACTCGCCGCTAATAGCGCGCGGCGCCGATCGCGGCGCCAATCGCACTATTAACCCTTTAGCCGCGCGCTCAAAGCTGAGCCACGCGGCTAAAAGTGAAAGTAATAACTGCCGGTTAGCTCAGTGAGCTGTTCGGGATAGCCGCGGCGAAATCGCATCATCCTGAACAGCTTGCAGGACAGCCGTAGGGTCCCTACCTGCCTCCTCACTGTCCGATCGCCGAATGACTGCTCAGTGCCTGAGATCCAGGCATGAGCAGTCAAGCGGCAGAATCATCGATCACTGGTTTCGTATGAGAAACCAGTAATCAATGTGAAAGATCAGTGTGTGCAGTGTTATAGGTCCCCATGGGAGCTATAACACTGCAAAAAAAAAAGTGAAAAAAAAGTGAATAAAGATCATTTAACCCCTCCCTTATTAAAAGTTTGAATCACCCCCCTTTTCCCATAAAAAAGAAAAAAAAACAGTGTAAAAAAAAATATAAATAAACATATATGGTATCACCGCGTGCGGAAATGTCCGAATTATAAAAACATATCGTTAATTAAACCGCTCGGTCAATGGGATACGCGCAAAAAAATCTATAAGTCCTATCAATGCAAAAATGGTACCGTTAAAAACTTCAGATCACGGCGCAAAAAATGAGCCCTCATACCTCCCCATACGCGGAAAAATAAAAAAGTTATAGGGGTCAGAAGATGACAATTTTAAACGTATTAATTTTCCAGCATGTAGTTATGATTTTTTCCAGAAGTATGACAAAATCAAACCTATATAAGTAGGGTATCATTTTAATCGTATGGAACTGCAGAATAAAGATAAGTTGTCATTTTTACCGAAAAATTTACTACGTAGAAACGGAAGCCCCCAAAAGTTACAAAACAACGGGGTTTTTTTTTCAATTTTGTTGCACAATGATTTTTTTTTTCAATTTCACCGTAGATTTTTGGGCAAATTGACTGACGTCATTACAAAGTAGAATTGGTGGTGCAAAAAATAAGCAATCATATGGATTTTTAGGTGCAAAATTGAAAGAGTTATGATTTTTTAAAGGCAAGGAGCAAAAAATGAAAATGCAAAAACGGAAAACCCCCCGGTCCTTAAGGGGTTAATCATGCCCCACTAGACCTACAGGGCCAAAATAGTCT
Organism: Hyla sarda; assembly: GCF_029499605.1. Classification (NCBI taxonomy): domain Eukaryota; kingdom Metazoa; phylum Chordata; class Amphibia; order Anura; family Hylidae; genus Hyla; species Hyla sarda. The sequence goes on from NC_079191.1 coordinate 110,388,334, forward strand.
TTAAAACCACCCTATTTGCAATGTTCCAACAAGAGGAAATGCAACATTACACTTGTTGGACCACCGGTAAGAGCAACACAAAGCAGTGACAGACTACATAATGCAGCAGACAGAGAGCTTTTGGAGTCAGAGTGTCTTTCAGCTTAGGCATTGGCAGCTAATAAAATACCTGTCAGGTGTTTAGGTCTTTTCAAGAGGAAACAAGATTTGTCAGCAAGGACAACAATGGAATTAGTGCTGTCAAGCTACTGATATTCTTTCTGGAGAAAACACTTATGGTGAGGATAAAGCAAGTAGGGATGGGGAAAAGTCCACATCTGGCTGGCAGTAGTATCAATGTTCTTGAGGAGGAGTTGGATGAGAAAGTGGGACCTGAGGAGGTTTGGGAAATGGAATCTGTCAAAGGAATAGGAGACAAGGAACCTACACAAGGTGGCAGGGATAATGACAATGACGACAAACATGATAACCAACATTGGCATTATGGGACATAACAAGGCTAAATCACTCAACTATCAACAGCACAAACAGCCCCAACTCTAATGGATGAAGCATAAACCTTAACCCCTTAAGGACCAAGGACGTTCCGGTACGTCCTTGGTCCTGCTCTTCTGATATAACGCGGGGTTACACAGTAACCCCGCGTCATATCATGGTGGGCCCAGCGTCATAGTGAAGCCGGGACCCGCCTCTAATAGCGCGCAGCGCCGATCGCGGCGCCGCGCGCTATTAACCCTTTAGCCGCGCGCTCAGAGCTGAGCCGCGTGGCTAAAAGTGAAAGTTCCCGACTAGCTCAGTCGGGCTGTTCGGGATAGCCGCGGCTAATCGCGGCATCCCGAACAGCTGACAGGACAGCGGGAGGGCCCCTTCCTGCCTCCTCGCTGTCCGATCGCCGAATGACTGCTCAGTGCCTGAGATCCAGGCCTGAGCAGTCATGCGGCAGAATCGTTGATCACTGGTTTCTTATGAGAAACCAGTGATCAACATAGAAGATCAGTGTGTGCAGTGTTATAGGTCCCTATGGGACCTATAACGCTGCAAAAAAAAGTGAAAAAAAAAAGTGAATAAAGATCATTTAACTCCTCCCCTATTAAAAGTTTGAATCACCCCCCTTTTCCAATAAAAAAAAAAAAACACAGTGTAAATAAAAATAAAAATAAACATATGTGGTATCACCGCGTGCGGAAATGTCTGAATTATAAAAATATATCATTAATTAAACCGCTCGGTCAATGGCGTGCGCGCAAAAAAATTCCAAAGTCCAAAATAGTGCATTTTGCATGATCAATAAGTCCTATCAATGCAAAAATGATACCGTTAAAAACTTCAGATAACGGCGCAAAAAATGAGCCCTCATACCGCCCCATACACGGAAAAATAAAAAAGTTATAGGGGTCAGAAGATGACAATTTTAAACGTATTAATTTTCCTGCATGTAGTTATGATTTTTTCCAGAAGTCCGACAAAATCAAACCTATATAAGTAGGGTATCATTTTAATCGTATGGACCTACAGAATACATATCAGGTGTCATTTTTACCGAAAAATGTACTACGTAGAAACGGAAGCCCCCAAAAGTTCCAAAACAGCGTTTTTTTTTCAATTTTGTCGCACAATGATTTTTTTTCCCGCTTCACCATAGATTTTTGGGCTGACGTCATTACAAAGTAGAATTGGTGTTGCAAAAAATAAGCCATCATATGGATTTTTAGGTGTAAATTTGAAAGAGTTATGATTTTTTAAAGGCAATGAGCAAAAAATGAAAATGCAAAAACGGAAAAACCTCCGGTCCTTAAGGGGTTAAAGGGGTACTCCAGTGAAAAACTTTTTTTTAAATCAACTGGTGCCAGAAAGTTAAACAGATTTGTAAATTACTTCTTTCAAAAAATCTTAATTCTTCCTTAATCCTTAGCTGCTGAATACTATAGAGGAGTAGGAACACAATGCTCTCTGCTGACATCATGACCACAGTACTCTCTGCTGACATCTCTGTCCATTTTAGGAACTGTTCAGAACAGCATATGTTTTGTATGGGATTTTCTCCTACTCTGGACAGTTCTTAAAATGGACAGATATGTCAGCAGAGAGCACTGTGGCCATGAAGTCAGCAGAGAGCTCTGTGTTCCAAAAAGGAAAGAATTTCCTCTGTAGTATTCAGCAGCTAATAAGTACTGGAATGATTAAGATTTTTTAATAGAAGTAATATACAAATCTGTTTAACTTTCTGGCACCAGTTGATTAAAAATAAAAAAAGTTTTCCACCGGAGTACCACTTTAACCGGTTCAGAACCTCGGGCATACAGGTACGTCCTGACACCCTGGGTGTATTGATCAGCAGGCACCCTGCGCAAATGCCCAGGGGGGTCATCAGACCCTCCCCATGTCGGCAATCGGCGCAAATCGCAAGTGAATTCACACTTGCGATTTGCGCCTATTCCGGGTCATACGGGTCTATGGTGACCCAGAATATAAGGGGGAATAGCGGTTGTCCAAGACACCTACGATCCCCCTGAAGGCATAGAAGTGAGGTGGCAGGGGTGCCACCTCTCCTATCCCTGCTATTGGTCATCAAAAGGGATGACGAATAGCAGATCAGGGGCGGAGGGGTTAACTTTTGTTTTCCCCGTTTTGCCCACCCACAATAGGCGGGGCAGGACGGGGAAACCGACATGGACTGGGCGTCGAAGTCCACTTACCCATCGGTGGAGGCTGCGGGAAGCGATCGGCTGCGGTGATCGGCGGGCGGCATGTCGTGTGGCTGGCTCCCTGGATCCTACGGAAGCGGTGAGTTGCCTAGAAACATCTGGAGGGCTACAGTTTGAGACCACTATACAGTGGTCTCTACACTGTAGCCCTCCAGATGTTGCAAAACTACAACTCCCAACATGCCCAGACAGCTGTTTGGGCATGCTGGGATTTGCAGTTTTGCAAAAGCTGGAGATCTACAGTTTAGAGACCACTGCGCAGTGATCTTTAAATGGCAGCACTCTAGATCTTGCAAAACTACAACTCCTAGGATGCCCTCACAGCTGTTTGCTGTCTGGGCATGCTGGGATTTGTAGATTTGCAACATCTGTAGGTCCACAGTTTAAAGGTCACTGTGCAGTGGTCTCTAACTGTAGCATCCCAGATGTTGCAAAACTGCAAATCCCAGCATGCCCAAACAGCCCACAGATGTCTCGGCATGCTGGGAGTTGTAGTTGCATACCTCCAGCTGTTGCATAACTACATCTCCCAGCATCAGTACATGCTGGGAGTTGTTGTTTTGCAACAGCTATAGGCACACTGGTTGGAAAATACTGAGTTGGGTAACAGAACCTAACTGAAGGTTTTCCAGCCAGTGCCCCTCCAGCTGTTGCAAAACCCCAACACTCAGCATGCACAGTCTGTCAGTGCATGCTGGGAGTTATAGTTTTGAAACAGCTGGAGGTTTGCCCCCCCCCCATGTGAACGTACAGGGTACATTCACACGGGCAGGTTTACAGTAAGTTTCCTGCTTCAAGTATGAGCTGCGGCAAATTTTTCGCTGCAGTGCAAATTTCTAGCGGGAAGCTCACCGTAAACCTTTGCCAGTGCGAATTTACCCTAAAAACACTGCACTACACCACACTAACACATAATAAAGGGTAAAACACTACATATACACCCCCTTACACTGTCCCCCCCGAGTAAAAATGAAAAACTTATTGTACGGCAGAGTCTCCAAAATGGAGCCTCCAGCTGTTTCAAAACAACAACTCCCAGCATTTCCGGACAGCCACTGATTGTCCAGGCATGCTGGGAGTTTAGCAACAGCTGGAGGCACCCTGTTTGGGAATCACTGGCGTATAATACCCCTATGTCCACCCCTATGCAATCCCTAATTTAGTCCTCAAATGCGCATGGCGCTCTCCCACTTCGGAGCCCTGTCGTATTTCAAGGAAACAGTTTAGGGCCACATATGGGGTATTTCCGTACTCGGGAGAAATTGCACTACAAGTTTGGGGGTATTTTTCTCCTTTTATCCCTTATGAAAAGGAAAAGTTAGGGGCTATACCAGCCTGTTAGTGTAAAAAAATTAAAAATGTTACACTAACATGTTGGTGTTGCCCCATACTTTTTATTTTCACAAGTGTTAAAAGGAAAAAAAGACCCACAAAATTTGTAACGCAATACATTTTACGCCCACATATGGAAATACCCCATATGTGGGCGTAAAATGTTCTGCGGGCGCACAACAAGGCTCAGGAGTGACAGCGTACTATGTACATTTGAGGCCTGGCTGACAGGGGTGGCTGATTTTACAGCGGTTCTGACATAAACGCAAAAAAAGAAATACCCACATGTGACCCCATTTTGGAAACCACACCCCTCACAGAATTTAATAAGGGGTGCAGTGAGTATTTACACCCCACTGGCGTTTGACAGATCTTTGGAACAGTGGGCTGTGCAAATGAAAAATTACACCTGTGGGGCGTAAATGCTAACTGTACAACATATTATATAAACGCACATGGCCCCCGACTTCTATTCCATCCAAATTCTGTATTCAAAAGCTCAATGGTGCTCCTCCTCTTCTGAGGAGTTTAGTGCGCCAGCAGAGCACTTGACGTCCTAACATTGGATATTTCCATTCTCAAAAGAAATGGGGTTACAAATTTTGGGGGTCATTTTCTCCTATTACCCTTTGTAAAAATGTAAAATTTGGGGAAAAAATGCATTTTAGTGAAATTTTTTTCTTTTTCATTTACACATCCGACTTTAACAAAAAGTTGTCAAACACCTGTGGAGTGTTAAGGCTCACTGTATCCCTTGTTGCGTTCCTTGAGGGGTGTAGTTTCTAAAATAGTATGCCATGTGTCTTTTTTTTTTTTTTTTTTTTTGCTGTTCTGGCACCATAGGGGCTTCCTAAATGTGACATGCCCCCCAAAAACCATTTCAGAAAAACTCACTCTCCAAAATCCCACTGTCGCTCCTTCCCATCTGAACCCTCTATTGTGACCGCCGAACACTTGACATACACATTAGAGGTATTTCCTTACTCAAGAGAAATTGGGTTACACATTTTAGGAAGATTTCTCTCCTTTTACCCCTTGTGAAAATTCAATAACTGGGTCTACAAGAACATGCCAGTGTAAAAAATTATTTTTTTGAATTTTCTCCTTCAATTTGCTGCTATTCCTGTGAAACACCTAAAGGGTTAACAAACCTTTTGAATGTCATTTTGAATACTTTGAGGGGTGCAGTTTTTATAATGGGGTCATTTATGGGGTATTTCTAATATGAAAGCCCTTCAAATCCACTTTAAACTGAACTAGTCCCTGAAAATTTTCGATTTTGAAAATTTGGGGAAAAATTGGAAAATTGCTGCTGAACTTTGAAGCCCTCTGATGTCTTCCAAAAGTAAAAACATGTCAACTTTATGATGGAAACATGAAGTAGTCATATTGTATATGTGAATCAATATATAATTTATTTGGAATAAAAATTTTCCTTATTAGCAGAGAGCTTCAAAGTTAAAAAAAAAATGCAACATTTTCAATTTTTTCATCAAATTTGGGAATTTTTCACCAAGAAATTATGCAAGTATTGACAAAATTTTACCACTAACTAGTGATGTCGCGAACATAAAATTTTCACATAGTTAGAGCCCCCCCTTTATAGTGGGATTTGAACCCAAGGCCCCAGCGCTACAAGTCAGCAGTGCTAACCATGCTACCCTTACCATACATCTAATATGCACGGTTGCTAAAATGGACAGAGATGTCAGCAGAGAGTACCAGAAAAATTAGGCATGCACACAGGGCTCAAAAATTTGGTATTGTTGCAGCCACAGCTGTAGCAGCACCCAGAAAAATTGCGGCAGCATAAAAGGTGCAGCATCAGAGGCCAAAAAAATTAGGCATGTACTCATGGCTAAAAAATAACAACAAGGGCATATTCAAGAGTCCAGAAGACTCTATAATGCAGGACAGAGAAACACACAAAGAAATTATTTTCTAAATAAAATTTTTCATCAAATAAAGAAACAGAGTTCATCCCTCTCTGTATTTTATTTTTTTAAATTTAAGTTTAATAATCACACGCAACAAGCATTCCTTGGTGTAATGGTTAGTACTCTGGAAAATTCAAGTTTAAATGATCAGAAAGTTCAGAAGACTCTATGATGCAGGACGGTGAAAATCACAGAGAAATCCTTTTCAAAATTTTCATGAAATCAAGATGAAAGCAGCGGCCAGTAAAAGTTGCAGCAGCAGAAAAAGTGCAGCACCAGAGGCCAGAAAAATTAGGTATGTACACATGGCTGAAATATAAGTACAAGAGCAAATCCAAGAGTCCAGAAGACTCTATAATGCAGGACAGTTAAACAGACAAACAAATTCTTTTCTAAATAGAATTTTTCTTCAAATAAAGAAAAAGAGTTCTTCCCTCTCTGTATTTTACTTTTGAAAATGTAAGTTAAAAAATCACGCGCAACAAGCGTTCCTTTGTGTAATGGTTAGTACTCTTGAAAATTCAAGTTTAAAGTATCATAAAATCCAGAAGACTCTATAATGCAGGACAGTGAAAAACATGTTGTTTCGCCACTGGATATCTGACAAGTGCGCCATGGCCGTGTAGGAACGCCTGAAATGGCCACACACCTTCCTGGACTGCTTCAGAACATCCTGTAAGCCTGGGTACTTGAGCACAAAGCGTTGTACAATCAGATTACACACATGTGCCATGCACGGCACATGTGTCAACTTGCCCAACCTCAATGCTGCCAACAAATTTGTTCCATTGTCACAAACCACCTTGACGATCTCCAGTTGATGCGGAGTCAGCCACTGGTCCACCTGTGCGTTCAGGGCCGACAGGAGCGCTGGTGCGGTGTGACTCTCCCATTTCAGGCAAGTCAACCCCAAGATGGCGTGACATTGCCGTATCTGGGATGTGGAATAGTACCTGGGGAGCTGGGGGGGTGCCGGTGATGTGGAGCAAGACACAGCAGTGGAAGAGGACTCGACCGAGGATGTTATGGAAGAGGATGGAGTGGAGTAGGAGGAATAGAGGAGGTGGCAGCAGGCCTGCCTGCAAGTCGTGGCGGTGTCACCAACTCCTCTGCAGAGCCAAGCATTCCATTCTTGGCAGCCGTCACCAGGTTTACCCAATGCGCAGTGTAGGTGATATACCTGCCCTGACCATGCTTTGCAGACCAGGTATCAGTGGTCAGATGGACCCTTGCCCTACACTGTGTGCCAGACATGCCATAATTTGCTTTTGCACAATGGAGTAAAGGTTGGGGATTGCCTTTTGTGCAAAAACATTTCGGCTGGGTACCTTCCACTGCGGTGTCCCAATGGCTACACACTTTAAAAAGGCCTCAGACTCCACCAGCTTGTATGGTAAAAGCTAACAGGCTACCAGTTCCGACAAGCCAGCTGTCAGACTCCAGGCTAGGGGGTGACTTTGAGACATTGTCTTCTTGCGCTCAAACATCTCCTTGACAGACACCTGACTGTGGGCAGATGAGCAGGAACTGCTCAAGGCGAGAGACGGAGAGGCAGATGGTTGAGAGGGGGCAAGGAGGGCAGCAGTGGTTGACCTGGCTGAAAATGCTGGACCAGGAGGAAGATGGCAGCTTTGACTTTGTGTACTGCTTGTACTGTCATGTTGATCCCATAGGCTTTTGTGATGTGACATCATGTGCCTTCGCAAAGCAGTTGTGCCTAGGTGGGTGTTGGACTTCCCACGACTCAGTTTCTTCTGGCACAGGTTGCAAATGGCCTCGCTGTTGTCAGAGGCAGACACACACAAAAAAATGCCACACTGCTGAGCTCTGCGATGACGGCATTCTGGTGGTGGCAACAGCATGCGTTGATTGGCGTCCCATCTGGCTGACCCCGGGTGCCGATGCATGCTGTTTGACTGTGCCACTAGCTCCTTGCGACGACCCCACCCCTGCTTCCAACTCGTCTCCTCCTCCTCTCTGTCTCCCCATCTGAACTTTCCCCCTCTTCTTCTCTTCTAGCGGGCACCCACGTGGCATCCACGGACACAATCATCAACACCTTCACCGCTATCTGACACCTCAAGAAAGGAAGCAGCAGTGGGTACAACATCATCATCTGACTGAAACATATCCCTGTTAACTACATCCTCTGGCAATAATGGTTGCGCATCACTCATGTCTTCAAACTGATGTGTAAATAACTCCTCTGATAGATCAAGTAAAGCTGCTGTGGTGCTAGTGTTGGTGGTGGCTGCAGGCGGGCAATTGGTAGCATGAGAGGTGTGCAAAGCTAAGCTAGAGGAGGAGAAGGATGGTGCGTCAAGGTTCCAGTGGAAGCTGTAGTAGATTGGGTGTCTTGTGATAGCCAGTCAACTAAGTCCTCAGAACTTTGGGATTCAGGGTGCGTGGCCTCTGAACACTGGCCATTCTAGGGCCAAAGGGAATCCCAGCACCACGATGGCCCCTGCGGGGTAGCCTTCCTCTGCCTGTAATTTTTTTAGTTAAATTTGCACAACTGTCACACCAAATGTGATTTGCACTAGGGTGACACAATTTGCCCTGCAGGCAAAAAAAAATGGTAACTTTGACATGAACTGACAGTAACGTCTGATTTTATTTAACAGCCAAAAAAATTATTATTTTTTTAATTTGCACAACTGTCACACCTAATGTGATTTGCATAGGGTGACACAATTTGCCCTGCAGGCAAAAAAACTGGCAACTTTGACGTGAACTGACAGTGACGACTGATTTTATTTAACAGCCAAAAAAGGTATGTTTTTTTTTAATTTGCACAACTGTCACACCTAATGTGATTTGCACTAGGGTGACACAATTTGTCCTGCAGGCAAAAAAAAACTGGCAACTGTGACGTGAACTGACAGTGACAACTGGTTTTATTTAACAGCCAAAAAAGGTTGTTTTTTTTTTAAATTTCCACAACTATCACACCAAATGTGATTTGCACTAGGGTGACACAATTTGCCCTGCAGGCAAAAAAACTTATAACTTTGACATGAACTGACAGTAACGACTGATTTTATTTAACAGCCAAAAAAACTTTTATTTTTTTTAATTTGCACAACTGTCACACCTAATGTGATTTGCACTAGGGTGACACAATTTGCCCTGCAGGCAAAAAAACTGGCAACTTTGACGTGAACTGACAGTGACGACTGATTTTATTTAACAGCCAAAAAAGGTATTTTTTTTTTAAATTTGCACAACTGTCACACCTAATGTGATTTGCACTAGGGTGACACAATTTGCCCTGCAGGCAAAAAAAACTGGCAACTGTGACGTGAACTGACAGTGACCACTGGTTTTATTTAACAGCCAAAAAGTTTTTTTATTTTTATTTGCACAACTGTCACACCTAATGTGATTTGCACTACAGTGACACAATTTGCCCTGCAGACAAAAAAACTGGAAACTGTGACGTGAACTGACAGTGACGACTGGTTTTATTTAACAGCCAAAAAACGTTTTTTTATTTTTTTTATTTGCACAACTGTCACACCAAATATGATTTGCACTAGTGTGACAATGAGCAAAAAAGCTTGCCAGCGGAGTTCACCTTTTATGCAGTGGTCCCCAACCAGGGTGCCTCCAGCTGTTGCAAAACACACGGACTGATATATTTCAGCCCTTTGAATACTTTAGTAGTTAGTTTCTTTAAAGAAAAAAAGCTTGCCAGCAGAGTTCCCCTTTTAAGGAGTGGTACCCAACCAGGGTGCCTCAAGCTGTTGCAAAACACACGGACTGATATCTTTCATCCCTTTGAATACTGTAATAGTTAGTTGCTTGAAGGAACTTAAGTTTGATCCTGGAGTACCCCTTTTAACCAGCGGTTCCCTCCCAACCAGCTGTTGCAAGAAAAATGGACTGATATCTTTCAGCCCTAAAAAGGGCTTTTTTTGGTGCTGTCCTAAAAGCAGATGTTACACTAGTGCTTTAGAAGTAAACTGGACCCTGAATACACCATCTAGCAGCAACCTAGCTATCGCTTTCCCTATACAGCAGGAGCAGCTTCTCTGACCCTCCACTTCCTAAGCCTGCAGCATGCTGAATGAGGGTAAAATGGCGTCCGTGCCAGAGGTAGAAGGGTCTGGAAGGGAGGGACTGCTGCTGATTGGCTGTAATGTGTCTGCTGACTTTGACTCACAGGGTCAAAGTTTACTGCAATGTTAAAGTATAGGGGGCGGATCGAACTTCACATATGTTCGCCCGGCGATGCAAACGTGAACATGCTAAATTCGTCGGGAACTGTTCGCCGGCGAACAATTTGCAACATCTCTACCACTAACATAAAGTAGAATATGTCACGAAAAAACATTCTCGGAATCAGAATGAAAGTTAAAAGCATCCCAGAGTTATTAATGCTTAAAGTGACAGTGGTCAGATGTGCAAAAAATGGCAGGGTCCTACAGTGAAAATTGGCTGGGTCCTTAAGGGGTTAAGGGTTTGGCTTCCAGCACTGAGCCTTGTACATCAATCATACAGAGGAAGGGGGAGTGGGGAGGGAGAAGGCATGCATGCTACAGCCCTGCACCATATGGCACTAGTAGTAATATCATCATTGTGGAAAGTCAAAGAAGTTTCCTTATTTATTTTTTTAATTATCTACTGGCTGCAATCTCCCTGAATCCAAAAACATATTAGACCTGTGGTAATGATATCACAAACATTGTTCATATATTGTTGCAGCTAATCACTGGCCTCAGTAGTCACATTGCCAAAATGCAGGGAAAGACCCCTTAGGCTAGTGATTGGCTGCAGTGTCATGTAAGCAAGATATGTGATAGCACCACAATGGGTCCAGCAGTGGACACTACAGGTAATGCTTGTTTTTTTTCTTCTTGGTATTCTGCTGTTGTTTTTTTTAGGCAGGTTCCAGCTGGTAGACAATTGTTGCAAAATCCCAGAAAACCCATTTAAGTACATGACTGACCAGATTAGGTCATCTAAACTCCTTTCTAGAGTTGTTTAATTTGATTTTTAAGTAGCCCAGAACTCATAAAAATCCAGGGAGAAGGTGTTAACATAATTTCAAAAGTAATATATATAGTAAAATTATGTCACTGGCAGAATAGAGCTCAGTCTTCTTTTCTCATTACAAGAACCACTTTACACTTGGCTCTGAATCCAAAAACATTTAAGTCATCAAGACATTTGTGAAGTAATATCATGTGTATATGTGAGAAGATAGAGGAATTATCACTTCAAATTGCATTTGACAGTCTTCATCATCAAATTCAAACTGTGAATAAAATGCTCTTCCTAATGATGCGTGAAAGTTTACATCCCAGTGCAACTTAAAATAGGAAAGCTAGCACGGACATTTATAGGGCAATAAATTCTGTTAGATGCTTGAACACTAATTACAGTATTTCAAATATGATTTTGTTTCCAAAATATCTGTTTGCATAACATTCCACTTTGTTGATGGGCTTCTGGATAAGCAAGATGCTTGCATACCTTCCAGCCCACATAGATTTACTGAAATGTATTTGCATTTAAATAAGTAACTGTGATTTAAAAGAAAATATAAATACAAGCTATGCATTGAAAGCACTAATGTTTGTACATTACTGATGGGATTACAATAAAAGAGTTTTATTGTGGCAAAAACACTCTCTAATATGTGGCTCTTCTATGATATACTATAGGGAAATAATTGTATGTGTCAATGATTTGCAAACCAAGCAGATCCTACCATGCAGGAAATATCATATCGAGCATGTATAATATTTCTACTATAGTTATGTTGATTACTCTAAAATAGATAAAGCTGTTATTCACTATTTCAGTTGCATTTTTTATTTATTTTTGAGATCCTAAGTAGAGTGAGCCATGTCTTGTTCAGAACTTTGAGATGACAGTGAATCGCTGTGCTTTCAAACTTTGCCAGGCTAGGTATGCACAAGCCTGGAATTACTTGGAACACTAAGATGACGTCAAGGTAACCCAGCATACCTTGCAGCTAACAACATCACATGACCCAGGTTAACCTATCAATGCTTGTATTAAAGTGACATAGAGCTCCTAGGCCAATCAAGAGACAGCCTAAGGATGGGTTTAAGAGGTTGAAGCCCTGTGCACTGCATTGCAGCTGCCATCTCAGAGGGAACACTGAGAGAGGGCACTGATGAACTACTGATCCCAGAAAGCCTTCATAAATCCAATAGAATTTAAAAGAAAGCTAACAAAAGCATTACGCAGTGATATGACCTCAGACAGTTGTTACGGAGCTGGATGTGGATCCTCTGGCCTGTGTGGCTGATGACTCAGACCATATCGGGGAGCAGAGTCTAAGGAGCCGCTGGTCTTCACAAGAGCCCACCGCAAGACAGGATAAGCTTACTGCGGCAGGCGACTCTCAGGTCGCTACCCCTGACACGGCTCGACCACACAGGTAACTGGGCAAGGCAAGGTACCAATGGATAAGGCAGTAGCGTAGTCAAATGTAGCAGAAGGTCAAGGCTGGCAGCAAAGGTATGAAGTCAAATAACGTAGCGGGAAGGTCTGTATACACAGGTAAGGCAAACAGGCAATATGGAACGCTTAATCTCAAGCTAGGGGCACTGAATATCCACCAGGGAAGTGTAGGAGGTGCAGGGACTTTATAATGTAGTGTCAGGTGCAACAGCTAATTATGGGCTCACTGACCCTTTAAATTTCAGAGCTGAGACACAGAGGAAGAGGCGGCAGCGGAGCGTGGTGAGTGACGGGCTGAGATTTGCATGCGGGCGCATCCCGAATGTGAATCCCAGCACCGCTGGCAGACAGGGACACACGGACATTGCGCTCATGGCCGGAGCTTGCGGGCGGAGCACAGAGTGTAACAGTGCCCCCCCCCCTTTGATCTCCCCACCCTCTTGTGGTTCAGAAATTTTTTGAGAAGGTCCTGGTCCAAGATATTTCCTGTGGTTCCCATGACCTCTTCTCGGGACCGAATCCTTCCCAATCCACAAGAATGAAGCATTTTCCTCTGACCAGCTTGGAGTCTAAGTTTTCCTTAACAGCAAAACATCAGAGGTACCAGAGATGGAGGAAGGTGAGATGTCCTTTTGATGACAGGCTTCAGGAGGGAGACATGGAATGAATTCAAGATCCGGAGAGAGGAGGGTAGATGAAGGGAATAAGCCATGGGATTAAGTAATTTTTTGACTTTATAGGGACCCAAAAAGCGTGGACCCAGTTTATAAAATGGTACCTTAAAGCGGATATATTTGGAGGATAACCACACTTTGTCCCCAGGAGAGAACTCGGGAGGAGGGCATCTTTTCCTGTCCACTTGTGACGTTATACGGGTCAGGGCATGAAGAAGGGAGTGATGAGTCTTCTGCCAGATGGAGGCGAAATTCCACACCAGTTTGTCAGCCATAGGTTCTCCGGAAGAAGAAGGAGACAAGGGAAGAGGAGGACGAGGATGAAGTCCATAGACCACAAAGTCCCAGTGAATTCTATATCCCTATGGTTCTAAGAAAATTCGGCCCAGGGTGGTAAATCGGCCCAGTCTTGGCGAGCAGAGAAAAAATGGCAAAGATAGTCCCCCAGGACCTGGTTTACCCTTTTGACTTGACCATTGGATTGAGGGTGGTAAGCCAAGGAGAAGTCCAATTTAACTTGGAGACGAGTGCAGAGGGCCCTCCAGAACTTGGAGACGAACTGGACTCCCCAGTTGGAGACAATATGAGTAGGTAATCCATGTAGATGGAAGATATGACCAAGGAATAGCTTGGCAAGCTGCGGTGCAGATGGTAAACCTGGCAAGGGCACAAAATGAGCCATTTTAGAAAATCGGTCCATAACAACCCAGATGACCGTATTGCCGACAGAAAAAGGAAGTTCGGTAATAATGTCCATTGCTAGTCCAGGGCAGCTCAGGAACTGGCAAAGGATGTAGTAGACCAGCAGGCTTGGCACGAGGGGTCTTGTCCCGGGCACAGACTGAACATTAACGAACAAGGTCAATGATACCTTTTTGTAGAGTTGGGCACCAATACTGTCGGGAGATGAGTTGTAAGGAATTGCGAATACCGGCATGACCGGCCAACAGAGAGGAATGGCCCCATTTCAAGAATGGGAGTCTTAGGCGGGGAGTAACGTATGTCTTCCCAGGAGGCAGGTTCTGAAGACTTGCTGGTGCTGCGGAAATGAGACGATCAGGAGGGACATTATGTTGAGGTTGACATTCTTGGTCTTGTACTTCAGAAGATCTAGATCTGCACCTGCACCAACTGAAGAAGCATCCACTTCCAAAATAAATGGCTTGCCTGGATCTGGTCTTGACAACACAGGAGCAGAAGCGAAGGCGGATTTTAACTTTTGAATGCTTCTTTGTCCGAGACCTTCGGATTAGCAGTTTTCTTGGTAAGAGAGACGATGGGGGGAAACCATGGTGGAGTAGTGTGGAATAAATTGCTGATAATAATTGGCAAAGCCAAGCCAGAATGTCAAGGCCAATCCAGTACAGCGGACAACTTGTTAGGATCAATTTGTGGACCTTGACTGGTAACAATATACCCCAGAAACGGAAGGCTGGTCTTTTCAAAAGTACATTTTTCAAGTTTTGCATAGATATGATTGTCTCGGAGGCGCTGCAAAACTTGGCGGAGGTGAGAACGATGAGTGTGGAGATTAGGCGAGTAGACGAGAATGTCATCCAAATTGACAACAACACAGGAATATAGGAGGTCACAAAAAATGTCATTGGCAAACTCTTGGATGACTGCTGGAGTATTACAGAGTCCAAATGGCATCCCCAGATACTCGAAATGCCCGTCACAGGTATTAAATGCAGTCTTCCACTCGTCCCCTTCTTGTATACAAATCAAATTATAGGCCCCACGAAGGTCTAGTTTAGAGAAAATCTAGGCACCCCACAGATGATCAAATAATTCAGGGGGAGATATCAAAACCTGTGCAAAGGAAAAGTTGCCCAGTTGCCCATAGCAACCAATCAGAGCGCTTCTTTCATTTAGCAGAGGCCTTGTTGAAAATGAAAGAAACGATCTGATTGGTTGCTATGGGCAACTCAGCAACTTTTCCTCTGGACAGGTTTTGATAAATCTCCCCCTCAGAGATTAAAGGAAGTGGGTAGCGGTTCCTTATTGTAATTTTATTCAAGCCTCGGTAGTCGATGCAAGGTGGCGAAGACCCGTCTTACTTTTCCATGAAGAAGAACCCGGCTCCAGCAGGGGAAGAGGACTTCCTGATAAATCCCTTCTGAAGATTCTCCTGGATGTAATTAGACATAGCCTGAGATTCAGGAACCGACAAAGGGTAGATTCTGCCCCCGGGTGGAGTGGAGCCAGCAAATCAATAGGACAGTCATAGGGATGATGTGGTGGTAGGACTTCAGCTTGTTTTTCACTGAAGACATCAGCAAAGTCCTGAAGGAATGAAGGCAAACTGGGCAGAGGACAAGAAGATGATTCCAACGTAGCCAAATGTTTTTGAATACAGTGGTTGATGCAATGCATTCCCCAACGAAGAACTTCTCCGGTTTTCCAATCCAACTGCGGGGCATGGTGTTGCAAACACGGTAGACCAAGCAGTTAGCAACTGCTTTATCATGGCGGATAACTGTCACAACTGCTGTGCCTGCTGGGTCACCTGCTGTGACTGGAGCGCCACAATAGAAGTGAGATCCAGAATATCTGGCAGAGGAACCCCAGCGGGATCCATGACCGGATCTTGCGGTTATGGAGCTGGTGGTGGATCCTCTAACCTGTTTGGCTGATGACTCAGACCGTATCGAGGAGCAGAGTCTAAGGTGCCGTTGGTCTTCACTAGAGCCTTCTGCAGGGCAGGATGTGCCTATTGCGGCCGGCGACACCAAGGTCGCTATCCCCAACACGGCTTGACCTCACAGGTAGCTGGGCAAGGCGAGGTACCGAAGGATAAGGCAGTAGTGTAGTCAAATGTAGCAGAAGGCAGCGGAGCATGGTGAGTGACGGGAATGCGATGCGAATCCCAGCCCTGCCGGCAGATGGGGACACAGGGACACTGCACTCACGGCCGGAGCTTGTGACTGGAGCGCAGAGTGTAACAACAGTGACCTCCTGTCACCTGTATTACTGTGTCCAGTTGGTGCACTAGAAATTCCAGCCTACAGAATGCGTCCATAAAAGCTATCACATTACAAGCTAAGCAAAGCATTGAGCAGTGGACTGACCTAAGACAGTGACCTTTTGTCATCTGCATTACTGTGTTCATTTGGTTTACTACAAATCCCAGCCAGCAGTGTCAATGAAAAAAAAAAGACCATAAGCATTGAGCAGTAGGCTTACCTCAGTCAGTGACCTTCTGTCACTTGCATTACTGTCTCCAATTGGTGCACTACAAACCCCAGCAGTCTAAATGCTGAATGATTCCAAAAAAGCTATCACATTATATTACCTAGCAAGCTGAGCAAAGAAGTGGGCTGACCATTAACAAAAATATGGATAGCATTTCTACCTGTGTTTAACAAAATTATGCACTTAAAAGTATTGAGAGTGAATATGTAATAGCCATCTGAGGCCATGCAATTTCAGTTTTTATTGGGTTTAAACAAACATTTTGTATTTTTTTTTTATCTGGGTTTAACATGAAAAAGCCCTTCAAAGCATTAAGAGTGAATGTGAAATAGCCATCTAAGACCAAGTTACGTGTATTTTCTTTTTTTTTTTTTTCATATAGTACAGACAAGTTTTTTTTGCCATAAAACTGCATTTTTCTATTAAAAAAATTGTCTAAAAATTAGCAAACTTTTTATACTAATTTGTATCATTGTTGCCAATAGAAAATCGGCACAATAAGGGAAAAATTGCCATTATTTCCCCGACGTTGAATTAATTTATATGACCAAATTCTACTTTTTGTAGATTTTGTATGTGAACATACCCTGAAAGTAAATGGCTGTAGATACCATGAGATGTGATGTACAAAATGACCAGGAAATAACATAATTTTGCATTACTCTGTTGAGCTATGTTTATGCGACTGTTTCCATACATGGTCACACAGTGGCTGTCATGGGAATTACAAACCATTAAAGGGGTATTCCAGGCAAAACCTTTATATCAACTGGCTCCGGAAAGTTAAACAGATTTGTAAATTACTTCTATTAAAAAATCTTAATCCTTCCAATAGTTATTAGCTTCTGAAGTTTTCTGTCTAACTGCTCAATGATGATGTTACGTCCCGGGAGCTGTGCATGATGGGAGAATATCCCCATAGGAACTGCACAGCTCCCGGGACATGAGTCATCAGAGAGCAGTTAGAAAGAAAACAACAACTCAACTTCAGAAGCTAATAACTATTGGAAGGATTAAGATGTTTTAATAGTAAAAGTAATTTACATATCTGTTTAAATTTCTGGAGCCAGTTGAACAGTTGAAGTTTTGCCCTGGAATATCCCTTTAAGGGGTTTAACTGCTTGTTGCAATCTTAATGTTCCTTGAATTTAGTTAAGGACAACATGTTCTCATGATACAAATAATATATTGAGACATTCTAGAAAAATCCTCAGCAGGCTGCAACACATATCACAACCACTGGGTGGCCACAAAAAGACTCACAGCATATACATCCCATGAAAAAATATCTCAAAATCATATTAGTTTTTTTAACCCCTTAAGGACAAAGGAATTGTTGTTTTTAGTTCCTTCTCACCTTGTAATAGCCATGATGCTTTCAATTTTCCATCTAAGGCCTTGTTTTTTTGTGCCACCAATTGTATTTTGGAATTACATGGCTCATTTTACTACCTAATCTACAGTGAACAAAAATATATATATATATATATATATATATATATATATATATATATATATATATATATTCACAAAATACCAACAGAGCAGCACATCCAAAAAGATAAGTAGATAAGAGCAGTGCCAGCAGCGATATAGCTCGGTCCAGGCAGTCACACATCCAAGGTAGTAATCCTCAGCACTCCAGGAGTAGGTGCAAAATAAAAGTGCTTTATTCCATACTAATACACTAATGCACCATGCTTGAGAAAGGCTGCATGGCAGCTGAAACGTTGCTCTGTATTAGTATGGAATAAAGCACTTTTATTTTGCACCTACTCCTGGAGTGCTGCAGATTACTACCTTGGATATATATATACATTTGTGGGGTTAAATAAAAAAAATGACATTTTGAATGCTGTCCCTACGCAGTTCACTTTTCGATAAAAATAATGCATCATCTTTATTATGTAGGTCTATACGATTAAAACAATACACAATTTATAAAGGTTTTATTTTATGTCTTAAAATATTATAACTTTTTGTAAAAAAAGAAAAAAATCCTATGCATAAAATTGTCATCTACAACTCTTTTATTTTTCCATATACTGGGCTGTATGATGGCTCATATTTTGCACCATAATCTGTTGTTTTTTTCAGTACAATTGTGGTATTGATCTGAATTTTTTAATTAAATTTTTTCTTAGATGTGAGGTGATAAAAAACGCAAATCTGTTAATGCAGTTTGATATTTTGTAACTGTAAGCCATTTACTGTACTGGATAATGTTATATTTCAATAGTTCCGACAATTATCCACACCTAATATGTTAAATTTTTTTTATGTTTACATGTTTTTTTATATGGAAAATTGGAAAAGGGCATTGATTTGAACTTTTAATATGAAAGGGGTTAATGTGTGTTTTTTGAAACTTTTTTTTATACTTTATTAGTCCATTTTAAGGACTTTTAGGAGGAATCATTAGATTTCTCATACAGATCAATGCAGTTCTATTGAACTGCATTGACCTGTGTAATCTGTTGGTAGAGCCTGGTGCAGCCAAGCTCTTTCAAATATAGTCCCAGACTGGACCACAGGAGAGGTAAGTCCTTCGGGTACCTCCACAATAGATCAAAGCCCTTTGTACCTGTACTCCCTGGATCGCTAAATGCCTATGAAGTGAGTGCAAGGGTTTCAGCAAACAAATGGTGAGCTAGATTGGATGTGTGCATATGCGTTTGCTTCTTCATTAACCTGTTCAGGACCCATGACGTATGCATACGTCTTCACACCCTGGGTCTTAAGGACCCATGACGTATGCATACGTCATGGCGTTTTCCGGTCTCTGCCGCTCGCCGGGCAGAGATCGGAACTGGATGCCTGCTGAAATCCTTCAGCAGGCATCCAGGGCAAACGCCGAGGGGGGCCATGTAGGCCCCCCATGTCGGCGATCGCCGCAAATCGCAAGGGAAATCGCCCTTGCGATCTGCGGCGATACCGGGCTGATCGGGTCTCTGGGACCCGACCGCCCGGTAATTTCGCATGATCCCGGCTGTCACAGACAGCCAGGACCATGCTGAAGTATAGGAGCGAGGTGGCAAGCCGGCCACCTACTCCTATACCCTGCGATCCGTCGGTTAGTTAACCGACCAATCGCAGGAGGGGGGGGCGGTTACTTCCTCCCGTCCTGCCCGGCCCCTGAAAGTCCGGAGAGGACGGGAGGAAGACCGGAGGACGAGGCGGGGGACGGGGGAGTGCTGGGGACCGGCCCCGGTACTTACCTCGTCCCTGAAGACCTGGATCCCGGCGAGGAAGATGGCGGCGACAGGTGAGTAGATCTTCAGCCGCGGTCGGGCCCTTTACAGCAATGCACGTCGCCGTAAAGCGACATGCATTGCTGTAATAGGACCCTGTAAACTACAACTCCCAGCATGCCCAGACAGCCCTTGGCGTCTGGGCATGCTGGGAGTTGCAGTTTTGCAACATCTGGAGGTACACAGTTTGGAGACCACTGTGCCCTTCCAGATGTTGCAAAACTACACATCCTCAGCATGCCCTTACTGACCAGGCATGCTGGGAGTTGTAGTTCTGTAACATCTGGCCCTTCAGATGTTGCAGAACTACAACTCCCAGCATGCCTGGACAGTTTTGACATACTGGGAGTTGTAGTTTTGCAACATCTGGAAGGGCACAGATTGGGAACCACTGTATTAGTGGTCTGCAAACTGTAGTCCTCCAGATGTTGCAAACTACAACTCCAAGCATGCTGGGAGTTGTAGTTCGGCAACATCTGGCTCTAAAGATGTTGCCGAACTACTACTCCCAGCATGCCTGAGAATGTTTGGGAGTTGTGGTTTTGCAACAGCTGGAGGCACACTGGTTGGGAAACATTGTTTCCTAACTCAGTGTTTCCCAACCCGTGTGCCTCCAGCTGTTGCAAAACCACAACTCCCAAACATTCTCAGGCATGCTGGGAGTTGTAGTTTTGCAACAGCTGGAGGTCCCCCCCCTGTGAATGTACAGGGTACATTCACATGGGCAGGGGGCTTACAGTGAGTATCGGGCTGCAAGTTTGCGATGCAGCAAATTTTGCGCGGCAGCTCAAACTCGCTGTAATCCCCCGCCCGTGTGACTGTACCCTAAAAACACTACACTACACTAACACAAAATAAAATAAAAAGTAAAAAACACTACATATACACATACCCCTACACAGCCCCCCTCCCTCCCCAATAAAAATGAAAAACGTCTGGTACGCCACTCTTTCCAAAATGGAGCCTCCAGCTGTTGCAAAACAACAACTCCCAGTATTGCCAGACAGCCGTTGACTGTCCAGGCATGCTGGGAGTTTTACAACAGCTGGAGGCACCCTGTTTGGGAATCACTGGCGTAGAATACCCCTATGTCCACCCCTATGCAAATCCCTAATTCAGGCCTCAAATGCACATGGCGCTCTCACTTTGGAGCCCTGTCGTATTTCAAGGCAACAGTTTTGGGACACATATGGGGTATCGCCGTACTCGGGAGAAATTGCCTTACAAATCTTGGGGGTCTTTTTCTCCTTTCACCCCTTATGAAAAGGTGAAGTTGGGGTCTACACCAGCATGTTAGTGTAAAAAAAATAAACTTTTTACACTAACATGCTGGTGTTGCCCTATACTTTTCATTTTGACAAGAGGTAAAGGGGAAAAAAGCCCCCCAAAATTTGTAACGCAATTTCTCCTGAGTACGGAGATACCCCATATGTGGGCGCAAAGTGCTCTGGGGGCGCACAACAAGGCCCAGAAGGGAGAGTGCGCCATGTACATTTGAGGTGATTTGCACAGGGTTGGCTGATTGTTACAGCGGTTTTGACAAACGCAAAAAAAACAAAACCCCACATGTGACCCCATTTCGGAAACTAGACCCCTCACGGAATGTAATGAGGGGTGCAGTGAGAATTTACCCCCCACAGGTGTCTGACGGATCTTTGGAACAGTGGGCTGTGCAAATTAAAAATGTTGTACAGCCCACTGTTCCAAAGATTTGACAGACACCAGTGGGGGGGTAAATGCTCATTTTATGCCTTGTTACGTTCCTCAAGGGGTCTAGTTTCCAAAATGGTATGCCATGTGGGTATTTTTTGCTGTCCTGGCACTATAGGGGCTTCCTAAATGCGACATGCCCCCCGAGCAAAATTTGCTCTCAAAAAGCCAAATATGACTCCTTCTCTTCTGAGCATTGTAGTTCGCCCGTAGTGCACTTCAGGTCAACTTATGGGGTACCTCCATACTCAGAAGAGATGTGGTTACAAATTTTGGGGGGTATTTTCTGCTATTAACCCTTGTAAAAATGTGAAATTTGGGGGGAAACACACATTTTAGTGATTTTTTTTATTTTTTTTTTACGTATGCAAAAGTCGTGAAACCCCTGTGGGGTATTAAGGCTCACTTTATTTCTTGTTACGTTCCACAAGGGGTCTAGTTTCCAAAATGGTATGCCATGTGTTTTTTTTTTGCTGTCCTGGCACCATAGGGGCTTCCTAAATGCGACATGCCCCCGAGCAAAATTTGCTCTCAAAAAGCCAAATATGACTCCTTCTCTTCTGAGCATTGTAGTTCACTCATAGTACACCTCAGGTCAACTTATGGGGTCCCTTCATACTCAGAAGAGATGGGGTTACAATGTTTGGGGGGTATTTTCTGCTATTAACCCTTGCAAAAATGTGAAATTTGGGGGGGAAACACACATTTTAGTGAAATTTTATTTTTATTTTTTTACATATGCAAAAGTCGTGAAACCCCTGTGGGGTATTAAGGCTCACTTTATTCCTTGTTACGTACCTCAAGGGGTCTAGTTTCCAAAATGGTATGCCATGTGGGGGATTTTTGCTGTTCTGGCACCATAGGGGCTTCCTAAATGCAACATGCCTCCCAAAAACCATTTCAAAAAAACGTACTCTCCAAAATCCCCTTGTCGCTCCTTCCCTTCTGAGCCCTCTACTGCGCCCGCCGAACACTTTACATAGACATATGAGGTATGTGCTTACTCGAGAGAAATTGGGCTACAAATATAAGTATACATTTTCTCCTTTTTCCCCTTGTAAAAATTAAAAAATTGGGTTTACAAGAACATGCGAGTGTAAAAAATGGAGATTGTGAATTTTCTCCTTCACTTTGCTGCTATTCCTGTGAAACACCTAAAGGGTTAAAACGCAGACTGAATGTCATTTTGAATACTCTGGGGGGTGCAGTTTTTATAATGGGGTAATTTGTGGGGTATTTCTAATATGAAGACCCTTCAAATCCACTTCAAACCTGAACTGGTCCATGAAAAATTGTGAGTTTGGAAATTTTGTGAAAAATTGGAAAATTGCTGCTGAACTTTGAAGCCCTCTGGTGTCTTCCAAAAGTAAAAACACGTAAATTTTATGATGCAAATATAAAGTAGACATATTGTATATGTGAATAAAAAAAAAAAATTATTTGGAATATCCATTTTCCTTACAAGCAGAGAGCTTCAAAGTTAAAAAAAATGCAAAATTTTCAAATTTTTCATAAAATGTTGGGCTTTTTCACCAAGAAAGGATGCAAGTTACCACAAAATTTTACCACTATGTTAAAGTAGAATATGTCACGAAAAAACAATCTCGGAATCAGAATGATAACTAAAAGCATTCCAGAGTTATTAATGTTTAAAGTGACAGTGGTCAGAATTGCAAAAAATGGCCGGGTCCTGAGGTGTAAAATGGCTGGGTCCTTAAGGGGTTAATACAAAATATGAACAACTGACCTTACTCTTATTGCACAATCCTTTGCATCATATCATATTCTTTAGAATTTGTAGATTCAAGAAATTAATAGAGGATGATATCAGCAGATGCCTGTGCAGCCTATTGATAATGTATATGCAGCGTGTACTGTTATGGATTTTATCCTCTCTTTTGAGTAGGTGAAAATTGTGCATAGGTGAAAATCTCCATGACATTAACCTGACACTGTGATGAAGCTACAGCACAAGATTCCTTCTACTCACCTTTCCGTATAGTCTATATCCAGGGCTGCTGGTAAATGATGTATTCACACATAACAACCCTCAACACACCTTCAGATGACCACTGCCATGCTAAAGAAGCTGAGGGTAAAGGTGATAGACTGGTCAAGCATATTTTCAGACCTAAATCCAATTGAGCATCTGTGGTCCATCCTTAAACGGAAGGTGGGGGAGTGCAAGGTCTCTAACATCCACCAGCTCTGAGGAGGACTTCAGTGACAACCTGTGAAGCTCTGGTGAACTCCAGAGGCTTAAGGCAGTGCTGGAAAGTAGTGGTGGCCACACAAAATATTGACACATTTATCCAATTTGGCCTTTTCCACTGTGTGTAGAGTTATTTTTAGGGGAAACAACAATAAACACTGTTAAACAGGGATGCACTTACTACCTTACATTGTAGCAGAGTATCATTTCTTCAGTGTTGTCACATGAAATAAAAAAAAAGTAAAGCATTGACAAATTTTGGCATGTACTCACTTATATGAAATACTGTATACAGTATATAACGTATTTATCGGGGTATACCACGCACCGGCCTATAACACGCACCCTCATTTTACCAAGGATATTTGGGTAAAAAAAGTTTTTTACCCAAATATCCCTGGTAAAATGAGGGTGCGTGTGTGCGCGTGTATACCCCGATACACCCCCAGGAAAGGCAGGGGGAGAGAGGCCGTCGCTGCCCGCTTCTATCCCCCTGCCTTTCCTGGGGTCTAGAGCGCTGCTGCCGGCCCTTCTCTCCCCCTGGCTATCGGCGCCACTGCCCGTTCTGTCCCCCTGACTATCGGTGCCGGCGCCGATAGCCAGGGTGAGAGAAGCGGCGCCGACAGCCAGGGGGAGAGGCACCCATTGCCGGCGCCGCTGCCCCGTTGCCTCCCCCCATCCCCGGTGGCATAATTACCTGGGTCGGGTCCGCGCTGCTGCAGGCCTCCGGCGCGCGTCCCCTGCGTCGTTGCTATGCACGGCATGGCGCACTGACGTCATGCGCCGCACCATGCAGCGCATAGCAACGACGCCGGGGACGCACGCCGGAGGCCTGCAGCAGCACAGACCCGACCCAGGTAATTATGCCACCGGGGATGGGGGGAGGCAACGGGGCAGCGGTGCCGGCAATGGGTGCCGCTGCCCTTTCTCTCCCCCTGGCTATCGGCGCCGGCAATGGGGCGTCGGCACCGATAGTCAGGGGGACAGAACGGGCAGCAGCGCCAATAGCCAGGGGGAGAGAAGGGCCGGCAGCAGCGCTCTAGACCCCAGGAAAGGCAGGGGGAGAGAAGCGGGCAGCAACGGCCTCTCTCCCCCTGCCTTTCCTGGGGGTGTATCGGTGTATAACACGCACATAGACTTTAGGCTAAAAATGTTAGCCTAAAAAGTGCGTGTTATACGCCGATAAATACGATACTTACTGCCCACTTTAATATGTATGCTTGTTCAATTGCTTATTAGCACAATTAACAAATCAGCTAATCACATAACAGGAACTCCAACTGGGATTGTCAAAAGCCTCTTCAGGATATACAGAGAATGGTCCTAAAAAAAACTGAAAAAAATCCAGTAAGTGGCAGTTGTGTGTATTAAAAGGCCTTTTTTATGTTAAAGGTCAATAAATTAAATAACAACCAAGGTATGCAGAATACCATCTCTGAAGGTGCAACACATCAAACCTTGAGGCAGATGGGCTACAGCAGCTGAAGACCACATCGGGTGCCACTCCTGTTAGCTAACTGAGGGAACCAAGGCTACAGTTTGCACAAGCTTACCAAATTTGGACAATGGAAGAACAAGGCCTCGTCTGATGAGTCTCAATTCCAGCTCCGACCATCAGATGGCAGGTTCCAAATTTGTGTAAAAAACATAAAAGCATGGTACCAATTTGAGCAGTATTTAAATGTGATAGCCTACCTGAGTATTCTTGCTGAACATGCCTATCCCTTTGTGACCACAGTTGACTTGTCTTCTGATGGCTACTGCCAGCAGGATAATGCACTATGTCACAAAGCTCACATAATCTCAAACTGGTTTCTTGAACACGACAATGAGTTCACTAGCCTCCACAGTGACCACATCTTAATCCAATAGGGCACCTTTGGGATGTGGGAAGGGGGTGCAGGAAATTGGCATCATGGATGTGCGTCCAGCAAATCATCAGCAACTATATGATGCCATCATGTCCATATGAGGAATGTCCAATCTCTGTTTGCAACACCCTATATAAAGTATGTTCAAAGAATGAAGACAACCTGATTCTAGGTTTACCTTATTAAGTGGCCAGTAAGGGTATATGCTACTATTACAACTAGAAGTACTATAAACCTAGGTACACATATTACATATTATTGCTGGTGCAGGGTCTGGGAATGAATGTCTCAGATCCGGCAGGTGAAAAATGGATGCAGCTATTGGCGCCTCAGGATGATTCGCCCGTGAAAGACAAAGACAAAGATAGGCAAGTGATGGTGGTATCCTTTTCTTTATTAAGTTTAAAAGACTACGCATTTCACGAGGGGTCCCTCACTTCATCAGGTCATATACATAAGCGTACATTCATTTTATTTATACATACAGCAATTTAAAAAATGCGGGAGAAAGGGTACGTCACTGTGACGTGTTTTTTGGAGCCGGAAGGGGTATGGCAGAAGGGGTAATAGAAAATATGCATTTGTGCAGAGGTGGCAGAATGTTATTTCACATATCAAAGCATTACACAAGCAAAATTAATCATTGTAGTACAAGATAATGTTGTCTGGAGGCATATTTGATGTTTCTATGTAATACCTCTAGGTTCTGGTCCGTAATCATGCGTACGCTGCCTTGTGCGGTAAGTGGCAGCGTTTGGTCCTTTCTCAGTTTTTGGCAGAAAGCCGTGTGTTTGATAAGATAAGGATATGTAATATATGAGTGTTGTTTTATTTTTCTCATTTGTTTTCAAATCATTGTTTTGTTGTGTGATAGCGTGAGCGCTGATTGGCTGTCCCCTTGTTTGTATTTTGAAAGCGTGGTGAAACATGTTAGAGTCAGCTTTGATTGGTTGTCCCATTGTTTATGTTAAGTGAGACAGCTGATTGGAGATGGTTTGTTTACATAGCCCACATGGTTGAACGGTGATTGGTTCTCCTGTGATGACGTGCCTGACGCAAAGCAGGGTGATTCCTTTACGAGTTGTGATGTAAATTTTCCTGTTCTGGATTGTAGGTATGTACACTATAATTTTTGCTTGGAATACTCAAAAGTAATTGGATGTAATGTTTATTTGGAGTTGTAAAGGTGGTCTTGTTTTAGACACTTAGCGCCTTCTCTTGTTTCCCTTTTTTTCCCTTTATTTCCTCTTTTTATATATTATTAGGACCTAATCATAGTGCTCCATTTACTTTATTAGAGTTATTTATTTGTTACTATACCTTCAGAAGTAGAGAGAGAAGCAGAAAAAGACAAAGGGAGAAGTAGACAGAGGCAGAAGTCTCCTGTAAGGGTAAAGGCTACCCCTTTGTTTAAATAGAGGTTATGAAAAAGTCATTGAGGAATTAGTTACAACACTACAATGCTTTTGCAAATATATTGCATAAGTTAACACATACAATTGTGTCACAGTTCTTTTATGTCTCTCACATTGTGGCAGATTAACGCAGATTTAGTCTAAACATCAGAGCCGGGCCTGTTCACTATGTAACCATCTGTTTTTAATGAATATCTAGGGTGTGTTTCTCAGCTAAGAGTTTTTTTATTGTGTTTCTGTGTTGCTTTTCTGGTGCTATCTGCATAATTGCTTTAAGATTTTAGTGCAAAATTAATATCCTCCTGTGTTTCAGGAAGCATAGAAAACAAAATGAAAAAGAAAAAAAAAAAAAAAAACAGGGTGGTGGAGTTTCTAAAATGAGGTGAAAGACAAGTAAAATTTTTCTTAGAGAAATGTTGCCTGGAGTTGCATTATCTAGTAATCTACATTTAAACTTTAACCTGTAGGGGGCTTTTTATGCTGGTTAATGCAAGCGGAAAAGAAACTGAATTCACTGTTCCGATTAATGAAATTTTGTAAAACTCAAGAGCTTTATTAAATGAACCTACTATCTTAGTTTCATATTGCAGATGAAAACTGGTCTGTGGCTGTAGAGAGATGCTATGTCAAAGTACAGTCTAGCTGATGCATAGCATATAACAATAATGTGCTATAGCAAATGAAGAGATCTATTTTCATCATTTCTTCCATATCATACACAACTATTATTTGAATTTGCTGTAAACTGGATTTTCATTCTTTTCTTTAATGGGGTACTCCACTGGAAAAAAAATTTTTTAACCCCTTAAGGACTCAGCATTTTTCAGTTTTTGCATTTTTGTTTTTTCCTCCTTACCTTTTAAAAATCATAACCCTTATCAGTGACATTAGTTATTTTACCCAAAAATCCACGGCGAAATGGAAAAAAAATCATTGTGCGACAAAATTGAAGAAAAAAATGGCATTTTGTAATTTTGGGGGCTTCCGTTTCTACGCAGTGCATTTTTAAGTAAAAATGACATCTTATCTTTATTCTATAGGTCCATAAGGTTAAGCTGATACCCTACTTATATAGGCTTCCTTTTGTCGTACTTCTAGAAAAAATCATAACTACATGCAGGAAAATGTATACTGTTATGATTCGGCTAGCTGGGTGTGGATCCTCTGTGTCAGCGAGGGATTGGCGTGGACCGTGTCGGTGGACCGGTTCTAGGTTGCTACTGGTTTTCACCAGAGCCTGCCGCAAATAGGGATGGTCTTGCTGCGGCGGTTGCAACCAGGTCGTATCCACCGGCAACGACTCAACCTCGCTGACTGCTGAGAAGGCGTGGGACAGAAGGACTAGGCAGAGGCAAGGTCAGACTTGGCAGAAGGTCGGGGCAGGCGGCAAGGTTCATAGTCAATGGCAATAGCAGAAGATCTGGAACACAGGCTTTGGACAACACTAAATGGTTTCTTTGGCACAAGGCAACAAGATCCGGCAAGAAAGGAAAGGGGAAGTGAGTTATATGGACAGGGAGCAGGTGGTAGCTAATTAGACTGATTGGGCTA